>NC_139458.1:425095833-425743888 GCF_057233095.1 Heloderma suspectum
CACAGCTCAACACGCGCAGATGCCCCTTCGCAGACATCATCTGGAACACATAGATGTCGAGGGGCCGGGATTTGCAGTGCATGATGGTGTGGATGGGGTCATCAGGTACAGCCCCCTCCCCTCAAGTTGCTTATTTTTTATGTTGTGGGGACTCTGTGAAGAGGGCAACAGTCTGACATATTAATAACAAGGCTGTGATGAAATAGGATCCAGTCCATGAGAGCTCCTGCAACAATAAACCTGTTAATCTTTAAGGTGGCACAAGGCTCCTTTTTGTTTTTGACTAACATAGTCACTTATGGTTACCCTTCTGGAATTTTCCCTATAATTACTGGCTGCTAAACAAGCAGGCATTTGGGTACCAGCCCTCAATCAGCCCTCACCATTGCTGCACAATGATTTTCTTCAAGGGCAGGGATTGTGTGGCCCACCAGATGTTGTTGTCCAACTCCTATAACCTCCAGCCAGCATGCCCAGTAGTCAGGGATTATGGGAGTTGTAGTACAACAACAACTGGCCAGCCATAGGTTCCCAACCCTCAATTTATCTCTTTTGCCACAGTTCATTTCACAGTATAACACACGATCAGTTACCGTGTTCTGAGGCTGGCTGATACTCTATCTGGTACTTGTCAGTCTTGACCAGCAATAGTGATCTAAGGAGTTGGGTTTCCCTAAATTAGGATTATAGCCAAGATTCTTTTGAAAATGTTCCTTTTAATTGGTGGTTCCTGAGGACCAGATGTGGGACTTTTCAGATATGAGTGGCCTGTGAAAACAGGATTTTGTGCACAGATCTGTTTGCTGGGCTGAGAATCTGGCTATATAACAATATTGTTACAGGTTTGTGGTTGGTCTGCATGGCCTTTCAGGGGTCCCTTACAGCCCAGTGCCTATGATTGCAAAGAGATTCAGGATCCAACTAAGTAATCATTAACTCTAAGATTTCTGTAAGTAGAACATTGTGGGTGCATTGAGGCAATATCTCTTAAGACCCAACAAAGGAGGGTTGATGGCCAGTAATATTCTGGTGATGTGTTTTGATGGGATCTAGGATAGCCCAAGAAGGCCTAGCGGCTAGGTGGCAATGATCCCCCATTAGACAAGCAATGGTTCCCTTGGCACAGAGAAGGCATGAGCAGAGGAGGAGAAAGAAGCTGAAGTAGCTTGTAGGTAGCCCCCCCTCCACACTTCCTTCTCCTCCTCCTCCTCCTTGATTTTTTGGGTGGGTGTGTTTGAGGGGGGGCAATTACTTTTGGCTGTGAATGTACGGTGAAGTGGAGCTCTGAATTGTTATTTTTAAACCTCCATTGCTGCACACCATCGAAGGAAGGTGTGCATTCTGTCTTATAGGCCCCTTCCAACCCTACTATTCTATGATTCTATGTGGCACAAACTTGCACTACAAAGTGGCACAACCGTGCTCACGTGAACTTTCAGTCTCCTCTGACTTCTCCCATGAATGGAACACTATGCAATTTTGTGTGGCACTAGGTTGTGTTACAAAACCTGGTGGATACTGTGCTGTATTCGTTAGAGTATGCTTCAATGGAACCTATTGCATTTTGAAGAAATACTGGCTTTCTTCACACGGAGCTTTTATCCTGCGATGAGATTGCTCCCTCACAGAAGTTTGCGGGCTCTTTACATGACGCTGTGACCCCCCAGGGCATCTCCTGCACTAAATGCCCTTTGTTCCGTTTTTAAATAGATCACAGATAATGAGCTATCAAATTACCCGTTTGTGTTCCGCTTGAGTTCCCTCCGTGAAAAAGGAAAAGCAGCAAGAAGAGGAGCGAGATCAATGAGAGATAATGGAAGACTCAGATATGGGGAGAAGGAGGGGGAAAGGGGAGGGGGGAAAGGAAGCACATGAAAAAGGGAGTTGTCGTGATCCTTCATTTAAAATGGAAGCAGAAAGCCCCATTTTAAATGCAAGATTTTAGGCTGGTGTAGAGGTGCCCACTGAGCCTCGTGTGGCACAGAGTGGTAGGTGGCAGTATTGCATCTGAAACTCTCCCCACGACCTGAGTTCGATCCCAGCAGAAGCTGGGTCCCAGGTAGCCGGCTCAGGTTGACTCAGCCCTCCATCCTTCCGGGGTTGGTAAAATGAGTACCCAGCTTGCTGGGGGAAAGGTAGTCACGACTGGGGAAGGCAATGGCAAACCACCCCGCTACAGTCTGCCATGAAAACTTCAGTGAAAGCAGCGTCCCTCTAGGAGTCAGCAAAGACTCGGTGCTTGCACAGAGGTGCCCACTGGCACAATGCTGACTCACACATGGTAAGGGATCTAGTGTAGATCTTCTCTGAATCTGAAAAGGAGACAGAGAGCTCACTTTGCTCGCTGCAAGAAATCATATGTCACTATAGATTCCCCTAGACATCTGATTCCCTAGCAGGACTCTGTTGGAGTGTTAATGCTGTGAACTTATACTCAGCCTGTATGTGTAAATAAATTTAATATCACAGAAATGTCATAAGTCTCCAGGGACCTAAGGCACGGATGGGGAACACGTGGCCCTCCAGATCTTGTTGGACTGCAATCCCCATCATCCCTTCCTATTGGCTATGTTGGCTAGGCTGATGGTAGTTGCAGTCTAAAGACATCTGGAGGGCCACATTCTCCACCACTGTTCTAAGGAAACTGAACCCTGGGTAAGTGCTGGAGCCCCAGAAACTCCTCACCCGTCAGAAGTGAGTTGTAACCACTTAACACCATGCTGTGCACACAGATGACAGCATCTGGCAATTGGGGTTGTGCAAAGAAACGCTTCCTTTCGTTAGCCTCTTGGGCTGGAGTCAGAGGCGTCATTGTGATGTTCTGCAGCAAGAGATGAGCAGTTATAATAAGGGACATTCCTTAAAATAAGGGATATACAGTCATCTCAGCTACAACATGCTTTCCCAAGTCAGTTCCTAACAGCATTGATGGGGGTAGCCCTGATGCCAAGCTGGAACAAGTAGGTGTAACATTCTGGGAATGCATTCAGTTGTGAAACACAGACATGGCAGGAGGTAATTACCAGCGGATCATTACACTTAAAATAGGTTGGAGCTCAGTATATGCATCAGTTAAACAAACAAAAACCCAGCTCCTGTTTTCTGGTAACATCAATTTATTTTAAATATAAAAAGTCAACAAATGCGGATTCTGGTTTCCCCATAAATACCCTCTGCAGCTGGAACTAGGGATGGAAGAATCTGTCAATTTCAGTTTCTCATTTTTCCAGTCTTAAGTTTGGTTCCACCCAAATTTTGAGAATTTGTATTTTTAATAGTTTCCATGAAAATGCATACAGGCTTTTGAATGCATTTCTCCCAATACGTAAGAAGATAGGAAGAGCCATGCTAGATCAGACCAAGGGTCCATCTACTCAGGCATTCTGTTCACACAGCGGCCAACCAGCTGTTGACCAGGAACCCACAAGCAGAGCATGAGCGCAACAGCACCCTCCCACCCATGTTCCCCAGCAACTGGTGTACATAGGCTCAATGCCTCTGGTACTGGAGGTTGCACATAGCCATCAGGACTAGTAGCCATTGATAGCCTTTTCCTGCAGGAATTTGTCCAACCCCCTTTTAAAGCCATCCAAATTGATAGCCATCACTGCATCTTGTAGTAGCAAATTCCAGAGTTTGATTATGCACTGTGTTAAGAAGTCCTTCCTTTTATCTGTCCTGAATCTCCCCCCAGTCAGCTTCATAGGATGACCCTGGGTTCTAGTATTTTGAGAGAGGGAGAAAAATGTCTCCCTATCCACATTCTCCACACCAAGCATAATTTTGTACACCTCTATCATGTCTCCCCTTACCCTCTTCTTTTCCAAGCTAAACAATCCCAGCTGTTGTAACCTTCCCTCATAGGGGAGATGCTCCAGTCCCTTGATAATCATAGTTGCCCTTTTCTGCACTTTTTCCAGCTGTACAGTATATTGTTTTAGGTGTGCTGACCAGAACTGGACACAGTATTTCAAGTCTGGTTGCACCATAGATTGTATAAGGGTAGTATGATACTGGTAGTTTTATTCTCAGTTCCTTTTCTAATTATACCTAACATGGAATTTGCCTTTTTTATAGCTGCTGCACACTGGGTTGACGTCTTCATTGAACTGTCCACCACAACCCCAAGATATCTTTCTTGGTCAGCCCCCACTAGCTCAGATCTCATCAGCTTATACTTGACATTGGGATTATTTGCCCCAACGTGCATCACTTTACACTTGCTTACATTGAACTGCATTTGCCACTTAGATGCCCATTCTCCCAGTTTGGAGAGATCCATTTGGAGCTCTTCCCAATCCCTTTTTGTTTTAACCACAGCCTACCAAGCATATATGATGGTGTACCTGGTGTGCTTGAACACTGCCCCACCCCCTCCAGTTTTTGCAGTTCTGGCAGCTTGGTGGGTCACAAGTTGTGCAGACCTGGTGAAAAGATCAGAGACGAGATTATTGGGGTTGAACCCTCATTCAGATTTGTCAATTCATTAAGCTATTTGCATGCCACCACAAACGCCCATTTTGGTTTCTTGGCAGCAGTAAGCGAAAAGCTCCATCGGGCATGTATCAATTTGAAGGTCTGTTCTTTGCCTGCAATGGATACATATTGTTATGAAAACTGGCCACATCATGTCAGCTATATCCTTTGTTAGGGAAATTGTACATTAATGCCTCAGGATGGGTGATTAAAGGTTCCTCAATAGGAGTGGTTTATTTATGCAGAGACCAGGCTCGCAGAGACCGGGCTTGCACAATTATGGCTTGTTCTAACCCATGGCTTATTCTAGGGTTTCAAGATAGTTTGTAAACCACCCCAATCACCCACCCTCACCAGGTTTGGATGTCATGACAACCCGTGCTCAGCAAGAGTAATTATGCTAATTAGGCAGCTCATGACCCGCACACGTGGGGTGGGAAACAAAACCACTGTCACTTATTTTCCCTCTGTGATCGTGCAGGCCCACCCAGGGATCATCCCTGGGATGTGAGAGCCATTTTGGGAAGGTAACTCATCCTCTTGCTCTCCCAGCTAAGGGTGGGTCTTAAGGTCCGTATGTGGGGGAAATGCAGTTTAGAGTAGGGATGGGCAGATGTTTTGGACTGCAACTCCCAGAAGCCCCTGCAGCCATGGCCAATGGCCAAGAATGCTGGGAGTCCAACACATCTGGAGATCTACATTCTGCCCACCCCTGGTTTAGAGAACAGAGACAGACACAGAATGAGACAGGGAGAGGGAGAGCTGAGCTGTGAGTTGTAAGCAAAAGGAAGGTGCAGCTATTTCTTTGTGGTGGTATGATGTGGGGCAGTGGATCCCCTGCATGCTAGGAGTGCTTATGTTGCTTGCTGCAACCGATACTCTATTTGTATATTTGTAAATAAATAAAATATTACAGAAACACCATGCCTCTCCAGTGATCTCTCCCCCAAATGGAAGCCAAGCACCTGAAACTCCCCACCACTCAGGGAAACAGGAGCATGAACCAATACAAAAATTCCTCTAAAGTGCTATGTAGAGGTACCATCTGTTAGGCAGGGCTACTCAGAGTATTTATGGGCCTGGGGCAGATGTGATGTTGGGGGCCCTGCTACTGCCCCCTACAAGAACCCATGTGTGTGTAGAACTCTGGTGAGCAATGTGGCAGGGCTGGAGAAGGGGCCAATAGTATACCTAGGCGGACCCTTTCTTTGCATGGGCCCCAGACAAATTGCCCCAGTTGCTGCCACATTCTGGGCAGCCCTGTTGATAGGGGAACCAGATCATGCCTGAATGTCCTGTCTCTGACTTGCTTGCCCCATGCTTGCTCCGACTTGACATTGGGTAACATTGAAAACATACCAGGAATTATGTATATGTGCAGCACCTTTCGGAGGAACCAAAGGAGGAGTTCTAAAACATTAGTCCCAAAGAAGCCATTTTCCCAAACACATTGGGGCCTATGTTGTAAACAATCTTGCACCTATCCACTGGGTCAGCCAGGAAGCAAATGACGTCAGGCGGTTGTGGCCACATCCGCTGATGTCAAAGAGTACGGCATGATACAGCCTGTGGAAGACTGGGAGGGGAGTCATCTAGCCCCCCCCCCCATGGTTCTGTACCCCTGATCTATTGGAACTATTTTTGTGTGCTTTGAATTTGTGATGCTTCCCTCTTCTGTGTCATGTTTGTATGTCCTATGTATCAACATCTCTGTCCCATAAGCCCCAGATGAGCAATCTCTACACTCTGATTTTGTTGTGAATAGATTCTGTGGATCAGGCACACATACAGTGGTTCTGCACAAATGTGACATCCCAGTGAGCAAATCCCACTCACTCACTGCACATAGTTTTGTCCATCAAACTTTACCTCTGCAAAGGGCTTTAGCACAAATATAAAGAAACAGGAATCATGTGCTACATGCACAGTAGTCATAATGACCACGTGTACTTCTATAAGGGTAAATACCATGCCAGTATCAATTGCCATGATTTATGTGTCATGGCTTTAGCAGATGGGATCTATTTTAGCAAAGCAGCTGCCTTGTGCCTTGTTAACCCTTTGACAGGGTTGAGCTATAAGAGATGTAGGCATGCATCCATTTATGGGGTTTCCCCATTTTCTTCCTCACAACACTCCTTTGAGATTATTCCATGCACACATGGCTTCTTGTAGGGGACAGCAGCAGAGTCCCCAACATCACATGGATGTGGATCCCTGAGGTTCATCATGAATGAGGAGTGGGGGGCGGGGTTGAACCCAGATCTCCCCAGCTGAAGTCCAGCACTCTAACCATTACACTACACACTAGCTCTATATTTCTGAAATACGGTGGGAAAGTCTCAAACATTTCAACAATGTAATAAACTACCTTGAAAGGTTGTGGTATCTCTTTCATGAGGTCACATCTACACTGCACAATTAAGCCAGTTTGAAACCTGGTTAACTGTCATGACTCCCAACTCAGAGAGAGAGAGAGAAAGAGAGAGAGAGATCTTCTTCTGTGGAGGGGCTAGAGAACTCTACCAAACAATCCTCAGCCATGACAAAATAACCAGTAGCATATGTGTTCTCTGAGCTTTTGAAAGAACAGCACAGTCATTGAGAGCTTTGGTTATTGGGAGGGATAAAAATGTAAGAAATAAATAAATTCAGCAGTAAGCCCCATTGAGTTCAATGGAACTTGCTGTGAAGGTTTGAGGCCTACAGAGGCAAAGCGGGAAAAGGTGGCCTGGAGTTTTCTGTTGGGAAACACTTTTCCTGAGAGAAGTTGCATTTCTCTGGTTAAGTTTCTGTTTCAGTTCTCCTGGAGACACAGGCAGAGCCTGAAGTGAGGGTAGAATCGGAAGAGTGAGCAGGAAGAAGCAGCCTAGAAAAGTCTAAGGACAGCTAGGGTAAAGGAACTTGTGTTTTGCAACTTTTATTTTCTTTTAAGGCCTTTTGTATCACTCAGTTCTGTTGTGTAAATACCTTTAGTTATGATTGCTTGCTTTAATTTACCAGTAAACTGTTGTGGTTAAACCCTGTCTCTATAGTGTCAGTCACCCCACATCTACAGCCTAAACCACAAGTTACTGGGAAGGGGAAGTTTAAAAGAAGGAAGGTGGGACTCTTAAGGATGCAAGAGATCCTTAAGGAATTGCTCATAGGGTCCTGGTCATAAGTGGAATGTTGACACTTGCTTACTTGTAAGTTGCTTAGGTTGTAGCTGAAAGATTGGCCAGGCCCCTTGTGTCAATGCTTGTAACTGGATAGCATGTCTGAGGGCATGTTGCATTTTATTCATCTTTCTTTCTCACACTGGAATATTCTGCAAATTATTTAACTTAACTCATGTTCCAGCAAGATTTATAGGTCACACATACACAGAATTTTCACACATGCTCCCCAAGTGGGACGGGTTTTCTTGGATCCTACACAACCCAAACAAAAATTATCAGGACAAAATTCTGGAGTACAATCCAGCTTCCCTGAAACAAATGGGCTTTTCCTTTGACCTCAATGAGAGGTAGATTATAATATTCCAGAACCGATTCATGTGACATAGAATGGCTGGACTGGAAGTGCTTTTTTGGCTCCAATTCTAAGGATGCTTACAAGGTAGTAAGCTGTATTGACCTCAATGGGACACACTTCTGGTTCAGAGCAAACATGCCTAGGATTGCCCTGCACATCAAATGAGGGAGCATTTGGACTATGAACCTTAGATCAGGAGTGGGCAATATGTGGCTAATGTTTTGTGTGGACCCCCCTGAGTTTCGTGCCACTGCCATGCTGCCAGATTCCCAGTGATTCACTGGGAATCACTGGGAACCCAGTCATGCATCTGCTCCCAACAGCACGGCCACTTCCAGCAGAAGAGAAGGAGTGTGGCCCATGGTGGGTTCTGGGGGGGAATTTGCCCGCCCAACTCACCACAGTTGATACCAGTCCTGATGGCTTTATGCTTTATGGATACTAGTCCTGATGGCTTTATGCTACCTCCAGTATCAGAGGCAGTATGCCTTTGTACACCAGTTGCTGGGGAACATGGGCAGGAAGATGCTATTGCACTCATGTCCTCCTTGTGGGTTTCCTGATTGGCTACTGCCTGATCAGAATGTTGGACTGGATGGACTCTTGGCTTGTCTTATGTTTTTAGGCCCACTAAGCTCAGTGGGACTTATTTCCAAGCAAGCATTTGTAGCATCAGGCTATAAATACATAGACGCCCTCCCTCGTTTGATTTCTCAGAGGTTTTTGAGGCATTTAATCAGGCTAGGGGGTGCTCAGTGAAATTCATGAATATTTGAATAAACAAGCAATTAAAAGTAGAGATAAATTGGGGAAATAACTGATTTTATGAAAGGAATAAATTCAATGGAGTTTAATCAAACTGTCTGAGTTTGGTTGAGGACGAGAATCCCAATTTTGTATATTCCCTTTCTGTCTCCTCTAGCAACCTTCCCCAAATTAAGATAGTTTCATTTCAGATCTATCACTGGCTGCCCATGAATTGAAAGTATGATGCCCGCTATCAATGAAAGCAGCAAAAAAGACATATTTCTTGGTTGCACTCAATTGTGGTTTCCCCTAGATATTCCTATGCTTACTCGTTTTATTACATTAGTCTTTTGCATCTTGCAGCCTGGATCCATATTTGCCCATGTTATTCATCTACCTTGTTTGGTAGACCCTAGTCCCCGAGCTTCTCCGGTTCTAGCTTTATGAATAGCGAAAGTATTACTATTATAGGTGGTTGACAGAGTCAGAATAATAATCCATATATTTTTCAGGGATCTATGGAAGAGTGTCTGGATTAAGGGAGGATTTTGTCCCTCCCAAATATCTCCCAGATTCTATCCTGCTTGCTTTGCCTAACAAAGGTATTTGGGGGCCACTGAGAACTGAGCCTTCCCAATCTATGTAGTCCCGCCCCTTCAGCTGCATAGCATTTCCATTGGTTTGCTTTCTTGGTCATTGTAGATCAGGGGTGGGCAACCTGTGACCTGAGGGCCACATGTGGCCGTCAGCCTAATTTCATGCAGCCTTTGGCCTAAGTTTATTCAGGTGCAAAGGGGGGGGGGAATGGGGTGGCACAGAGAGAGTGGGGGAGGGAGAGAAGTGGGTGGCAGAAGAGAGAGAGAGAATGTGTGAGAGAAAGTGGGTGTCCTGCCCATTTTGGGCTCAGTCCCTGTCCACCATTGACATACGACCCCCAACAGATTGCCCCAAAGAAATGCGGCCCTTGACAGAAAAAAGGTTCCCCACCCCTGCTGTAGAGTGTAAGAAAACAAAAGAAGCCATGTTATACCTATAACTATTGACACAGGATATATTATACCCTCCTCTAGGTGCCCCTGTCAAATGAAGTAAAGTGGATGGCTACAAAAGTGAGGGCCTTTTCAGTGGTGGTGCTGCATCAGTGGATGTCCTTCCCAGAGAGAATGTGGATTGGGAGAAATTTCATAGAATCATAGAATAGTAGGATTCGAAGGGGCCTATAAGACCATCAAGTCCAACCCCCTGCTCAATGCAGGATCTAAGTCAAAGCATCCCTGACAGATGGCTGTCCAGCTTCATCCTGAATGCCTCCAGTGTGGGAGAGCCCATTACCTCCCTAAGTATTGGTTCCATTGTCGTATTGCTCTTAACAGTCAGGACGTTTTTCCTGATTTTCAGCCGGAATGTGGCTTCCTTGAGCCCATTATTCCATGTCCTGCATTCTGGGATGATCAAGAAGAGATCCTGGCCTTCCTCTCTGTGGCAACTTTTCAAGTACTTGAAGAGCGGTATTGTACCTCCCCTCAGTCTTCTCTTCTCAAGGCTAAACATGCCCAGTTCTTTCAGGGTCTCTTCATAGGGCTTTGTTTCCAGTCCCCTGATCATCTTCGTTGCCCTCCTCTGTACCCTATCCAGTTTGTCTGCATCCTTCTTATAGTGTGGTGCCCAGAACTGGACACAGTACTCAAGATGAGGCCGAAACCAGTGCTGAGTAGAGAGGAACTAGTACTTCATGTAATTTGGAAGCTATACTTCTATTAATGCAACCCAAAATAGCATTTGCCTTTTTTGCAGCCACATCATATTGTTAGCTCGTATTCAGCTTATGATCTACAACAATTCCAAGATCCTTCTCGCTTGTAGTATTTTTGAGCAAAGTATCGCCCATCTTGTAACTGTGCATTTGGTTTCTTTTTCCTAGGTGCAGAAGTTGGCATTTATCCCTAATAAATTTCATTCTGTTGTTTTCTGGCCAGCACTCCAGTCTATCAAGATCACTTTGAATTTTGTTTCTGTCTTCCAAGGTATTCTCTCCCTCTCTCAAAATACTAGAACCTGGGGTCATCTCATGAAGCTCATTGGTGGGAGATTCAGGACAGATCAAAGATAGGACTTCTTCACACAGTGCATAGTGGCTACTAATCCTGATGTCTATGTATAACCTCCAGTACCAGAGGCAGTGAACCTATGTACACCAGTTGCTGAGGAACATGGATGAGAGGGTGCTGTTGCACTCATGTCCTGCTTGTGGGTTCCTGTGTGACAGCTGGTTGGCGACTGTGTGAACAGAATGCTGGACTATTACCCACTTCTCCCTGACTGATTTTAGATCACCTGGCCAATCATATTCCTTATGGAACTTCTAACTGCCAATCATCTTTGTTGACCCACTTGATGAAAAGAAATAAAGGAAACTCCCCCTTAGATATTTTAAACAGCCTGAAGCTTTCCTTTATAAGCCACCATAACCAAGGCAGCCACAACTGTTTAAGGCTCCGTACTCAGTAACAAAGCTAGGCCTCTGGTTTACTCAGTTACATTATAGCCTCATAGAGGCCACACAAAGTATTTAAACGTTTCAAAGCATAAACAAACAAGGAAATACAGTGCCAAAGGAAGAATAGGAAGGAGAGGCGGGGTTCAATAAAGAAGGGGCCATCTCACCTGTGAGATGCTTTTGAATTTCTACTTCAACACAGCTGCTGGTCTTTGGGTATCTCTGCACCAGACTAAAATCCTGCATTTAAAACGGGCCTTTCTGCTTCCGTTTTAAATGCAGGATGACACGGACTCCCCATTTCACCCTACTTCTCCCTGTATCTGAGTCTTCCATTATCTTTCATTGATCTCACTCCTCTGCCTACCGCTTTTCCTCTTTTCATGGAGGAAATTCAAGCGGAACACAACGTGGTGGGGGGTGGGGTAATTTGATAGCTCATTATCTGCGATCTATTTAAAAATGGAACAAAGGGCATTTAGTGCCGGAGATGCCCTGGAGGGACACGGCATCATGTAAAGAGCCCACAAATCTCAATCCCAGGATAAAAGCTCCGTGTGAAGGAAGCCTTTGTTTCCTACTCTCTCAAGCAGGGTCACAGAACTGTTTTGGGGTGGGGGAATGGACTGCCTCCATCCCACAGGCCAGATGACATCAGGGGTGTGGCCCTGCCCTTGATGGCACACTGGTGGTGTGGATTCTTTAGCATGGTTAGCTGTGTGAAAGAAACTTCATTAGCTAAAAGTGAAACCGCACGTAGCCAAGAGTTCTGAACAAGTAAGCATGATTATGTAGATTGTGTGAGACAAACTTGCATCTGATGAGTAGCTAATGAATGATTTTCTCTGTCCTTATGCTGGATTTTGTATCCGATCTGCTGTTGCCAAACGTGCCTTTGTCTGCATCCAGGTAGAAATGGTCTAAGAATTATTTATTTATTGAGCGAATCCACAGATTCTCTTCCATACATGTCTGTCTGTCTTTTGTTCAGTGGAATAATACAAGTGAATGCTTGGAAATAAAAAAGAAGATAAAGATTTCTTTGACACCTGGGAGTATGTCCAACTGAACTCAATGTAGTCTACTTCTGATTATACAGGCACAGGATTGCACTGTTAATCATGGATGCCCCATCCCCCAAAGGGACACTTCTTAAACCTTTGGGCCTGCTTTCAAATAAAGCATCGTTGGTGTTTTTGTTTTTTAAGAAATCCGAATGTAAATGCTGTATGCTATAATGGTGCCCCCCATCCCAATGAGTGGCAGCAGGCATTTTGAATTTCCCAGAATTCAAAAAGCACCTTAGACAGGGCTTTCTGAGCAAAAGCAAATGGCAGCCACTCTAATTACCTCTCTCCCAAAGTCATTCCTCCTCACCCCCCAAATATAGCTGAAACAAAATAATCCTCCCTCTTCTTTTGCTGTTGCACTTCCTCTGCTGGTAAGAGCTTCTCAGCTGAGACATGTCCCTTTGTACTCTGCAAACACCATGTACACTGATGGCACCAAACAAATCAAGCTGAACTTATTCCTTTCCTTTCGTGACCTTGGAGGAAAGATTGGGTAAAACTCAAATATGTAAGACTCTTCTTTAACCATCACTTTAGGCAGGAACACAGAGGGATAGACTCATTCAAAGTAATCAGACAGGGCAAACTCATGCAAATATAAAATCTCTTTTTCTTTGTTCACATGTGGAACAATATAGACATCAGCATGTTTCAAAGGAGTCCCAGGAAAGAATGTATCATTTATTAACAAGAAATATGCTGAGCCCAGACTAATGAAAGAGATGGATTTGAAAAATCGATACAGCAATAGAAGGGAAAAGCAGCACACACACTTCTGTGAAGCGAACTGGATAAAAAATGGTCCCTTCTTGTTTGTATGGATTTTGGCAGCCATACTGCACAACGTCTCCCCGCTGGGCAAAAGAGCGAACAAGTAATGGGCACGTTTTTACCCGTGTCGCTGAGGAAAACACCACTTAAAAAACGACAACAAGAAGCAGCTCCTACAATTGCTAAGCTCTTTCAGCAACACATTTTACTAGAGTCAGCTGGCAATCTGTCTGGTGGTCTGACCTACAGAGCATAAAGCCCGTTCTTTCCCCTGCTGGAAAATAGGATTGAAACAGCTAGCCTGTGTATAACTGATGATGGAGGGTGAAAATAAACCTGTTCGTGCAACAAAATAAGGAATACATGGAGGTTAGGTATGTAGGAGGTGGGATCGTAGTGCCAGGCCCTGCCCTCAAACTCCATGCATTCATTGGCTCTTCTGCATAGAATCTATGTGAATGTGGAAGTTGAGGGTGAATCCTGAAATAATGGGAAGCGATGGAGATGTGGAGATGAAGGAAGAGCAAAGGAAAACAGTAGGACTATGGCAAAAAACCTGCATAGGGACCAGGTACAGAAGGAGCTGTGTACAATTGGCAGGAAGAAAGGAAGGAAACAAGGAAGATTTGGAGGGCTGGAAATGGTGGGCCAGGAAGCCTAGGAGGTAGACATTTCCTGGGTCAGGAAAATGGGTAGCTAATATGTGGGACTGCTGTTACAAGTAAGAACATAAAAAGAGCCTTGCTGGATTACTCCAAAGACCAATCTGTTGTTGCTCTTACTGTTGTCATTGTTGCTGGTTTTATTGTTGGCTTTCATTGCTGTTTTGATGGTTTTTATGTTTTATTGCTTTTAATATTTTCACTGTTTTTTTACGTATTTTCTTGCTGTAAGCTGCCAGGGGGAGGGGGGGCGTGTCTGCCCTGAAAGCTGGCCAAGAAATGTAATTAAGTAATTAAGTAATTAATATCTAGTCCAGCATTCTGTTTCTGCAGTGGCCAACCAAATACCTATGGGAACCCCACAAGTAGGACATGAGGGCAATAGCCATGCCCTACTGTTGTTCCCCAGCAACCGGTATTCAGAAGCCTCCTAGAGGTAGTATATAGCCCGAATTACTAGTAGCCATCAATAGCCCTATCATCATCCATGAATTTATCTAATCCCCATTTAAGGCTATGTTGGTGGCCATCACCACATCTTGTGGTAGCAAACTCCATAGTTTAACTATGTGCTGTGTGAAGAAGCCCTTCCCTGTGTCTGTCCTGAACCTCTCCAGCTTCATTGCATGATCCCAGGGTGGTTCTAGTACTATCAGAGAGGGACAGGCAGCTGGAAATCATGGCACTGCTATGTTGAACTGCTCCTTGGATCAGTAGACTAGAGGCAAAAGTGCCAACCTGTACTGGAGTGTGCACCAGAGTGGCATTACCTCATATTTTTGGACTTGACTTTGGCATATTTGCCAAGAAGGTTGGCCAACACTAGACTAGAGAGTCTTGATTCCTGGCTGTGCTTTTAAGATTGCATAGAAGAGAAATTCTGCCAGTTGTGGCTTCCACTATCACTGCAGCATTATGAGCACACAAGCCTAACTGGATTGGGGCGTTAAGGGCCAACAGGGAAGGGAGATGAATTTCACATATTCATTTGAGCTCACCAACTGATTTGCTGGCTGCAGGCTTCTAGTTTAACTATCATGGCTAATAGGTATTGACAGACCCATCCTCTGTGCATTTGTCTAATCCTTCATCCAAGCCATCTGAGGTAGTGGCCACCAGCTTAGCGTGCACTACTGAATTCTATCAGTTTAACCACATCTGATTTCTCTTTCTTTTTTTAATCTTCCTTTTGACTCGCTGAGGCTGCAGGTCTATGCACACCTCCCTGGGCATAAGCTCCATTGAATATAATGGGACTTAGTTCTCCATAAACACAAATAGGATTGTGGTGTTAGCCCTGAAGTTCACTTGGTGATCTTGACACACCTCCTCAGATAAACTACCTCGCAGGGTTGTTGGGAGGTGTAACTCAGTCAAGGGCTGGGGGTATGACACCACCATGTTTGCTTCCATGAACTCTTTGGTGTTCAGGGAATACATACAATAAACATACAAAATAAACATCTAATAAATGAACAAATACAAATAAAATACTGCCAGTCAATGTATGTGGGCGACCCTCTGCTTTAGTATTAGGAGAGAGGGAGAAAATCATTCTCTCTCCACACCATTTGTCATGTTACAATCCTTTGAAATACCAAGTGTGTGAACAATCAAACTAGCGCTATATTACTGGGGGCTTCCCTGTTTAATTGCCATCAGATTATCATATATTTTCCTGGATATCCTTCCGCCCCCGTATGCCTTTTCAACAATATTTACTGCAAATGAGCACACAATAGCGAGCTCAGTCTTGACAGAGAGGGACTGTGAGAGTCCAAAAGACTCAACCCTGCCTTTGGTTGCCATGGCATTTTTTTTTTCAGAGCGGCTTCATTTCAAGCCCTCACCCTGAGACATTGACTTGCATTTAGACCTAGCCAGTGGCAAAGTCAGAATAAACATCAGGCGAGCCAGTTCAACAATACAGTCGGCTTTTTCATTGGTTACTGTACCCAGAGGGGAGCTTTAGTTAATAAAACCTTCACAGGTTGAAAAACAGATAAAAGAGATTCTCCCTAATTTTTCAGCCAGCGCACTGTGCTTATCTAGATGTTTTATAGACAGGGCTGGAGTGAATATGTGAGCATGTGGGAGGGATGTGTTGGTGAGAGACTGGACCACTCAAAGATATTCCTTAATGTTTAGCTTTCATTGCAAAAAAGAAGAAATGAAAGTAAGTCTGGAGCTCTGTTATTTAATGGCAGCTTTTCCCAACCTGGCAGTAGCTAGGGATCACAGGAGTTCTAGTCCAACACATCTGGAGGGTGCCAAGTTGAGGAAGGCTGTTTTATGGAGACATAAGAAAAAAACCCATAGACCAGGCCCTACCCAGTTGCTCACCTGACTTGACACATTTTAGGCTCAAGGACACATTCCTACTCACTAACCCTTATCTATATACAAATATGTTGTTGTTGTTGTTGTTGTTCAGTCGTTCAGTCGTGTCCGACTCTTCGTACTTCCGGTTCGTACTTCGTACTTCCAGCTTGTACTTCCGGTAGTTCTCGGTTCGCATACTGCTGAAGCCTAGCTTGTAGGATTTTGAGCATCACCTTGCTGGCATGTGAAATGAGCGCAATTGTGCGGTAGTTTGAACACTCTTTGGCGTTTGCCCTTCTTTGGAATTGGAATGTAAACTGACCTTTTCCAGTCTTGTGGCCACTGTTGAGTGTTCCAGATTTGTTGGCATATTGAATGCAGCACTTTAACAGCATCATCTTTTAGGATTTTAAATAGCTCGGCTGGAATACTGTCATCTCCGCTAGCTTTGTTGTTACTAATGCTTCCTAAGGCCCACTTGACTTCACTCTCTAGGATGTCCGGCTCAAGTTCAGTGACCGCACTATCATGGCTATCAGGGACATTCAGATCTTTCCTGTATAGTTCTTCTGTGTATTCTTGCCACCTCTTCTTAATCTCATCTGCTTCTGTTAGGTCCCTGCCTTCTTTGTCCTTTATCAAGCCCGTCTTTGCACAGAACGTTCCCTTGAGATCTCCGATTTTCTTGAAGAGATCTCTAGTCTTTCCCATTCTGTTGTTTTCCTCGATTTCTTTGCATTGTTCATTTAAGAAGGCCTTCTTGTCTCTCCTTGCTATTCTCTGGAACTCTGCATTCAGTTGGGTATATCTTCCCCTTTCTAGATCTACCAGATTGATTTTACTCATTTCTTTTTAAACTGAAGCTTGAGTAGTGAAGACGTGCAGAAAATTTTGAAACTTAAAAAAAGTACAAAGCTCGAGGTTTAATAGCAAAACAGTGTGTTTATTTACTCCATGCCAAACAGTCTCCTATTGCTCTATGGTTCAGCGCTGGTTATTTGCTCTGCGCCAAACAGCACCTGATCTGACATCATGTGCTTTCAATCTCTATTTTCTGCATCCTCCCACTTTTCTTTTTTCTGTTTCAGTTTGGGTTTCTTTTTATTAATTTTGCTTCAGGAGGCACTGCTAGGCCTTGAGGCAGTTGCTAGGGGCAACAGCCACACTTCCTCCCATCAGATCTTATTTTTTCAAACAGGACAAATCAGAGAGCAGGGAGGGAGGGGGTGGCTGCTGCTGCTCCTCCCATGATGCCCTGCGCATTGGGGTTTGTGTGTTTGTGTATGTGTGTGTGTGAGAGGGGGGTAATGGGCATGGTGACATGGCAGGAGTGGGCGGGGTGTAAGTCTGGCGCCATATTGGATGGCTTTGGCTCAGGGCAGGTGAGAGAAAGGCAGTTTTCTCCCCCCAGCTCACCTTTCAGGCCCAGGTGAAGGTGGCACTTCAGGGGGGGGGGTTGGAACATCCCCCTTCCCTGCAACAGAGGAGGGGTGGGCCTGTCTATGCTTTCATGTAATGGGAGGGGGTTCTTATTGGGAGAAGGGAGGTTAAGTGTGTGGATGAATGAGAGGGAGGGAGGTGGGTGGGTTGGAAGACCCCATTTGGTATGGCAGAGGGAGGCTTGCTTTGGGAAGAGGTGGTATTATTGGGGTGCTCATTGAAGGGAAGTTGATGCGGGTCATAATTGGAAAGCTGAGAGAGGAAGAGGGAGGGAAAGAAGAAACCCCCCTGAAAGTTGTTCCAGTCACAAGGGAAGCAGCCAAACATATTTTCATCCAATCATTCTCAGCCTACTAGTGCCTGTGGTGACATGGGCTTTACACTAGTAGCTCTAGATTGGAGAACACACTCCAAATCTAGATTTGGGTATGGCTATCCATGACCTACTCTGGTGTCAGGAGCTGCTGGCTGGAGCTAGCGTTGGGAACCCTCAGCTCTGCCTGCAGCTGCCACATGCGATGACTGAGCCATCAGAACTGCAGATCAGAGCACCTTTCTGGGCAGTGAAGTATTCTCTGGCTCTGGATTGGCCCTGCCCAGGCTGGCTCTTATAGACAGTAAGAACTATAACGGACTTTCTGTCTGGGCTGCTTGAGCAACAGTGGTCTTCCTAGTTCTGCCATGGCTTGGTGTGTCCTCTGGCTATGATTCCCAGCGTGGACCCTCAGCTCTGAATCCCTGGTATGTCTTCTGGTTCCCCTCCAAGAACAGTTTGTGTCTTAGCCCTGATCTTGATATAGCCACGACAGTAGAATCCCAGAGCTGGAGGGAGCATTGTAGGCCATCTAGTCTAGGAGTGGGCACAAGGTAGATCTCCAGAGGTCTTGGACTTCAACTCCCATATGACCCTGCCAGCATGGAATGTTGGGAATTGAAGTCCAAAACTTCTGGAGATCTACCTTCTGCTCATCCCTGATCTAGTCTACCCCCCTACTGGACACAGGAAATTCAGAACTAGAGTATTCCCAAGAGATAGCTGTCCAAGCTTTACTTGAAGATTTTCAACGAGTGAGAGGCCTCCTTGGTCATATTATCAAACTGCTCTCACCATCAAGATATTTCTCCTAATCTTCAACCAAAATCTACCCTCCTGTAAGTTAAGTCCATTATATCTAGTTCCCCCTAACTTAGCCTTCTCTTCTCCTGGCAAAACATATCCCACTTCCTTAAACCTTTCCTCATAGGACTGGTTTCCAAACCATTGACTGTCTTCTAAAAACCTATTAGGGTTTTAGTGTAGGTATGTCATATGTTCCATTTCAAGCATTATTTTTTTAAAAAAAGATCTTGCCGGTGGACCCAGGAAATCGGCTGTAATACGACACTTCCTCTTTGTGTTAGCATTGCATTTTCCATGCTCTCACACCCTCTTTTTCAGAGCTTCTGCCAAGGCATGCCTAAATTTGTCTGATGCCAAAAGCTGAACATCACTTTTTGTTCCCAAGGTTGCAATGGCTTATGTATAAACCAGCAACACAAGCCAAACGAGACTCCCACAGTTGCTCCACAAACTGTAATTCAGTATTCTAATGTCCCTGGGCAGCTCTCCGGGGAGGGTGTGGGAGATGTGTATATATAGAGTATCTCAAAGCAAACCTAAGCCCTTAGGAAGCAACTGTCATGCTTTTTGGCAAAGTAGCAACTATCTTCTGATAGTCTGATTGCATCTACAGATATTAAATTTACTTGGCTGTGTGTGTGTGTGTGTGTGTACATACATACATACATGTTAAAATAATATAAAGACCCCCCGTTCTCAAATGAATGACCCTGGCTATATTTTCTTACAAAAAGCCCCTGTAAAAAATTTAAGGGAAGAGACAAAATGGGGAATCTGCAGCTGGGTTATGTTCAAAGGGACAGTGCATTGTTAATTTACTGTCTAAAAACAACATAGTATCAGTTAGCTGATAATTGTCCTGAACATGGCATGATGGCACCCAACAGAGGTGGTGGTGGGGCAGCGCAAATGCTGGGGCCCACTGCAGCTGATGCCGAACCTCCCAGACAGCTTCAGCTGTTGGGTGGTATAGAAATGTAAAATATAACTAATATCAGCCTCTGTCTGTCTGTCTGTCTGTCTGTCTAAAAAATTGCTTGGCACATGAACCTAAAGTACTTGGTCAGGCAGTTGCAGCCGCTATTAACTTCCTTATCCCCAATTCCTCTGGGTCCTGCCTCTTACGTACTCATCAGGGGAAGTTCCCAGAGGCATTGGGGATCAGGAAGATGCTGCCAGCAGCTGTGGCTATATTCACAGCAAAGGTGGGGAATGTATGACCCTCTAGATTTTGTTGGACTGCAACTCCCATCTTCCTTCACCATTGACTATCCTGCCTAAGGTTGATGAACACTGCAGTCCATAAGCTCTGGGGGAGGAACTACCAGGAGGTGCCGGGGAGGGTGCTTTGCCCAGGGCCTCATAAAACCTGGCACCAGTGCCGAGTGGTCCCTTTCTAAAATATATTTATATACCATTTGAGCTAGAATAGTGTAGCATAGAGGGTGAAAGCATAAGCTACGAGACTGGAAGTCCCCCAGTTCAAAAACCTAGCTCCAGCATGTAGCCTCCTCTCCCATTTATGAGGATAATAATGGTGGCCTACATTGTAAGAGTTCTTGTAAAGACTGCCTGTATTACCAAGACCTGAGTGGAAGAGCTGGCAGGAATGGATTTTTCTCAGCTGTGTCTGCCTCACTTTTTCAGTTTGTACCTTCTGTTGGGCTCACAGGATGGGCTGGGGGTTTGGTTGGTGTGCTAACCACAGTTGCCTAACACAGTCCCTGCCTGAGCTGGTGGGAAGGTCCAGA
Source organism: Heloderma suspectum (assembly GCF_057233095.1). Taxonomy (NCBI): domain Eukaryota; kingdom Metazoa; phylum Chordata; class Lepidosauria; order Squamata; family Helodermatidae; genus Heloderma; species Heloderma suspectum. The sequence goes on from NC_139458.1 coordinate 425,116,206, forward strand.
CTTACTTTTGAGGAAGCCCAGGCTATTGGTTCTGGGGCTTCAATATTTATGCTGAGGCTTCCTTATCTGAGGTGGCTCATGACTTCATGGCTGCCACAACCATAGGCCTGTCCCAACATATCTTCAGCCCATCACATGTAGCCCATCACATTCTTGACTTGGTTTTCTCAGCTGGTTTGGAGAATGGTGGTCCAGTCGTGGGACACGTTTTGTCAACTTCCTTGTCATGAGCAGCTCATTTCAAGTGGTTTAAGCTGATGGTGACCATTCCCTTCCTCAGTTGTGTGTATATATACTGTGTGTGTGTGTGTGTGTGTGTGTGTGTGAGAGAGAGAGAGAGAGAGAGAGATCTATTACGATGGCCCAGCCCTAAATGATAACAGAATCAGAGGGAGGTGGCAGCTGGCACACAAACTTGAGTTGGGTGGTAGAAACGAACTCTCCTAAGTACCAACTCATGTTGAGCAGATGCAAGACCTGATCCTCCATCCACAAGCTCGCACCCCCGCAACCTACTTTTCCGAAAGTACAGGAAATAACAGGGAAACTGCAGAAAGGGCTTGTAGTGACTTGGTATCCCTCAGCGTGCCTCTGCAAACCCTCCTGGAATGTCTTCTGATTTTTGCTCCACCAATTACATAGAATCATAGAATAGTAGGGTTGGAAGGGGCCTATAAGACCATTGAGTCCAACCCCCTGCTCAATGCAGGTATCCAAGTCAAAGCATCCCTGACAGGTGGCTGTCCAGCCTCATCTTGAATGCCTCCAGTGTGGGAGAGCGCACTACGTCCCTAGGTAATTTGTTCCATTGTCGTATTGCTCTAAGTCAGGAAGTTTTTTCTGATGTTCAGCCAGACTCTGGCCTCTCTGGCGCGTAGGTATGCACTGAGAATCGTGTGTGTGTGTGTGTGTGTGTGTGCGCGCACGCGCATGCGTGAGAGAGAGAGAGAGAGAGAGGGCGGGCGGGCGAATTTCTACCTTTGCAGATAGGTTCGATTAAAAAGACAAACATGCATTTTTTTGGAGAAGGACAAGATTGTGTGAACAGAAACTATTTTGGGGGAACAGTAGGACAAGGAAAATGAAGTAAGACAAAAAGTTAAGCATTCTGGTACGAACACGACTCTATGACTACGAAAAGCTACACCAGTTTTATGTGAGACAAGGGTAAGTGTATCCAAGCATGAATGCACGGCTAGTATAGGCTTCAATTAATATAGCCACATTGTGCCACAATGAACATCTCTCTCCATTAAAACAGGCACACAGGTATTAAATACATTAATGTTTTTAAACAGAAAAAAACATGCACAGGCTGTTTTTGTTGCTCATTCAACCAGCTCAAGCTACTGCTAGGACAAAGAGCTCCCCGGTGTGTTTTGCAGGGGAATTACATGAAAATGTGATCCATTAACTTGGCATCCTCGTGATCATCTATAGGCACTTCAACCACACCTTCCTGGGCAGCGAGGATCGAGATGAGAAGTTTGGATAATTTCTCTCTCCTGGTCTGCAGGCATGTTTCAGCAATCTGCTTCCACGCCTCTACAGTAGAGACTGCATCATTTACAATCATTTGCTCCAACACATCTATAAGTACATTGGACAAAGAAGAAAGAATATTTGGCTCTTAATTGCCAGTAACTTGACCTTAGGAGGGGCATGTCAATGTTTTAGAATGGGGGAAGAACTGCACAAAAGCTGGGAAACCATCAAACAATTAGTAGTCACGGGTGAAGGGGTTGGGTCTGAGGAAGGGGGTGGGGGGTTGGATTGGGGCCCCAAGGCAGGCTGGATTGGGACCCTGGGCCTGAGGCTCTGCATCACTTGGTTAATCCTTTCCCCCATGCCATTTTCCTTATGAAAATCCCCACCCCCATGACCAAGCCCAACCTTGTGGGGCAAAACATACTGGTCTCATACAGGTACATATTTTGCTCTATGGCAGCCCTCACCAATCTGGTGCCCTCCACAGCACCTATCATCACCAGCCAACATGCACATTGGTGATGCTGGCTGGGGATGATGGGAGCTGTAGTCCCAACACACCTGGAAAGTGCCAGGTTGGAGAAGGCTGCTGTATTGGATACATACCAAAAAAGGCATTATATTTCCACTGCAAAAGTCTGGCTGTACTCACCACTGCCTTCGTTGGCAATATCCTCCAACAATCGTATACAATAGATTCGGTGTTCTGTGTTGATGAACGAGAGGACTGTTTCCCCGAGGGACAAAAGGGCTGGTTTTCCGTTCCACTCTTGAGTTAGGCAGTGGATGAGTTCTACACTAGGACAATGCCTCACTAGGAAGATGTAATCCTCTGAAACCAAGCAGCAAGGATGTTAGGAACCCCTAGAAATGTCCAATGGAGGCTTGTAAGTGGAGCACAGGGAACAGTATGTCTCCCATTCTCAGCTTCCAGCACCGGGTAAGCAGAGATATACCATCTCTGAAAATGCAAGGCAGATGTTTGGATATCCTGGTTAGCTACCAACGAAACTATTGTCCAGGTAGATGTCTAATCCTTTTAAATTATGAACAACAGAGAGAGAAGGAACAGAGTGAATTTCTTTCTTCCTCTCTCTCAACACTGCAGCAGTGTCGATAATTAGTAGATGGAAGATGACTGAGAAGTAGCATTTCTTTATCCAACACAAAAGTAACTTAAGGAATGAATTGGCACAAGACGTGGTGATGGGGTCCACTTGCTTAGAAGTGGATCGGACTTTCTCATGGAGGACAAGTTCACCAATGGCTGTTAGCTATGATGGGTGGGACTGTCAACAGAATGTTGCAATGTATTTTCAGGGCACTCCTCTCCCGACTTCCAGCCAGCCATAACCTCTTCCACCAGGCCATTCCATCCCCCCACCCCCCAGTTTTCTGTTTTTCTTTTCAAACTGATAGTAAAAATTCCATGACTACTGAACATGCTCAGTCCTCACTGGGCTGTCCTTTGGGGGCGTGGCTGTTGTTGTTTTTAAACGCTGTGCTTCTGCAAACATCAGGGTCTCCCCAGACATGGTGATGTCCCCCACTTGTTTCTCAGAGACCCTACTTTGGCTTCCATCCTGTCAGCACTTCCCACCTGAGTTTTCATTTGAAGGAGTGAGGGCCAAAACAGAACCTCCATATCAGGGGTTGTGTGCACCCATTACTTTCCTGGGATACATTGCACCATAAATTCTGGAACTGGCTAGTGCTCTGCTTCTGGGCTTGGTGGCAGTATAGTGATTTCCCCTTTAAAGAGGAACGCCAATTCCCTACAGTGTCTGAAGAGACGCTGTGGGGATACTGGATCTGCTCATTGGGAAGGGCTTCCTGCCAGCGGACCTGCTCCTAAGTAGAGCATCACAGGCGTTTGCTGCAAGGCAAACACAGCGAGTTTGTTCCTGCCTCCCCAAGGCTCAGCAGAACAGCTGCCTGTTTTTGCCTGTGAGCAAGATGGTAATTATGCAGCCAGCAGAGGAGGCGTGGACTGCAGAAGCCTTTAGGAAGCCTTGGCAGATGACATTTCTTGACACCTGACAAGCTGGCCCAAATCCTGTAGCAGTAGGCTTGATTCCACTGCTGCTTTGATTTGATCAGGGCTGGGTTACTGCTGTGTTGTTTGTGAAATTGTTTACATGCTTTACATTTGACTGTATTTTTATACTGTAGATGTAATTGCACTGAAAGCTGCCTTGAAGGCCCTGGCAATGCTACCAGGCAAGATATAAAATGTATCAATAGAAAGACGGCTTTGAAATCTACCAGTGGGAAGGCGCTTGAACTGATGAAGGTAATCCATGGCTCCAAAGATCTGGCCCTGTTTGCACAAGCACAGAACAGCTTTTTTGTGTGCCCTGCACTCGCCGTAGACGATCTGAGCCAACGCGAAGCACTGGGACTTGTTGTGCTTATCCACCTCCGCATACTTGTAAATCACATCGCCGGCTGCCTCGGAGAATTCCAGTCTGAGGGAAGCAGACAAAGTTCAGGTAGTTGCTAGGACTTTGTTGCAATGTGGGAAAAAATTCAAAGTTCAGCGGAATAATAACAAAGGTATCTGGCATTTTAGAAGAATGACTTGAGGTACGATACAGGAGGGGAAAGGAACAGGGCGGGTAGAGGAAAACAAGTGAATGAGATGACTCCACAGCACAGCTGCTTTCCATAACTGCATTGCCCCTCCTAGAAACTAGACTGTAACAAAGCAAAGCCCAACCCTCCATCCCCTTCAAAATCCCTCCTCCATCAGAAAGAAGCCAACCACCATGTAGGCAGAGCAATGCCTGACTACCAGGGGAGGGGGACCCATGGCTGTCCAGATGTTGCTGGACGACAAGTCCCAGAATCCCTGACCATTGGCCATGCTGGCTGGGGCGGATGGGAGTTGAAGCCCAACAACATCTGAACCATCCTAGGTTTGCCACTCCCGCTGAATAAGCACCAGTGAATGTCTGACAGGAAAAGGAATGTCCCTGGACAGCCAGGTGCTAAGTACAGTCATCCCATGCACACCTGCCAGATTTGGCAAGCCTCACGGTCCTCTCCAATTGAATGCCTCCCCCCATCTGTCGGTCATAGCTCTTCTGCAAAACACCATAAAATGGGGTGAGTTTCAAGTATGTCTCTGCCTTGGTCTGCGTTCGCCTGGGAGTTTCTGCTGTGCCCTGCACCCACAAAGGAGGCTCGTGTAAACTGTTTAGTAAGTGCTGAACTTGCTTTAAAAATAGTAGCTATGTACGGCTGTTTGTGGCATCTTAGCAGGTCTTAATAAAGGCATTGCCCAACTGTAAATTTTGGATTTTTTTCTCATGGACCAGCATGGCGACTGACTGTGTTTTTCATGGGTAATGTCAGTTGGGGAATATTGCTTATTTTAAATGCAAGCTCCTGTTTCTCTGACTTCCTTTATCTTGAAGCTTTAATCTAAGACTTGAATTAAAAGTTGATAAAATGTTTTGCTAACCCAGGATCTGTCTCACTGACATGCCTGGCCATTTGTCCATGCCACAAACTGCCAAGGAGAGATGAGGAAAGGTACAGATTAGGTCCTTGCCTGGACAGACCACAGGGCTTGCGAAAACTGCTTTGCTCCTCTCAGATTAATGCCCGTAGTTCTCAAGTCCCTCCTGCTTGGACAGTAAAGGAGAATAAAGAAGGGGGTGGCTGCGGTGGGTAATCTACAAAGGCAGTGCCTCTTAGCTGGTCCTACCCCACAAGGAAGGTGAGAGCACGTGTGGTCTTTTGTTACATAGGGCCTTGTGTGTGAGGGAGTGAGACTTCTGACGTTACCCAAACAGTTCCCACGCCAGGAAGGTAACATCAGAACAGGCACTGGGACGGTCTCCTCTGGCTGCTATGCGGGAATGAAACGGAAGGAGGTTGCGCCTCCACAACTTCAAGCCCGATTTGCATATTTCTGCCCCTCAGAGTGAGTGGGAAGAGCAACCTATCCAAGGGAATCCTCCTTCACTGCAGGAAAACTGTTGCCTACAGAAGGACAGTCAACACACAGTTGAAAGGAGCATACACAGGATCCTGCCTTATTTGGAGCCAGACCACTGGGCCGTCTGGCTCAGCGCTGTCTACTCCAGAGGTGGGCAGAAAGTACATCTCAAGATGTCTGGGACTTCAACTCCCAGAAGCCCCTGCCAGCATGGCCAATGGTCAGGAATGCTGGGAGTTGAAGTGCAAAACATCTGGCAATCTACTGTCTGTCCACCACTGGTCTACTTCGCATGTATTCAACCCATGGCCCACATCTGGCCCTTTGCCGCTCTCCATGAGGCCCAAGCAGCTGGGGAGACCATATCCACTTTTCCTGGCAACCCACCTGATCAGGAATCAACTAGACTGTAGGGAAAAGACCACTGTTCTGGTGCTGCTAGCAGTGGTCTCAGTGGGGATTGTTGGGGGGATGGGAGAGGCTTTCACCTCCCCTGCTCCAGTGATCTCCAGGCAGCTGATGTTGCTGTTTCCCTGCCGCTAATAGCCATCTCAATGATCTAACCAGCATTAGGATCCCGTCCCTAGATCCCACTGGGCAAGCAGGTTTAAACCTGCCCATCTCTGTGCCCTGAGCTGTGAGTGGAGTGTGTGTGTGTGTGTGTATGCGTGGGGAGAGTGTCTAGTCTGTGCATGTGGATGCATGTGTGCCCCTGAACCTGCCACCCGGCCTCACATGTGGCCCTCAGGGCCAAAAGGGTTGCCCACCCCTGGTCTACTTTGACTGGCAGCAGCTCCCCTGGGCCTTTCCAGCTACTGATCCTTTTTAAATGGAGTTGACAGAGAGTAAACCAGTGCCTTTGGTATGCAAAGCATGTGCTCTGTCACTGAGCTATGCTCCCCGCCCCTGCCCAAATGTTCCAAGTGGCCCCTTACTTGTGCAGGGTGACCCAGTGCATCACCAGGTCTAACCGTCTCTCAGCCAAGGCACATTTGATGGCTTCTGCAGTCAAGTGTGCAGGAAGAGGCTGCTTCGCAGCTGTGGATGTGCTCACGAGAGCTTCGCAGTACACGAGCAGAGGGAGCATCTTCCCTTTAATGGGGCCGACAGCTAAAGGCAGAAGTTGGAGAGTTAAACACAAGCAAAGCAAAGGCTTGAAGAAAGCATGCATTTGCCTGAGGCAATTGGTTCTCTGTATCATTGGCCCCTCACCAGTTCAGATTTCCCATCAGAATAGATGCTTTAAATTAAGGAAATGGGCATATATTTACTTACCCTATAAAATGTATTGTGTTGGTAAGAGTCAAACAATTTAGAAATTCTTGGAAAGGGTGATGGGATCTAGCAGAGGGAGGGAGGGAGGAAACAGGTTATGGGAACCTGGGAATGATGGGCGGTAAAGACAGAGGACCAAAAATATCATTTGGCCGTCTATTAAAAATGCTAAGCCAGCCAAATCATAGAGTAAGTGAAGCAGTAGCTAGATAAATAAAAACCCATGAGGAACATAAATGCTTCTAAATAAATCACAGAGTCCAGGTGTAAAGGAGTCTGAGAACATCTCTATGCATGCATCTAATATTTTAACCTGGTGCACTAATGGAATTGCTGAGAGTGCTTTCTTGGTTGATCTAAAACTGCCTTCTCCAGCCTGGTGCCCCTTCTGATGTGTTGGGACTACAGTTCTCATCACTCCCAACCAGCATGGGCATTGGGTGGTGGGAGCCATAGTCCAACACATGTGGAAGGCACTAGGTTGGGGAAGGCTGGTCTAAAACAAAAAAAGAATCATGTAGCACTTTAAAAATGAATGAATTGATTATGGCATAAGATTTCTTGGGCTGGAGTCCACCTCCTCAGATGGATGAAGTGCTGTCCATGAAAGCATGTGCCACAATGTTTGTTAATCTTTAAGGTGTTACGGGACTCTGTTGTTTTTACTGCAAGTTGGCTATTCAAGACAATTTCAAGGGAGAAACCAAACCCGAGGATCTCCATACCCCTAAATTTCTCCATGGTTTCTTCATTGCGGAGGATTCCTCTTGGACAGTTTGCTGCGTATATTGCTGCGGCCTCATACTGACCACGGGAAAACAGTTCGTTGAACCTAGCACAGATGAAAAAATGTAGAATTCTAAGTGACAGATGGTGGATGCAGGTACAATGCCACTCTTGGCAGCAAGAGCACATAAGCTAGGCCCACCTCTGGAGGCCAGGTCGCCTGGGTGCAGCACTCACAGCGGAGATGCAGAGAGATGCTCTCCCCTTCCATGCTCGAGCCATGTTGCCCTGTACAGAAAGTCAGCGGCAGTGGGAAGCAAACACCCTCTCCCCTGCGCTCTGGTCCTGGCCCCCAGAAATGGGAGGGGGCTGTGGAGAAGCAGGAGGAAAATGAAACGATGCACTCTTCCCCTCTGTGCAAGCTTCCCTGTCTGAATGGATTAACCAGGGACTCACAATCATCTCTCTGGTTCCATCTGTCTTTCAAGTTCTGCTTCTCCTTAGAACACATTTCAGCAAATCCTTGCCTGAACCACCCTTAGCTTCTCCTTACCCATACCTTTACTTCTTTTACCAGCATTTCACTAGTCGCATCAATCTGCCCCCCATCTCCATCAATGTCTTGTCCAACCAATGGGGACCACAATATCTGTGGGGCAGGAGCCACATTGCCTGGCTGTGTTCCGCCCACTGCTGTGCACATGACTCACACTAAATTTGCCCCCAAATTGTTGTGTATTAAAAGGCAGCTGTTCTGCTTAGCATAACCTAATAGACGTGCTTCGCTGCCTGCTACATCTCCTGTTCCATTCTACTATAGAGACAGAATCTGCTTTTCACTGGACAATAAATGGGCTAGATGAGGGATAGGCAAACTGGTGCCCCCGCCGCCTGATATCTTGGACTACAACCCCCAGAATCCCTGGCCATTTGCCATGCTGGCTGGGTCTTATGGGAGTTTTAGTCCAAAGCATCTGGAAGGCACCAGATTGCCTAATCCCTGGGCTAGATGGACCAATGGTTGGCTCAAGAGAAGATAGTTCCATATGTTCATATGAAGTGCCGAACTGCAGAGCAAGTCCTAAAGGCCCCTTCGCTCTGCTTGATATATTGCATATGCCAGCTTTCCCCACCCTGATGCCATCTGAATGTGTTAGACTGTAACTGAGGTTTTCTGGCTGTGCGTGCCATGATTTTACTCTGGCCCCTTTCAGAGCACTACGTTGGACAACCTGGCAGTACTTCATGGGGGGGCAGGGTGGGGGGGAGACATGTGGAGATAGCTTGTGCCCCGTTGCTATGACTTACAGGATGCACAGCAGCAGAACTATTCCCCATTTCCCACTGTACTGTTGCCCTCAAGTGAGCAGTACAGCAGTCTAATGAGGTCAGGAATAGGAAGACATGGTGAAATGGGCTTGATGTGCTAGGAAATGTCTTCTGCCTAGCACAGGAGGTGTGTGTCTGGTGGGGAACAGACTGGAGGACTCTCTCTGCCACCTTACCTTTCAATGTATTCAATGAGATCTTCAGCCTCTTTGCTTTTGGAGGGGTCGCGTTCGAATACACTGGAGATGCTGGAGACAACGCCCTCTGAAAGGTGAGAACACTTTATGCTCTCAGAGAACAGAACCAACAGTCATGTCAGACAAACCAGCAACAGCGAAAGTCTTTCAAGGGCATGGCTGCTCCACTAGAAATTTCCACTGGCTTCCTATCACTTTAAATGACATGGCTTCTTCCAAAGGATCCTGGGAATAGCAGTTTGGTGAAGATGCTGAGAATTCTGTTTGAGAACCTGGATCCACACAACTGGACTACAGTTCCCTGAGAGAGGGAATGATTGTTGTGTCTGTGGTCCGATGACAGGTTCGAAGATATTGCCAACTATATACCAAGCATCGGGCACAATCCTGAAGCAACAAAGCCCCTGTTCACAGGGCTTACATCAGGAGTGGGCAACTTGTGGCCCTCCGGTTGTTTTGGCCTACAACTCCCATCAGCCCTAACCAGCACAGCCAATGGAGGATGATAGGAATTCTAGGTCCAAACATCTAGAAGGCCTTAAGTTGCCCACCCCTTGCTTACAGTCTACAATGGACATGAAAGACAAGAACTGAAGGAGTGTGTGGACTGGCAGGGATGGAGAAGATGGAGTAAGGGAAGGTCAGCTGGCAATGGAGGAACTGGAAAGGTTCCTCCATTGGACAGGATTTGTTCAGAAAAGGATTTCTTAGAACAAGTCTTCCCCTATCTGGTGTTCTCTCTCTCTCTCTCGGACTACAGCTCCCAGGATTCCATGCTGGTTAGAGCTGATGGGAGCTGAAGTTCAAAACATCACCATGCTGGGGAAAGCTGTGTCAAAGGGCAGGAATTACCCAAGTAATAGTGGACTGGGGGTCGGGGTGGAGCTGCCCCAGGAATAGGAAGCAGCATGAGAAAGGGACAAATGAGCTAGTGCAGAATAGAGAGCCCAAACAGTGGGAAGGAAGAAGACAACGGAGAAGATATAAACCCTGCGTGCATCAATACATACAAACTGAATGGACATTTTTGCCACACGGATCCAAGGATTTCAGCTTGCACCACAAACCATTATCATCATCTTTTTGGTGGTCTGGTGTGGAATAGTGAGATCCAGCTGTTACCTTGTAAAAGTTTCTCATTTTCTACCATTTGACAGATGAGCTGCTGCAGGGTGTCGATACTCCTGTCTGAATTCTCCCAGATACTCACAACATTTGCAAACTGTGTTAGTCGGTAATAGCTGCAAAAAAGAGAGCGCCGGGTGAAGGTGACTGGCTCATCATCAGAATCCTCGTTAGCTCCCTCCTAATGACTCCTTCAAGGTTTCTCCTCCTCACATCCTTTTATTCTTATCATCTTGGTCCCTTTAGGGTGCAATCCTATGCATGTTTAGACCGAAAAAAGTCCTACAACTCCCAGGATGCCTCAGCCAGCCATGCTGGGTGCAGCATGCTAGGAGCTGTAGGACATTTTTCTGTCTGAACATGCAAAGGATTGTGCCTTTACTGAATCAGACTAATGTATTACTGAATTCATACAATACATATATTGTATTCTATTTATTTAAGTTGCTTCTATATTACTTGGCATCCTAGGATTTCAAATTGCATGAACACACATACAATACAGTATAAAAACAGTATAAAACAAGAAATACCTTAAAAAACATTACAACAAAAGCAGTAAAACAGAGCATCATCATGATAGATTACACGTCAGGGAAAGCCTGAGTGAACAAATGCATTTCAAAAGGCATTTGAAGCTTGCCACAATTTCCGCCTCTCGAACCAGAGATATTTTCCATGTCTGCAAAATAACTGTCTGAATGGACTCTTAAAATATCCCCTCAATTTGCACTTCTCTGTATGAAAGACAGGTTTCACATGCACATTCTGAGAAAATCCTTTGCTGATCTGCATTCCGTTACATGTGTATGAAAAGGGTGCACTGCACTGCAAGGGATGTGATTTCCTGATAGAATGTGAGAAGCAGCCCTTATACTGAAAAATGAGTCAATTAAACTCATCTTAAATTATGAAGCTTCCTTATATTAAGTCAGACCAGCCTTCCCCAATCTGGTGAACTCCAGATGTTTTGGACTATAATTCTCAGCCCTCTTGACCATTGTCCATGCTGGCTGGGGCTGATGGGAGTTGAAGTGCAAAACATCTGGAGGGCACCAGGTTGGGGAGAACCATTGTTCCTCTCATTGCTGGCTACTCTGAGAAGCAGTGGCTTTCCAAGGTTGCAGGGAGGGATGCTATTTCCCAGTGGTATTACCCATGATCCGTTAGCTAAGAATGTCACAGTAACCGACTGTTGACTCACAGGTCATTACAACAACATACTTTAATGGGAGATGTTGGACTGAGCGTTATACATGCAGAGCATGTGCTCTGCCAGTGAGCTGTGGGCCCTCCTTCTTAAAAGGAACAGGAGTGGCCATATTCTAATTGAGGACCTTTGGTTCATCTGCCTGGTGCTAACCTAACTGGAGGTGCCAGGGGTTGGACACAGAACTTAATACATCCCAGCTCTGGGATCTACTGTTAAGCCAAAGGTAGGGTACTTGTGGCCCTCCAGTTGTTGTTGGACTCCAAATCCCTTCATCCCCCAGCCAGCATGGCCAATGGTCAGCAACATCTGGAGAGTCACAGGTTCTCCACATGACCCAGTCTTGCAAAGGTAGAGACGACTGTGCTACTATAGCAGCTCCAGCTGTTCAACAGAATGGAGGGGCAAAGGGCAGAACAGCCTGAAGCACCTCTTTTAAGAAACAGTAAAGGCAGACTGCAAGAGAGACCAGCGTACCAAAACTTCAGATTCTCATTCTGTTTTTCAGCCACATTTCGCAGGTGAAGAGCACGTGTCAGGTCCTCCTCAACGTTGGTGGTGTTCTCCAGTGGGATGTATTTCGTCAGCATGTCTTCTTTCAGCTCCTTCACCCTCCGCTGTAGGTGAGCAAGGTGGCTAGAAAGGGCACCTATGTCGAAGGAATCTTTCAGGTTGAGACCTGTTGAGAAAAGGGGGAGCAAAGCTACAATAGGCACACGTCAATTCTTGGGAAATTCAGGCTGCAACGTACGAACATCACTCAAACACAAACTGATGATCATGATTACAGTGAAAGTGTAAAGCCAACTGAGCATGGCTGGGGATTATGGGAGTTGTAGTCCAAAACATCTGAAGGGCACCAGATTGCCTACTCATGGGCTAGATGGACCAACAGTTTGGCTCAGGAGAAGGCAGCTTCATATGAAATGCCCAACTACAGACTAGTTCCTAAAGGCTCCTTTGTTCTGCTTGATACATTGTATACGCCAGCCTGCTCCAACCTGGTGCCCTCCATGGCCATGCTGGCTGTAAATGATGAGAGTTGCTGTCCAACTTGTCTGGAGAGCACCAGGCTGGGCTGTCTAATGACAGATTTGACCACCTCATTAATGCATTTAAAAAATTAACAGTAGCACGGGTCATCTGTCTCTCCATCTCTCCTTTGGCCCTTGCTCTTATAGAGTGGTTACCGAAGACAGAGGCAGTATGCCTATGTACATCAGTTGCTGGGGGATATGGGCGGGAGGGTGTTGTTGCACTCGTGTCCTGCTTGTGGGTTTCCCATGGGCAGCTGTATGGCCACTGTGTGAACTGGATGCTGGACTAGATGGACCCTTTGCCTGATCAAGCATGGCTCTTCCTATGTTCTTATGACAGCCGCCTTGAGTGCCATTTTTTGGTAGAAACGCGGGGTACATTCCAAATAAGTCTTAAATTTGGAATGCAGCAGAGATGACAAAGTTACTCAGATCTCTATGTTTGTGAGACAGCCAATAAAAGGCAGAGTTTTTTTTCAGTCCTTGGTCACCATTTATTTACTTTATGTAAATAAGGTACAATTTTTAGATGTTAACAAATATAGGTGTTCTTCACCAATATGAATTATGTCTCCTGTCGATTTGTAATTGCTTTTGCATTTCTCTCTCTCTCTCTCTCTCTGTGTGAGCGTGTGTGTGTGTGCGTGTGTGTGTGTGTGTGTGTGTGTATATATATATATATATATAATCCTTGATTTATTTTGCACTCATGCTGGTTGATTTAACTTAATAGTTTTAACTATATCTATATATGCATACATCTATACAAGCGTTGTATATTTTGAATTTATTTTTAATTCAATATAATTCTAATTCCATTTCAATTTAAATGTTATTTTGAATTTATATAAAGTGGACATAGTCCATCCAAATCAAGCAGGAGAGTTAATTACAAGCTTAACTTTCTCCTGTTCAAATCAATGGGATTTAAAAGTTCAGAACTATGGCTGGCTCATCGTCCAAATTTAACTTGATTTCTAGTTAAACGCATCACCTGGAATCTTCTGAGCAGGATTGACTTTCTTGGTTGTGGTTTGAGCTCCTTTTGCAGATAGTGTCAGCCTTAAATTTCTTATTTTCTGAATTAAGTTTTCAATTCTTGCTGAATTTTTCTCAATTGTTTTTACCCTAAAAAACAAGAGCCATTTAAATATTAGACTTACTAAGGCACCATGTTCCTTAATTCTTTTGTCTTCCCACTTGAGCCACTATTTTGCAACTGATTCTGGCTGGTGGACCTCAAGGGTTCTACTAAAAGACAAAGTAACTGCTAAACCAAAAGCCTGTCCACTTCTCCTACAGGCAGCTGCCTACAACCCCAACCATTGAGGGGGACTTGTGAAGGTATGGTGGTGGTGGTGGTGTCTTAGTTGCTTGTGGGGTTCTTAGTATTGTAAAAGTCCTTGTACTTCTTGTATGGGAGTTATTTAGGTGTGCGTATTTTACTGGGGATTTGGGAGTAGAACAGAGTCAGTTTTTATGAATGTCTTAACGCAGGGGAGATCAGACTTCAGGCTTGTCAGATCTACTTTACTTTTATTAGAACCCCAAGATCCACCAGCCAGAGCAGAGTGCAAAAGTCATACACCTGAAATGAAAAACTCGGAGCACATTCTGAGACAAGGAATTTGTTTTCAGTACCAGAACTGGGCTCAGAGTCCCTTTCTCACAGAAGTCCACTCCTCGTTGTGCTTAGCTCTCTTCATTTTGGCAGCATAATTTGGGTGGAAAACGTCATTTTCATTTTGTTGTTGCTGCTGTTGGACAACTGAGAGTCAGCAATCCTGGCCAATCCACTGCAAATCACCCAGAGATCCTCATCTACCTTCTGCCCATCCCTGTTTCAATAATGAAGGGGATAAGGGTGGACAGCGGCCTGATGGGACTATTTATTTTTCATTTCAGCACAAAAGATTTGAAACAAAGATTTCAAAGGTATTGTACTCTGTATTGTATTGTACAAATAATGTATTGTACTCTGAGCTTTAGGACTAGGACACAATTATTTACCTCACTGATTAGGCCCTGCCTTTCTATAATAAATCATACTCAAGGGAGCTTAAAAAATAAACATCTACAACAGCTCATGGGGGCCAGTGCTAGCAAAGGCTACTAGTCCTGATGGCTCTATGCTACCTCCAGTATCAGAAGCAGTATGCCTATGTACACCAGTTGCTGAGGAACATGGGTGGGAGGGTGCTGTTGCACTCATGTCCTATGGGTTTCCCATGGGCAGCTGGTTGACCACTGTGTGAACAGAATGCTGGACTAGATGGACCGGCATGGCTCTTCTTTTGTTCTTAACACATTAAAAATAACCCTGAACAATAAAACAAGCAAACAGCCGCAGTTAAAAGAAGGAGCATTACAACACAGCGTATCAGGACAGAGCAAACAAAAAAAAAATGTCATAAAAGATTCTAACTAAAAAGTGCCTGCTGGAATGAAATGGTATTAAGAGCTCACTTAAAAGTGAGCCAAGAGAGTCATCACCAATAACATCACAAATATTTTGCAGTTATTTGCTAGCTGACTGTTCTTTCCCAACAGACCTCTGATCTATTCTGGAGATTTGCAGTTCACAAATCTCTTGGAGAAGCAGCCTACATGTGACTTGGTCAGAGGACAATACTGCATAGATCTTCAGAAATGCAACCATCATACGGCCCTCATCCCATGAGGGGGAGCATGTTCCCCACTTCCCCTGGTAGGACATGAACTCCTGTCTCCTACTTCTCAGCCCCAAACCTGATGGAGTGACCCACTGGAGGCTGTTACTGCTGCTGCCAATGTGTGCCAGGGCTGTGCTTGCTGGGTGTCCGGCTCCCTCCCCTTGACTCCTTGGCAAAAGAGTCTCTTCCTCCTCAGGGTGTTCTTGAAAACATGTCCCGGGAAGGCTGTGTGTGCTTTCTGGGGGCCTCCTGTGCAGGATCTCTGTGAGGGCTGTGCCGTGCGTCTTCTCCTTCCTGCCCCTTGGGTGTGTTATGCTCATAAAACAGGGGTTGTGAGAAGCATTCTGGTTTTACTTTTATACTGTAGTATTAAGCTTTTATATTGTTTTTATACTGTACCTTGTGGTTTTAATTTGTGTGAACCGCCCAGAGAGCTTTGGCTAGCAAGCGGTATAGAAATGTAACAAATAAATAAATGAGTACCCCTGTGTGGAGGGATGCCTGGCCACTGGCAGTTGTGGGGCTGTTGTTGGCCATGCCAGTGGGCCTGATGGAGTGGGGGTGCTGTGGTGTCATCTTCCACGTTGGGGTACTGGGGGCATGTCCCCATCACATGAGTTCACTGGCTGCCTGTGTGTGTATGCGTGTGCGGCGTGTGGCGTCGTCTTCAGCACTGCCCCTGATTGGTGGATACTGGGTAGTGTTTCCAGGGACATTATGGGCATGTCTCTCATTTTTATGCCATTTTTGTATTTCATAGAATCATAGAACAGTAGGATTGGAAGGGGCCTACAAGGCCATTGAGTCCAACCCCCTGCTCAATGCAGGAATCCAGGTCAGAGCATCCCTGATAGATGGCTGTCCAGCCTCATCTTGAACGCCTCCAGTGTGGGAGAGCCCACCACCTCCCTAGGGAATTGGTTCCATTGTCGTATTGCTCTAACAGTCAGGAAGTTTTTCCTGATGTTCAGCCAGAATGTGGCTTTCTGTAACTTGAGCCCATTATTCTGTGTCCTGCTTTCTGGGATGATCCTGGCCTTCCTCTCTGTGACAACCTTTCAAGTACTTGAAGAGCGCTACCATATCTCCCCACAGTCTTCTCTTCTCAAGGCTAAACATGCCCAGTTCTTTCAGTCTCTCTTCATAGGGCTTTGTTTCCAGTCCCCTGATCATCTTTGTTGCCCTGCTCTGAACCCTCTCCAGTTTGTCTGCATCCATCTTAAAGTGTGGTGCCCAGAACTGGGCACAGTACTCCAGATGAGGCATAAGTGCTGAATAGAGGGGAACTAGTACTTCCCGGGATTTGGAAGCTATGCTTCTATTAATGCAGCCCAAAATAGCATTTGCCCTTTTTGCAGCCACATCACATTGTTGGCTCATATCCAGCTTGTGATCTACCACAATTCCAAGATCCTTCTCGTGGTTGTTGAGCCACGTATCCTCCATCTTGTAACTGTGCATTTGGTTTCTTTTTCCTAGGTGCAGAACTTGGCATTTATCCCTTTTAAATGTCATTCTGTTGTTTTCTGCCAGCGCTCCAGTCTATCAAGATCCCTCTGAATTTTGCTTCTGTCTTCCAAAGTATTAGCTATCCCGCCCAATTTTGTGTCATCTGCCAATTTGATCAGCATTCCCTGCACCTCCTCCTCCAAGTCATTAATACAAATGTTGAAGAGCACTGGGCCCAGGACTGAGCCCACGGTACCCCGCTCGTTACCTCTCCCCAGTTTGAGAAGATCCCATTGATAAGCACCCTTTGAGACTGATTCTGTAGCCAACTGTGGATCCACTGGATCGTTGTTTCATCTAGCCCACTTTGAGCTAGTTTGCTCATCAGGATATGGGGCACTTTGTTGAAAGCTTTGCTGAAGTCGAGGTATGTTATGTCCACAGCATTCCCACCAGTCCACAAAGGAGGTTACCTGATCAAAAAATGAGATCAGATTCGTGTGGCAGGATTTGTTCTTGACAAATCCATGTTGGCTTCGAGTAATCACTGCATTGTTGTCAAGGTGCTTACAGATGGATTGCTTTATCATCTGCTCCGCAATTTTCCCAGGGATTGATGTCAGACTGACTGGTCTGTAGTTCCCAGGTTCCTCCTTTTTGAAGACAGGAAAAACATTAGCCCTCCTAGCTATATGTTTATGTTATTTTATTTACTTATAAATGTATGAGTTGCCTTTTGGCCCAAATAAGCTCCCCAAGGTGACTTACAGCTAAAACTTAAAACAGCCCCCTGGGTCGAGTATGCATTGGATACAGCAGTCATTCCACTACCGTAGTGGCAACTTACAGTAACTCCAGTATCAGTGTCATGTGAGTATAATATTGCTCTCTTAAAATGTCCTGCCCTTCTTCATACAACCGAACCAGGTGGACCTCTAATAGTTAAAACAATACCCATAAAAGCTCCATTTTATTATGTTCAAAACCAGATCATGTTATTAGGCTCAGAAATAGGCCTTAGGGGTCCCCACCACCAAAGTAGTTTAAAATAACCAAAGAGTTCCTTACTTTTCTTCGAGCTGAGTAATTCTCTTCTTATAATACATGAGAGTTGAAGGTTCACATGCTAAAACTTTTAATTTCCCGTGAAGATAAAACACATTGCGTTGTCCCTTCTTTATTGCTTCAATAAAGGCATCGTATTCCTGCTTGATTGTAGTCAGGATGCTCTTGTATGCGTTGACATGCTCAATGATCTATTTGTCAATAACAAAGAGGCTAGTTATCTGCCTTCATTGCTTTCTAACAAGTCAATGAATCAAAGTCAGAAAATGCTCAATTCCAAAATTTCTTAAAGAGGAGATGAGCTCATCAAAGCTACAGGGAAGAGGAGAACATAAGAACCATCATTTCAAAAAGGCATATTTGCTAATGGCCATGACCACATCATGAGATAGCAAATTCCACCTTTCATTTTTACACTGACATAATTATATACACGTCAGTTCTCATAAACACAAGCCCCAAAGATCTGGATTTTAAAAACAATCCTTTAACAATGTTAAAAGCAGGCCGTCACTGGGAACTGGTATTGTATAGCAGCTAACAGCCCAGGGCTAACCCTGGTTTAATCTTGCCCTAGCAGAGATGGCTTTAGGTGAGCCACTATCTCTAAGTGCCAGCCTCCCCATCTGCAATATGCGGATAAGATTACTGATCTATCCAATACCGTTTTGGGAAGATTGCTGTTTTTAGATTATTGTATCTTGGTTTCATAAGCCACGTACTCATCTAACTTCTCTTTGCCCTTTGTGCAAGTGAGGAAACAAACCACAGAGTTTTCCATTAACTACAGTTTAAAGCTTTGAAACAAGCCAGGATATTAAACCAATGTCTGAAGTTGGTTTAATATCAGGAATTGTTTCAAAGCCATTAACCACAGATTGCCGGTTCAGACAAAATGGGAAACTGTAGTTAATGGAAGCCTTCCTACACTGGAAGATCCTACACTGGGTGGAGTGACAGGCCGAAAGGCTCATTTGTATCTTGGTTTGTTAAGCTGAGATACGACTGTCCAAATATAGCCAATGAACAGAAAGCATTTTGCACATCAAAAAAGTCCTATATAAATCCATATTATTATTTTGCGGCCAATTTCAATAAAAGTCACAGTATGTCACAGTCACATGAGTATGTCACAGCCACAATGATCGCTCTAATTGATCTTGAAAAGCAAAATATCCTTAGCAGTGCTCGGTTACCATTTCAAACACATTTCTGTATATTATATAATACTCCTCAGCTGGCCCTTGCTCGGTACAGCCTACTTTCTCAATTTCTGAAATGATGTAACTCTGGATGCTCTCCAGAAATTCCTTCTCCGTCTCAGGGATGATAGGAGGCAGCACTGGATGACTGCTTGCTCTGAAGCTGGCTGATTTCATGGTGAAGAAGCCAGCTAAGCTTCCACTGCAGAAAGAACCTACAACTCCAGTTGTTTTTTCTTGAAAGAAATGCTTCAATCAAAACCTAAAAGAAAAGGCGACAGTTAAAAAAGAACTGGAAACTTATCTAATAGTGCAATCATAAGGATGCAGACACAAAAGTTAATCCCACTGTGGTCAATGGGGCTTTTTCCCAGCTAATAAATAATAGGTTGATAGATTGCAGCCTAATCTGGATGCAGTACTCCAACTCTTTACTCTAGTCACCTTAAATTGAACATGGAGTAAAGGAGCTTGTGTATTATAGTGGTGTGCGGTGCAATCCTATGCGTATCTCAGAAGCAAGTCCTGTTGAGTTCAACGGGACTCGCTGCCAGATGAGCCTGTACTGGGATTGCAGCCTAACAGCGCCATCCTATACGTGTGCATTCAGAAGTAAATCCTATTGAGATCAATGGCAAGTGGGAGTTCCCCAGTTTCCCGAGGGTCAATGGGACTTACTTCTGAGTAGACACGTGCAAGACTGCACCGTAAGAGACTGAGCGCTGCTTTCCAAGGCCAGCCCTCATGAAATCAACGGGGCATTTTAAAAGTTTGTTTATTTTTAATTTGTTTGTTCTTATTTTAAATTTAGGGGCAGCAATATCAAGGCTACCATCAACCACCAAAAAACCGAGCGCCTCTTTTTTTTTTAGGAGGACGGTTGCGCTTCTTTTCAGTGCAAAACTGCGAGCGCCACCTTTACCCCGACAACCAGGAGACATTATTCCGGCAGTTACTGACGGTGGTAACCAAGCCGGGTTAAACCAATCAGCGCGAGCGGGAAGGAAACAGGGCTGCTCCGCTGCATGACGGGAAAGATGGTTTCCGCCCTCCTCCTTTTCTCTCATCCTCTGCCGGCCCGCCCAACTTTCAGCTCACAACTCCCGACGGCCCTTTCGCGACCTATCCGGCAGTCGGAGGTCTTCCTCTTCCGCCGCCGCCGCCTCTCGCTAAAACTACCGCTCCCATCATGCCTTCAAATGCTTCCCAGTCGGCGGAGCACGACGGAAGTTGTAGTCCTCGCCGGCGCGAGGCCCCGCCTTCTCTTCCCTCCAGCCTTGGAAACCCCGTGCGCGGCCGAGCGCGGCCTCTTTCGGGCGTCCGCCATTCCGCGAAGCAGGTCGGTGGTGGGTGCCTGCCGCGTCGCGAGCCTCCCGTCCCCTCAGCGGGCCCTCGTGCGGCCTAGGCCTGGCCTGGCCTGGCCTGGCCGTGAGCGCGCGCGTTATTTCTCGCCCTTGTTGCCTCCGCAGGTGCAGCCGTCGCCGGCGGCCCCGCCCGAGCCGCCGCCATGCAGATCTTCGTGAAGACCCTGACGGGGAAGACGATCACCCTCGAGGTGAGGGCGGGAAGGCGCGGGGAAGAGGCGGGCCCGTGAGGCCGCAGCGGGGCGCCTCCGAGCGAGACGGGCGCTCCGCAGGCCTCCGGTCGGCTGCGCGCCCCTCGCTGCTCCCGAGCAGGCTTCGGCCCTTCCCCGGCCCGGCTTTCCCTCCTCCTTCGCCCTCAGCCGGGGAGGGCGGTGGGAATGCTGTCGCGGGGTTGTTAGTGGGGCGGAGATGGCTCCTTGCAGAGTGACGAAAATGGAAGAGGAGCGACAGAGGAAAGGAAGGCCTGCTTCGCACAGCGCGGAGTTGGGCTGTGGGCTTCACTCCCACAAGACGTCGTGGCGGGCACCGAAATGGATGGCTCTAAAAGGGAGTTGGGCAAATTCCTGGAGGAGTAGGCTATGATGGCTGCGTGCTACCTCCAGTGCTAGAGGCAGTGTGCTGGGGAACATGGGCGGGAGGATGCTGTTGCCCTCCTGCCCTGTTTCTGTGCTTCCCATGGAGAGCTGGTTGGCCCCTGTGTGAACAAAAGGCTAGAGGGACCCTGAGCCTTATCCGGCTTGGCTCCTGTGTTCTTAACAAAGAGGGCTCTGACCCAAGGCAGAGACAGTAGTTCCTGTTTCCCACAGTGGCCAGCCAGATCCCTCAATGGGAAGCCCACTGGCGGGACACAAGGGCAGCAGCCCCCTCCCACAGTTGCGCATCATCAACTGGTGTTCAGATGCATGGCTTTGGGGAAGGGCCATAGCTCATGCTTTGCATACAGGAAGCCCCAGGTTCTATCCCTGGCATCTCTAGGTAGGACTGAGAGAGGCCCCTGCCGGAACCCCAAATCCTGGAGAGCAGTTGCTGCTGCTCAATGCAGACAGTACTAAGCTAGATGGACCGATGGTCTGACCAGGTGTAAGTCAGCTTCCTATGTTTTTATGCTGCCTTTTACATACACAAATCAAGCAAGTGAAGCTTTTTCGGTTCAGGAGCAGATTTGGGAAAGAGAAAAAAATGCAGCGATGCTAATATGATAAGGGACCTTGGGATGGGGAGGACAACTAGAACTCAATATTTGGCCAGCATCCCTCATTCTCTCATCCATGCCGTGAGCCCCTTTCCTTACTTTAATATTTTACATATATTAAGGGAGCACTACTTCTGTAGTATTTCATTGTTCCCCTACAACAGTCCCCACTTCCATTTCATCCCCTTCCTGCAACTTTTCTCTCCCCCCCCCCCATGCCTTGTGCTTTCGAGTAACTAGGGGAGACTCAATTCAGATATTTTTTAGAACACTAGGTACATGTTAAGCCAGTGCCTGTCATATATTATGACCCTTGTATATGGTTTCAGTTGAAAATACAGTATAGTACTTAAACAGAATGCTGGTACGATAGCCGGTCAGTGGGATAACTTCTGGGTGGTTGGGTTACAATTTTTAGTTGACCACTGTTTGACTGGAGTATGCACCTTTTCTGAGGAGCTTAGAGTCATGGCTATCATGCTCATGGCCATGTGTTGAAGTTTATATAACTTCTGTTATATATTTCACCACAAGCAAAGGCACTGGGCTAATACGCCTACAATATCTGCATAGGAGTAATATGTATTTATAATTAGCTTGAATCTATTAAGCATTTCAGTGGGAGCTTTTATTTTATTTTAACAGGTTGAACCATCTGATACTATAGAAAATGTCAAAGCCAAGATTCAGGATAAGGAAGGTAAGATTGCTGTAGTTCTGGAACTCCCACACTTGTCACATCCTTCCACCATGAATCTTCCTTGCTAAAAAGGAAGCTTGGCCTGCAATTTTAAATTCACTTTCCTGGCAGCAAGCCCCATTGAATTGAGTAAGACTTACTTTTAAATGGTTATGTGTAAGATTGTTGTGTTGGGCTTTTGTTAAAGGGTATGGATCATTTTACAGGTAGAAAATTATTTAAGACCCCAGACAAAAGATGGTTGTGGATTTGGGGTAGGGGGGAGTGAGAGGTATTTTGAGTCCTACAAACATGATACTGGGGTTGGTTCTTATAAGTTATTCATACATTATCTGGAGACAAAGTTGGATAGTGAGTTGGCTGCATTCCTGGGAGGCACAAGTTTCAAGATAATGTCTAAATCAGGAAAAACAAGAACTGGACAAAGTGAAAAACAAATGAAATGAAGGGAGCAATCCCACTGTCTAATAGACCATAGGATTTTTCAGTTTCTGGGAAGAGAAGTTGGAGCCAGGGCCCTGAATGCAGTTTCCAGAAACCTTGCTCCCTCGTAGCTGGCATGGTTCTTTCTGCGCGAGCTTCTTCTCCATGTTTGGAAACGGAGCAAGGAGAGGGCAAAAAGGGGGCAGTCTTGCGGGGAGGGGAGACCGCAGAAGCCACTTTGCGGGGCTTCTTATGCGCTGCATGGCCTCCGCCCTCCTGCTTGGAAGTCCCCCCACTAGATATGTGAAATTGTGGATCTAGCCAAAAATGCAGGGCAGCTGGAGCACGGAGGTGAGGACCGCCTCCGTGCTCTGGCCACCCTGCATTGGATTGGCATTGGCCTCCAAGGTCAGAGGCTGATGTCTGTCTCTGTAGGATTGCACCTATTGTCTAATGGATTTGCCATGCATGTATTCTGCACTCTTAGCTATAATTACATGGAAAAGATTATGAGTATTTATTGTAAAGGGCAATCTGAAATGGCATAAATGCAGTTGAAGGGGTTTTTTTAGCTTGCTGCAGGACTCAGGCAGAGAATAAGGCTTATTTGTCCTTCAATGGGTTTTATGAATGGTGCAAAGTGAATGAAGGATAATGCTTGGATACTTAATTTCAGGATGCCCATTGAAATGGCTAGGCAGCTGGATTAGAACAAACTGGTTGCTTGACATGCCACATAATCAACTCATGGTTAAATCATTTTCTAATGGCCCTCTTCCTTCTCTGAGGGGGTCAGGCTTTAGAGAGGGGGTCCTCCCAGCTCTCATAATATTAGAACCCAGAGGCATTCATTGAACGCCAGCGGAACACAATATTGCACTCATGTCCTGCTTGTGGGCTTCCCATTGGGGCATCTGATTGGCCACTGTGGGAACAGAATGCTGGACTACATGGGTCTTTGGTCTGATTCAGCACAACTCTTAAATGTTTATGAATACATTGAAGAGGTAGGTGTGTTGGCTGCTACTGGCCATGATAGCCAAAGGCACATGCTCAATTTTCAGAGACAGTAACACGCTGCCAGATTCTGGGGGCTGTTTTATTGGGACTGAAAATCATACTCTCATCCTGCCTTTAAACCAGAAGTCTCACAGTGTGGTGTTGGTTTTGGCATGTTTTGATATATTTTAATTGCTACAGGAGTAGTATGGTATTTTTCTTACTAGGATCACACTCTACCATTTTTTCCTATTAGGAATTCCTCCTGACCAACAGCGTCTCATTTTTGCTGGAAAACAATTGGAAGATGGCCGTACTCTGTCTGATTATAACATTCAAAAGGTATCTGTCTACTAAGTTCTCGATTACTGACTTGCTAAACCATAACATGCAAATGCATACCATATCATACAGCACTAGGTTGACTCCTGTTGTTTCCCGTAGTCATGTTGAATGGAGGTGACAGCAAAGGTCACTGGTCCCACATATTCCTTGCTGAAAGGATGCAGGAATTGTCATGGGTCTCTAAAAGATTTTTCCTTCTAGCATTTCACTTTTTCAGCCCTTCAGAGGCCCACAGGTCTCTAGTAGGAATAAAACTGAAAGCTTTGGCTTTTACATAATGGTGTGAAATTGGAGCATAGTAAACTCTGAATATGATGAACATTATATTCAGCATTGCTATCCCCAAATACCAGAAGTACAGACCTCAACAAATGTGGGGTGAGTTTAGCAATCACGAGATATAAAAAGACAATGACTTTAGTGCAATTGTACTCGGTAGCGATTGGAATTGGTTTCCAATCTAGAGCAGGGGTGGGCACAAGGTAAATTGGGATCTACTGGTAGATCTTTGGGTGATTTGTAGTAGTAGATCAGCAAGTTTCCAGCTCCCAATAATGTAAAAATAACTAGTAACACTGAAAGTAAAAAAAACCCTCTTGTCTTGCCTTAAGTGAATCACTCATCTTTCAGCCTCACTGTTCATCACCTTTAAAGTACGAGTATTAATTGGCTACCATTAACAAAATTTTTGTGAAGCTCTACTGGCAACTGTTTTTTTTTTGTTGGATGTCGATTTGTATTTTTATATGCAATGTGTGGCTGATGGGGTACAGTAGGTAATTGACTCCATGGCTCCCCCACCCCAGTATTATGCACATTATTTATCTTTTTACTTGTAATTTGCCCTTCCTTGAAAAGAGCACTGAGTGCTCTTTCCACATGACAGCTCTATGCGTAGGTTGGGCTGAGTCAGTGACTTGCCCAAGGCCATTCGCTGAGCTTTGTGACTGAGCAAAGAACCTTATTGTACTATGTCCAGCCCAATGCTAGCTGCTGTATCAACACAGTTGCCAAAATTTGGTGTCCTTTTCTTATAAAGTCTGCTTCCTAAAAACAGGAATCTACCCTTCACCTTGTGCTGAGACTTCGTGGTGGTGCAAAGAAGAGAAAGAAGAAGTCTTACACCACTCCTAAGAAGAACAAACATAAGAGAAAGAAGGTCAAACTTGCTGTCCTTAAGTACTACAAGGTAAAACCAACTTCAGTGTATGAAAACATTAAATTCAGGGCTGGGACTCACCAGTAATAAACCGCCTGCAGAGATCTGCAAGTTCTCAGTGAATACAGATTCTACTGGCTGCTGTTTCGGCCTTTAATTAGAAAGCCAGCATGAGCCCTGATCTCCTTCAGATGACAAATGTAATCTGTCTTTTCTGTTCATAAATAGAACAGTTCAAGACAATCCATGAATACAACTGGTTTATACTGCAAGATATGTTAATGGTTGGTGTGGGACATGTGTAGCTTAAAGTTAGTTATTCCTTTCAGTGAATGCCTAAAAACACACCACCACCACCATCCTGCTGGGTCCAAAACCTTTCTAAGGGGCAGAGGGTGGAAAGTCAGTTGCTCTAAGAACAAGATTCTGTTCTCATTATGACTTCATAATCAGGCTTCTGTTTTTCAAGGGTGGGGAGACAGCACAGCACTATTTTACTGAGCTTTTCTGCTTGCAGGTGGATGAGAATGGCAAAATCAGCCGCCTACGGCGAGAGTGCCCCTCAGAAGAATGTGGGGCTGGAGTATTCATGGCTAGCCACTTTGATAGACATTACTGTGGCAAGTGCTGCTTGACATACTGCTTCAACAAACCAGAAGACAAGTAAATGTGTTTATTGTAATAAAAATCACGTTTGAACATTGCTGTTTGTTTCTGATTGCTCAAGTGCATAAACCAGGGGTTAACATCTTGCTGAGCTTAAAAGTTTTATTTGTGAGAGAGGGAGGTGCAAGATCATCTCCCATTGGTAGTACATGCCCTGGTCTCCTCTCGTTTAGACAACTTAACGCGCTCTATGTGGGGTTACCCTTGAAGATGGTTCGGAAGCTGCAGCTGGTACAGAATGGGGTGGCTTGCCTGATTAAAGGCAGTTGCCGGCACGATCACATCACTTCAGTGCTGAAGGAGTTGCACTGGTTACCAGTTGTTTTCCGGGCCAAATTCAAGGTGTTGGTTCTGACCTTTAAAACCCTATATGGTTCCGGCCCAGCCTATCTCAAGGAGCACCTCCAGCAACACCAGACAGGCCACCCAACAAGAACAGTCTCGGATGGCCTTCTCTCTGTCCCATCAGCCAGGACAGCTAGGCTGGTGAGGATGAGGGAGAGGGCCTTCCCTGTGGAAGCCCCCACTCTGTGGAACTCCCTCCCTAAGGAACTCCGTCATGCCCCCTCTTTAATGAGCTTCCCCCATGCATTAAAAACATGGTTGTTCAGGCAGGCATTTGGGGTGGGCTAGGGTAATTTTAGAAATGTGAGGTTTTTAATGTTGAATTTTATTGTATGAACTGTTTTTATTGTTGTACATCACCCAGAGTGGCTGGGTGACAGGCTAAATGGGTGATTAATAAATTTAATAATAAAAAAATGTTGGGAAAATGCAGGCCCCAATGCTGAGAGGAATGACCATGTCTCTCACCTGAACTCCGTGTTCTTGTGTTAACCTGGATTGTTAGGGGGCAGCATTCATGTAGTTACTGTTCCAGTATAGATCACAGATGGGATGTAAGCAGAGCTGTGTTTATGCTACCCTTTTAAAAAAATGCACTGAACAAAACTAAATTGTATGATGGCAAATACTGCACCTTGTCTTGTTTTACATAATCTGCTCTGCTAGCCAAGGTGGGAATAAATGTTTGTCTAATGACCTCCTTGTTCCCATCACTGGAAATGGCATCCATCCTTTAAAGTAGGGATGAGGAACTTTTTTGGACCCAAGGGCTGCATTGCTATCTTGGAAACCCCCCAGGAGCCCATATGCTGGGTGCAACTGCTTCTCTCTTGCAGACATTTCTAACCCTCCCTGTCCTCAGCTGATCCATGATTGGACATAACAGCTTTGTTCCTTAGACAGCCCTGCCCTCTAGCATCACTGTAGCTAGAAAAGATGTAAGAAGAAGCATACCATGAAGAGGGTAATGGTACTATCTTCTGTTCCCTGAAGCTGTGGGGCGTGGCGGGGCTGGGGTAAGAAAAGAGCAGCATCTCACAAGACTTAACAGAAAAAGGTTTCTGAATCATTAAATAGCAGAAGAGAATAGTTTAGCAACGAGCTAAATCGTGCAACAAAGCTTTTATCAAAGTGATTTCCCAAAGTACCACTTTACTAACTTGTGTTTATCGTGATTCTTCCCAAAAAAATTTCACCAGCGTTGGTCACATGAAATAGCCCTGTCCTATTCCTTTTGATGGGCTTGCTTTGAAGCCCTCTGTTCAGGTTTGGGATAACAATCTAAAATATGGATACACTTTATTTTAGAAAAGGCTAGACTGTGGTCTTGCTGCCCCATTGTTTTCAAAAGTTACAGCTATGTAGCAAGAAAGAAGCAAAATGTACGACTATTCATGCAAGGCAAACCTTCAGAAAGGCAATCTTCATAGCATCTTGAGGAATACATGCATGAGTTACCACATGAAGGTGTGCCATTATTGTAAAAGCAGTGGACGGAATAACTCACAAGATCTGCAAAATGTTGGTCAGTATCTTGAAATGCAGAGGTAACTATGAGTTTACACACACTGAAAGGACATACATGGAGACTGCCAGCTAGCAGTACTCCTCAAAACATGTAACATGTACTAGCTGAATGTACATGTGTTAATGCATGCAGGAGCTTGCGTGAACTTTACAAATGATGAGTACCATATTGTAAGGCCAGAATCTTATGACTGTACTTTCGCGGTCCATTCCCTTAGCTCATAACTAGGGGAGCACACACTGTTAACAAAATATTTTGGCCTACCCTTTAAAACACTTAAGTGTTAGGGTGTTTTAATTCAGTGCTCCTGTCACAATACATGAATCCAGGTGGTTATTCTAGTATATCCCAATATTATTTCACTACACCACCACAAGATGATTGTCCCTTCCATCTTCCACAGCTGTTTTTTTTTATTGAAGTGTGTTAGGTACACTAATTAAAAAATGACGCCCCTGTTCCTATTTACAATAGAAGCTGCTTCCCACAAGGCTCTGTTCTTACAACACTGAAGATTAGTCATAATCCAAGTTTCCAATCTATCACAGATAGCCTAAGATTTAAAATCCTGGGTCCCAAGAAGTCTTCTGCTCAATTTCCTTTTCGATGAAACAAATAATCTCATCTCGAACCTTAAACTCTATGTTCTTATCCAAACTAAGTCCACAATCCATGCCAGTCCTGACTACAGGGACATCATCCTTATGGTGTTTCAGAGATGATAAGCATCCTAGGCAAAAAAGACAGAAGTAAAGAAGTATTCCAATGCAAGCAGGTATGCAATATTTTTTAAGAGGATGAGAAAGAGCATAGGCTGCAAAGCTATTCAAATCCAAACTCCTAGCATCTTGTAGTGAATTATCAATAAGTCACAGCACTTCAGAGCATTTTAAGCTAAAATGAAGGCTGGAGCATCGACAATTTCAGATGCTTCACATTTTATTTGGCATACAGAGCTGCTTAAATTATATGTACTTCCAGATTAAATACAAAACTAGTAACCCAAATATTTAGCTTTGGGTATGGGGTGGGGAGAACAGGCATAAAATACCAGGCAGTAATAATGAAGGAGTAGCCTCATTGATTTCAACAACATTGTGGGAATCTGGGTGACAAAATTAGTGGCCCAGTTAGTGACATACTTCACTTACCTGTCCAAATAACTTCTCCGTTACGAATTAATTTAAACTTCATCTTCCTGTCTAACTGTCCCTTCTGTACTCTGCAACCAGCTACTGGAACTTTACTTTTGCCTTCTGTGACTTCAAAGGTTGCTAAAACAGCAGCTTCTCCTAAGGAAAATTAGAAGGAAGCATGAGAATGATGTTTAAAAGTCATCTAGGCATTCCGCTCCTCCTTAAAAAGGACATGAAACATCTAACTTCTCCAGCACACAGGCTTTCGAAATTACTGCCAAGAAAAGCTGAATTTAGTGCACTGTTTTAAGTTACGTAATTGAGCAAAACTGCATTCTCCTATTGAATTATTCAGCAGGCTTAACTATTTTACATAATCTGGTTTGGGGAAGGGCCAAGAGCAAGGCAGGACACAAAAGCCACATGAATCTCAGCCACCCCTCTGCATCTGAGATTTCAGCAGACACTGGCAACATACTAGGCCGGTTCACATGACATGGCTGGGCCATCGTGACCCATGGTGTGTGTGGCTGCCATTTTGAATATGCAACCCCTGATCGAGGCAATCGGGTTGTGCCATGTTGTGCAAACCTGGTCAATGTGGGTGACCCTCCTACTAATTGAGGGTTATGTAAGGGTTGTTTAACCCTTGAAATACCCATGGTGGCTGAGTTCACATGACATGGGGCAACCCCCGTTTGCCCTGATCAGGGGTTACATATTCAAAAGGGTGGCTGCACGTGCCTGGCATGCACTGCAGCTCACTGTGGGTTATTTAACCCATGATAAGCTGCCATGCTGTGTGAACCAGGTCAGAGTGAAGCTTATCTTTACAGTTATAAAGCCTAGAAACCTTTAAAAAAACAAAACAGAGATTCTCAGGAAGTGGGATTTCTGCAAACAAACATGACACTCTGTCATTTTTCTCTTCTTCCACAGAACTGCAGCAAACAGAGAGCCCTGTATATAATTTCTTACCACTTCATGAAAATCAGTACTTTAGGAATATTCATTCTGTCACTACTATGGCTTGAACATAAGAAGGGGGTTGACGGGTCACACAGTCCATGTAGTCCGTCCTCCCGTTTCCCAGTGGTCAACCTGATACCTCTGGGAAGCCCAGCTGCAGGGAATAAGGACCAACAGCACCCCCCCCCAGCATCTGGAATTCAGAGGTGTACCTAATACATGCTCCTCCACAGCACAGGGCAAAGTGCTGCTCAGCTCGCCCTGCAAGTCTTCAACAAGCCGGTAGATAATATTGTGTATTTTCACCTTTATTCCTTTCTTAGCAGCCAGCTGCTGAATGGATTTACTTGCATTCACATTGAACCCATATATAATACCTATAAAGTTGACAAAAAGAGTAAATGTAAAATATTTTCTTTTTAAAATCACTTAGGAATATTTCAAATACTAAGTGTTTGCTAAAGAAAGGAAAAGCCAAAGTTCTGTACTAAGGTAAGAAATTTTACACCAAGTAAAGCTGAATGCTGCAACCCAAACACATTATGCACATTTGCATGTACTTGCTTCACGTACATAATTTATTGCACTTCTGCTAGTCATGGGGAAGGGGGCCTCGGCTACTCTCCAGCTTCTGAAATTTCACCAAGCATTGCGCACAGAGGGGTACTCTGTACGTGCTAACCTAGGGATAGGCAATGTGGTGCCCATGGGCACCAATGCGCCCCCAGACACCTTTCTTGGTGCTTGCCAAGGTGTCCTAGCTGTCCCACTTTAAAAAACAAACAAACCCAAAATAAAATTTTCTTACTGGCAGCTGGGATTGCTGCAAAATAGGTTTGTGGAGTGGTTTAGTGTGTTGGGGCTCAGACCCCACCTCTGCATTGTATTCAGTCTTTTGGACAGGTTACATGTCCTTTGCTACACCTCCCATAATGGCCATTTGTTGTGGTGCCCAGGACAGTTTCTCAAATTGCCAAATGTGCCCATGGCCCAAAAAGGTTGCCTACCCCTACACTAAACCATGGTTTAGCTCTACATGGATAAGTCTACATGAAGCATCAGGCTCACACCCTCCCCTCTTCCCTCTCCTCCTCCTGTGCAGCCGGGAGGATGACTGTGTCAGAGTTTAGTTTCACTTTCCACAAAAGCTAGCTTTTATATACAAACCAGAGATGGTGGCTTAAACAAACTCTGGTTAGTTAAACAAGCCAACTATAGAACCCTTGGTTTGAAGTTGGCTTGCTTAGAAACTGATCAGAGTTTGGTTTAAACCACAATTTCTGGTTTGTACATAATGACAAGCTTTTTGTGCAAAGTGAAACTGAACTCTGCCAATGTTCTCTCAACTGTGTGGAAAGAGAAGGGAATATACAACCCCAATGGTTTGCTCAGGCTTGCCCAACTAGTGTTTAGCATTACATGTCAGCCAGCTCATACTCTCAAGTCTGTCTTCACAGCCATGATGGCTAGAGACTTTATTTAAAAGTCCTTCTTTAATAAAAAAAAGTAAAAAATTATCACAATGCTAAATTTTGCCCCGAGTTCCCTGATTCTTCACTCACACACAATCCACACAGCCCTGTGGGAGCCTACTTTCAAAAGTGACACTAAACAATCCATTATGTTCCACCATGTATTCAATCAGATTCCTATTTGTACCTTTACATGAAAAGTGGCAATACATGAATGCCCCAATCCTATATGTGCAGCATATAGAAGTCAGGATGGTATAAGTGGTTCACATCCCTGAACCAGGAGCCGTATGCGCAGCCCCAACAGATGGCATCAGATATGCATCTAGCCACAATCTAACTGATACTACACTGCGGGGTGGGGGGGAATTTGCCTTCCCATATATCTTGCAATGTGGATGGGAATGTGCATCCCATTCTGCTACATAGGGACACTACATGCAGTCATTGCGGCATACTTTGTGCACACTTTATGACTAAGTACTGAGTTGCTAATTACCTGAAAGACAAAAATCAAAGGGCTCCAGTTGCTTAGCAAACTAAGCCACACAATTTAATACTGAGCACCTCAAATGACCACACTTTACCTTTAAATGTTTCTGCAAGACTGATGTCATTTTCACTAATATCCCCAACCCCACAATGGATCACATCCAATTCACACTCCTCGTCAGCATCATAGGTGTCCAGCACGTTCAAAATGGCTTCCACAGAGCCATCAACATCACCTGGGTGGAACAAGAGTCCTCGTTAGTGTCAGTGTGGGGGTGGGAAATCACAGACACAAACAACAAAATAACAGTACATCATCTACCAGTAATAATCCACCAGGAACTTAAGCTGTGCATGGCTCACTCAAATGAGTCGGAACCGAGCAATGAAAACACCTTTGATAGGATTTTGCCTCATTTCTGAAAGAAGAAAAACCTCCAACCCTTTCCAGTAGCCTGCTTTAAGCGCTGTGGGGAGGTTGGGGTTCACAGTCCATAGTCTACAGATAGGGCCATTGCCAATCAAGACAGGCACCATTTTCAATTCCAGTTAAATTTTACCTGTATGTCACACATCATACTTCCTTCTTGAGGTTTGGGACTGTGCCATTCATTGCCCACATGAGGGAGGCCTGCCGAGTCCAATGTCTCATGCTGAGAACTGGCTGCCTCCATCTGAGCTCCCCTTTCTAGCCCCTTTCTCCAAGGACCCAGAAGTGTCTATTCCTACCTCTTCTGTTTCCAGTCTCTCTAGCGATCCCGGAAGCCTTTTTATGGTTCAGGCTGCCCCAGTCTCCCACACTGCACTGCCCTCTTTTGCCTCCAACCTGTGGCTTAGCTTGTGACAGAGGAAGGGGCACAGCATTTGGTCCTGGCTCTCCCTGCATTGTTTCTATTACAGGCTGGAACCAAAGCTTGGACTCCACTGTTGGGCCTGGATGGAGGTGGGGTGTGTGTGTGTGTTCAGGCTCAAAAGCTCAAACACCACAGTGCACCTCTGAACAACAGAATGAATCAGCGGCAAAAACGGACTTTACCTTTGATAACGACAGGCAGCACGTTTTTGTCACTCTCCACTTTTTCTTTAGGCCGCACAGCCATGAGATGCCTTTTGGCTTTGAACAAGGCCGCTCTTCTCTGTCTCCAGGTCATGTTGGTCAGACCCTCTTGCTCCTTCTTGTGAGCATCCTTGTGCTCCTTTTGTTTCGCTTCTATGATCTCTAAATCCTTCTTCCCTTTCTCTTGTTGTTCGGCATAGATTCTCCACTCGATAACTTCACGAGCCCTTTGCTTAGCAGAAGAACGAAAGAGTTGGTTCTCTGGATCGAACCAGATGAGACCATCTAATTTAGCACTGCAGCTTGGATCCTAAGTTGCTCTTCTGTTCACAAGTGTGTGATTTCTGCCAACTGCACCTTCCATCTGCAGCTCCCTACAAAATATTCCAAGAATCGCCCAACGCCTAGGAGAAGATTTGGGGGGGGGGGGGTCCACAGGGGACTGCTGAGGGAAGGGGGAAGGAAGAAAGCCCTATCCTACGAACGCAACAGAGTTGGGAAGGGAAGTTAGTATCCAAGCCCGTGGGAAGTATCCAATGCTGCCCAGGCACCTCTGCTGATTACGTTGTGCCAGCAGGACCAACTGCCTAGCTTCCTAGAGCAATCCTGGAAACGCGCCGAAATGCTTGTTTCTGGAATGGGACAGGTCAGCAGGGCTTGCTTCTCTGAGCTTCATGGACCTGTTCTGTTCTGGAAATTAGCATTTTGGCTTGTTTCCAATTGCTTTAGGTAGTGCTAGCTTCCTGTTGCGCCACCGGCAGGTCCTGCTGACATATGGGCAGCATTAGAAACTGCCTCATGTCTCCAACAGAGGGCAGTATCCTTGGATAGGCTCAAAGCGTGATGGAGGTTCCACTGCATCTGGTGCCCCCATTCCCGCCTCCACTCCTGTCCTGCCTTAGCTGGTGCAGGGTGTCCTGGATTTTTAGGAAATAGCGAATTTTGCTTTACTGGACTTGCTGGGAAGACTACTGAGAAAATGCTAACCCGCTTCTCATAAAACAATATAAGGTAAATGCCAATGCCAAATGTTTAATGATAGTTCATAATTTGAAAATGTAAATAAGTAAAAAGTAATAATTGTATTAAAGGGAAAATACACGAAGACACAAGCAGGTTCACAATGTATTCTGGGTAACAGGCATAAAAAATAGCTGTCCAAAGAGAAACTGCTGAGTTAAAACCATCTATCACTTGGGCCAAGGTGTTATTTGAGTTACCAGAGGAATGAACAGGTGTGAGACTGTATTATTCTAGGTCAAAAGTGTACTTACATTTTTCTCTTATCAGTTAATGAGTGAAAAATATCGTGTAAGGTAGACACATCAAAAAGCTTGATATACAGATGTCTAGAAAAATTTATAAACTTAGGTTTAATTGTCAAATTTTGAGTAAGGAGTTCGCTTCTCAAATGTATAAGTCAAAACTGATCTTCAGTAGCATGAAAGGTGTACACATAAGCCTTTTTTGTATGTTTTAATTTTTCAGGAATGTTTAATAACAATGAGATAATTAATACTGTGAGCCTGAATTTATGGGACAGTAGGTAATATTGGTTATGAGGTAATGTCTACACAAAAATATACAAATATATGCTGATTTTAGAATATGGGAGCTTCTTATTAGAAGCTCACCAGGCCTGTGCACCTGTCAACTGAATAGCCTATTCAGTACTGAATGGGGAACATGGTACTTAGAATGAGATCTCTCCTTTTTAAGCTGTTATGACTAGAAGTCTAAGAACAAGAAACGTTTAGGAACTTTTATTTCTAAATTCTAACAACACAAATGTTTTTATGACATTTCATGTACATTATATTTTGATATGATGCTACAAGTATATGTCTAATAAAAATAAAAAAATGGATCAAAATATTTTCCCTTACTAATTTTTGTTAGTACAAAACCGAAATTGAATCCACCTAAAATAATTTTTGGCATATCCTTTGTCTGAAGTGTATTGATCAGCTATGGGTAGTTAACTGGCACAAAAGTCTTCGAAAATATTGCAGCTATAGTTTGAAAACCCTCAGCAAAGGCCAGATCTGTAACAAGAGTGGGGAGGAAAAGGAAGAGCAGATGCAGCTCTGTGCAGAGAGAACATGGGCCCCACTTTGTCTTCTACAGTTGCACCACCTGCAATGGGCTCAGAATGAGAAGAAAGCACAGAAATGAGGAAGAGCCCTCCCTCCAAAGCACCACCCAAGGTAATGGGGTGGAAGGAAACAGGTCCTAACGGGCCAGTGCCAGCTTTCAACTGGCTTCTGTTTCCGAAATGTTCATACTTTCTTGCATTGCTGCAGTTGAAGGCAACCCATATTTACTCATTCCACAGGACTAGGCTGCTCCTGCTTTCCAATATCTCTTCCCTGCAACCGGCCCTCGGATGCCCCCTAAAGCCTGGAACCGGGGACAACTGTCCCATGTGTCCAGTGACAGAAGCAACCCTGGGGACACGAGGTTTAAATCCTAAAACAGGAAACCTGCAGTACCTCAGATTCTACTTCAAGGATTTCCTCTCCCGCTGAAGGGATCTCCTTCCACCCTACAATCTCCACCGGCACACTCGGAGAAGCAGTCCCCATGGCCTTGCCATTCTCATCGAACATCAGACGCACTTTGGCCCAGCTTTTTCCTGCAACCAGAATGCATCCCTTTCTCAGAGTGCCTCTTTGGATGATGGCTGTGGTCACTGGACTGGGGATGGGGAAGACAAAGGACAGAAAATTACATCTGCTTGCACATTTACAACTAACTTAATGCTTTTGATGTGCATTTTTTATGTTGTGAGCAACCCTGAAATGTTCAGGTACAAAATGCGGATTACGAACAGTTTAATACATCAATACATTCACAATACATGCTTTCTATTTACTTTAATATTTGTTTATCATGTTTGTACCATGTTCTTCCTCCAAACAGTTTAGGGCAGTGTACATATGCTTCCCCCCTAAGTTATCTGCACAACAACCCTGTTTGGTAGGTTAGGCTGGAGATGATCACTAGCCGAAGGGCACTCAGGACTGACTAAGGTCTCCTCTTGAACAAGTCCCCTTGGTCCATATCCAGCACTAGAGCCACTATGCCACAGTGGTTCTCCATAAGGGCAAATGTATATGTCAGTTTCACACTGACTGTATCAATGTGGTGCTAGAGAGAACAGGCTACGGAATCCAAAACAACAAATCCTCTTGATTTTATTTAGAAGAAATCTTTAATGCACAAACATTTAAGTTTTAAATCAACAAAGATTAATTCACAGATTTTTAAAAATATGAGATCTTCTTGAGCCTTGTCTACCAATTAAGGGCTTTTTTTGAAATTCCAGTGCAACCCATGGCCAAGAAAATAGGAAATTCTGGCATGAAATGAAAAGACGCATGCCTGTGGCTTACCCTTTTCCTTTATCTGTGCGAGACTCCACTATGGTACCTTCTACCAGGCCTTTGTAGTCCGCCTTCAGTTCCAACACCTCAGCAAGAGTGACAGTGGCTTCTGCTAAAGCCATTAAGTTGTCACCCTACAAATAATATAGTCCAGAAAAAAAAATATGAGTCACAGCAGGATAAAGGAAATGGCTGGCTGGGGAATGCTAGACGTTGTAGGCCTTTTCTGTGTCTAAACATGCATAGGATTGGGCCCTAAATGTGTTAACCCAGTGGATTTGTAGACTGAAAGTCTAAATTGTTGCACAGAAGGCAACTTAGGGATAGGGCACAGTCATGGCTTTCACACAGAGGCTGCATTAAATCACTCTACATGGAGGAGACAGCCATCACATGGCCAGGTATCTGTGTACAGGAACTCATAATATGCATTAGCATAGCCCAGTTTTCTCCATACAACTTTATTTTCTTATTGGTGTAGGGGGCTTTTTTGGCCATTTGCAATGGCACGGGGAAAAAATCTAATCTGTATGGAGAAGCACCATACATGAATGGTTCACACTATATGGCCTAATTTTTGGACTTTTCTGTTTCTTTCTTCTGTTTCCCTGCTTTTTGTACCACATAGCTTGATGAAGAGTTCTGAAGAACTAGAAAACTTGCATACTTTTGTAGCATTTTGGTGGGTCCTAGTAAAGGTACTGCCCAACTGTGGATTTTGGATTTTTTTCCACCTCACTGCAACAGCTTCCATGAACAGACACCATATGGCAGCTATGATTGGTAAGGCTGGGCGGGTGCAATATCACAAATTGTCCTCACTAATTTTCTCACAAACCAATCAGATACAGGTTTCATTGATTAATCTACTAATCTGTGGATTTACACCCGCAGAGGGACATCCGATGGGCAGATGGACACAATTTTTTTTGGCACCATGAAATAATACACCTTCCAGCAGGGATTTTATTGGAACTAGCTTATGAGAAAATGAAACATGCTTCTGGATCACAGGCCAACTTGAGTTTGTAAAAGTTTTCTGTCCTTACATCTGTTAAGCCCTTTGCATCATCTGCTTTAATGTTGATTTCCACCACATGGGGACTTCAGGATGTCAGCTTGCAGCGGAAGAAACTGTCTGGGTAAAGCCACCCTGAAAACATTGCACTACTCGGTGTCAAGGTCCAGCTTTCATTTTCTGGAAATAAAGCCCACAGACGGCCCATATTTAGCACAACGATGGCTCTTAGGTTGGTTTGCATTACCTTTAATGCGGAGATATGGACAGTCTGAACATCTCCTCCGTACTCTTCGCAAACCACATCATGAGCCAGCAGTTCTTTCTTTACTGTGTCAGGATCAGCTTCAGGCTTGTCACATTTGTTGATAGCAACAATAACTGGAACTGAGAAAGAAAAAAGGGGACGGTCCAAACACAGCCAAGGACATTTTCCAAATCCTGCAGTTCCACTGAGTGAAAGAACATTTAAGTTGCTTCGTTTTCATCATTTCAAAGGGAGCACATTAAAGATATACATCTGATTTGTGCACCTAGGGCTCAGGAATGTATGGAGGAACATTCTGTGGCTATGTGCAGTTTATGAACTGTGGTACTTATATCTGCCCCCCACCACCTCCCCCAGCAAAAAAAAAAGTCTGCTGTACCTTTGGCATTTTTAGCATGTTGAATAGATTCCACAGTCTGCCTCATTACACCGTCTTCTGCGGCTATCACCAATATAACAATATCAGTGACTTGTGTACCTCTCGCCCTCATGGCTGAAAAGGCAGCATGGCCGGGAGTATCCAGAAATGTTATCTTTTCTCCAGAAGGCAAATGCACTGCAAGAACGAAAATGCACACAATCTCTTTTGAACAAGAATTCTGTGCTCCTTGCGTCATTTCCATATAACTTCCCATACAAAGGACTGCTTCTGTCAAGGCTTCAATTCCTCATAAACCAGCCTTCCCCAATCTGGTAGTGGCTATACTGGCTGGGGATTATGGGAGTGGTAGTCCACACATCTAGAGAGCATGAGGTTGGGGAAGGCTGAGCTAAACTCTGATTTCTAGCAGAGATGTCTGCTGAAAATATTTGAATTTGATAGTCACTTGGCTGCAGTCCAAGCATCACTGTATGCCTTCCTGAAGAATGGACCTTAAGATTCAGAACTGCTTTTTGACACCAGAACACCATAGGAAATAGACTGGGTTGAGATGTAGTTGCTTGCTCTTGGCCAGATCAGGGAGCTTCATGGATAAGCAAGCATTTGAACCTTGTTAACATTACAGTGACACTTAGGACCCTTTCAGCAGCATCTACGTATTTTTTCTCATATTAATATGCATTTATATAGATTTTGAGGTTCTTAGCAATTCATACGCATGACCTTGTTGTAATCCTTACAACAACCCTGCAAGGTATTCCACTATTATCATCCCCAGGCAGAGGTTGGAGGGACTGAGGCTGTGAGAGAGTAGTGGCTCGCTTAAGGCTACTGCACTGAGTTCGTGGCAGAGGGAAGGCTCAGTCAGAGACTTCCTGATTCATAGTCTCTTAGCCACTACTCTACACTAGCTCAATACGTGTTAGCAGCACAAAATGCACATTAGGCTGCTTTATAAATAGCAAAAAACAAAAAGCAAAGTTTTGTACCAAACAATGATTAGCTGGCAGAGTACATCTAAAGCAAGACTGGATATCCTGTTGTTGGGATTCAACTACCATGGTTTATAAATCAGGAGCAGTGAAGCGGCCAATGTTGCTGATGACACCAAATTATTTAGGGTGGTTAAAACAAAAAGGGATTGTGATGAGAGCCAAAAGGATCTCTCCAAACTGGGGGAATGGGCATCTAAATGGCAAATGTGGTTCAACATAAGGAAGTGTAAAGGTTGTGGCTAAAAACCCCAACCAAGTATAACCTGATGGGATCTGAGCTAGCGGTGACCGGCCAAGAAAGAGATCTTGGGGTTGTGGTGGACAGCTCAGTGAAAATGTCAACCCAGTGTGCTGATGCTATAAAAAAAAGGCAAACTCCATGTTAGGCATAATTAGGCAAGGAATTGAGAATAAAACTGCCAATATGATACTGTCCTTATACAAATCGATGGTGCGGCCACACTTAGAATACTGTGTACAGTTCTGGTCACCACACCTATTGCAGAGTTGAAAAAAGGGCAGAAAGAGGGAACTAAAATGATCCCTTTGAGCAGCTCCCCTATGAGGGAAAGTTACAGCAGCTGGGATTGTTTGGCTTGGAAAAAAAGAGGGTAAGGGGAGACATGATAGAGGTCTACAAAATTATGCATGGTGTGGAGAAAGTGGACCGTGAGACATTTTTCTCCCTCTCTCATAATATGAGAACCCAGGGTCATCCTATAAGGCTGATTGGTGGGAGATTCAGGACAGATAAAAGGAAGTATTTCTTCACACACTGCATAGTTAAACTATGGAATTTGCTACCACAAAATGGCCACCACTTTGGAAGGCTTTAAAAGTGGGATTAGACAAATTCGTGGCTTTCACAGGCTACTAGTCCTGATGGCTATGTGCTACCTCCAGCATCAGAGGCAGTATGCCTGTGTACACCAGTTGCTGGGGAACATGGGTGGGAGGGTGCTGTTGCACTCATGCCCCATGGGCAGCTGGTCGGCCACCGTGTGAACAGAATACTCAACTAGATAGACCCTTGGTTTGTTCCAGCATAGTTCTTCTTATGTCAAGGGTGAAGGGAACTGTAGTCTATCATCAGCTGGAGAGCCACAGGTTGCCACTCCTGGTCTAAACACAAGCAAGTATTATAATTAGTGCACTTTAAATTACTCAAATAAACCCTACCAAGAAAAGCACCGATATGCTGGGTGATGCCTCCTGCCTCCATTGCTGCCACTTGAGTTTTTCGCAGGCTGTCAAGTAATGTGGTTTTTCCATGGTCAACATGGCCCAGTATGGTAACAACAGGTGGCCTTGAGGTTAAGCTAGCGGGATCTGCAGGAGGCCTGCAATGAAGAGCAACACATTTGGTTTGCAAATGAAAGAAACACTCCTTGTGTTTCTCCTTAACATTCTCCTCTTAACAGATTCCTTTACATTTCTGAGTAGCAATGATCTCTGCATGTGACCATCAGTAACTAGTAACAGCTCAAAGCAAGAGTCCTGCCAAGATCTATTCTTCTTACAGAAAAAGGGGAAAGCATGAATTTATGACTAAATGAAACATGGTGCCCTGTTTACAGCAAAGAGTTTTATTTCTCTCAGTGCTTTATTAATTCACTGGGTGAAAAGAGATAACAGATCTTGGAAAGGTTTTCATTTCAAAGTCTATGCTCATGTGAACATTTCAGGATTTCAATGAGTTTTATTTGGGATTATGAACAGGAACATAGGAAGCTGCCTTACAGCAAGTCATACTGACTCTTTCAGACAGGGGTCTTTCCCAGCCCTACCTGGAGATGCTGCGGATTGAACCTGGGACCTTTGGCATGCAAAGCAGGGGCTCTACCACTGAGTTACAGCCCTTCCCTAACAGCTACTTGTTTTGTTGCCTGTGGCAAATAACGATTTCTTCAAGGTGACTAGTCAGGCGGAGGTTTTCTCAACTGTCAGTTAGCTCTTTCGGTGATTTGGCACAGAACAGTGGCTAAGAAAATTAGCTGTATTCTATGAGGTCACCAGTTCAAACTTCATGACAATCACAAACTCTATATATGGTTTTAGGCAAGCCATGGTCTGTCAGCATCTGCTATATGGGGATAATTCTTGCTTACCATACCCAGCTGCTGTAAACATTACTCAGAATGTATGTGAAATACAAGGAACACTGAAAGCACAACATCAATTGCTCCATAACCAAAAGGAGTTTCCATTCACATAAGGAGAGGCACACTCATGAAAAGACCCCTTCCATGGCTGTGACTCTGCCTCCACGAACGAGAGCTCCTTTATTAATTTATTACGTTTCTAATCCTTCCATTCAAAGTTAGGATCCAAACATATTAACTGTATATCAAAGACCATGAACATGAACTGGGAGCAGCGGAAAAAGTTATGGAAACAAAACAGGGTATGCACAATCCAAAACTAAATAACCAGAGATTTTACCTCCTTACAGCATCTTTGTTTTCTTTTATTTTTTCTTCTTTCACCTTGGCCCATTTGTATTTCATGCCCGATTTTTTAACAATGTCCCGGATCCACATTTCATCTAACACTGAATCTGGCTCTAGCGAGTCTAAATCAACGTCTGTGTTTAGCAGGGCTTCATGTATATGATCTGAGTAGAGGAACAGAACACTGAGTTGGGCAATGCTCCAATTTCAGGAAGACCCCTGTGATACTGGAGAGTGTCTTTGTCACATAGGCCACGGTCCAGGGTTGGGAGCTGTAGCCACCACCACCACAGTCACAGGATTTAGACCTTGATATTTTGCTAGGTTCTGGTGTAAAGATCACGTACTGTAATGCCATTATTATTATTACCACCTTTGTTAATATATTTCACGCAGTGAAGAAAATCTAAATGTAGCCAGCAAAAGGATTACAACAAAGGATTGTTTTCCACAACCACACACACAAAGCATCCCACTGGGACCAATTCTACAGCAAATGCCTTTAATTCAAACTTTTCTCAGATGAAAGTAGCTCAAGCACATCGGAAGCAGATGGCTGAGGAATGCTCCGGAGGATGAAAGACATCTTGTACAAATCTCCTTCACAGGCCTTCGTGGTACTGGAAAGGCAGGAAATATTGAAACAATTAAAAGGGGCTAATGAGTGACATGAGCTCTGCTACAGAACTCCTGCGTCAGCAGATATCAGACACAGACTTTGGTCTCCTGTCCTGAGAAAGGCTGTGAAATTGAGAGGGAAATTGACCCAAGTAGTATGTAATGAAAAAAGGAAGGCTGGACTCAACTTAAGTGCTCATTTGCTTCAATGGATGGTGAAATGGATGCTGAATCATTGTAATTAAGCAAACAACAGACCAGAATGATAGACTAAAATGGATGGCTGTTTCATTTGTTTCAGATGCAATTTTCCAAAATCCATATTAGTATACCTTTATTAGGAAACCAAAAGCCTCTGCAAAAAATGTGAAAGTTTTCAAAATCTCAAGATCTCTTCATCAGGCAAGATGTTATAAAAAGCTTGCATATTTTTGTTGATCTTTTGGTTGGCCTAATAAAGATACTGCACTAATATGGATTTTGAATTAAGCTTATGGTCAACACAGCTGGCTTTCTTTTTTTGAGTTATAATCTTGAGTCTGTGGTCCTGGAGCTTTACCCACTGGGGTGCAAATTTGAACCCAGATTAACAGAGGGAGATTAGATTACCCAGGAGTGGGAGGAATAACCTCCACCACTGACCAAGAAAGCTGTGAGGTTTGTTCCCCCTTCATTGGCACTAAATAAACACCAAAAGCAGCACAGAAAGAAAATGCTGCTATGCAAGCAGAGCTACGCAAGCACCCTATCTCTGTGCCTCTAGCTCAAGTGAGTCTGAGGGT
Organism: Heloderma suspectum; assembly: GCF_057233095.1. NCBI lineage: Eukaryota > Metazoa > Chordata > Lepidosauria > Squamata > Helodermatidae > Heloderma > Heloderma suspectum. The sequence goes on from NC_139458.1 coordinate 425,158,673, forward strand.
GTGGATAGAAAGAAGGAGCTGCCTTATTCTGAGCTAGATCAATCGTTCATTGAACCCAATGCTGCCTACTCTGACTGGAAGCAATTCTCCGAGGTGTCAGGCAACGGCCTAGTCCAGCCCTTCAACCTGGGATCACTTAGCTGGACCAGGGACTGAAAGTGGGACTTTCTACTTGTGCATGCTCTACCGTTGACCAACAACCCATCCTTGGGGCACTGTGGCCTCTTGCATTTTCACTTTCACACTTTGTTTAGGAACCGAGGCAAAGCTGGTACCCTTTCTGGGGGACTGAAAGTGTTAACTCCTGCCATGAAAGAAATGGCTTGCGCTGGACCCGCAATCTCGGCTTCCCCCCACCTCCTTGGTGTGAACAGGGGCAGGGGGACAGATGAGGAAATATTTAAAATAGCACAACCATAATTTGCCAATTTGCACAGTGGTTGGATGTGCATTGGACACAGATCCATCACCTTTCTGAACAGCCCTGCAGACCAGCCCCAACCACAAAATGCTGCTTGGACACAACTGCCCTCAGCAGCTACCTGCGTCCCCAGGGAAGAACTCCCAGAAAGATCTCAGTAGCCTGGCATGAAAAGACCCATGGGTGAGATCTTGACCAGTGCTGCCAGGGTCAAGCCAAGGTTGTGGGTGGCCCTACTTGAATCTAGACTTGGAGTGTGTGTCTTGCATCTCAAGGTCCCCAAAGTCATTTGGGGGCTTTGAGCCTAGAAGCAGAGAGCTGGAGGCTAAGGAGTAACATATAAAAGCTACTGCTCTGTTAACCAGGTAAGGACAGAAGGCCTGGCTCCAAGTGCTTACAGAAAGCCTGACCAAAGCCTTCATGCTGCCTGCCAATGGCAAGTGGCAGTGTTGCACACATTGCCACACATTTTGTGCCTGTAGTGGGCTCTGAGGCCTGAGCACATACAATTCCAGGAAGCTAACTAGGCCAGGTTCCTGCCACAGGCCAGGCAATTCTTAGATTAAACTCCAAGTCCCTGAAAAACCAGACATTAGCAGAAGGGACATATGCAGTCAACCATCAAGTGAATTTTCCTCCTGTGCTCTCTTTCTGTGTGATTGGAAGCTATAACCTGAGATAAGGAGGGTATAAGAGGCTTTTGCTGGAATTGAGGCCAGGCAGGCAGAAGTTTATTGCCTTTTTCTGGTTCCATAGCAGATGCTCCTGCATGTGAGCTGGAAATACGCAACCCTTCTTGGAATTCATGCACCAAGCTGCACCACAAAGGCCTCAAAGGGGAGCCAGTCGAGAGCAAGCTCAAAAGGATGACTCCCTTGGTAAATTCAGTGCATTGTTCAGTCAAAGAAACAGACTCACCTACATCTTTACGCATAGCTTTTGCAAGGTCATCCACCGTCATCCTGGGCCTTATCTCAACCTCCTGCTTCTCTGGTTTCGATTGTATTGGTCGCAGTTTCTCCTTGCCCAATTTCTTTCTCTGCAGAACAATTCAATAAGTGCATGGGGCTGAGCGGAAAGGCAGCAGTTTCAAGAGAAGCTATACATGATCTTTAAATCAAAATTATATGACACTATTAATATACATCCCGTCTCCACACTTCCCATCGTGTCTGAAACGTAGCTGTTTACAAACAGAAATAATTGTATTTTGGAGGTGATAGAGATGCAGACAAGCAGGAAACACAACGCCTTTCTCCCCATATCTCATTCACATCCAAAGATTTTTACATTCTTGCTATTTTTGTCAAATCTGAAAATTGCTTTGATTTGGTCAAGATGGAGATAAGATGGATCTCCAAGATGGAGATAAGAGTGCCTGATCCAAGAGTGAATCAGGCAGGAGAGCGCTTGTGCAACCTACCCTTGTGCTGACTGACAATGCTAAGGACCACTAGGGAAATCCTCTGTATTTTTACCAGTGTTTCCTTTTTGGGAGGCTTCTCCTTCAAGAATCTTAAAACTCAGTCCTTCAATTTGTTTCAATCATAGATCATCACAAAAATTCCAAGCACCACTGAAATTCCAAGCACCGCTGAAATCCAGGGGACTGTTTCTCTGGGTAAATATACTGAGAATCTGAGTGCCAGGAAAGCGTAATGCCTTTTCTCACAGCCACTGTGAGAAAAGTGGTGACCATGCCAGGCTGCCTGAGTGTCTTGTACAGAGTGAATGTACGAAGAGTCTTTCTCCCCTTGATTAGAACAAAGCTCTTTCAAACTAAAACACCTCCGAGCACCTGCAGAGTGCCCTTTTCAATCTGAAAGGAATCTACTAAAAAAAAAAAATCAGTGTAAGTACAGAATGCCTTTGGGCACGTATACAGTGTCCTCTGACAGGTATAATCGTTTTTCTAAAATTCATAGTAACTGAGATTGGGCCCATCACTGACTCTCAGCCTAACCTACCTCACAGGGCTGTTGTGAAAATAAAATGGAGAGGAGGACTATGTGAGCCACCTTGGGTTCCTTGCAAGAGGGAAAAAGGTAGGATATAAATGTAGTAGTAGTAATAGTAATAATAGTAATAGTAATAATAATAATAACAATAATAGAAAGAAAGAAAGAAAGAAAGAAAGAAAGAAAGAAAGAAAATGAAACTACTAAGGACAGTATTTTTATTCATGCTTGACAATTCTCCTGTTCTGGTGACCAAGATCTTAAACTATGTGGAGGGTAGCTTGGGAGTGGGTGGGCACAAGGAAGTACAAGACATCTCAAGGGGGCTCTGGCTTGTCACACTCTCCAGGCAATTCGGTGGTGTTGACTCCTTTCCTACCTCAATCATTCAATTCCTTCCCAAAGTTGGACATGGTTGTTGAGTGAGACTGAAGCCACGTGAAATAGCTCCTTCTAGAAACTATTTCAATATTCCATCATTGCAATCGACAGATTATGGCAAGCAGCTACACACAGACACAGCTGTGGGCAAAGATCTCTATGTGCTGACTCCACTTAATAGAAATCTGATGCTCAGTATGGGGAAAGGTGGGTAGAACCCAACATAAAGTAAGTGTAGAACCCCTCTCCCCTTATCAAGTTCAAAACAAAATTGAGAGATAAAGAATTAACTGACTTGTTGTGTCACACTACCCTTTCAGACCTTGTTTCCGACAGGTTTCTCTTCTAGGTTTGTACTTTTCAAGACTGGCTGGGCCAAAAGCACACACGCGCTTGTTCAGAAAAGTTCAAACACTTGCACACATCTCTTTTGCATTAATCACTGTTCCACAGCATTCACTGAAGATCCCTCTGCGAACAGCAGGGGCTTTCATTTCATAGGCCAGAAGCACACAACAGGAGTTCTTGGAAGCAAGAATGAAGTAACTGTTAATTACCTCCTTGGTTGTTAAAAGCCTGAATTGTGAGTTGGTGTCTCGCTGCCAGAGCAGAGGGCACAGCTGAACTGGGCACATGGGGTAGGCAGATGACAGGACAGGCTTCCACTGTGTTCGGTGTACTTTCCCATAAGCCAGAGAGTGCAGCTGTCTGCAGGCACGATGCAACTGGGCCAAATTCTCCAGCGTCAGCATCACCCTCCAGTTCATTTCTTCACCGCAAACAAGGAAAAATGTTGCTTGAATAAGACACCTTTCAAGGTTGTACAGACCATCAGAAGTGACACATGACCACAAAGTTGAGTACCAGATGCAAAGGAGGACAGGGCTGCTGTACCTTCCACAGTTGTGTGAAAGAGGAAATGTCAGCAGGTGTCACTTATCAGCAGGGGGTAAAAAGCTGCACTAAAACTCCATATTTTGCATAATTTTTAAAAAGCTATAGAGGTCCCCTTCCTCCTTTGTTTCTGGTCACCAAAACCACAAAATAATGATAAGTTGTCAAGTCCAGATCCCAAGACAGAGTTCTTGCTCTTTTAAGAACTGCATCAAAGGGAAAGCTGCCACACATGTGACTTCTGCTGCACATGGCAACATTTTCCCAACAGGGTTATTGCAGGGATAAAAGGAGATAATCCCATGCATGTTACCCTGATAGTCTTGGTAGGATGCACAGCAAAGAGTCTTGTGGCACCTTAACGATTAACAAATTATGATAAATTATTTTTGCTGATTGAATGGGTCTGTGACTATACAATAAATTTTCACAAATTCCCCCAGTTCCACCTCCCACACTGGTATGGAGGGTCCCCCGTCCTTTTGGAACAGTTTTTGGGAGAACGTAAAGGGCTGCAGGGAGAAATTGGCAAAGATCACCTCTGCCCTTGCTTCCTCCAGCGTCAGCACAAATCCGCTGAGTGTAAGTCGGGATCCAACCCATTATCTGTGACAATTATGTTAAAGCTTGAAAGTATGCAAAATGTAATTGTCACAGCCTGTGTATTTTGCATTTCATTTTCACCTGATCTCACTGTTAAAAAAAAATAAAATTTCTACACTCATGTGTAAGGGAAAAGAGGATAACTCTTCGTGCACCTAATGAAGTGGACCCTACTCTACGAAAGCCTATGCCATAATAAAATTATACAGAGCAATCTAAAGCGGGCTTGGGAAGGAGCAGAGAGCTGGATCGACCGTTGCATCCTAAGCCCTGCTAGCTTATGTTGGCCAGCAAAGAAAGGGGCCCTGTTTTGGGGGCTTCCACCAGCTATTGCTGGAAGGAGTTTTCCACAGGCAGAACGGAGCCCCCAGCAGCTGGTAGAGTTCCTCTTCACCAGCACAGGGGCACCTCCGCCCCCTCCAGCAAGCTAGCTCCAGGAGTTAGGATTATTTCCTTAGGGTGCTTCCAGAAAGAGGGTTTCTACCACTGCTGGTCCAAAGATGTTCTGCAGCTATTCCTTCTTTTGTCCTTAACAGATTCCCCATGCCCCCCTTACTTCCAGACGAGGCATTTATTGTGCTATTGCCCTTCCTTGTTCATGGAAGTATTTCTTCATACAGCACATAGTTAAACTATGGAGTTTCCTACCACAAGACATAGTGGTGGCCACCAATTCGGATGGCTGTAAAAGGGGGTTAGGAAAATTTATGGAGGATAAGGCTATCAATGGCTACCACTCCTGATGGCTCTATGCTACCTCCAGTATCAAAGGCAGTATGCCTATGTACACCAGTTGCTGGGGAACATGAGCAGGAGGGTGCTGTTGCGCTTGTGGTGTTCCTGCTTTCTCCTAATGAGAATTCCCCTTCTCTAAGGCTTTTCTCACCCCCAGCAGGAACCACCTTCTCACATACACTCCAGTTTCACTGCCACCAGGACCTTTAAGGCTTAGGTCCTACCATTTACCCTATCCTCCTGCTGTGAGGACACACACAGACCTTTCTCTATAACCTTGTACTGTTCCTTTTATTATCTCCCTCTCACGTAGTCAAGAGCAGAAGGCATAGGACATTTAAACAAGGAAAAGGTTATTAATTACAGTAATAAGCTGCCAAATAATACACCGGTTACTCTTAAGGGCTCTATTAATATAGGTTCTCTCATGAACTCTTATCTAAATCACCCTCTCAAACAATCACTTCCCAAGTGACCACAGACTTCCCTCCCTCTCTCTCAGCTCTCAGTCCTAAAATCCTGCCTCTCACAAATCCTAGCTGATCTAAACCAGCCCTCACTATCTCTATCTCTTTTACAAACCCTGTCTCATCACAAATCCTAATTCTGATCTTATCCCTCATTCCTAGTCTCTGACCTAAACCATCTCACATCAATTCCCTATCTGACACACACAGCAAAGCATGTTTTATACAGCACACATACTTCACCTCCCCTTCACTCACTCAGCCAGTCAGCTTACATACTGTATGCAAACCCACCATTCTTCCAGCCAGTCCTCTCTCCCTCACCATAAAATGCAGAGATATAACAGGAATACATAACTATAACCATTACATTATATACTGACAGGTAATGTCACACACTCATGTCCTGTCCTGTGGACTGCTGGTTGGACACTATGTGAACAGAATGCTGGACTAGATGGACCCTTGGTCTGATCCAGCATGGATCTTCGGATGTTCTTATGGAATTTTACAGGTCAAGTCACTGTCTTCCACTCATACCTCAACCGAGTTTTCCCATCTCTTCTTCCATCTTTTTCTTAGTACAGAAAATCCATTAAGGAGAAAAAGATGGAATACCTGCATCACGGCTTCTAGTTCGTAGCACCAGGGGCCCCCTGTCTGGAAGCAAGCGCATTTTGTGGAAAGACAAAAGAAGCGGTGGGAAAACATGGGGGGGGTGTTTACAAATGGACCCCCTCTAAAATTCCATGAACAAAGCAGGGCAATTACATGACAGAAGCGGTACTTCCAGACGAGGCTTTTATTGCGCCACCACCCCGCCTCAGGGGGTGAAGACACCGTCTTCCAGTTGTAGCCCTCCCATGTTTTCCTTTTGCGTTTCCTGCCTTTTTCTTGCCGTGGAAAGTCCGTTAAGAAAAAAAACCCGATACGGGCATTCGGCCCAATGCCTCTCGACGGTCAACGCTAGGCGCCCTCCGACTGGAAGCACCCCCAGTCTGGAATGCGCCATGAGGGTCTTTTGCTGTTTCCGCTGCCACAGACTCACAGGGCTCCTCCTCTGCAACCTGACTGGGCACAATGGCCATAAGGAAATATTATTACGGAAGTAGAGACCAGGGTGGGGCCTCAGGGCTACGAGAACGGGTCAATCCGGGAGGTGTTTGGAAGGGCACGTTTGCGCTTACGTAGAGCAGAGGGAGGTGGGCGGAACAGCCAACGCGCTCCCCGAAGGGCCTCCTTTTTTTTAAGCAGCGAAAGCCGGCTCGCGCCTTGCCCCGCCCACCCCTCCCGCCTTTTTCCTGCGTTACCACCGCCCAACCTCGAGGAGGCGCGCGCGTCCCTCGGCCGTTAACGCCGCCCTTCAAACGCTTCCTTGCTCCCTCGCTTGCGCGCCCGGTCCAACCGCCGCGTCGCCGGGCAGGCCGTTAAAACCGCTTGCGACATCCCCTCGTACCAGCCCACCCGCTTCCCTCGCCGCTCCGACTTACCTGCTACTCCGGAAGAACCTTTCCTGCCGGAGTCAAAAGCGCCCGCGCAGCCCCTCAGAAACAAAATGTTTCCCATACCGGGGAATGCTACTGAGCACGCGCAGTCCTTACCGCGCATGCTCGGTAACAGCGCCCGAAGCTCCGTGCCCTTTTCTGTGCCCTTACTGTCGTCCGAGGGAAGGGCCGCCGCTCACGTGGGGCGAAAGGACCCAGGTTCTCCCCCCACCCCCGGCGGGTCCATTGGGAGGTGGCGGGAAAGTCTTCTGCATGGGCACCTCTAGAGACAGTGGCTGTCAGAAGAGACCAGGGGTAGGCAGGTTTTTGGACGACAAATCCCATCATCCCCAGCCAGCACCCAACGGTCGGCGCTGATGGGAGATGTAGTCCAAAACATCTAGAAGGCACTGGGGCACCTAATCCTGGAGAGACAGTAGTGGGCTAAATGCACACATGGTCTAATTCAATATAAGGCAGCTCAATAGGTTTCCTTTTTCTAGCGATTATATTCCTTTTTATGGATTTATTTGCATTTGTTGCGTATTTTTATTATGCACGTCCCCTTAAGAGCATCGGCTACAGCGTAACTCATACATTGATTGATTGAATTAATAAATAAATAAAAACATTTGTATTTCTTTCTCGATATTATTGTTGTACTGTTTTAATTGGGATTCTGCTTCACAAAAGATACTTGCCACGCAAGTATCGTTGTGAAACAAGATCATATGTATGTTTGGTTAGAAATAACTCCAACTGAGCTCAATGGGATGTACTCCTATATCAGAGCACAATCCTGTTCATGTGTATTCAGATTTACGTTCTACTGTTTTGAGCACTCCAGAGAAAAAGTGCAGGACTGCAGCCCAGACCTATGTACATTTCCTCAGATTTACGTCCCACTTTATTTAGAAGTGACACAACATTACAATTTCTCAATTGCTGATGCCTGCAGAATTAAGGCTGCAATCACACTTACCTCAGTGTAAGCCAATGAACTCAATGGGAATTAATTCCAAGTAGTCATGTAAAGCACTCTAAGAGCACAATCCTATGCATATTTAGACAGAAAAGAGTCCTACAACTCTCACCATTCCCCATGGGCCACTAATCTCCACAGATATTCCAAAAGAATGAAGGGCATCTCTGAAGTCTTTGTACAGTCAACAATCCAGCCTGCCAGCCAGGGCAGCAGGAGGCAGCAAAATGTCTTGGGAGCTGCATAGCCAATCTCCCTTATACTCCCTGCTAGGGTGTGGTCAGATGCAAAAGAGGACAGAGCCTCTGCACCTTTAATAGTTGTGCAGAAAAGGGAATTTCAGCAGGGATGGCTTATCATGCAAACTACACCTGCTGAAATTCCCTCTTATACACAACTATTAAAGGTGTGCAGGAACCCTGCCTGGTAGTCACCCCAACTTCCAAGGCCCCTTCCAACTCTAAAATTCGATGTTCTTTTCCTTTATTCCTCTCCTTAGAACCTGTATTTCATTATTCTTTGTGATCTTTGATTAGTTTGATACACTGTTTTTATTGTTTGTTGGAAGCCTACTTGAGGAATGTGTACTTTTTAATTTTTAATGTATTAATAACAATGAAGTTTTACAAAAATTCAAATGTAGCTATTTTGAAAAGACACAGGCTGTAATCCTATGCACACTGACTTGGACCATGTTTCCACAACAACAGAAGGAGAAGCTAATGGAGGAGTACAGGATTTTTTAAAAGGAATCAGCTTTGCTGTGAGCAGGGCTCCACAAGCAGATTCTCCGCAGCAGTAAAAATCACTTCACAGAACATACTTCATAGTGCGGGTGGGGGTTGGAGTGAATATCATCTGACTGGCAGGGGCTGCTCAACCAGTAAGAGAGGCTTCACCCCCTTTCTCCTTTCCACTGAAAGTCCAGATGCACCTGCATTTCAGGAGCAAGCCTCATTGAGCACAATAGGAGTTACTTCCAAGTAGGCACACATATGCTTGTGCTGGGAAAGGGTGGGGGGAGAACACGAAGATGGAAGCCAGCCCCCATTTTAAGCTGCAGGACCTCACTGACCACAATGGGAGTTACTTCTGAGGAGACAGTAATGGGTTTGTTGTGGGAAAGAGATCAGTAAACACAAAGACAGAAACCAACCCCCATTGTAACCCATAGGATATCTATAATGAAGCTGTGAAGTACTTACTTCCTAAGGCAATGAATTGTCGAGATTGCGCTTAATCACACTTAAGAAATTGGGCTTTAACATGTGCCATTTCAGTTGAGGGGGAATCTCTGTAAGATCTGATGTGGGCATTCAAAAGCAAGCCTCATTGACCACAATGGGAGTTACTTCTGAGGAGACACTAATGGGTTTGTTGTGGGAAAGAGACCGAAACCAGCCCCCATTTTAAAGCACAGGATCTCTATACGGAGGCTCTGAAGGAGTTATGTCCTAAGGCAATGAATCCGAGCCTCGAGATCACGGCTTAATGAGCTTTGATATGTGCTGAGCCAATTAAGGGGCTTCTCTGTTATTTCTGTGGTCACTGAGAGAACAAGCCTCATTCAGCACAATGGGAGAAACACCTAGAGATGACAGAGAATTCCGCCACAGATCCCAATGAGGCCAGATTCCAAAGAATCTGGCCTCCAGAGTCTGTGGCAGAACGGACCAGTTCCCTCTGCCTCCCTCCAGAATCTGTCTGAGCCGGCTTTGCTCCATGGCAGTCCTGCGGGCAATCCCATTTACAGCTGCATTTAGGTTAATCTAACAGCTTTACAGCCACAAATGGTGTCCACTACACCATTTGAGTCCAGAGTTAGCCCTCACTCAGCCGGCGATACGGCATGGCAATGGCGGCCGGCCGTATCGCCAGCAATGCAGAGCCGGCGGTCGGCTCCACGGGATCACTGCACAGAGGAGCCAGCTCAGACGGATTCTGGGGGGAGGGAGGGATTGCCTCCCCCTGCGGGCGGATTCCCACCCGGACCATCAGGTAGGGAATCTGCCCATCCCTAGCAAACACCCCTTGACTGGGGTCATGGTGAAAGGCACATGCCTGGGCAGGGCTAGCATACCTGAACAAAATGCCGGGGTTGGGCATACAAAAACTGTTCTGGGAAGAACCTGACTTAAGGAAAAGAATATGACTTGAAGCAATCTCAGGAAATCTGGTTTTTCCCTGATAAGCTCCAGGGTGGCTGCTGGATGGCCATGACGTCATGTATCCCTAACGACCACAACATGCAACCGCTGGTGGAAACATCCCCTTGGAAGTAATGCACACTTACTTCGAAGTAAGTCTCCTTGAACCCAGTAGGCAACCCAAGACATTTTGCTGCCGGAAACAAGGAACAAGAAGGCACCCCACCACTCATTCCTAAACCCATCAGATTGGCAGTTGAACCTTACTTCAAGGGGTGCCAATGAGATGGCATCCTCCACTGCTGCTAGCTTAGGGGGGGCAGGGCTCTGTCCTTCAGCAACTTGCTGCTGCTCGCTCCCCCAGCACCCACTGTCTCATTCAACCTAATAGTAAAGCCAGCCCTGTTTAACTGGGATTTATTTCTGACTGACCCTGCACAGGATTGTACTGATGGACAGTCTAAGCTCGAATGTCTTGTTTTCCTGCAAAGAAACTACTTTACAGTGCTCATTGCTCTGAGTCTAGGGCCTTCCCTAGTTAATTCCGCCCTCTTCTCCCTAGGCTAAAGAGCACTTTGGTTCCACTGTGTCATTTGGGATTATCCCTGGGGCTTCCACTGCAGCATTAATGTTAGGAGGAGGGGGGCAGGAGAGAGACAGAGAGAGAGAAGATTAAGGGTTTCCAAAGGCTATTAAAAGTCCACTGCTTCTGCCTAGAATTTCTTCTAATCTATATGTCATGCATGTGCCAGGAAGAATTTAATTGAAAAGGTCCAGCCATCTGTAATAGGACTGCAGCTTATAAGTGGGATGGGGCGGGGAGAGACAAATAGGGACAATCAGCGAGCACAGCCGACATACGGTGACGGCTGACATGTCATGCCAGAGAAAGCCACTTTTGACAAATGTTCGTCTTAATAGGCATGCAGCATTATATACGATTTTCCTTCTGCAAAGGTTTAGGAGTGTGTGCATAGCCACCTTGGTGTACATTTTGCACATCCAAGTCCCAATTCTCTGTGTCAGCTGCCCATGGCTTGGCATAGGCATAGTCCACTCTGGCTATTGCAGCGCATTTTATGAGGGGCTGCTTTTGAAGATGACATCAAAATGAAATTGTTGCAGTGAAAAATATGACTGCCACATTATTTACTGACTGCGGAACAATGGACTGAACATAGCTTGCCAGTGTTAAAGCAATAAGAACATAAGAAGAGCCATGCTGGATCAGAGCAAGTTTCATCTAGTCCAGCATTCTGTTCATACAGTGGCCAATGTGATGCCTGTGGGAAACCCACAAGTAGGACATGAGTGCAATAGCACCCTCCGGGGTTGTGTTCCCCAGGAACTGGGGGCAAGCTTCCAACAACTTCATGAGCTTCCAATTTGGTCCTAGATGAACCTGGCTAGTTCCCAAGTTCATCAAAAGCCTTTCTCTTAGTTCCCACTGCCAGCAAGCGTTAGATGGCTGATGTCCAGGAAAAGGGTCTTTTCTGTCATGGCCAGCAGCAGCTCCAGGTCCGAAGGAGCCCTGGGTAAGGAGCCCATGGGTGGACCCCCTCCTATATTGGTGGGCTTACCTGGATGTGAGCAGCAGTAACAATGCTTCATGCAACGCTAGTCAAATAGGCTGAGCCTCCATTTTAATTTCTCCCAATGCAGTGCTGCTTTGGGGTGTTGAGGAAAATTAAAATGGCTGCTCAGCTTAGCCGCCCAGTGCTGCATGGAGTGCCAGGCTAGTAAAAAATATCTTGAGGGAGAACCCTCAAGTGAGAATGCCCACGCTGGAGGCATTCAAGATGAGGCTGGACAGCCATCTGTCGGGGATGCTCTGACCTGGATTCCTGCATTGAGCAGGCGGGTTGGACTCGATGGTCTTGTAGGCCCCTTCCAACCCTACTATTCTATGATTCTATGAACCAAGGCATTGGTGGGGCCTGCTAGCTGCCCAAGGATATCAGGTGATAATGTTGGCCTTGGCACTGAATTGATCAGCTTTTGGCACCAGACTCAACATTTCTTAATTTGCCCAGGCTTTTAGCAGTTATTCTGGTTAGTTATGTTGTTTTTTAAAAAATATGTTTAAAATATGTTTAAAAATAAATTAAAAGCCCTATGCAACCCTTTGCTCCCTGCCACTGTTTCTTTGAGTCCATGGATCACCTAAATCAGGGGTGGGCAACTTGTGGACCTCCAGATGTTTTGGCCTACAGCTCCATGATCCCTCACCACTGGCTATGTTGCCTAAGGCAGATGGGAGCTCTAGGCCAAAACAACTGGAGAGTCACAGGTTGCCAACCCCAGTGACCTTACTCATAAAGTTCTGATAGTTTTTAATTTATATTTTTAAATCATTGCATGTATTGCTTAGAGGAGTAGTGAGCTCTCCCTCACTGTTGATCTTCAAATAAACGGTAGACAACCACCTCTTTGGGAAGTTCTAGCTCTGAATCTCCTTCATCAAGCAGATTATTTACAACAAGGTCCCCTTCAACTCTATGATTCTTTATGTTTCTTTTACAAAAGGCCTTGATCTAAATCATCAACATTCTGAAGTCTTATCAGCTTAAAAAATTACCTTGCAGGTTCCCCACACCCTTTGCTTCATATTTCTGTAACTCTCTCCCTAGAGAAGCATTTTAACAGGATTACTATTACATCTCACTTGAGTTGCTGATGAGATTGGTTAGATAATTGGTTTATTAAATAAAACACACTAAGAGCAGCTGTTGTCATTAAGCAGTTGAAATGCAATACATTTTGCAGTCTATATAGTCACCCACTGCCAAATAAGGGTGAATGCACAATTAAGACCATTCAACTTAATATCCATTTTTCCTTTAGAATGAATGCTAATTTATTCCCTTTGCAGTTAATGCCCTGCATTAGAACACTTTCCGGCTCTCAACATCTCAGCAAATCCTTCCTGGCTTACATGCAAAGACTAACTCAGAGCATTCCAAGACAGTCTCAAAACGGTTAGGGCCCAATCCACCCAGCAGTTTTCTCCTGCAAGCCCCACTGAAATGAATAGGAACTACACAAGACCATATATTCATTTCAATGGGACTGTGCCCTTATTTCAGGCTGACCAAAAGCAAAAAACTCACATCCTTTAAGCTCTACAGGATTTAATGGTGAAGCTCAAAAATAAATCACATTATCCTACGGTGGCCAGATGCAAAAGAGGGCAGGGCTCCTGCACTTTTAATAGTTGTATAGAAGAGGGAATTTCAGCAGGCATAGCTTGTATGATAATTGCAAACTAGCTACCCTAACCTACACATTAATTAATAATGCAATCCTATACATGTTTACTCAGAAGTAAGTCTCACTCTATTCAATGGTGTTTACTTCCAATGAATATGAACTTGAGCACGCTCCGGGAGAGAGCGCAGGACAGGAAGGCCTGGCGTGCTATGGTCCATGGGGTCACGAAGAGTCGGACACGACTGAACAACAACTAAGTGACTTTAGGATTGGAGCCTAAGACTTTGTAAATGGAAAAACCACATCCCTTTAACCACCCCGCTAGGCCTGTTTATAGTAAAATGACCTTGTGGTGCAATCCTATGAATGCTTGCTTGGGAGTAAGTTCCATTGAACCCAATGGGGCTTACTTCCCAGTAGATATGTATAAACATATTTAAAGCAGTGCTTTCCAAGTTTCTAACTTGGTGAGCAATGTTCTCAAGTTTTGTGATAATAAGACTTCCATATGGTTGTATATTTTTAGAAAAACGATAGCCCACCTTTCTGGACAAAGCTTCCAAGGGCAACTTACAAGCAGAAGTTGAAAAGCAAGCAAATAGAATAAAACAACAATGAAAATAATCTCACAACTAAAACCCCAAAGCGCTAAGTTTTATAGCAATAAAGCCCAATGTCAAAAATTAAATACCACTAAAACTATTAGGAGAGTAAGACTGCAATCCTTTACTTACTTACCTGGGAATAAACCCTGTTGTAATCAATGGAACTCAGTTTTGAGTGGACATGTAGAGAATTGTGCTTTAAATCACTTAACATCTGGCCAAGGTGGGTCAGTAAAGCTAGATGCAACTGTCAACTACATGATTTTAGGGCTTAAACTGACCAGATGTTTACAAAAAGCAGCCAGGGAGACTGCTGATCCAGAGGAGACGAGGGCGTGGTGGGAGGATTGGTAACCTCTGCTCCCTGATATCACCCTCCCAAAGCAGCTGTTTACTTGATGAAGAATTAAAATTGGGGCAGTGGACTGCCCATTTGGATAAGGCAGCTTCCCCCAGCTGGTGCCCTCCAGATATGTAGGGCATAGATCCAGGGGCATTACTAGGTTCTTAAAAGATCTGGGGCACAGGCCCATAACACAAATTTGCATATATATATATATATATATATATATACACACACACACACACGAGTCTAAGCGCACCTCTAATTTTTATATATATATATATATATATATATATATGCCGGGGTGCATGTGGTGTGCATGCATGTGTGTATAGATTACACACATGTATAAGAGGACATACTTATCTCCCTCTTTCCTTGTGGACCATTGTTCTGAAAATTACAGACAGACTAGATTGTCCCCAAGTAAGAAACCAGCAAAGTTTCAGAAGGATAGGTGCAGTAGTTCATGTGGAAGGGGAGTTCTCCAATTTGGAGGAGGGAGTTATTTGCTTTCCCTTCCCTTCACCTCTTCCCCAATAGTTTTTGGGTAAATTTGTATAAAAATGCACAGGTCATTAGAGGTGTCCCCCAGGGAAGAAACCTCCATAGTTCCCAAAGGATATACATGCATGCAAATTTAGAATGACTAGAATTTATTTACATTTCACCAGTGTTAGCAGCAGAGGAACATGGGTGGGAAAGTGCTATTGCACTCATGTCCTGCTTGTGGGTTTCCTATGGGCATCTGGTTGGCCACTGTGTGAACAGAATGCTGGACTAGATGGACTTTGGACAGATGCAGCACAGCTCTTATGTTCTTAAACAGAATGCCTTTGAGCATATGCAGAATGCTTTTCTTTCACCCCTAAGCATTTACATTCTCCCCCTACCAATTCTATTCCCCTCCATGCAACCATCCCTCCTCATCCTACCATCCTCCAGCATAAAAACAGATGTCTTGTTTTGTGCAACTCTCCTCTACCTCCTCGTTATGCACAAGCTCTCATTGTATCTTCCTTCCCAGAACTTCAATTGTGCCAAGACTTCGCCAGGATTCTGCCAATGAGTCTGTTTTCAAAACTAGGGCTCAGTTATGGAGAAACTCTGAGCATGTACTAAGTGCGTTTCCCTCACCACTGAAGCTACAGTTCATGCAAACACACACACAACAAAACATGCATAGGACTGAGCTGAAAGGGTAGTCAATTCATTAGACAGAATTGAGTAGGCACTGTATTAAGCCTGCAGTACCATGCTCACAATTTAGGACATATTTCTGAGTAAACATGCAGAATATCAAGGTGCAAACCCCCCTGCAAAAGTAACTTGTGCTGGAATCCTATGCACACTTTCCTGAGGGTAAGCCTCATTCAACATAATGGGACTTCTCAGTAGGCATACATAGGATTGTATAAATTAGCAATATTTATGTCCCCTCCACTTAAAAAACAAATCCAAAACTCCTATTTTTATTAAAGCTTTCTGTTCAGAGGAACACAGGAAGCCGCCTTATACCGAGTCAAGCTCTGGGTCCATCTAGTGCAGTATTGTTGACGCAGCGGCTTTCCAGAGTTTCAGGCCAGATTCTTTCCTAGCCCTGCCTGGAGACGCTGGGGATTGAACCTGGGACCTCCTGCATACCAAGCATGTGCTCTACCACTGAGCTACAGCCCTTCCTATTGCTGGATAATGGCAACTGACAAACAAAACAGCCCCAGATTTGTTTCTCTGCAACCAGGTGAACCTATTTTTCTCAAAGACTTGAGTGAGAAGGAGAAAAATGAACCCTCTTGTCTGTTTGTATAAAGTCAAATGCAGTTCAGAACTTCTCTTGCCCACCAAAGAGAATTCTCTTTCAGAATTCCCCAAAATATGCTCTGGGTGGAATAAAGAAGAGAAAGAAAGAACAGGATAGGGGAGGGAAGAGGAAGGTGATTGGAAATGCATGGGGGTGGGGACTGTAGAGAGAATTCCCGAAGCCTAGTGGCTCCTTTCAGAGAGGTAGTACTTCAGAGGAATTTAGGAGGCTGTGGACGGTTTGCAAGGATTGCATGTACTTAAATTAACTTTATGAGGTGAGGTGGCTGAGGGCTTTTTTTTAAACTGTAGAACCTATTTAAAAGCCTCAGCAGTTCTTCGGTCATGATGCCACATAGTCCTAACCCTCCTTTTGAAATAATTTGAGTCCTACAGCTATTTAGGAGAAATTAAAGTGGAGGGGGAGAAAGAAGTTTGTGGAGGCTGATTGGATCCCTGCTGTACTGAAGCTGCTAAACTTCAAACGGCAGAAGCCAAGGGTTCCAGTTTGGGGCAGTAAAATCAGATGCTGTGTGAAATACCAGTATTTCACTTGGAGCTGTTTCTTCCCTTCCTTCTCCCTCTTCAAAATTTCATTGCAAGCAAGCTCCCAACAGTGGGCATGTAAGAGCAGAAAAGTAGAGGGAGAGAGGGGTTTTGCACCTCAACCCCCCCCCTACACCAGAGATTAGGGATAATGACCTCCTAATGGTCACTTTATACACCTTCTGAGTAGGATCTCTAATCCCCTGTGTGGTTTGACATCTTTTACTTTTTGTTTTAGTCTTTGAGAAAAGGAAACTTTACGTACGGCTAGCACAAAAGCCACTGGAACCAACTGTCTGAAATTTAGCAGGTTCAGTCAGCTCCATAGGGGCTGCCAGATCCCCAAATTCCATGCATGCTCTTTGCTTTGACACATTTTCTTGAAAATAGCAAATTTTACCTGTGACTAGCACAAAAGCCACTGAACCTAACTGCCTGAAATGGGGCACATTCAATCAGCTCCATGGGGGCTAGTGGGTCGCCAAATTGCATGTATTCATTACGCAAACTGAAAAAAGTTATGGCCGTTTCTGTTTTCCAATGCAAGTCAATGGGAGAATGTTTTAAAAAAATGGCAATTCGGACAGTTCAAAAGATCCGGGGCACAGCACAAAAAAGATCCGAGGCCCGTGCCCAGGTAGATCCCTACCTAATGACGCCCCTGCGTAGAACTCTCATCATCCCCAACAGCTGGGGATAGTGGGAGTTGTAGTCCAACACATGTGGGGGGCGCCATAACAAAACCGGAAGCGATCCATGATATGTCTCCTTTCTTTGCTCGCCTTGCTAGCAGAAGGGAGCCGCCCCTGCCCAAGAGGAACAGCGGTGGCGGCCCCTCCTCCTCCTTTCCCGGACCGGAGGATCAGCCATGGCTGCGCAACTACAGGAGGGGGGGCTCCGGAGGACGCTCGAGGATCGCCTGCAGGGCTTGGGCATCGAAGCGCTCAGCGTGGAGCACCCCAAAGTGAGTGCGGGCGGCTCGGAGGGCAGCAGCAGCCGGACGAGGCGGCAGGGAAGGCGGCCGCCACGTGGCGCTGGCTTCCTTACGCTTCTGCTTTGCCAAATTGGGGGTTGCTTGTCAGCGCGGTCTCGTGCATGTCTACTCAGAAGTAAGCCCTGTTGAGTTCAGTGGGGACTTAGTCCCAGGCAAACGTGTAATAGGCTTGCAGTCTTATTGTGGGAGATCAAAGGTTTCGGAAGATAAGGGGTAAAATCCTACACAACTCCTACTTAGAGTAGGCCCATTGAAATGAATGGGACTTAGGTTAGTCATGACTAACCTAAGCCCCATTCATTTCAGTGGGCCTACTCTAAGTAGGATTTATGTTAGGTTTTACCCATAATATCAAAACAAAACAAAAAACTACAATTTTTTGGCCACTGGTATATCTGAGTTATGAACTTGAGCACACTTTCCCGGAGAGAGCGGAGGACAGGAAGGCCTGGCGTGCTATGGTCCATGGGGTCACGAAGAGTCGGACATGACTTAGCGACTGAACAACAACATATCTGAGTTGGGGAGAAATGTTCTTGCCCAGCCTGGTCTCTTGTGTTGCTATTTGACTTGCAGGGCAAGTTTTGCACAAGTACATTGAGAAGTGATCCTGCACTTACAGTCTGAAATGGTACAGGCCATTCAGTCACTTCAGGACTCTACCACCTTATTCTGCTGCCCTGTAGATTAGGTTAGAGTGACTTGAGCTGTTAGGCATCTCATCATACTCTGTTCCAGACTATGGACTACAGTGCCCATCTGGCCTGTTTGGTTGTCTTTGTGGTCATGGAGTGTAGGAGGTGATACCAAAATACTGGATTGAAAGTAAATTCCAAGCTTCAACAGGAAAGGATGTGACAATTGTTATGTTTTGACTTCTAAAGCAAAGGTACTTGGTCAGGCCCCTTCATGGATCACTGCCTTGTTGTGGCGAAGGGGCTTGCGTAACTCAGTGAAGCCATAAGCTATGCCGTGCAGGGCCACCCAAGACGGACAGGTCATGGTGGAGAGTTCTGACAAAATGTGGTCCACTGGAGAAGGAAATGGCAACCCACTCCAGTATTCTTGCCAAGAAAACCCCATGGAACGTATCACAAGGCTAAAAGATATGACACCGGAAGATATGACACCTCAGGTCAGAAGGTGTCCAATATACTACTGGGGAAGAGCAGAGGGTATTTCCAAGTAGCGCCAGAAAGAGTGAAGCGGCTGGGCCAAAGCCGAAAGGACACTCAGCTGTGGATGTGTCTGGTGGTGAAAAGAAAGTCCGATGCTCTAAAGAACCATATTGTTTAGGAACCTGGAATGTAAGATCAATGAATCAAGGTAAGCTGGAGGTGGTCAAACATGAGATGGCAAGATTGAACATCGACATCTTGGGAATCAGCGAAATGGACAGGCATGGGTGAATTTAATTCAGGTGACCATTATATCTACTACTGTGGGCAAGAATCCCTTAGAAGAAATTGAGTAGCACTCATAGTTAACAAAAGGATGGGAAAAGCAGTACTGGGGTACAATCTCAAAAACGATAGAATGATCTCAGTACGAATCCAAGGCAAACCATTCAACATCACAGTAATTCAAGTCTATGCCCCAACCACTGAGGCCGAAGAAGCTGAGGTTGATCGGTTCTATGAAGACCTACAACACCTTCTAGAACTAACACCAAAAAAAGATGTCCTCTTCAACATAGGGGATTGGAATGCTACAGTAGGAAGTCAAGAAATCACCGGGATAACAGGCAAGCATGGCCTTGTTGTACAAAATGAAGCAGGACAAAGGCTAATAGAGTTTTGCCAAGAGAACACGCTGATCATAGCAAACACTCTTTTCCAACAACACAAGGGGCGACTCTACACATGGACATCACCAGATGGTCGATATCGAAATCAGATTGATTATGTCCTTTGCAGCCAAAGATGGAGAAGCTCCATACCGTCAGTAAAAACAAGACCTGGAGCTGACTGTGGCACAGATCATGAGCTGCTTCTTGCAAAATTTCGGCTTAAATTGAAGAACGTAGGGAAAACCACTAAACCATTCAGGTATGACCTAAATCATATCCCTTATGAATATACAGTGGAGGTGAGGAATAGATTTCAGGGATTAGACCTGATAGACAGAGTGCCTGAGGAACTCTGGATGGAGGGCGTAACATTGTTCAGGAGTGAGCAACGAAATCCATCCCAAAGAAAAAGAAATGCAAGAAAGCCGAGTGTCTGTCTGAGGAGGCTTTACAAGTAGCTGACGAAAGATTACGAAAGAAGGGAAGCGAAAAGCAAGGGAGAAAGGGGAAGATATATCCAACTGAATGCAGATTTCCAGAGAATAGCAAGGAGAGACAAGAAGGCCTTCTTAAAGAAACAATGCAAAGAAATCGAAGAAAACAATAGAATGGGAAAGACTGGAGATCTTTTCAAGAAAATTGGAGATATCAAGGGAACATTTTGTGCAAAGATGGGCATGATAAAGGACAAAGAAGGCAGGGACCTAACAGAAGCAGAAGAGATTAAGAAGAGGTGGAAAGAATACACAGAAGAACTATACAGGAAAGATCTTAATGTCCGTGATAGCCATGATAGTGGAGTCACTGAACTTGAGCCGGACATCCTAGAGAGTGAAGTCAAGTGGGCCTTAGGAAGCATTAGTAACAACAAAGCTAGCGGAGATGACAGTATTCCAGCTGAGCTCTTTAAAATCCTAAAAGATGATGCTGTTAAAGTGCTGCATTCAATATGCCAACAAATTTGGAACACTCAACAGCGGCCACAAGACTGCAAAAGGTCAGTTTACATTCTAATTCCAAAGAAGGGCAAACGCCAAAGAGTGTTCAAACTACCATACAATTGCGCTCATTTCACATGCCAGCAAGGTTACACTCAAAATCCTACAAGCTAGGCTTCGGCAGCATGTGAACCGAGAACTACCAGAAGTACAAGCTGGGTTTCAAAGAGGCAGAGGAACTAAAGATCAAATCACCAACTTTCGCTGGATCATGGAGAAAGCAAGAGAATTCCAGAAAAACGTCTATTTCTGCTTCATTGACTACGCTAAAGCCTTTGATTGTGTCGATCACAACAAACTGTGGCAAATTCTGAAAGAGATGGGGGTACCAGACCACCTTACCTGTCTCCTGAGAAACCTGTACAAGGGACAAGAAGCAACAGTAAGAACTGGACATGGAACAACTGATTGGTTCAAAATTGGGAAAGGAGTATGACAAGGCTGTATATTGTCACCCTGCTTATTTAATTTATATGCAGAGTACATCATGCGAAGAGAAAACTCCCTGGAAAAGACCCTGATGCTGGGAAAGACTGAAGGCAAAAGGAGAAGGGGACGGCAGAGGATGAGATGGCTAGATAGCATCACGGATGCAATGAATATGAACTTGAGCACGCTCCGGGAGAGAGCGCAGGACAGGAAGGCCTGGCATGCTATGGTCCATGGGGTCACGAAGAGTCGGACACGACTGAACGACTGAACAACAACAACAACAACAACATCATGAGAAATGCCGGGTTGTATGAATCACAGGTCGGAATTAAGATTGCCGGGAGAATTATCAACAGCCTCAGATACGCAGATGATACCACCCTAATGGCAGAAAGCGAAGAGGATCTAAAGAACCTCTTGTTGAGGGTGAAAGTGGAGAGTGCAAAAGCTGGTTTGAAACTCAACATTAAAAAAACTGAGATCACGGCATCTGGCCTCATCACTTCCTGGCATGTAGAAGGGGAAGAAATGGAAGCAGTGACAGATTTTACTTTCTTGGGCTCCAAGATCACCGCAGACGGTGACTGTAGCCATGAAATTAAAAGACGCTTGCTCCTTGGGAGGAAAGCTATGGCAAACCTAGACAGCATAGTAAGAAGCAGAGACATCACCTTGCCGACAAAGGTCCGTCTAATCAAAGCTATGGATTTCCCAGTAGTAATGTATGGCTGTGAGAGCTGGACTATAAGGAAGGCTGAGCACCGAAGAATTGATGCCTGCGAACTGTGGTGCTGGAGAAGACTCTTACGAGTCCCCTGGACTGCAAGGAGGTCAAATCAGTCAATCCTAAAGGAAATGAACCCTGAGTGCTCATTGGAAGGCAGATACTGAAGCTGAAGCTCAAATATTTTGGCCACCTAATGCGAAGAGAAAACTCCCTGGAAAAGACCCTGATGCTGGGAAAGACTGAAGGCAAAAGGTGAAGGGGACGGCAGAGGATGAGATGGCTAGATAGCATCACCGATGCAAGGAATATGAATTTGAGCACACTCTGGGAGAGAGCGGAGGACAAGAAGGCCTGGCGTGCTATGGTCCATGGGGTCACGAAGAGTCGGACACGACTTAACAACTGAACAACAACAACACTTGGTCAGGCCATTCCTTCTGAGACTTTCAGTACGTTCTCTTTTTCCAGGAAGGCCACCCGCTATCCTATGGACCATTTGAAAACCTTGATCACATAGCCACCCTCATAGCCAGTTGCAACAAGGGATCAATATGAGCAAGGTGGAATTGGCTGGTCACTCTGGAGTATTTCACATTCGCTCATCACTTTGACAAACCTGGGCATGGCAGGTTGCTGGAGGGTGGAATGATTTAAATCAAGTTTCCCATTGAAACTTTTTCATATATTTCCTGAACAATGGTGCAGATCTGACTACTAAGCCATGGTAATTTCCAACTAAATAGAGTATTATTTACAGTGTTTGCATCTCTTTGTCTCACTGTATGTATTTTGCAAGTTTTCCTTTTTTACCTATAAGAGGGAATGTCTTTAAAGTATTCCCATATAGGGTCTTTCCAATGACAATCACCCATGACAGTTTGAGGTCAACAACACAATCCTATACATGTCTCCTCAGAAATAAATTTCCTTGAGTTCAATGGGGCTTACTCCCAGGCAAGAGGGTGTAGGATGAAAATACTGGAAGATGCACACTGAAAAATTTTGTCTTTTTCTTTCCAGAATTGTTCCTTTTTGCTTCACTGTCTTGGCCCAGCCTTGCCTTCACAAAAAAAAAAAGTAGCTAACAAAACTGAAATGCCCATGACTGATAGGTCAAGCAAGGTATGATAGTTATGGGGCAGAAAATAATCCCATTTAATTTTTTTAATCAGTTTTTTGGGGGAATTTTTAAAAGCACAATTTTTTTATCCACCAGGCTCTTTTAACTAACTCCTCTGCCTTGCTTGGCACAATGTAAGCACAGAGCAACAACCCTATCTATCCTGTAACTTTGCACATGTGACTTTACTCGGAGAAACTGAAAGTCCTGAACTTTAAAGCAGCAAGAGTTGGTAGTTAGGCTGGACAGAGCCATGTTTGAATGGTAGGTAACTTTAGTGTATTTATGATATTTAATTGTAACAATGTTATTTGTTTAAGTGAGAGAGAAATTTAGTACTTTGTTTTATAAAAAAAAAAATAGATTTAAATTTTAAAAATCTGATTTTCTTAAAAAATGAGTGTTATCCAACCTGGTTGCCGGACAGCCTCCCAGATGCTGCTCACCTTGTCTCTCTTTCTGGAAGAGGCCTTGAGTTCAGGCTATCTAGGATTTTGCAGCAGGGCCGGGGGGTAAGGGCAGGATGGTGGCAGTCTACTTGCCCCTGTATTCTTACATGAGCCAATCTAGTTGCTATCCAGGGTTTTCTATACGAAGCCTAAGATGCTTATTTTGTGAGCTGCTTTGAATCCAACTGGTGGAATAAAGCGGGATAGAAGCTTTTAAAATAAATGTTAAAGAAATATGGACACAACCTACTTGGACTTCTGTGTGCATCCAGTTGAAATGAGCAAGATTTCACTGGGGATTCTGGGGATTGCAGCTTACATGTCATTAAAAAAAGATGGGGCAGCCAGTGAATCATTCAAGGAAGAGCCATGCTGTGCCAATTATCTCTTCTAGGTGTTCACAGTTGAAGAAATGATGCCTTATGTGCAGCATTTGAAAGGAGCTCACAGCAAAAACCTCTTCCTTAAAGACAAGAAGAAAAAAGGGTTCTGGTTGGTGACAGTTCTGCATGACAGGCAAGTCAACTTAAACGACTTGGCGAAGAAACTGGGTGTTGGAAGTGGGAATCTGCGCTTTGCTGATGAAGTGGCCATGTTGGATAAACTGAAAGTTGGCCAGGGGTGCGCGACCCCCTTGGCTCTTTTCTGTGACCAGGGAGATGTGAAGTTTGTGATGGATGCTGGCTTCATGGAAGGAGGTCATGAAAGGTTGTATTTTCACCCAATGACAAATGCAGCAACAATGGGATTGTATCCAGATGATTTCCTAAAATTTCTGAAGTCCACAGGACATGAACCTGTAATTGTACGTTTTGATGAAAATGACAAGTAGGTTTACAGAACCATTTTCATGCACGAGCTTTGGCAATTGTGTTAAAAATTCAAGAAAAACTTCCAGTGCTACTTATCCAATAAAAACAACTATTACTTGTCTAGTATTTTCCAAAATTATAGTAGTTTTTTTTTTAGCGGGAACAATTTACTACTGGTTTCAGGATGTGTTTGATAAAGCTGTGTTGGTTCAAACCAGACCAGTCCATATGAAGGGGACATGGTACACTGTATATATTATACATAGAAGGTTCCAGATTCAGTTCCTAACATCTCCACTGAAAAAAGAACCTTGGCTAACAGGATGGGGAAATTCTCTGAGCTGCTACAAATGAGATTAGATGGGCCAATAGTCTGACTCAGTAGAAGGCATCTCTAAGCTTTTTATCCTCTGGGGACCCAGCAAACATGTTTTTCATTTCTTCCAAGCTACCTACCTGTTGGTTCTGATACTTAACCTAGAAGTAGGATTGACAGATGCCCCTCAGTCAAGAGTATTCTGGCTCCAACAAATACAGTGGGAGCAAAGTGAGAACAAGTAATTAATGGGCAGTTTGTGTTTGAAGCAACGGTGAACATATTTCAAGGCATGTAGGGAATGAGGTCCCAGTCAGTAGTTGGCTCACTCAATATCAGAGATAAGAGCCCCCTTCCCACCCCCACCCGGTTCAGCGCTTTACTTTCCCCTATAGCAGTGAATGGCAACTATTTACTTAAATGGGAGAAAGGGACATCATTGAGCGAGGGTTTCCTAGTGATGTAATGCACCCTCAGTGATGTGGAATGGAATGTTGTGGAATGGC
Source organism: Heloderma suspectum (assembly GCF_057233095.1). Taxonomy (NCBI): domain Eukaryota; kingdom Metazoa; phylum Chordata; class Lepidosauria; order Squamata; family Helodermatidae; genus Heloderma; species Heloderma suspectum. Next base: position 425,183,392 of record NC_139458.1, read on the forward strand.
TTATAGTACTAGATAGAGAATTTTTGTAAGCCCCTGTGAAATATACACTGAAGGGAGTGGTGAGTATAAATGCATGAAATATGTAAACTTCCAAACACCATGTGCTTTAAAAAAAAAGGAAGATCTGTCAGCCCTTATCTAGAAGTCACCTCCCAGTAGCAGTGACTATGAATTGTTGCATATATCCTTTATGAGAAGTTTGATCCTTATACCAGCCTGCTGCTGGGATGCAAACCAAGATTTGAGTAACTGAGGTAGAACTCAGCTTGGTTTCTTCTTCTGATTATTTCCAATTCATTTTGAATTCGTTTGTTACTGGTGCTCCTACACCTTGTGCTCATCGCCATACAGCTTGCCCAGCCTCCTTTTCCCTTCATGCCTTCCTTGTTGCTTGCAGTAGCTGCTGGGAACTCAGCCCCGGCCATTTCCATATTCGTAAGGAAACACGGAGGTTGGTAATGTGTCCTGACAACAGCTATGAGATGCAGGTTAACGTCCGGGGGCAGGGGACATGCCAGCACATTAAACAGTGGCCTAGGTCACTTGCAACTTGAGAACACTCTTCTAACTGTTCCTTTGCTTTAAAAACCCCCAAACCCACATGGACTTTGAAGCACACGTAAACCAGAGGCATTTCTGTTATTTACTACTCCAAACAGTGATGGATCGATAAGCCATTTGCTGCATAAAGTGCAAACTGACCCTGAGCAGGTTCTGTTGGCAGTCAGGGCACCAGTTGACTGAAGACAAATTGAATGACTGTAATGCAACACATTTACAGATGCGCCAATAGGCCGTTCTCTTATCAAACATGATTTTATATAGTTGAATTAAGCTGCAAATGCAACATCCTGTCTGAATGACAAATGTGTGGGTTAGGCATGCTGCCCTGCAGGATGGTGACTCCCAAACCCAAACTGATCTTTGTGAACGAGGCTTCTTTTGTGCCAGGTCAGAGACTCCTTAAGCAAGCTTACTTCAAGCCTCACTACTTAAATAGTAGTTCTCAGAGCCCTCCTCTTTCCTGCAGTTTCAGTGTGGCCAGTCTTAACTGAGTCACAGCAGCAACTGCCTTAGTGCATTGCCTCACTATTGGGATTAGCCTTCAGGCCTTAGCGACTTTAAAAATAGCCATTAACACCACCCTTTCTCCATAGGCCTCCTGAAGTGAGACATGGTATTTCCCATGGCAGTTCTCATTCATCTGGAGATCGTGGGCCTACTCAAAACATGCCAAATCACAGTTTGGGGTTGCAGGAACAAGCCCAAGGAGACTCTGGCTGATGTGTGGTCCCCTCACACACAGTCGAACTTTGTAGTAAACTCATCATTTGTCTGGATGGGCAAACCATGGTTTGCACTTGCCTGCAAATCATTGTCTAGCCCAGAATATTGTTTCCAATGTTGGCCGGCAAGATACTTCCAGGAAGTCCACAATCAGCACTCAAGTTCAATAGCCCTCCTCCACCAAGTTCCCCGTCAGCATAATTACCTCTGAATCTGGAGGTTCCATTTAGCTATTGTACCTAGTAACTCTCGATACACTCTTCTATCCATGAAGGTGTTTGATCTCATTTTAAAGCCATCCAAGCCAGCAGCCATTTTTGCAACACACAACTTATGGAATTCACTGCTACAAGAAGCGATGAAGCACATTACTGCTCCTTTTCCAGTTCTATGCTATCCTTTTTGAAATAGGGCCACTAGAAACATTCACAGAATTCTACAACTGACTCAACACACTGTAGTTCAAGGAGGTAGAGCCTATAAACCTCCCAGGTAAGGATGTGCCTAGGAGACTCTGATACAGGGACCCATGGAGGGGGCACCACTATTCCAGTGACTTGGGGGAGAAGGAGATGTGGCAGGAGGAGGGGGTTGGGATATCAAAGTAGAATGGGCCACAGGTGTTATGCACTGTTCCCCTTCTACCCCCCTCCTCTAGCTCTCATGTAGCTGGTAGCTCTTCCACTGTGCCCTCCTGTCTTGTGGTGCTGCTATTTAACACCGGATCGGTCTGCAATAAGACCGCACTCATTCACGATTTGATCGTGGATGAGAGGGCCGACCTGGTGTGTATTACTGAGACTTAGGTGGGTGAGCTGGGCAGAGTCAACCTAACTCAGCTCTGCCCACGTGGGTACTCAGTGCAGCACCAACATAAGTTGGAGGGCCGGGGGGGTGGGGTGGGAGTTGCCGTGGTTCATAGAACTTCCATCTCTATCACCAGGAGACCACTCCACCTTGGAATGGGCCTTGAGGGGTTGCACCTGTTACTGGGCCATAGAGACAGATTGGGGATGCTGCTGGTGTACCACCCACTCTGCTGCCCAGCATCCTCCCTGACTGAACTGGCAGAGGCAGTCGCAAGCGTGGCGTTGGAGGAACCCAGGACGGTGGCCCTGGGTGACTTCAACTTGCATGCTGAGGCTGTCTCTGGAGTTCCAGCTCAGGACTTCATGGCCTCCATGACAACCATGGGGCTGTCTCAGTATGTCATCGGCCCAACACATGAAGCAGGGCACACCCTTGATTTGGTTTTTGCTCCAAGTTGTGAGATGGGTAGTCTGAAGATTGGGGGGCTTCAAGTAACCCCATTGTCATGATCAGACCATTTCCTGGTGAGATTTGAACTTACAGCGTTACTCTCCTCCTGCGGGGGTGGGGGACCTATTCGGACGGTCCGCCCCAGGAGACTAATGGAATCCAATGGATTTTTGAATGCTCTTGGGGATTTTCCAGTGGAGAGAGTTGGTGATCCAGCCAAGGCCCTAGCCTCACAGTAGAACAGTGAGATGCGGAGGGCCATCGACTGGATTGCACCTGAGTGCCTTCTCCGACACTGTGGAGCCCGTTCTGCTCCCTGGTATACTGGAGAGCTGCAGTCAGTGAAACAGGCTGGACGTCAGCTAGAGCGCAAATGGCACAAGACTCGAAGTGAAGACGACCAAGCACGCTCTAGAGTTCATAATCATGCCTACTGCATGGCAGCGCAGGCAGCAAAGGTTTATTTTGCTGCCTCCATTGCATCCTCAAGTAGCCGCCCAGCGGAGCTCTTCCAGGTGGCCCAGTGGTTAACATCTTCCCCAGTAAATGGGGCCCTGGCCCCATCGAGGACCCACTGTGACCTTTTTGCATCGCACTTTGAGGACAAAATCGCTTGTCTCCACAGCGACCTTGATGCTGTTGTTAGTGCAGTACCAGTTGAAGTGTCTGATGCCACCATCTGCCCGATTTTGTGGGACCAGTTCCAGTTGTTACAGCCTGATGATGTGGACAAGATGCTTGCAATAATGCGACCGACCACGTGCCCTCTTGATCCCTGTCCCTCCTGGCTAATAAAAGCTAGCCGAGGGGGTATGACAGGGTGGGTCCAGGGAGTGAAAAATGCTTCCCTACGGGAAGGGGTGGTCCCTGCTATCCTTAAGGCGGCAGTAGTGCAGCCACTCCTGAAGCTCACTCTGGACCCAATGCTATTAGACAACTACTGCCCAGTCGCAAATACCCCTTTTCTAGGGAAGGTACTTGAGAGGGTCGTGGCGGACCAACTGCAGGCACTCTTGGAGGATACTGATTATCTAGACCTATTTCAATCTGGGTTTTGTCCTGATTATGGGACTGAATCAGCCTTGGTCACCCTGATGGATGACCTTTATCCATCAGGGACAGGGGGAGTGCAACCCTGTTAATTCTGCTTGATCTCTCATTGGCTTTTGATACCGTCGACCATGGTATCCTTCTGGATCGACTCCATGGGATGGGTATTGGAGGCACTGTGCTACAGTGGTTCCGGTCCTGCCTACGGGGCCGATTTCAGAGAGTAACGTTGTGTGACTATTCCTCAGCCCCTTGGCAATTGAGCTATGGGGTGCCGCAGGGTACCATCTTGTCCCCAATGTTGTTTGAAGCCACTGGGAGCTGTCAGGGGATTTGGAGCTAAATGCCATTAGTATGCTGATGACACACAGCTCTATCTCCCTGTGACATCTGAATCAGGAGAGGCTGTGCAAGTCTTGAATCAGTGCCTAGACTCAGTAATGGGCTGGATGAGGGCCAATAAACTGAAGCTGAATCCTGGCAAGACGGAAGCCCTGTGGGTGAGTGGTTCTCAGGTCCAGGAGATAGGCTTATTGCCTGTTCTGGATGGGGTTGCACTCCCTCCGAAAGATCAGGTTTGTAGCCTGGGGGTACTCCTAGATCCATCATTGTCGCTGGAGGCCCAAGTGGTCATGGCATCTCGGAGTGGCTTTTACCAGCTTTGGCTGGTTCACCAGTTACGGCCTCTCGTGGACAGGGATAGCTTGACCACAGTGGTCCAGGCATTAGTAACCTCATGAGTGGATTACTGCAATGCGCTCTATGTGGGGCTGCCCTTAAGGCTGGTCCGGAAACTGGAGCTAATACAGAATGCAGCAGCTTGGCTGTTGTCAGGAGCTGCCCCTTTTCAGCCTGTAACTCCTCTGCTGAGGGAACTGCACTGGCTGCCTATTCGCTACCAGGCCAGGTTTAAGGTATTAGTAGTAGTGTACAAAGCCCTAAACAACTTGGGACCAGGATACCCGAGAGAGCGCCTCCTTCCTAACCAACCTGCCTGGTCACTGAGGTCATGAGAGGGCATGTTCCTGGTGGTTCCACATGGACCCATGGCCTGGTTAGAGTCCACCAGGAGAAGAGCCTTCAGTGTGGTGGCCCCCTTCCTGTGGAATTCCCTGCCTTTAGAGGTCAGGCAGGCACCAACATTGTGTTCCTTCCGGTGCCTCCTGAAGACATTGTTATTCCAAGAGGCCTTCCTTGCATGACCAGCCGTGGTTTGTTAAATTCCACTTTGTTGGGGTTTGTCTTTTTAAAAAATGTTTTGACTCTTTTAATCTGTTGTTTTATTCTTTTATCATGTTGTACACAGCTGTGAAATCTTCTGATGTGGAGTGGTATATAAATATTTATTATTTATTTATTAAATTTATTAATCGCCCATCTGGCTGATCACCCAGCCACTTGTAAATAATATTGTAAATAAATAAATAAATAAATAAATAAATAAATAAATAAATAATAAAGAAAGAAAGAAAGAAAGAAAGAAAGAAAGAAAGAAAGAAAGAAACTGGATCATTTATCTCCTTCCCAATACAGAGTCCTTCGGGTTAAATACAATGTTGTGCAGGACTTTCTTCCCCTCTCCTCCTTTGAAGCTCTCTGTGCCACCTGAAAATCTGCACTGGAGGGTTTCCTAGCCCTACAGAACAAATTGTAAAGGCACACCAGGGCTGCAGCAGGGAAGGGGCATTTACTCTTTCCTGGTTCCGCTGATGAAGTTGAATGCAAATGACACTGTTGAATACAATCCTTAGTAACTTAATTTTATTTCCCCAACTCTACACAGTCGTATTCAAAATGGTTTCTGATCTTTGGGAGGACCAAATAAAAGCTTCTTCGAAAGAAGAGAGAGAGAGCAAATGGATTAGTTATTTGGCTTGGAATTTTAATAACATAATTAAGTAGTGTACAATGGCAAACATTACAAAACTCCTTAATAGGTATAAGAAAGGAAAACTACAGCTTTAAATAACAGCTTTTGTAAAACAGTGTTTAAATAGATTGTGTCGCACCCAGGTGCTTCTCCTTTTAAGGCAGTTCCATTCTTAATAATGTTTGAGCCACACACACACACACACACACACACACACACACGAGTTTACACCAGAGAACTTACATTGGCTTCATTGCTGGAGCCGCACTGTCTCTCAGAACACAAAATGTTTTAGGAAATAATGCATTCTGGAGATGGTGATTGTAGCCTTAGCAACAGCAGCAGCAGCGCGGAGAAGCATTTCATTGTATGACAGAACTGCAGCGTCCGCTTTACAGTTGCTGAATATGTAATTCCGCTTACAGTTGCTGAATATTTTTCATGTGCAGTGAAAAAGCCCTTGCATTTAGTCCTAAAGGTGCTGGGATATCAACAGATGGTGAAGTGAGACATTACTTCCTGACACTGTTACAGATTTTATTAATGGTTTTTAAAAAATAGTAAATATTTATATAACTGCGTAGACTGTAATGAAAATTGGGATGAAAAGGGATGGACTAAATTTCAGTTTTCTTCACCAATTCAGAAATGGAGGAGTTTAGGGAGGTCAGATTATATTCCTCAATGAGCTCTGGAAAAGGAAGCTAAAAATAGAAAGGGCTTTGGTTCTCCTGCACAAAATCCAGGCTTTTTCTATTACACTGTTAGCAGAAAAACATCTGGCTTTACACAGAACAAATGACTAGCTTTGTTCAGAATGAGCTATAAAAACAAATTACTTGCAGCCCATAAGCCTCATCCTCCAAAAAAGATCAATGAGTTAGGTTTGGTTAAGGGAAGATTGCATTTTAGTTTTTAACATGGTGAATTATGCTAAAAACACTATAAAACCTAACCTGTAGTGCTAAATCTAGGCAATGTAATGTGCAAAAATAGGTACATTACACAAGGCGCATGATCCACCATCAAATTCTCCCAGGCAAGCCTCATATAAATAAAATGATGCTCCTGCACAACTCCCCTTAACTTGGAAATATGTCTGCACAAGAGAAGTTCTAGGTAGATGATGCTTACAGAGTTGCCTGTAGTAGTGTGCCTGTGAAACCAATTCTTAAGCCAAAACACACATAAAGCAAGTGCAAAGCTCAAAAAGGTGCAAATCTTAAGAAAATAGGTATGGTTAATCAGAAGACTGGTAAATGCATGAAAAGTACATGATTGTTCCTGAAGCCTTGAAGTTTATATTAAAATGTAATATAAACCAGAAGAACTTCATGTACATTTCCAAGGATTAACCAAATCTATTTTCTTGTGCTCTTTGCAAAAGTTTAATACAACATACACATACAAAGATTTAAAGAGTACCAACAACATTAATTAACCATAATGCATATAAAATTATAAGGAACAAAAACAGGGTGACTTATGAACAAGAGACCTAAGAAAAGAAATCGCTTGGAAAAGGCTGATTTACATTATTTACGTTGGTCTTTCCCCATAAAACCTCCTAAGTCATAATCAGCTCATAACAAAAATCACAAATAAACAAAAACAAAAATACAAATACAAACTATTTACTGTAAGAATTTTATTCTGGAGTTGGTATTTGCTGAAAACACAAATAGTTTTATTGGACAAAGAAAGCTCCAAAAATATTTCTTCCATCATTTTCTTGCCCAAAAAAAAGGGAATGTTGTTGTGTAGTATTACTTTTTGCGTAGAAAACATATAGAGAGCATGAATGTAGAGTGTGGATTAAAGTGTTCAATTACATTTTCAGGTACCTAAACCTTTTCTTCTTGCCATATGCATCCAAATAAACAGCAGAGTCTTGTCTTGTGAAGAGCAACATCATGCAAATTTTGCAAACCCAATAAGGTTGAGAAGTGCTAATATGCTTGTGGGGCTTTTTTTGTACCTGTATTTACAACAAATTCCACAATATACTACAGCCTTTTTCCATTTCAGATTTACAGAACTAAATATTAGCAGAAGTAGTAAGCGATTGGTGACTAAGCTGATAAAGGAAGAAAGCAGTAATTGGGTTCCTGGAGAAATTCTTGAGACCGCACAACCCTTGGTCCTTAGAGAGATGAAAATTGTCCCTTTATTCAGTAGATCTTAACAGTGCAATGTGCAATATAGTCTGTCTTTTAAAAAATTCAGCAGGTGATGCCAGTACAGTTCCTTGATTCAAGGAAAGAAGATGTGTATTTCTTGATTGCTCTATTCATGAAGGCCTGTAAAAAATGTCAACTTTTTTTTTTTAAAACAAGATTCCTACAGCCGGATTGCCTTGTTACTTCAGAAATAAAGGCTTCACACTGAGATACTGAAGGACACTTTTCTCTCTGTGTTCAGTTGAAAAGTAGAAAGAGAAGAAAGAAAAAATAAGAGCATACAGATATAGAAGAGATATAAAAAGTAAAGTTACTAGAAGAGCTAGCAGGACACAATAGAAATGGTTTAAGCAATGATAAAAAAAGGGAGCAGAATGCCAGGAGCAAATATTATATAATGGCATCCTCTGGGTACCACAGAGCAGTTAGTACAATCGCCTGGATTACTCAGAAGCGATTCCCATTGTGTACAATGTGATTTACTTTTTGTACACAATTTCAGGCTAAGGGCAGTATAACCGCTCCATCTCCACTGGTTCCATTGCACTCGCAGGACCCACCACTTGTGCAAGGAGTCTTTTACACTTCTAAAAACAACCTCAGAAACGAGTGGGAGCACTTGTTTTCGAATTGGGACATATCAGCAGAACTCTCTACTGTAAGCTCCGCTGCCCTGCTCTGGAAGCAAGTGTTTCTGTTTGTTTCAGGTTGTTTACAACTGTAAAAGCTCGGTTGCACAAGTGATGTGTACTGTGAGCGCATGGGCACAATAGCATACTACCCTGTGTCTTATTTCCTGTGCCTAAACTTTTACATGCATCATATGCAGGGCTGTGCATATGTTGCAATTCTGCCTAAGTGTAAAGAAAACGCAGATGGTAGTAATGAGTCAGAATTCCCTTTCCAGAAAATTCAGTGTTTTTTTACATAAAAGTTTCTAGTCCTTAGAACTGGAAAGATATGTTTGCAAATGTATTTTTTAGGAGACATGGGGAGGGATGGGAGTTGATCAACATTTCCAGTGTTAGGGAAATGCCCTGCATACTTCTGTGCCATCACCATAACTAGTTAGACCAGAATAAATTATACAAAATTATATAAAAAAAGGCAGCCATATAAAATAAGAGGCATTATATTTAATTTGGAGAATCCAGTGTTTCTTGGCACAGAATCACGATTGTCCAGGTGTGGATTTTTAAATTTTTATTTTTAATTGTGGGGTATTCACAGCTCTGATCATATGTCACTTTCTCATTTTAAATTAATTGGTATTTCTGTAGTTTCTTCTTAAGGAATGTAAATCAGATCCTGAGAAAATGACCCACTATAGGTACTCAAAACAGCTGGTTCCTCAGACACTGAGATAAACAGGAGTTCTGTTTACATAAGCTTTACACCAACACAGGGTTACACAGGACACACAAAGCGAACAATGACCAATCACTTTTGAGATAATTACTTGCTATTGTATATACAGTGATATAATTTTGGAGGTGATTATGGGGGAAAGGAGATTTAAAAGACTGGGCACTCCTCACCTGGATGTCACACTCTGGTTTGGCTTGAGTAGTAAGCAAGATAGCAAGCCATTTAATGCAAGCAGTATTGACAACTGTTAATGCAATATGCACTTGTTCTTATTTGTAAATGATGTTAGTTTTTTCCCCTCTGTAAATGAAAGCAATCTCATTTACATGTTGGGCGGAAAACTCACCACTCGGCCCACATCTCATGTAGTGGGGGCAATAGAACTAGGAGCTTTGTTGCTCCCTAGACCTGCTTTTTGAATTTCTGTTTTCTGGTTTAGCTTCCACATCTGCAGAAGAAAAGCATTTCACGTTACTGGTTTAGCAGGAAAACATAAAATGTTCTCACACTGTGACATATATTATTAAGTAGCACTGATACTAGGTTTACAAAAAGTAAGGAGAGGAATAGGAAGGGAAGGTAGGAACACAACTGATGGTTCTATAAATGTTTTCTGTTGATACTTTTTTTCTTTACCATTTATTACTGAGAATATATCACCCAGGATAGAAAATATGATAAGTATAATGCTTAAGAGTAAAATAAGAAGGAAATGTATAGAAATGTGCCTAAGTGTATCAGCAGAGAATGTGGATCTGATTTATTCACTCTAACCATCAAGTTTGTAAAGCAGAAAATTATCCTTGCATGCAGTAAGATAGAACATGCAAAACCAAATAATCTGGAATTAGCTATTCACTTAGAAAAACATATCTTTAAGCAAGCCTTTCCTTGCAAGCAAGACATATGTCCCAATTCACAGCAGAATAATTAATCCAGCACCTCATGCTTCTTTGGGGATAGTAGTCCCATATTTAATTATTTGACTTAGGGTCAATGCATACAATAATAAAGTGTGAAAATGCATTAAGGGGTCCATGTGCAGAATTGGCTCTGTGATTGCTCTGCCGCACACCCAATTAATAATGTAACTCAGGATTACCTCATTATTTACTAACCCTCCTTTCAAAATCTCTCACGTGATGTGGTAGGATGATTTATGAGAGGTATGTGTGGTGAAGCAATTGCACAGCCAGTTCAATGCGCAGCCAGCTGCAACAAAGCCATCTTTGTATGTCAGCTGTCATGTGAATGGGCTTTTAGATTAACCTTTCAAAAGCCAAAATAGACTTGTAGAACTGCAGACACAGGAAGGAAGAAGTCTATCATCTGTACTATTATAAAAGCAACTCTGGAAACATTTGAAAGAAATAATATATAGGTTGAACAAAATGGTCAGTAATGCCATACCGTTGCTTAATTGGCCCAGCTCAGTATTAGTCTTCATTAGAAAAATAAGTATTGCAATGGATTTTTATACTGGCCACAGTAGCAGGAATTTACTTTGATGAAAAATCTGGATAGTACAAGCCACCATTTATGAGCAATGATTGCCAGATTTATTTTTGCTTAAAGTTATAGTCCACAGTAAGCATGCAAGACACCATGACTTCCCTCCAATTTTATATTCCATCTTTGGAAAAAAAGACTTTTCTCAGACTTTAACATGTTACTTTAAATATTCTGCTCTTAGTACTAGAATGGAAAGGTCGCATCTGACATAATGGAATGCAGAGCAAATACTTTAAAAAATAAGGTAACAAAGTGATGCAAACATGAGGACAGGGGAGAGCTCTGTTGGTAGTCACTAGTAATGTCATGGGTATGAAATAAGAACTAGTGACATTTGTGCAGCCACATTTCACATAGCAAGCTCAAAAGCAATGAATGCCTTCTAAGAAAAGTGTTGTATTATTATTCTGTTATGGGGATTGTCTTTTTTACGTTTCTCAATATTATCACTATAAACACTGGGCTATGTTTGTATTATAATGATAATAAAGGCATCTTAAGAACTATGGGTTGGATCCAGACTTATTCAGTCATTCTTAAGAGTAGACCCACTGAAATAAATGTGAGTCAAATTAGTTACGACTAACCTAAATCTGACCAAGTCTGGATCTAACTCTAACTCATTGAGTTAGATTAACACAGTCAGGAAATCACTAGGAAAAGCAGATTGCTTACCTCTAACTGGGCGGCCCCACCTAAGGGTTCTGTGCCTGTGCAGAGTAATGTTTGGAACCTTCTAGAATTAGGCAAAAAAAGTTCCAGATTTGGGGGCTCCTAGACAGACTGCCCTTGGTGGGCCTCCACTGGCTTACTTGTGGGCAGGCTGCTCATTCATGATTATGGTGGTGGAGGTACTGTATGGAGCTGCTGTGAGCCATGAGTGCAAACTCACCAGAGACATCCCCACCACTACAGGAAGTAATGCTGGTGGCTTCCCTACCCATGGTGGGTAACAAAGGGTTGCTGAATGGAGCTGTGAGCCATGCAAATCCTGCAGCCCTGCCACTGTAATTGTTGGCCTTGCAACTCACAGCTCCATTCAGCACTGTCCTTACTCCTTGCCAGTTGCCATGGATAGGCAAACATCCAGCTGACCACAGCATCCCAGCACTGGAAGGAGAATCACTGGACTGGATGGCACCACATGGTCACCCATTTTCTTTCTCTCAAGTGTTATCTGGCTCCTGACACACCACTGCAGTGTTGGGAATGGGGCCCAGAGCCAATTGGGGAATGGAAAGTAGAGGTCACTGCAACTGCCCAAGTTGGGGCTTCACTTTTCAGCACAACACTGTTTTGATTATTGTTGTTGTTTTGAAGATTGTGGCATCAGTCCCAGTGGGCTCTCTTGGGTTAGCATTTTCCTAACCATCCTAGGTGCTGACACCAGGCCTGCTCATGGCACATGCTCAAGAGGTGTGGCTCTTAGTTTTCTGATCAGTTCCTAACAGAGCACTGCAGCACACTTTCACCATGAAGGCAAAACGGCTGGATCCACAATGCTGTCAGTTTGAGCCTGAGGATACTGGGGTGGAGAATTTGTTCTCAGTTCTGAGAGAGAAGGGTTGATGCTTCCAGAAAATGACAGTAGTTCATCTCCCCAGTAGTGGGAGAATAGGAGCAAGGTCATGAACCTTGCCTCAGTTGCCTCAGCTACCACAGGTGATGAGCATGCAATTCACCCCATCCTGCTTTATTTTTGCAGATGTTCTTGTTATCAGCAGGATTGGATGAAACAGGTGATTCTTATCCCACCTAAGGTAAGCATCTCCTAGCAACCTACTCATGCCTGTCCAGCTGCAAAACCACCAGCACTGTTAGTTGGTGAGGGCATCTATTTTCAGCATCCCCATTGGTGGAACAGATGCTGGACTGCCCACTGTGCAATATTCCACTCACAGGAACAGTGACTGTGTGACTGAGGAGACCCATAAGGTCACTGTCCTTACTTGCAAGATAGACATGGACTGTCACAGGGGTGATGCCTTGGGTATGTACCAATCCCACAGTTGTATTACCAGAAGAGTCCTTGACCCTGTCCTGCCTTGTTTATTTAAACGACACTAGCCACACTGTTGGTGGCTACCTGGCCAGCCTAACCCTGAAGGAATATTTTTAATGCCCTGAAGGTTTTGATGACTGCAAGTAACTCATAGACATTTACATGGAAACTTGGATTCTGCCAGGCCATCACAGTGGGCCTTCAACTCTGATGAGATGCTTCACTGGTGATTATTGCTGTAAGGGATGAGGAGTAAATGAGATTCCAAAAAGTAAATTACTGGGATGTGTTCAACACAGCAGAGTACGTTGAACCTAGAAGCGTGGAGAAAGATGTCTGGCTTGGGAATCAAAGCCTGGTCAAACACATCCAGAAACTAGCATTGCAGGGGAAGCATCTTTAGATGAGTTAAAAGGATAACAGCTATTGTAGAGGCTATGAGTCCCAGGAACATCTGAATGTGGACAGCTGAATGGTTGGGACTGACAGCCATATTAGCAGCTAACACGGTAATTTGAGCTCTGCTGGAGGACAGATATGCATGGTGACTGAACATAGTCCAGGAGGGTGGCTATGAACTTGAGATAATTGCACTGGTGTCAAGTGAGACTCTGCGGTATTGACCGAGGCCCAGAGTGCTGAGAAGCCAAAGAGTAAAGGCAACATGATCAGCCAGTTGGCGGTAACAGCTAGTGTATAAGAACATAGAAATCCCTGATGAAGATGTGCAGTGACAACAGCCATGCACTTTGTACACCCTGGGAGCTCTAGCTTGTCTGGACATAAGAATTCTGAAACAGAAATAGTGGTTTCCCAGAGCAACAATGTTTCATTTGACGGGCTATATAGAATTGAGCATCCTTTAGGTCAGAGGTAGGCAACATTGTTTCCTTCAAATGTTTTGGAATACAACTCGCATCAGCTCTAGCCTGCATGGCCAATGGTCAGGGCTTATAGGAGTTGTAGTCCAAACCATCTGAAGGACATAAAGTTGCCTATCCTTGCTTTAGGTTTATGGATGTGAACTAAGTCCTGAGCTGGAGAAAGAGAAGGCTGTTAGAAAAAGTTATCACCCTGAACTTCTTCAGCCATATGAACACATGGACATCTCAGAGACCAGGAATGGCTGAAGGCCTACAGCTTTCTTGGGAATGGTGAAATACTTTGAAAAGAGGTCTAGAAGTCTGCGGGCACCAGTTCCACTTTGCAAAGGAGGGTTTAGATCATCTCCTCTAAAAGGAGAATACAGTGATATCATATGGAATATGCACTCTGGTAGAAGCAAGAAGGACTCAATTGCATTCCCACATAAATGATGGCGAGTACTCAGTGATCTGTGATGATGGTATGCTATGCAGAACTGATGTGCTAAAGTCTAGTCCCAAACACTGGAAGTCACAGCTCCTGAATTATGACAATTCCAGAGTCAAAATCAATGCTTGGAGGCATCCCCCACACTGCAATGGCCAAATGACCTGATGATCTGGACACAATACTCCTGGAAGAGCCTCTCTGGCATGGATGAGAACTCCAGAAGCTGATGGCCTAGACCCATTGCAGAACAGAGCTTCTAAACCCAGTCCAAGGTATCACCAACCTTACCACTTCCATATCAAAAAGCAAGATCTTGATGGGGGAGTGAGCCTCCTGTCCTGGTTAAGCTATATCTGTGGAGAGCAATAGACCCTACCACAGCCTTCAATCCACTATCCATCATATGCCAGAAAGTATGAATCTGTTGCTCAGCCAAGCAATAGGCCTCATACTGGAAAATTCATGCTAACTCTTGTCATCTGGCAATGGCCAAAGGAGAACACCTTCTTCCAGAAAAATGTTGGTAACAGAATGTGCAAGCTTGATAACTGACTTTCTAAAAGGCGAGCTCCACACTTGAGTAGAATTTTCTCCCTGTGACATCAAACTTTCTGTTCTTGAAATCTTTCAAGGCCAAATGAGGTTTGTATTGTGACTTCCTTTTGGTGGGGGGTTCCATATATGATGAAGTTGGGAGTCAGACTTTTAAAGACGAAATCAGTCTTTCCTATAAAACTCTATATAAGTTACTGAGTCTTCTGGATGTAGGAGGCATAGAGGACAGCTTATCCCATAACTCCCTTGGACCCTGGAGTAAGGCTACGTGCACTGGAACAGACATGATGGTATCATCCATGTGGATCAAACTGGAATACTGGATCTCTAAGAGGCAGCAGAGACAGCTTTGTGTCTAAGCTGAGAGACTTGGCCATATGTACTGGTTGCTCAGCATAAACCCTAGTGTCCTCAGTAGAAAAAAGAAGTGTTTGTTCCCCTACGTTAATGGCAGGCAAGGAGTTGGATGAAACGTCCAAAGATAGGGATTTGAAGTCTGATAAGTAGTCATCAACATGCAACAGAGGGACCACTTCTATGTACGCAGTCCTAACTAAGGCAAAGGGAAGATGTAACCATCTCTGCAGCCACTAAAAAGGACACAGATTGGTACTGAAATCAACCCTGAGAATGGATTAGAGACTACTGGGACTAAAGCTGCCATAGAAAGCGATGAGGTGAACAAAGTTGATGGAGCCAGTAATGAGGTGGACAAAGAAGCAAATGACATTGAAACCAGCAGATCAGTGGCACTGTGGTCTGCAGAACAGACAGAAAGAGGATCAGAGCTGACAGTAGTAGAGCTGACAGCAGCTAAGTTGTCACTGTGGTCAACACACATTCAGTGATGACAATCAATAGTATTGGGCTAGTTGGTCATGGCTGTTACACGATAATACTAGTGGAACTCCCTGTGGTTCAAGCAAAACCACCTACTGCTGTGATGGTGATGTGGCAAATGTTCCCATTCTTGATAAAAATGAGGCCCACTGAAGCCCAGAGCTCATGCTATGGTGTATACTAGCGAGGGTGTCATGGGGATCTACAATGCTGACTTTAGGATGAAGACTGAGATTGCCTATATGGGTGGTTTTTATTGACTGGATCCCAAAGGTATCTGGGACCACCATGTAGTCATGTCCATAATAGTAGTAGTCTCTAGATTACCAGGATCCAGGAGAAGACCTCCTTGAACCCAGGGAAGTATGGGAGAAGCATGGAGTGACTGTGCTGGGGAGAATAAAGGTCATGGGCCCGAAGGCAAGAGTGAGAATGGCAAGATAAGAAGTCATCCCATCTGGTGTGTGTGCGCGCGCGCATGCGTGCACTATCTTTAATCTCCCCTTCTGAGGTGGATCCAATGGCTTGGATCTCTGCCATGTACTTTAGAGAATTCTGTTCAGGAAAAAGGTGTTTGAACTTCTCCAAGTTCAATCAAGGGGAAGCTGTAGCCTAAGTGAGAGGTGTCTCAACTAGAAGGTCCTGAGGCGCTAGCTTATTCCCTTTATCTCTTTTTTTTTAAAGCTCTACAGAGAACAAGGAAGAGGCTTGATTTCACCGTAGACCTCTGCGCCTGCTAAGCCAGGTAGACATCCTTGCTAGGTGTTCGTGAAACTCCCTTTGTGGCGAGTTCCAGATCCAACGTTGGTATAGAGAAGTTTATAGTTGCACCTGATGTAGAGGTTGCATCCACTCTCACAGAGGGCAGTGTCACAGCTAGGCTAAAGGAGACTGCTGTAGCACCAGAGACTGTGCAACTTGGTCTGCAGAGTTGACTCGGGATGGATGGAACTGTGGAGTAACTTTAGGGACTTTTGTCTTGGTGTTCACCATCAAAGGGGCCTGCTCCCACAATGTCAATCAGGGGCAGGATGAGCGATTTCAGTGTGCCTTTCTGGTGAATCACTGCCAAGAGGGCATGTATCCATTACATACCCCTCATCAAGGCAGAGGAGACATCAATCATGCTCACCACTGGGGGGTAGCTTGCTGCCACAACTAAATGCTTCTGGGAAAGTGCCTGTTGAGCCATGAGCATCTGATTGAGAGTGGCAAAGGCACCTACAGGGCAGCTAACAAAAAACAAAAAAAATGCTGAATATAAGAGGAAGCACAGTACTGGAGAAGTTCATATAGAAAAAAAATGCAGAAGAAAGGTCCAGCTCATACTCTTCTCAGAAGAGCAAAGCAAAAGTACCTAAAGTTAGAAGAAGGAACTGAATGGAAGGAGGGGAGCGACCACCCTTGAGCACGCACCGTGAGGGCCGGGAGCAGGCAGTTCTGAACTTTGCTCTGCAGAGGTGCAGAACCTATATGTGGGACCGCACAGAGACCACAAAGAAGTAGCAAAATGTTATCAATGAGCATTTATAAGACATTTGCCCATTCTGTAAGCCTGTATTTTGGGAAGCAGGAAATGTGAAACCTAAGGAAAAGTGATTTTATTTGTGAAGAACATTTTTTCTGGTAGATCTCTTCCTCAAACAGCTCTGAGTTCTTTGAATGTAGGCCAGGCAGAAAACCCAGTTCAAAAATGTGACTAAGAAAATTTTCTCCCATTGAAATAAATGGGATTCAAGTGGCTTAGATAAAATACTTTAATTTATCCAACAGTGTAGATTCAGTTATTTGCTTTTATTTTTTTAAGCTGAGGACAGGAAAAGCAAGTCTTTTAATGTTGGATCTCTGAGATAGCTCTTTGGACACTCCTGAACTTTGAGTTCTTCCTGTACCATTCTGCTTTTGCTATTCCTGGAAGCAATCTCCGGTCCCCCTTTGAGAGTGTTTTTGTGCACTTTAGAAGGCAGCCTATTGAAATTAGAATAAACATGTTTCATTTTCCCAGAAGCTTCATTTTCCTTATATAAGTTTTTAATATATCCCCCTACTTTAAATATTCGAAGTAGTTCACCACTCATTAAAAAAAATGGCAAGGCAAGGATCCAAAGAATTACATAACTAGTTCTGTGCATGCAAGGGGGAATGGACTCATTTTTCTTAAGGGCAGTCCCCTGTACAACATGGTGATAGTACTGAACATTTTTTGAAACAGAAATTTCACACATTAACTGTTCGAATGAAATGTCAAGCATTTGCACAGATAGTCAGTCATGTTTCGAAAGGATTTTCTGTATCTATGAAATTTTGTTCAGATGCACCATTTTATACTCCTTAAAGCTCTCAAGTTGCTCTGCTTGTCCAAGAGAGCTTTAAGCTTATATTTCTTGAATAGCATAACATAAGAAGCTGCCTTAACCCAAATCAGATTACTGGTTGTCTATACTGATGGCAGCAGTGCTCCAGAGTTTCAGACAGGAATTGTTCCCAGCCCTACCTGGAGACATCAGCAGCTCTCCCTTCACCCAATTCCACATTACATACAATTTTAGAAAATGAAGGGGCTTATGAAGGGGTTTTCAAATGCAGCTTGTGATATGGCATGGTATTCTTCTCTACAAAGGGAAAAAGTCAACCCAAGACTTTGGGCATGATTAAAATAGCTCTTTGGATCTTGGGGCAATTTTAAAAACATGCTGGGAACAATCCAACAGTGTCTGGCTGCAAGCACTATTTACATTGCTCTAGTGATAACCAATGCTCACTCACTAGCACAACAGGTTTCCCAGGACACCCAGTGTGCTAGCAAGTGCTACTGACGTTGTGCGAGCCACCACTGGATCCTTCCTACAGTGTAACATTTCTAATCAACTATTATATCCCTGAACAGAAAAGAAAGGATGCCATCATTCAATTTTATTTTTTATTTTAAATACACTGTAAAAGTTCAGATAAAGCTATATGATAAAAATTCAGATAAAGCTCTATAGACAAGACAATACATGACCACATAAGTACACCAAGCATGGGACAGAAAACCATGTAAAAGGGAAAGAGATGAAGAGGGTTGGTCTTTCCAGTGCAACTGTGACATTTAATAGTGTATCTTTAAACAAAAAAAAATTCCACCATTTAGGCTTCCAAACCGTAATGCTTCATGAGTATGAACAGAAGTTCATATTTAGTGTGCAAACCACAGTCACTGAGCATTTTGACTATGACTTCTTTCTTGAGTAGCATTTATACACACTATAAGTAAAAAAAAGCTAGAGATACAGAGCCCTTTCTGCATCTTTTCACTAGCAAGAGGGGGAAAGGACACTTTTTGCTCAAAGGCCTCAATCTAGCTAAAGTCTGTCACAACTAAAACACTATCTTAAGCACATGTACTTGGAAGTAAGTCCCAAAAAACAAAGTGGGGCTTACTTCCAAGTAAACTTGCATATGACTATTTTTACATTATGAAGCACTGGAACTTAAAATGGTCACAGCCAAGTTGTTCCATTAGGTTTAAATCAGTCACAACTGACTTTTTAGCTGGATTGGGCCCAAAATGTATAATCCACATGATACTGGTGCATCTGAAAGGAAGATAAATGTTTGCTGAAAGTTACCTGTTTTTTGTGTGCTGTTTCTGGCACAGCACCATGCAACTGGTTAGCATGCATCCAGCAATGTACATAAAATAAAATATTTGTAACAAATAGAAAACAAAAATACAGTTAGCTTGTATTAAGGCTTTTAAAAGGCATGCAGAAAATACAGTTAATGTTTCATGCAAGCTTTGGCATGGTTACAATTATATATTCATCCACATGCTAAGAAAAAAAGGTGAATTTTTCATCTCCATTCAGAGAAAATCATGAACACCTAGCTACTATCCTAGCTAGTAAACTATTTAAACATAGCCTAAACCAGTTAACACTAACAAGAACATCGACATTGTATAGAAGGGATTATTTCATAGTGTATATGTTTATCATACACAACCATATTCATACCAAACAGTTTGAGTATCTTCAGAAACTGGTAATGGGGATTCACTCTCACTAGTGTTTGCCTGAGCAAGGGTAGTAAATTCACTACTAGTCTGAGTTACCTCTCTGTTTCTGTCATCAGATTTCTGATTCTCAGAAGGCAGTTTGTGATCTTTCTGTGGAAATTTCACTGATGAGTCAAATATATTATCAGTTGTTTTTGATAAAGGCCTTTGGGGTAATCCACTAACATTACTGACTAATTCAGTGTTAAGTGCCAAAAATGACCTGGACAAACGGACTGTAGACAACTGATTGATAAGGCTTGTTGCTGTGCCCACCTTATCATTATACACATTACTACAAGAAAATGTTTTAGCAATAAAATTTGTCTCACCTGTCCTTGAATTCCTAGACTTTTCTGAATTATATGCAAAATGATCTAGCGTAGCTATACTACCTAAGTCATTTTCTGACAAGGTAACTACAGCATAAGGTGTGTAATTAAGAACAGAGGACTGTAGTTGAGGACTGTACTCACTAGAAGCTGATGCGATGCTTCTGTCAGCTGTAGGTGGAGTTGGGTCAATTGATACCGGCTGCCTAGTGTCCTTAGATAAAAAATCATGGATGCTTGTTCTCCGAGTAGTTCCTTCTGCTGTTGAAATCACACTGCTTGCACGAGGTAAAGTAGCATAAGGATTACAGTCTTTTGATTGCCGCTGTGATTGCATGTTTTCTTTAACAGACTTGGTCCTTCCTTTAGTACCTGCTGTAAGTGTTTTTGAAGAGTTCGAGAAGTTGGGATCTTCCATTCTAGGAGAACTGGGCCTTACTAACTTTCCATCAGGGAACTCCATTGTGCTTTTCACACTCTGTGATCTGGAAATACCACTGCTGCCTGATGACTGTTTTCTTAGTTTCTCTCTTCCTGCTAATTCAGCATTTTCAGAAAAAATTTTCATTACTTCATCCAAAAGATTATTTTGGCTTGAGGACTTGATCTGCAAAAGAGATCCAAACAACTTATTCTGTATCTAGTTTTATTTTTCAAAGTGCAAGGGAAGTAGTTTTGATAACTTCTGCAGCACAAACTTGCAAAACTATTATGCATGTTCCAATTTATGGAAATTGTTGATGTTTATGCTGCCACCCAACTCTCGTAGTTTTATGTACATGCTTTTTTTTTAATTGCACAGGTTTACATATTCATGGAAAAACCACAATTTCTGTTTTCCCCTTCAAATATACTACTCCATAGACTGACTGAAAAGAAATATTCCTACCTTGACATTTTGATTTCTGTGAATAGTTCCAACTTATTTTAAAATTAATGCAAGTATCACTTCTTCTCCAAGATCACAAAGCTCAACCAATCATGACCATTTCACTTTCAGATCTCTCCTATATTCTTCTCACTAACTGATTAAAAACTTCCTTAGCAATCTGAACATCATGTATGTACAAGACAGCCTAAGCCTGAAATCATTGTCTGGGCTTCCGGATTTGGAATTCCCAGTTGGCACTATCTGGAAAAAATCCAAGATGCAAGAAAAAAACCCAAAACACTGCCTTTCCTTTTCAAGAGGCTAATTTTAGGGCCAGTCCCTGAACACAAATGTACCTGCAAATCTTAATTCAGAAGAACCATGGCATTTGCTGAAGCCTCTGAAACTATTCCCAGTCCAAGAGGTTGTATAACTATTGCCCACCCACCAGTAAGCTGAGAAAAAGAATGAGCTTTTGCTTCAAAACACTGGAAAATGCACAAGGCAATACATTAGTCCTAAATTGCCAGCATTATCTATCTGATATAAGGCTATTTGTCCGAGACCAGACAATTACGCTCCCTGGTTTAAAAAAATACACAGAGGAATTACTTTATTATTTAACTGAAGTACTCAATTTATTCAACTAGCATAAGGGTGGGAACTGTTTCTCCAATTAAAAAAATTATAACCTTAAAAAAAAAACACCAGAATGTTGGTAACCACCCTCTGTATTTTCACCAGTCACTAATATGAAAAGGGAAGTCATATGTGTGTTAAATCCTTAATTTAAAGTCAGACATAATCACTATAAAAAGGATTTCTGAGGTAGAATATGCTAAAACTCAAGAAAGACAGGTTGCTACCTGCAACTGTAGTTCTTTGAGTGGTCATCTATGCCTGGGGTCCCCAACCCCCATACCGGTCCCGGTCTGTGGCCTGTTAGCAACCAGGTCACGGTCAGGGTGTGGAAACGGATTAGGATTGCTGAGTCTGCACAGTGCTGTACCCAGCGTGGCGCGTGGCTGATGAAACGAAGCAGGAGGGTGCTGTGCGCCTACGCAGTGCAGCGATGGGCGGAGGAGGGCGTGGCCCTGTCTAATAAGCGGCTGGCGTGGGGTGGCGCCGCCCAAGGCATGTCTCCTTCTCTCTCTGCTCTCGCGGCCCCACGCTTTCACAGAGCCGCATTGGAGCGGGCATCATGGCCGGCCACAGCGTGGAAGAGCGCGGCTGCCCCAACAGTCTGGACTACAGGCTTTACTTCAGTGAGTCCTCTGGGGCCGGGCCGGTGAGAAGCAGGGCTGAAAAGCCTCCCCACTGAAGGTGGCCGCTGCGCACGTGTGAATGCAAGTATGAATGAAAGGGACGGAGTGGCGTGCCTCTTCCTCAGGAGGCTGTTGATGGGGCAGCAAGCAGCCAGCCTGGGAAAGCCGCTGCTGCTGCTGGGCTTCTCCATTTGTCCAATGGCTGTGCCTGGAGCCTCCTCGTTTAAAGAAATGATAACAAGCCAGGATCATAAAAACGTAGTAGAGTCGACCTTTGGTGTTACTGATGATGATGAAAGTTAAAGTAATTCCATAATAGTAATATGCAATCCTAAACATGCTGGGGAGTTAAGCCGCATTGATCACAGTGGGACGTATTTGTGGGCAATAATAATAACTTTATGTTATTAATGTCAATTATTATTTTATATTAATGTCAAAGGTCAGCCCTGAAAAGCTTTTATAATCCTGATTCATAATTATTTAATTGAGCAGGTTCTGGGACACGGCCAGTAGTTGCTGTGGATGTTAGACTTTTATTTCTGGTGTTAGAACTGCTGTAGCTTAGTGACTGTGCAATCCTATACATATCTACCCAGAAGTAAGTTGCACTGCTTTCAGAGTTTCCTCCCAGGTAAGTGGGTATGGGACTGCAGCCCAAGAGACTTGCAGCATAGTCCTTTTGCGTCCCTGTTCTTCAAGTAATAGGCTACGTAAATCTTTACATAGCCAATTACTGCAAAGAATAGGGACGCAAATGGCGTCCGCTATGCGGACGCCATTTGCGTCCCAGTGGCTGGAAGTCCACCAGCAAAACCACCCCACCCCCCCGGTCTGTGGAAAAATGGTCTTCCGCAAGACTGGTCCCTGGTGCCAAAAAGGTTGGGGACTGCTGATCTATGCATTCACACATATGGGCTCTGTGCCTCTGTGGAGACTTGATTTGGGAAGCTTCTATAGCTGAGGAATTTTGGCAGAAACCCCTCCCTCACTGTCCTAGTGCACATGTCCCTAGCGGGCTCTCACATATTCCCTCAGTTTCATGAGACCAACACTGCATCCTCGAAACTGAGAGAAATGTACACAAAAAAATACCTTCAGTACTCAACATTGAACTCAAGTACGACACTGAAGAGGGGACGCGTGACTGCACAGATGGCCACTTGAAGAACTACAGTTCTACAGCAACCTGTCTTTCTTCTTCATGGTTGCTATGCGTCACATATACAGGTGTGTAGCAAGCTAAGGTACAGTGGAGGTGAGTCGGTGTCCTACTACAATACAGAGGAGAGGACAGCACAACCAAAAGTATAATCAGCTCTAGCCCAAACGTAGTCTGTAACATTTTACAATGGTGGATGGTGTCAACCAGGGTGCAGCGTGGCACAGTTCAGGGATGGCAACACCCCTGTTGAACCCGACCAATGTTGCTACCACACGAGTAGTGTGAGCTCAGACTGGGGCAGACAGATCACGCCCAGCCGGCTCCTACAATAGTTCAACAGTCTAAATGACCCAAGACGTGAAGCGCTCAGTTGAGAGAGGCTGGCCCTTGCACTTGCCACCACAGCAGACAAAGAGGCAGGGTGACAGTCGAAACTGTTCAGTCCTCAACTTATAAAAGGCTGGGGCACAATGAACATCAAGTGTATGTAGGGTTAACTCCAAAGGTGTAGAAGGAGAAGCAAAGAAAGCAGGCAAAACAATGTCCTGATTTAAATGAAACTCAGACACAATTCTAGGTAAAAAGACAGGGTCATGTCTGAGCACCACTTTATCTTGGTGAAGGGTGAGATAAGGCTGGTCTACTCTGAGCGCACAGAGTTCACTGGCAGAGCATGCACATGTAATGGCCTCCAGAAATGCCACCTTCCACAACAGGACACATGGGTCTATAGTCACCAATAGTTCAAAAGGCTTTGATGAAAGTGCCTTAAGCACCACAGAAAGGCTCCAGCTCAGTGCCACAGAACAGATTTTTGATCCCTTTCAGAAATCTTTTTTGCTGTTAGATGCAAGAACATGAAAAAATCCCTCAACAGTCTGGTGAAACACAGAAACAGCAGAGAGGTAAACTCTGAGAGACGACAATTGGAGAAATTGGAGAATTTGGTGCAAAGAGCACTGGTGTGGATGAAAACCCTGCTCATGAGCAAAAGCAGAAAAAGCAGCCCATTTTCTTGAGTAAGAACGCTGCATAGACAGCTTAGGAGTGGCATCCAGGATCCTCTGGATCGCTGCCAGAGCGGTGTTCATCACCCAATATTCCATGCAGTCATGCAGAAAGTTATCAGGTCTGGGTTTCAGATTTGGCCATTCTCTCTCGTGAGGAGAGACAGGTGCAATGGGAGCTGTCGGTACTGACCCCTTGAAATATTTAGTGGGGAGAACCAAGGCTGGCGCAGCCACCACAGTGTCATAATGATGCAATCTGTGTCATCTGTTGTGATCTTCACTAGGACCCTGGTCATCAGAGCAAATGGAGGGAACAGGTAGAATAGTGACCCTGTCCACTGAAATATGAAGGCATTGCCTACTGATCCTGGACTTCAGCCCGCTCTGCTGCAGAATGCAGTGCAAACTGCATCCTGCTTGTGGCAAAAGGTCGCTTTCTGGCACCCCCCCAAATTGGAAGAAACTGTTCAGAACTGTACTGTCCAACTCCCACTTGTGGGAGGTCAGCATGGTCTAGCTGAGCTGATCAGCCATGACATTGTTGACACCAGCCACATGTATTGCCACAAGTCTGATTCGAATGGACTATGCACCAGTAGAAGATCTGGAGCATAAGGGTGAGCAACGGGAGACATGTAGTACCTCCCTGTTTGTTCAAATATGCAACAACTGTCATGTTGTCAGAAGTGACCTGGACTAGTCTGTCGACCAGGTCCAGTTCGAATGCACGAAGGGCTTTGTTCACTGTTCTTAACTCCATAAGGTTGATGTGCTGTGTGGCTTTGTTAGGCCCTCATCGTCCATGGACTGTGAGGCCCAGACAGTGAGCTCCCCATCCAGAAAGTGACGCATCTGTTGTCACAACCCTGGATGAAGGAACGACATGCCCTGGGTTAGATTGCTCGGTACTGACCACCATCAGAGACAGTCTCCAACGTCCTGGGGGCAGATACAGTCTGGTTCAACAGGCATCTGGATCAGTATCAAAGTTGCATATGAGTCAGTTTTGGAGTTGTCTCATATGCAACTAAGTGTAGTGAATGACAGCCATCATTGCAGCCATGAAACCCAGGAGACTTTGGACTTTGAGCACCATGGCAGGTCTACTCATCTGCAGTTCTAATGCCAGGGAAATCAGCACCTTTACCCTGGTCAGAAGGCGTTGGATCAATTGGGAATTCAATAACACCCCTATAAATTGGAACCGCTGTGTTGGGACAAGATGTGATTTTTCCTTGCTGATATAGAGTCCAAGCTCCTGAAGGAAATTGCAGGTCACTTCTATCAAACGAAGAAATGGATCTTTAATTGACACCATCAACAGCTAATCATCTATATATGCTTCTATAACTTGCAGTTGTGTCATGGCGACATGAAAATAGGTGTCCTTGAGGTCAACAGAGGCGAACCAATCTCCTCAAGAAAGGATAGACAGGATAGACGCCAGAGAAACCATGAAAAACTTCCTGGGTGAGATGAACAGGGTCAGGTGTCAAAGGTCCATGATTGGCCGAAGCCCTCCATCCATCTTTGGTACAATGAAGTACCTTGAGTACAACTCATCCTGAAATTGAGTTCAAGGGACAGGTTCAATCGGGCCTTTCTTGAGGAAGGTGTGAACTTCAGTATGGAGGACCAGGGACGGAGCAGTCACCAGCACGGTACTGAGAGGGGGGAGGGTATTGAACGCGATCTGGTAGTCCTGCCGGACTATTGCAAGGACCTAGGAGTCCAATGTGATGTTACGCCAGGCTGGATGGGAAGCAGACAGGCATGCTCCAAAAATGGGTGTTTTGGCCACAAGGTGAGGAAGGATAGCAGGAAGTGAGTCAAAGGCACTTATTACTTCTGCTGTTGGGTTTCCTGTGATAATTGCAGAATTTTGAAGTTGGGAACAACTTCCCAACTTTCCTGCCCATGACTGTTGTTGTAGATGTTGTTATGTTGTAGCTGGCTGGTGAGATTGGTACCAGTGACTGAAACCAGTGCCATTGCCTTGGAAGTTGCTGCGACATAAAACCCATCTGATGTGCTGTGGGACAGGCTTCGGTACTGAATCAAGTGCATCATCTGTTTTTGTGTTGAACAAGCCTTGGCTATTGAAGGATAAGTCCTTGATACGGTTCCTGGTTTCCTGTGGAAGACTGGATGACCTCAACCAGGCGTGGTGACATAGGGCACAATCCAATTAGCACCTCTGAGTCGCAATCAACTTGGTTGTGCAATGTACTTATTTGCTGTCTGGACAGCTTCAGAGCCTCCAATTGGAAGAGGTGAGCCAATTCCTTCTTGTCATCTGGCAGATGCTCAAGAAGACAGCCCAGTTTGTCCCACAGCAGTAGCTAGTACCCCAACATTGCCTCCTGGTAGTTCAATATTTCAAGGCCCATTGCTGCGGAGGAATATAGTCTCTTCTCAAGAAAGTCCAGGCATCTGCCCTCCTTGTCAGACTCGAGGGTTCCAATGCTCAATCCTGAGCAAAATTATACAACTCTTTAGAAATCTTTTTCTTCTTCTTTTTTGAATGTGAAGACAGACTAGCCTCCTTAGAGACTTTTGCCTTTTTTGTTAACCTTTTTGCCAGTGCTAGCACCAAAGATCGGACCAGAGTGGGGGGATCTTGTGTACTCAGCAGAGTACAACACTGAAGAGATGACGACCCCAATGCTGGAGCAGGCTCCTGAGTGGCGTGCAGGTTGTGCAAGTGGGTGGGTTTGCCATATCTTTTGACTCCTCTACCGATTCCAGCGCCCTTTTCCAAAGTGTGGCTTTTAGCTGATCTGATCTGTTTCTTCTCACTTGCTTCGAGAAGGCTTTACAATGAGGACAAGCTTCAATGATGTGCCCTTTGCCAAGGCAGAACAGGCAAAGAGAGTGCCCGTCTGAAGGCAGCAGTTTTGACCCACAGTGGGTGTGCACTTTTGAAAGGGGGCCATGAGGGCCATAGGCCCATGTGGGTGATCACAAAGCTTGCAAAACGAAAGGAATTAAAATGACAAGGAGACAGATAGAAATGCTTGATAGAAAAGAGAAAAGGAAAAAAAAACTTAGCTTTTTGTCAAAAGATGCTTTTTAAACAGTGAGTGGTGAGTGAAGCTCCCTACAATGAGCATGCCATGGCGGGCAAAAGAAAACTGAGGGAGTAAGCGGGAAACTGCTACAGACATGTGCAGTGGGCTGGCATGGGGGGGGGGGGTCCTGCCAAAATTCTTCAGCTATAGAAACTTCCTGAACTGAGGCTCCGCATAGGTGCAGAGCCCATATGCATGATGCATCGAGACCATGAAGAAGAACCTGACATTAGCATACACTCACAGCCACTAGTTTCCTTGACATAGAAACAGAAAAGGCTGGAGAAGTTCCAGCTCAATTCAATCATGACAGGATGCAAATTATTCACTGGAGATTTTAGGGTAAGGGGAAATAATTGTGTGTGGGGGGGGGATAGGAAAATCAAACCATATAGGTCAGACAGCTCTGAGAATAATCCAAATTATTTCAACGTAATTCAACTGTGTGGAAATTCGGTGCCATTACAGTTCTAGTTATGGAGGTGAAAACCAGATTTGTAACATCTCAGCATGAAGAATGTGAACTTACACACCAAAGCTGTTCACATGCAGTGCAGAAAAGCCCCAAGATTAAAACATTAGCTTTTGAGTTATTTTGGCAATGGCATTTCCTGAAGGTAACTGTAACCCGGCAAGGGTGCGGGAAAAGTTCTTTAGGCCTTGGGAATACTTATCCAGTTGCACTTTGGAATATACACTGTAGTAGAACTAAGATCGACTTTATATAGGACTCTTCAGCTCACCCCTTATATTTCAGACAATGAGCACCCACCGCCTAATATTTTAATTTGTATTTATAAATTAGCACATGCATACTTTTGCTGAATAGTTTTCCCATTAAATATTCAGAATATGCTCATTTCTGAACCCCCATTTCAGAACATTATTTAATTCCTACACAATGTGTTAATTATTTTCCTCTGAATTTTCCGAATAAATCCTGAATGCTTGCCTTAAATTTCAAAATTGCCACGTTCTTCTTCTATTGGAAGAATCAAATCCCACTATCTTGCAACCCAAAATGATATTCAGTTTGTTCAGCTTTAGGTTCTGCCTCCAAAAGTTAAATCATTTTTCAACTTACCTCAGTTGAAGTAACCTTATTACTTTCTTCCAAAAATTGCTGCAGAGTAACCACTTCACTTCCAGGCGAGTCAGTCTTAATTCTCCGTGTTCCTTGTCTATCCACTGTTTCTGTCATTTTATGATGGATCATGGGGCTAGACCTGGTATGGCTTTTCAGATACTGGATGGGGCTGCTGCTGCTGCTGGACCATGCTTCGTGATCATGAAGCAGGCTAAATTCTCCACTGCTGTGGCTTTGAGGCCTGCTTTGGTTATTAACTGCACCTGCTTTTGAGGTAAACAGTATTGACATCTTTATTATGTAAAATAAATTACACACACACTTTAACAAGTATGCTCTGAATGAGATGCAATGCATTGTAGAAAACATACTGAAGAGTCAGTTGTCATAAGCTACTCATATATTGAGAAGCCATATACAAGTCCATTTCCTTGTCTTACCCGTTATAGCTCTTTAATGTGACATTTCATATTTTCAGTTAAAAACAAACCGACAAGTTTTTATTCTCTCTCAACAGTATTAGTTTCCAGGACAATAAATATATACAAATATTATTATGACTCAGTTCAGGTTCAGCAACACAGTGAAAATGTTGACATCTGTTACTATCTTTGAAATACCACAAAAAGTAAATGTAAAAGATGGAATAACAAGAATATATTTTCAGTCTGATGAAGAAATACCCTTCTAGAAAGGTTTCTTAAAAAGGCATTCTACCTAAAGTCAGTTTCAGTTCACCAAGACTATGACTTGAAGGAGAAACATCACATTCTGCACAAAATAAAGGTTGAAGAAATGCTAATTCAGCTTGTTTCTTAAACAAACCCCAAATAACCAACTGGAACCTGACCTTTGTGTTATTCTGAATTACGTTTGAAGTAAAACCTTTAATGTATACTATCAGTTCTACTGACCATATGTAATCTGCAGCATACATTACTGGAAGGAATAATTTACACCGGAATATGACAAACATTTTTAAAAAGTCATAATATCCATATTTTCTGTTGCAAACAGAAACCTAGTGAAATTAATTAATTAAAGTTTAAAGAATTTGTTATGAGCAAGTTTGCACGTAACAGAAAATCATGGCTTAATTAACTCAAGATATGACATGAGCAAGCAGAAGTTTTTGCTGTGCGTAAGCGGAAATGAGCAAGTGCCTCACTTCTACTTTTAATCAAGAACCTATGATCTATTGGGTTGTAGGTTGTGAGTGTGATGTGTGAACCCGGAGCGCTGGGCTGTTTAGGGGCCAAACAACCCAGCAGTTAATCCAACGATGAACCATAAGTTAGCTGCTGGGTTGTTTAGCCCCTAAACAAGCCAGCACTCCAGGTTCAGATATCACACTCAACAATTTATAATCCATCTGATTGGAGATTGTTGATTAAAAGCAGAATTGAGGAGCATGCAGGAGGCAGCACGCTTGCTCACTCCTGCTCATGCATGGCAAAAACTCCCACTTGCTCACTCCCACTAGCACACAGCAAATCCTGTTTAACCCATGATTTCCCATTGTGTGCGAACCGGATCACGAACTGTTGGTTGTGTTTTTTGGTCTTGCCTTACATATAATTTTGTTTAGTAACAGAAGAGGCAGAGCATCCTGTCACATGTGTCTAAAGGCCTAGGACCAAAAGCACATCATCTGCCCTCTTGGTTCTACTTATTAGCAACTCGGCAGCTTGGTAGCATGGATCCCATTCTCAACGCCATCTATATACTTATTCTTTAGCATTTTATCCATCTCTCCTCTTCTGACCTCTCCCCCTTTTTATTCAATGGGTCTTATTTTTCTCTTCTTCTTCCATTGTTCTCTTCCCCACACACCACTGCCCTTACACACCTCATCCCATATTCTCAATCTTCTCCATCCAACCCATTATCATCTTATGAACACTAGCCTCTTTTTCCCCACCACCTCTCCTACAAATTCCATTTTCATTACTTCCTTTTCTTCCCTCTCCTTTTCTTTTGGCAACAGCTACCCCAGTCATAGCTGTGCACATTTTTTTAAACTTAAAACTTTCTTTTGACTTGCCTCTACTTGGCCCACTTCTCAGTCTTCTGCTTGTTTCCTTCTCATCTGTATCCATTCTCCATTGACAACTCCTGGTTCTCTGCTTCCTTTTCACCTTTCCTGAATCTATCCATGCTGACCTTCATCACCTCTCTTGCACCTAGGCTTTATTGCTCCACTCTACTGCCTCCCCTCTACACCACAGGTTTTTGGGGACACCCATCACCCACTTCTTCTCCAGTTGTGCTGAATGCCTCTTGAAGAAAAGTGAAGACCAATGCTAACTATGTATTACACAACAGAGCCAAATTAACTGTTAACATTTTGGAGCCATACATTTAGATCTGCCTTAGAGGCCCTTCTCCAATCTCCCCACCATTAGAGCTGAGATAGGGCCTTTTCTGTGGTGGCACCATGGCTCTGACACTCTCTCCAAGGAGATTTGCCTAGCGCTGAGTTTGCTCTTTTCAGTGCTAGGTGAAACCTTTTTATATTCCCAGGCCTTTTATATTTGCAATGTTAATTCTGGTTTATGCAGTTGCTGTGCTTTACAGAATTTTTATTACTTCTGTTTTTTGTTGTTGTTGCTTTTACATTGTAACTTGCTCTGGAAATCTCTGTATTGATGAACAGTGGTATTAGATGTTTAAAATGTAAATACAGTTGTACTTATTATAATGCAAGAGAGGAGATTAGTGTCCAAATGCAACACAGAAGGAAAACAAGTTTGTTTTTCTGTTTAACATTACATTTGTTTGGAGGCTAGAAGTGATTTGGAAGTGTTTTCCCCTAACTGGTATATAATATATATGTATTATATTACATTATAATATACCTAAATATTCTGTCTATCTATCTATCTATCAATCAGAATTGATCACTGGGTAGAGTCAGCAGGCTTGCACATACGGATAGGTGAAGATCTCCAATATTCAGTAATCATTTTCTTTTTCTAATTGGTTGTTTCAGACATGTAGCCCACTCTATTCCAAAGATCCATTTTAAAAAAGAATGCAATGTATAAAAAGGTCAAAGAATAAAAAAACATGCCATGAATTGTCTTCCTCCCCAACCCCCAAAATATGGAGAATGAAGCACATGTGTCAATTTGCCTAGAAGCCTACCTTTGACTTCATGGAGTGAGGCATTATTATTGCTATTGCTAGTGGATGTTCTGCCACTATCAAGGCTGGCTGGTCTGGAAGCTAAATGAAAAAAATCAGTAGATAGCATGAAGCACATACCATAGCAGATGACACTTTGCCTGGTACATTCTGCTCATAGAATGCTCTGAGGCAGGAAATCATGCACTACTGATATTGCACAAGATGAACATGCCCACTGTCACAGGTGAGAAAAAGGTGTTTCCAGGCAGCCCAAGATGACACTTTAGACACTATAGGAGCAAGAATGGTACACAGGAAGGAACAGAAAAATAGAATGTATGTTTAGAATTGGAATTGGTTTGTTGGTAGAAAGAACCAGGATTTTCTAAAGGAATAATACAGCAACATGCAGAAAATGATTAAGGCACTTACAACAGATTTGACATGGAACTCTGCACACTGCAGAAATGCCACCAAGAGGAGGAGCAAGAGCATCTCCACAGTTAATGTCCTTTACTCCTAACCAATACAAGCACAGGGGTGGTGTTAATACGTTTGAAAATACTGCGCTATTTGATTCAAATTGGTTTAATGTTCATTTGTAGAAATTTCACTTAACTGTAACTGCTATTTCAGCTTTTAAGTATTTTTACAACAAGGCAAAAAATTGAAACAGGAAAAAATACACTAATTTATACAATTTTGAGAAATAGATTTCTTAACAATTGAACTCTAAAGATATTCAGGATTGAGGGGTGGGGAAGAAATTTGGATCCTGTTCAGGTGCACTTCATACTCAACTGTTCGTTTTGGTTAAGAAAGACAGAGTGAAAGAAATGGGTGACAATCCCATATAGATGAGATGCAAGGGGGGTGGGGATGGGAAGAAGGCGAGGGAGAAAATAGTAAGAACATGCACATTTGCAATGCCGGACATTTTTAGTTCTAAATAAACTTCATTAGCATTCCCATAATAGGTCCACTGTTCTGCTCTTCTATAAAGCGGAAATCTTACCATGAATTCTTGATCCTGTGCTAGAATCATCACTTATTCCTTGTGGACTTACATCTTCAAAAGATGTAGCATCTAGATGGAAAACAAACGTAATTTTGTTGCAAAAACGTAATTTTGAATTTATCATCTTTAAAATGCTGTGAGATATTTTAGATCCGACTGATAGTTATTTCATGTTCCTCCCCCAAAGTTCACAAATACAGCAACTTTCCCCCATCCTATTACTCCATAGGTCTGTAATTCAGTTATTCCAGTTATTTGCTGGAAAAGAATGTGAAATATGGAGCACAAACAGATTCCAACAATGCTGTTACCAACACAACCACACCACACTGTGAAAAGGTTCTACCTATACCTTTTTTATTAAGCAACTGCTTGGATCTCAAGCCTGCAGCAGAGTTGACAGTTGCAAAGTTGATGGATGTAGTAGAGAAGGCCATAGATCCCAATTCTTTTCTCCTTTTACCCGTAGATAAATCATCAGGACCCTCCAGATGCTCAGAACTACCTGTCCATTGTCCTCCTGCTAGGACCATGGACTGCATCAGGTCATTCATGGCTGGGATGCAAATGAAAGCAAATGAATCAGCATGGTTTAATGTTTTTTAATTTTTATTCTGCACTGTAAAATGGTTCACATTTATCTAAGCATCGAAGTATACTGAAAGCTATAGTCCACAAGGTCATATATGTTGCAACATGCAATTGGCTGAATGAATGAAAAGTGTTAAAAAGCCAAAGCCTTCTTGTAGAGATGATTGTAATTGCTTTTTATTAGCTACAACCGCCATGCTTGCGCTGGGATGCTATACAGTAGATAAATATATGTTAGAAGCTCTGATATGTTTTGCAATGACAAAATGTAATGAACAGGGTAGATGAGCAGAAGTGCTAATACAAAGTCAGTGTTGGCAATGATAAGGGGTCCTTCAGTGTAGGCTGTTGCAGGAATAGACTATTTTGCATGACACTAGAGAAAAGGAACTGAAATAAATGAGTCCTATGATAGCTATCTTTAGACATTGCCTCCCCCAGCTTTTTAAAGAGCATTTTATACTGAAGAATAAATGACAAAGATACTTGTCTCCCCCTCCCACCACCCTGCAACTTGGAATGTCAAAAGATTTTTAAGGAATAGCAGGCTACCATTTATCTTTGCGCTGGTTTTTAACCAGAAGCCATTACAGATTTTTACTTGATGTTATAAAACTGATGACAGAGAAGGGAATTCAAAATTTGCAAGTGTATGCAGTGCACTGTGTCTTTATACACACATAACATTATGCATATATGTTCAAATTCACGTAATCTCCATAACTTGAACTTATAAATGTGCATTCCTTGTGTGGAATATATGTATGTATGTATGCATATGAATACATACCTACATACATACATATATATAATTTATACATCTCAATAGTTATGTGTATTGAGTGTCAAGGTGTTAGAAACATTGCTTCAGCTCCTTGTATTATAGCAGGACTTGCACTTTGCAAAATAGGAAAAATACTGCAGTCCAGGGAAAGGTTAGTGAAATTAGTAATAGAAGCCAGTGTAGCCATTTAAAAAGAAGCTGAACTGTCATAAAGTCTTACACATGGAGCGACGGTAGAAGGCCTTCATTTTGTCTTTTTCCTTCGGTCTGTTCCTCAAAAAGGGCAGTCTTTTCAGTGCAACCACTTTTATGTCATAGCATAGGGAAAAACGGAAACGGGAAGATGAAAGAAAAAGGGGAGAAGAACAGATGGAAGTTAAATGTTGAAACTAAGGACAGAAATGAATGCTTGAGTTTCCGCTAGGTGCACTTTACTAAAAGCTATTAACCTCATGCTGCTGAATGACAATGGAATATGAAGCCTCTGTTGTGAAACTTTTAATACAACCCAAGAAACATTGGAAATCATGTGTGAAGAACGTAAGGATCTTTCACAGCTCAGAATTGCTAAATGCCTGAAAAACCAAGAAAAAACCAAAACCAAACCCCAAATGAAGCAATGGTTTTGTGGGCAGGGAATCAGAAATCACTAAGCAGGTACTCGGAGATGAAAAAGTATCTTCAAAAAATGTTCATTGGTTCAATACAAGGTATTTCAATAAGCATTGCCTTAATTTCTTGCTACCAAAAGTTGCTGTCTTTTTTGACATTAATTGCTTACTTTAAATTTTGTGAACTTGAACTTTATTTAATTCAACTGCCATGAGCAGCAGTAGTGAAGCTTTCTCTATTGGTCAAGACATTTTTGGAATAGAGTGCAGCAAACTGTAATAATCTGTCAGATTACTACTTTAAATCAGAATTCTTGGTTAAGTGATATACCATACTGCTATTGAGAGGAACGGCGGGGGGTGGGGGAGTATCAAAGAGAAAAATGATAGAACAAAGGAACAACTGGAGAACAACAGTGAAAATGTGGGAACATTAAAATCAAGCATGAAGTATCTACAAAGAGAATTTTAGATCCCATGTTATTTCACATGTTTCTCTTGTGTCAGGTTGGGAGCCCTATGCAAAAGGACCTTGTAACTAGCAGCCGTTCGCATTTCAGTATAGCATTATTATCAATCTAAACACAAAGGATGCAAGCTATAAATGTGCGTGCAAACACTTCAGCTCAGTGAAAGAGTCATGCAGTATAATCTTATGCATGTTTACGCAGGAATAAGTCCCGCTGTGTTCAATGGTGCTTACTCCAAGGAAAGCGTACGCAGAATTGCAGTCACTTACATATGACTTGGTTCCTCATCCATTTACCATGCACTTGTGAAGGAGCGCTCTACAGTGTCATCTGCTTTTTTCTCTGTTCAATCATTGACAACTTATGTAGCAAGTAAGGGCAGAAATACATATTCTCAGCAAACATGTATTCTGAAACCCTAGCTTGCAGAGATAATGTGAGCATAGGATTGGGAAGATGCATTTACAAGTGAAAAGCTGTGCATATATACTTAAACCTTATACTATTTGCCAATCCCCACCCGCACCATGTATCTGAAGCAGTTTTCCCACCACCCAGCATTACTTCCAGTTTTTGTACCTGGCTTTGGCACTTGGGGGGTGTAGGGGTTCAGCATTTTGAAAAAAATTACCTGGGGAGGGCATTTGCAGCAAGTCCTTGGTTTGCAGGGGAGGGATTAAGCACAACCTCCCTGCCTACTGATTCCTACCCTTCAGCTGCCCCCTTCAACCCCATAACAGCATTGACATAGGACTGGGAACTCCATGTTTCCTTGATAATGTGTAATTCTACCCTAATGCTCCAATTCTAAACATACATTCACAAGGGTAAAATATCAAATAAGTGTGTTCTGTATCATACTTTGAATGTTTTAACTTTTGTATCATTCAAAAGGTATTGCTACAAGTTACTTATAGCGAAAGGATGCAAAAACAAACATCTGCAAGATATGAAAAACATAATATATTAAAAAACTATTATGGGCAAGTGGGTAGTTCACACCTACCAGCGGTATTAGATCTCACATTATCCTTATATAGCAGAAGGATCTAACTCAAGGTGAGGCCATGATCCTGCAACAGGTCCAACAGCTGTAGCTCTGACATTGGACCAACTGGATGTATATATGCATATATACATTTGTTACATTGTAACAAAATATGCAGATGAGATGTTCCCTTGACTATGACACAATTCTAAGGCGAATGTTTGACCTGTCCACCCATTCAAATTATCAGAGATGATTTATGGAACTATTTTATACATATATGTTCAAACTGACTTTCAGCTTGCTAATCAGATACAGTAATACATTATAAAATAGAATATAAATATTTTGAGACCTATTTTCCAGTTCAGTAACCAAACTACTTTTAATTGTGGAATATGCTGAACACATACATACACACAGCAACCCACTACCTTGCTATGTGGGAGTTCTTAGATTTAACCCAATTTAACCATATTGAAATTAATGGGACTACACTAGCTTAAATCCAAGAATCTAATTTGTCTCTGAATCACTAAGACTGACAGGCAAAAAGAAAGAAGTTGAGTGGTTGTAAATGCGCCATAAGGATTGCACATTTACTGAGCTGCACTTTTTGCCTGGGACCATAGGCAGAGGCAGGCCACGTGATCTGCATGCATGAAGTGGGATATCATGAGCTTAACTGGTGGAAACGTCCTCAGATAAGAATGTTCTGAAGTGCAATAAGAGATTTAGGCTAAAATCACATATGCCCTAATTATTACTTAGGAATGGGAATCTTTACCCACTTTATTACATGCACATCACCATGACCATTCACAAGTTCTACTTTTCCTGTTTTAAATATCATGACACTTCCTCCAGCTAGTGCAGGACAAATCACTCCGTACTTTGCATGCTGGTCCACACTGCCCTGCAACTAGACTTGGATGCCATCTCATAGAGCATTCTGCTAGCCCATCCCACTACACTCTGCTCTTCAGTTGAAACTGACAAGGTTAGGGAATGCCTAGTCAGTTCCACCAATGGTAAAGCATTACTGTATGCACCCACACAGCCTTCAGTTACTCAGAGGACTGCCAGTCAGGGCCCAGCTTCAGCACTGCAGTGGGCCTTGTAGTTTATATCTAAGATTTGATTAGAAGTAGCCTGGAAGGGCTTGGGCCTATCCAGCCTCTGGAATGTCAGAATCTGTGTGAGCTTCTCTCTGTCAGTGTTCTCAGAGCAGAGACAGGGGGAGTCACCGCTACTCCCCATCCACCTGCTGGGTTGGCCTTGGCTAGGGATGTACGAAAGTCACTTACCTTTTTGACGAGGCAATTCGCGGTGGGGGGGAGGTGCTCCGCACCTCCCCCCCCAAATCCTTCTCCAGCCAGCTCCGCTCCGTGGAGATTCCGCAGAGCCACCGGCTGGGGCTGCCCACAGCTGGAAATCCGGCCACTGGGCAGCCTTCCTTCCGGAAGAAAAAACAACAACAACCCGCGTACGCAAATGGTGGCGGCTACGGCGGCCGCCATTTGCGTTCTCTTTTTTTCACAGTTTTAGCCTACGTAAATATTTATGTAAGCTATTACGACGAAAAAAAGGGCAATGCAAATTGGCGTAGTGGGCGCCATTTGCGTTCCTTCCCCCCCCCCCCCACCGTTTTAGCCTGCGTAAATATTTACGTAAGCTATTACGGCAAAAAAAAAAGGACAGCAAATAGGGCCCACTACGCTATTTGCGTTGCCCTTTTTTTCGCTGTAATAGCTTACGTAAATATTTACGTAGGCTAAAACTGCAAAAAAAAAGGGAACGCAAATGGCGGCCACCGTAGCCGCCACCATTTGCGTACGCGCATTTTTTTTCTTTTCTTGGCTTGCTGTGATAGGCTACGTAAATACTTACGTAGCCTATCACGGCAAAGCGCAGATGGCAATGGCGGCCGCGGCAGCCGGTCGAAAGACCAGCCACCACCGCCGGAGCCGCCGCCAGAGCCACCGCCGCCGGAACATCTGCACCAGGTAAGCTTCGTCCCGGGGGGGAATCCGCGGGGTGGGAGGCTGTTCCGCCATGGGTTTCGGGGGGCCGAATGCCAATGCATTCGGCCTCACTGAAATCTGTGGCGGAATTCTCCGCCATCCCTAGCCTTGGTAGGCAGGGAGGCTGGAAGCTGTCCATGAGAACCTGACAGAAGTGAGGTGGGGTTTGCGGAAGGGTCACCCAGGTTGAAGAGTCAGTGCTGGAGGGCTGAGCAGTGATGCTTTGTTACAGGGGCCTTGCTGAAAGGCAAAAGACCCTTGTCTGTCAAGGGATCCAGAGGGGGTGTCTCACAATCACACCTTCCCCTTTTAAGCGGATGCAAAGGTAAAGAGCCTTTGCTAGGAACATGTTGTCTTCATTGCCTGAAGCTTTCTCTGTTTGGGTCCACCATTGCCTGGGGTTTTGGAGGCAACTCTGCACATGGACTCTCCCTTAACTGGAACTCTGGATTGTTAAAGACTTGCCATGGAAAGTACTGTGAGGCTTTTCATAGACTTGAACTAGTGTTTGCTGTGGGTTTTATGTCTTTGTTTGTTGTCAGCTCAGTGTACCAGTAGGCTGGGTTTGATCTACAACTTTTGGATGTTCCTTTGCCTGGACTCATGCAGCTTGGGGTTACAAATGCGAAAGTGGTGGCACAGCACTCCTCGTATGCGTGGGTTTGCCCTTCCCTTGGTCTTGATAGGCCTTGCCCAGATCGCTTGGAGTTATCAACAAAAGATTCAAAGTTGACTAACTTTGTTCATGTGGTTTTGTTTAGGCCTTTCAAGAATTTACCCCTTTGATTGCCTAAGGGATCATTCAAGGAATTATTCCCATTCCTTGTCCGGGGTTTGGAATCCTAGACAAGGAACGTGAATGCATTGCCTGGGTTAGATATGCCAACTCCCTTCCCTTGTGTTTAGAGCTGTGGAGATGGCAACAGGCAAACCACATTGATGAGGATCTCAGTCACGGTGGCAGTGTTTAGCTTTCGACTGTTCTGGACTTACATACAGCCTATAGCTACTGAGCATCAGCTATATGATTTCTGAAGAGTATAATCATTAAGCTTTTGCTGTGGGATTTCCTGCAATAATGAAGTCTCACTGATTTGGGTGTCCAGCATCAGACTGCCAGCATGTGTGTGCTGGAAAGATAAGGAAGCCTGACAATGCCTTTCCCTGTACCAGCCTGCCTACACTCTGAGGTCATCAGGAGAGTTCCTTCTCATCTACCCGCCACCAAGGGTGGTTCCATCAGGGGATTGTCAGGCCCTTTCTTTGCAAGTTTTCAGGAAGGCTCTGAAGACCCACCTGTTTTTGCTGACCTTTATATAATCTCTGGGCTGCAGGTTTTATTGGTGTTATCTGTTTTTATAGTATTTTATTGAATATTTAGCACTTTTCTATTTGTTTTTGCACATTTTTGTATTGTCTTAATCTTGTATGCCACCTTGAGAGGGTTCTACCCTTAAAGGCAGCCTCAAAATCATTTTCAATAAATAAATAAATAGTGCTGGGAAAGCCCCAAACTCCCTGTTTTCTCATTGAAGCAAAAGCAACAGAGGAAAGGGGCAAATCTGTGAAGTTCTCCCAACACTTGTGAAACTCACAAAGTTTTCACCTGAAACTGTCAATTTCACTGTAAAACAGAGAAGACTGATAATAAATAAATATGCATTGGTGAACCTGAAAAGGATTCTCTCTCCGCCCCAGTTCTGTACAGGAAGAAGACGTAAACATGTGAAAAAAGCCATCCCCGTATATGTAAACATTTTGTAAAATAGTAGGTGGTTATTTACAACTGTGCTTCATATAAAACCTATTCGTTCACAAGTGACACAAAAATGCAGATTGAAATGCAACGATGACCTCATTTGCACATAACGGTGGCAGATCATGCATTAATTAACCTCCGATTTGCCAGGTTGTGTGCCGTGCATGGGCCACCTCTGCTTTGCATAATCAACCTCTGATCAGCCTGATAGTAAGTTGTTGCACGATGTACGAACCTGGATGCTTTGGGTTGCTCGTGGGTTAAACAACACAAAGTTAACCTATGATTAGTTCTTAAAGGTTAATTATACTAATCGGAAGCAGCTCATGCACAGCACGCACCCCAAAAAATCAATTTATATTATGTAGACCCATGATTTGCAGCTTTTATGTGCGAACAGGGCCACCAAGTCCATCTTCACTCACTGCCATCTGTCTTAAAACCTAATGTAAACACAAAAGGTATATTTCAGTTTTTCAGACATGCAAAGTCCCTTGTAATCTGTAAACTTCAATAAAAAAGGAAGAAAACCTTTGTTTAGGAATGAATCAAGTCACAAATAGGTTTTCATTGTCATAAACCTTCTGAAAATGTTTTGCATCTAAGGAATACAACGCAATTCTTCAGCAAGATTGTTTGGGAAAGAACCAACCTGGCTACTCTCTTCCTTTCTACCTGATAATGTTAACCTAAAAAACCACCAACCCACCACATTCTTTCTCCCCCAACTATCCCTTACGTTGGCTGTTCCAGTGTTTAAAAGTATCTCTCTGTGAAGGAATCTGAGAACAAATGCTGATTACTCTAGATCACTAAGCACAAACAAGGCCTCCTTTAGGTTGGGAAAGTGAAAATCTTTGTAGCTGGAGGACCCAAATGTGGACTAGATTGGCAAGACAAGTACGGAACTAGTATTAAACCCAAATTAAGATGGTGTACTAGCTTAAGAGTTCCACAACTGGTTAAAACCATTTCTTCTTGAGATTCCAAAACAGTAATTTCTCTTCTGTCTTAGAAGTCATACAGCAAATGCTGAGATTTCCAAATGGAAATACTTAACATTAGGTCAGATGGATTATTAATCTTCAATAATTAGTAGTTCATTAATGAACCAAAACTGTAAAAACAATTAATCAACTAAAAGGTTTAAAAGTTCTGTAAAGCAAAAATATATTTCTAATGTTTGCACAAAAATCTATTCAAAGCAGGAATAATTTTTTTAATTATTTTGCAACAGAGATAAACAATAATGAAATCAATTAAATGTACACACTTTTGATACCATGTAAAAACATAAGAAATTTGTTTACTAAAAATGCAGTTTGTCACTAAACTACTTTACTACTGTAAGAGTAATTATTTAACTAATTAAGGAACAAGACAATATATAGGCATCATTCATTCCAAGAATGGATACATATGGCTTGTTTAGGCGCAGTTAATATGTC
This sequence comes from Heloderma suspectum, assembly GCF_057233095.1. Taxonomy (NCBI): domain Eukaryota; kingdom Metazoa; phylum Chordata; class Lepidosauria; order Squamata; family Helodermatidae; genus Heloderma; species Heloderma suspectum. Next base: position 425,224,292 of record NC_139458.1, read on the forward strand.
CTGTTGGTATGTGTTAATGTCATGCAATGGTATGGTTCTGTAAGATCATCATGACAGATCAGTTGCCATGGATTGGGCCTTCTTATATAAATTCACTGAAGTAAAAGCTATTTAAGTGATGTGTCCAATTCTCTAAGTCTGACACACAATCCTATGCATGTTTACTCAGTTCTACTGTGTTTTGCAGCCCAAACTGCATTTCCAGTTTCTGAACTTAATATTTTCTTTGATATGGTAGTCAAATACAATGATCATGTAACATACAGCTCAATATTTTATTTCAAAACTATGCTAGTACAATGAGATGTAGTTAATGATTGGATTTCACACATCCTGTGTCAGTGTAGCTTGGCATACCAGTGCAGTGATGACAGAGCATGATGAAAAAGTATGAGTTGAGGAGCAGAAAAAGAGATATTGCAGTGCTGGACTACTTGTTTCCTCTAAGTATAAATGATGGGTACAGAGGGTGGACGGTGGTGGTTACAGTGATAACTCCTTGTCAAGCTGCTGTCCAGACCCTTGCATCACCATAAAGCTTTGGGAAACAGACGATCCAACACAGTGCTTCTTCAATGCAATACTGGAGGCAATACTGCACTGTACCAATTCCATCAGAAGATTGGGCTGCTCATGAGCAGGCAGAAAAACAGGATCAATTCATCATCAGTGTATATATGTTAATAGGGAAGCATATTACAGGGAGATCTACACACAAAAAGTATAAATGTTATGAGTGGATGAGAAGTGACAGTATAGAAAAGAGTAAAAGGTTACAGGTAAAGAAGATGCGAATTTCACCTGCTAACTTCAGCTCTGACCAAATTTTTCACTGTATTTAAATACCGTAGCCCAAAAAGATATTTTGACCTGGTTCACACATAATGGCAAATCGTGGGTTAATTAACCCAGTTAACTCTACCATGCATGAGCGGGAGTGAGCGTTAGTGCTGCCACCTGTGGTTAACTCAACACCACCTGCGGTTAACTTTATTTAGGGGCTAAACAACCCAGCAGTTAACTCAACAACAAACCATAGGTTAACTCAACAACGAACCATAGCCGATCATAGGTCGCTGATTAAAAGTGGAAGTGAGGAGTGCACAGAAGGTGCATTCATATTCACTCACTCCATTCACGCACAGCAAATCTTGGGTTAATGAATCCAAGAGTTGCCATTATATGCAAACCGCCCCTTTAAGAGCATATCTCTGCTGTAGCGCTTGATTCCCCATTCCTGACCATGCAGGTAAATGATCAAATTACTTTCAAACCAACCTTTTTCCTGTACATTCTGAACTTTACACCAGACTTACTCCTTACTAAAATTATGCAATTTACTCACTGCTGCTTTTTTTAGTCCCCACAGTCTGACCGTCTTCAAGTGAATTTGAGCCCACTGAGGAACTATCTTGACTGTCTTGATGTGGCAGCTGAAGAAATCCTTCACTAGATTCTGAGCGGGTCGGTGTGAGAGTCAGAGACTTGAGGCGTTCTCGGTTAACATCCTTCTTCGATTTTATCAACTTCCTCATTTTCAGAGTAATCCAGTTGCCTCTCCTTTTGACGAAATCAAAAGAAATAGCAAGTATTTAGAATCAATCCTTCGGTATTGTGCTCTTTTAAAGTAATTTATGTTTTTAACTTGCATACATGAGCAGGCTACATGGGCAAATGGGATTGAAATTGTCTGCAACAGGAAGAAAATAGTGCTTTTCAAATTTGCATTCATGCATTACCTTCTTGGGGGAGATGGTTCATAAAATTTATACTGATCCATAATCTTTTCTTCTAATTTCTCTTTTTGTCTTCTTAATTCATTTAGCTTGTCACTGTGAAGAAAAGTTTATACGCATTTCATAAGGCATGTATGTTTCTACAAAGTTGATTTTTCTTTGACTTTTGTATCGAAGTAACTTAGAGCCTTTTTAGTGTATATATGTTTTTATGCAATAAATGCACTGCTGTTACTCATGCTGCGTGGGATCAGCATAGCTTGCCACAAGGTTGCATTTGTGTTATGGGAACATTACATTTTTCCCAGCACTCAAACTGCAATAGTCTGTTTCTAGGAGTAGTATCTAATATTGTCACAGCACTAGTGCTAATGAGGTAGCACCTGCATAAACCAATGTTAGTGCAACATGATTAGAACTTGCTAGGCAAAGAGAAAAAGTGGTGCAATTCCGTGGCAAACCACACTGCTGAAATTTGGTGACAAATCACCGCTCAGGAATCTTTTTAGATATGGAACCGTTTATACATCTTGTAAATGAAGGGTTGGATTCAGGATCTGCTTTCCACAAGAGGAATGGCTCTGCTTGCGGAAGGTCCTTCTGCCCGATTTTTAGGGATTCTCCTCTCTCCCACAGCTCACCCCATTCAGCAGGATTTCCTGACTCTCTCGGTAGCATTTTCAGGGAGCTGGAGGGGTTTTCCATGGGAAGGAGGTGGGGAATTCCACTTCCACCAGTGCAGCTGATCCAGTGTAAATCTGGATCCAACTGCATAAAATAAAACTTCAAGCAACAGCAAGCTGCCTTTCCCAAAGCAAATCCCTGCTGTTCCGTGAAGCTTAATCTTCTTCTCTGTATGTTGTTTTTAGGTTTTACAGGTTTGTTATTTATTTATTTGTTTGTATAATATATTGCCCAATAGCTGAAGCTCTCTGGAGATTCACAAAATTAAAACCACAAAAATACTACAGAAAATACAATATAAAATATAATGGATTAAAACTAAGTAATAGAAATACAAGCAGAGTAAAACCTAGCAGTAGTGCAGACATTTAAAATGCAATAGCAGATTTAAGACAGCAGAGCTAAAAAAACTAGAATGCTAAAATGCTAAAAATGCCTGGGAAAATAAAAAGGTTTTCACCTGGAGCCGGAAAGAGTACAATGTAGGTGCCAGGCAAACTTCTCTAGGGAGTTTGTTCTACAATCGGGGTGCCACAGCAGAAAATGTATTTTTCCTGGTAGCCACCTGCCTTACCGCTTTTGGAAGGGGCTCCTGGAGAAGGACCCCTTAAGAGTCTGAGCACGTATATATAGGACAAGGCTTCAGATAACCTGGCCCCAAGCTGTTTAGGGCTTTGAACGTTAATACCAGCACTTTGAACTGGGCCCGGAAAGGGACTGCCAGCCAGTGCAGGGGAAAAGTACTGGCATAATGTGATCTGATTGGCCAGTCCCCAATAACAATCTCACTGCCCTGTTTTGGACCGGCTGAAGTTTCTGGACCATTTTCAAAGGCTGCCCATGTATAATGCATTGAAGTAATCCAGACAAGAGATTATCTGAGCAAGGATAACTGTAGCTAAGACTATCTCTGTCCAGATAAGAGTGTAGTTGGTATATCAGCCTAAGCTGATAAAAAGTGCTCCATGCCACTGAGTTCACTTGTGCCTCGTGACAGTTCTGTCTCCAAGAGCACCCCAAAATACGAACCTGATCCTTTAGGGTGAGCGCAACCCCTTCCAGAACAGGTTGAACATCACCTAGCCAGGCAAACAAAGCACCTACTAACAGTACCTCCATCTTGTCTGGATTGAGTATCAGTTTATTGGCCCTCCCGCGTCTCTCTCCTGGCAAACGTCATTCCACAGGGCAGCCAAGGCAGTTTCTATTCCAAAACCAGGCCTGAAGCCTGATTGAAATGGATCTAGACTATCTGTTTCCTTCAAGAGTGCCTGGAGTTGTCCTGCAACCACCTACTCAAGGGAAGAGAATGTTAGCCACCAGCCTATAGTTGTTAACATCCTCCAGGTCCAGGTTTGGCTTGGCCCAATTACTGCCTCTTTAAAGAAGCTGGCACCACTCCCTCTCTCAAGGAGGAATTTACAGCCTCCTAGACCCAGCTGGATATAGCTTCCTTGTTTGATGTGATAAGCCACGAAGGGCAAGGGTCAAACACGCAGGTGGTCGACCCAACTTGGTCAAGCTCCTCATCCGCATCCTGGGGCTCCTCAGCACTGAAAGGCATACCCCTCGTGTTTGTTTAATCTAAACACACTCTTATTAATACAAATCTACATGGATACTGGATAAAATCATGCTACTGGCACTGGAATTGGCATCAGTGCAGTCCTACGCAAAAAGTATCTATTTTTCTGTAATCATTATTTGGAATAGCCATTAAGTATGTGTAGCTGGATTCAACCTGTATTTTGGGGTGTGCGCGCATGAATACACAATACTTTACAAAATTAAGTGTTTTATATCTTTAACCAATTCATTCATATTATATCTCAAAGGGTATATTTTTAAGAACTTGAATAATTGATCCTTAAACGAATTGCCAACTCAGAGAAGAGAAAGACTGCTTATAACTTGTCATAATAAATCCGTCTCTTCTCCCGATTCTGCGAATTTAATTGAACATTGAACGTGCTTTCACAGGGAAGAGCAGGGGCTGAAATCTAATTAAGAATAAACATTTTCATCTATTGTTCATGGAATGTATACCAATTAACATATTCATGATTTCTATTTGAAGATCCAGTTGCAGTTATGTTGTGTACAACTGTTTCACCTTTTCTGATACCCACATATACTGCCTTTGTTCAACGTGGAAGAGATCTTTGCTTTCCATATTCTGCTCTAATAATGTTCTGTTTTGTAGCATTAATGTCTGTATTTGGTCCAGTAGATGTCTGTTTTCTTCTTCCAGGTTTCCTTTTAGCTGACTAAGCAACTGTTAAAATGTACAAAACACAATATTTTAGTGTACAAGGTAAGCCCAACTTTATTTATAAAGCTCAAAATATAGAAAAAGTCAGAAGACGAATCAATTAATACAAGTTTGCATCTGGAAAATGGAAATTGTTGTAAATTGCCTTTCTTCTAATTAAGGGGAATAGTTTCTGTTAGGGTCCTAGTCCTTTGGGCTACCAATCAATGTATCTAGAGCTGCTTGCATCCTCTGCCACTTGCTGCCCAGCTAGCTGCTTTCTCAGGCAGCCATTATCCAGAACATCTAGCTCACCTTCTGCTGCTTAGCACGGTGATCCTGCTCAGCATCAGGGTACTGTGCCTGCCTTGCAAGAGTGTTGCTGTTCGCTCAGTTGCCTGCCTCTTCTACCACCTGCTTCTTTGCTCTGCCAAGCCGCCCGCCAGCTGCTATCACCACCATCTCCCTGTCTGCCCACCTAGCTGTTCTCTTGGTGCAGACACCCTTCTAGCCTGAGCAGATAGCAGTGATGCGTTTAATTTTACCACAGAAAATGTCCATTTCATAAGGTCATTAGTAACAATGAATAGGTGGCAATTGCAAATACAATATTAGGCAAGCATGGCAGTTTCAAAGTTGTTAGGGATAATCACCTGAAAAGTATTAATTACAAGTATGTAGGAGCATACATATATATCACTGAAATATATACACGTCTCAAGTGTGAAATTGAACTAATAAGCAGTGACAGTGAAACTGAAGGTGCCCCAACAACCTTAGTGGAAGAGAGTTGAACTGTAGAAATAGATGAGTGGTTGTCAAAATACTATGCACAGTTCTTTGGATTGCCAAAAGTATTTAGTGCAGCCTTCCCTAACCTGGCTGGGGGGATCCTGGAGATGTATTGGGACAAAAAGTTAACATGAGGTACTTTTTAAAGCTTTGTTGTTTACTAAACACAAAGAAAATAAACATGCTAAATTAGATCACTCTTTTCTGATGCAAGTGACCCTACTTTCCACAGGTAATTGTTCAGTTCTAATTTTTCCAGAAAATCCACATCACTAGCAGATAGCTCACCTTCTGCAGCCTAAATGTGAGGTTCCCGCTCGCCATGAGGGAGACCGTGCCTGCCTACAGGGGTAGCACTTAGCTCTTCCTAGCTCTTTCTCTGTGACTGCCTGCTCCCTCCCCTACCAGCACCTGCTTGCCTGCCTCTACCTGAGCCTGCTGGCCGTCACTTCAGTAAGCACTGCCTACTGCAGTATTGTTCTCATCACTGCTCTCTGCTACCATTGCTTTCCACGTTGCCTTTGCCTGGCTCCTAGCTCAAGTAAAGCAGTATTATTAGTAAACCACCAGGCACCGCCTTTGTATGGATTCTGGCTCACGTAACCAAACAAGGAGCAAAGCTTGTTACAAGGCTGGCATTGCAGTGGAACTATAGAGCGGGTGTGACAGTTAGGCAGGACGGCCAGTATACATGAGATGGAGTGGGCCACGAATGGGACCATGAGATGGCCCATTCTACCAACGCCACTACCATGCTTCACTATGAAAAAGCCTTACATTGTTTTTCAAGCATCATGCTACCCTGGCCACTCCACCTATCCCTCTGAAATTCTGCAGGTTTCTTACATAGGGTCACCTCTACACTGTCTGTCATTTTCAGAACAAGGGGCCACAAGGAACATAGTGATATAAGCGCATTCTGTTTGGAGACCCTCAAAATGTAAATGCTGCTCTTGCACAACCCCCCTGAAATTATGTATCTAAAACTTAGCAAGTTTGAGCCCTTAGAAGTAGTAATTATCCCTGCAAATTCCATACAATTGTACCAAGAAATAAAAATGTTATTGGTAGTTCCCTTAAAAATATCAAAACATAAAGGTGCATAGCAAAAAGAACCTTGCACCTATGTTTTCTGACATTTGGCAGGCATAATCCCCTAAGGGGCTACTATGCTTGTAAACTGCATATGCAATTCTGACAGAGAAAATGTGAACTGCCCAGAGAGCTTCAGCTATTGGGCGGGATAGAAATGAAATGGAATGAATGAATGAATGAATGAATGAATAAATAAATAGTTGAGACAGTTTTTTATTTCCCATGATAGTCAATGGGAGGCACAGAGCTTCAGATTTCCAAATCTGTGAATTGACAGGGCTATAAAAAAACATACCGGAGTAACAAACTGATTACCTCACACTGATTATTCAGTTTTGTATATGTGATGTCCAGCTGTTGATACTGTTCTTTGAGCTTGGAAAATTCAGCTTCCAATCGTGTTTGTTCCAGTTTAGAATTGTTTAGTGATGTTTTCACATTCTTATGATCCATTTGAAGAACTTCATTGTCTTTTAAAAGCTGGGTGTATGCATGATTCACTCTGTAATTAAAAATGATCAAAAATAAAATTAAAGTTAGTTTTGTATAATTTATAGTGGTGTAACTCATAATTATTAAATGAGCGTGTGTGTGCGTATGTGTGTGCGTCATATTAGATTAATGAGAGGCAAAATTTACCTCATATTTAACAAATAAATATTTTCTGCAATATCCTATAACCATGTTCTATGAACATCTCATGAATCTGTTGACCTTAACATAGTTGGGGTTCCCAACATTTATGCACTGCGATCAGGGTCAATCTCAACCTTCACAATGCAAAAGGTGACTGGCACATTTAATAATACATTCAAATTCAGAGAATCTTTTGTTAGTTTTGCTTTCTTACCTATCATTTTCCTCACAAAGCTTTTTGTATTCTGCTGCTACAGTTTCATGCTTTTTGTTTTGCTGTAACATCTTCTCTTGTTCTGCTTTGAGAACTTTTTCCAGTTCCTCTAATTGCACTTTTTGTTTAAGCAATTGATTGTATCTGTGAAGTGGATTATATAAAACGATTAAATCTATTCTCAAGTATTAAAATAATTAAGAATGTAGATTCTGCTTTCAATAAGGATATAATTAAAAGCTAACATTTTAAAATGATTTTATTTCCATAAATCAATATATAATTATTTTAATATATGGATATTCAAATTTCATCATCAGGTAGATTTAATACATCATAATCACCTGTCTTCTAAGTCCTTATGTTCCACCTCAAGATTCTTATGTGCTGACTTAAGGTTTCCATGTTTGGAAATTAGAGATTCATATTCAGAAGCTTGCCGTTCATGAAGCTGTTCCAATTTTTCATGATCTTTAATTAGCGAATCATACAGTGATCTCAGGTCCTCCCTTTCCTTGATTATGGATTCATTTTCATTTTCTAAGGCAGACTGCTGAATCAGCAGCTGTGCATTCTGATTCATAAGAGATGTACTTTGCGAATTAATAGCAGAATTTTCCACCTAAAATTGTCAACAGTGACATGGTTATTCATTGCCCAAAGTCCTTTTTGATGTACCCAATCAAAATAAGCCTTGCACAGAATAGGCCGATGGTTCATCTAGACCAGCTTTACCTGAATGGGTGCCCTTCAGATGTTTTGAACATAAACTCCCATCAGCCCCAGTCAGCACAGCCATGGTCAGAGGCGATGGAAATCGTAGTCCAAAACATCTGGAGATTGGGGAAGGCTGATCTAAGCCAATACAGCAGTTTCAAATCCAGTTTCCCTGAGTCTCAGGCAGAACAATTTTCTCAGCCCCCTTAAGGAAACGCTAGGGATCTATGCAAATGTACTCCCAGTCCAGAATTCAGAGCACATGCTTTTCACACAGAAGGTTCTAGGTTCAGTCCCCAGTAACTCCAGTTTGAAGGATTAGGAAACAGGTAATGCAAAAGACCTCAGCCAGAGACCTAGGGGAGCAATTGCTCATCAAAGAAGTCTGTACCATGTTAGATGGACAAATAGTCTGATCTGGTGTAAAGCAGCTTCCTGTCCTATGCCATCTATGCGATATAATTCTTCCCAGCAATAGATTGGGGACTGGATCAGAAATACTTAAGTCAGGCTTTTTCAGATAAACACACTGAACAGTTTTCTTTGTAAAACGTGGGCAAGGCTTTGCCTCCCTCATAAATTCTACATTTAGATTCTCGCTAAACTCTATAAAGCCCACACCTGTTCTACAATGCTAGGGGGCCTATGTGATTTTTTGTTTTCTAAAGATAACAGAAACCGGAAACATTAACATTTTGCTCCTACCAAGGTCTAATTAAGGATGGGAATTAGCTGGCATCTCTCTGGCCTGAAGAGAGAAGATACGAGTTGTGGAACAAGATAAAAGCACCTGTTTTGTACTATCTAAACCATAGCACCACAACGGGAAGATGAAGGGAATTGAAAGAACAAGGGCATGTGATCTTTCAAGAAATTGAAGAATAAGATCTAAAACAGGTTCACAGGCAGTGTGGGTTCTAAAAGGCATGTCTTCCTTTTTCTTGGAAGCAGTGCTCGTCTGGGGACAGGTGGTTCATATGCGGGGTGGGAGAGATAATGGTACTTAATTAGCCTGGAAGCTACTACATGATAATCACTACCCATCAGTCAAATTGCTTACATGCGCGCGCGCGCGCACACACACACACAGCATCACACTAATAAAATCACTACACCCATGTGGTTAACAGCAAGGCTTTCACTTGCAAATTGTACGCTGCGGATTGAGAGATAAATATACATTTGTGAAAACGAACCTGAAGCTTGGCATTCTGAGTTTGCAGGGTTGTATTTTGCTCCTGTAAGGAAACAGTCTGTCTCTGAAGTGCCAAAATCTGAGCTTGCAAATTATTGTTCTGTGTCTCAAGTTGCTTTAGTTGGGTTTTCAGGGCTTGCTTCTCTGCCTGCAGAGTTGCATTCTTTACAAAGAAACAGAACAAAAACATATTAAATATATGCACCACTTCAATCAACAAGACACTGATTATATTCTGGGCTCTACTCTGTGCCAAAACATTCCAAAGACTGCAAACATCCAAATATTTCAGTCAGAAGAAATCATACAACACAAGCAAATCAACGTATGTCCCAAGTTACATAATTTATTTTGATGGCAATATTTGGAGGAGGATGCCAAAACTGGGAGCAAGGCACTAGGAAGAGGGACTAGAAATCTTGAGGGTGATGCCACTTGATGGCCTGTCCTACCCACATAGGGGTTTGAAGTTGTAAGGTGCTTCATCCTTATGCTGTAGTAGTAGAGCACTCCAGGCAGATGGGGAAACCTGTTCCAATGTCTGTGACTGGCAAAAGATCAAAGCCAGGGTAGCAGTCCCAGGTAACCACCTCCTTCAGGGTCTTCCCTCAACAACCACCACCAGCAGCCATTCCTGCAGGCTGCAGCAGAGAAACAGATGAGATGGGAAACAGAACCATTCCACCAGCCCTGCTGAAAGAACACTTGTTTTCCTTTTCCTTTCCCATCCCTTTTTCCTTTTGTGTCATATCTATTTAGATTACAAGCCTGAGGGCAGGGACTATCTTGTTTTTATTGATTGTATGTAAGCTGTTCCGGGAGCCTTTTTTTGCTGAGGAGCGGGGAAAAAAGGCTTATAAATAAATATGTCAATAAGGCTAAGTCTAGCTATGACTCGGTAGTCTCCATGATGCAATGTATAAGTAAAAAGATTCAGAAGTTTCCACATATTTTAAAAAATGTCTATGAATCAATCAGAAACTTACTTAAAAACCATACAAAATTAAAGCTAAAAACCTCAAGATATCAAATTTTGTAACTACACAGACGCAGTTAGATTTCACAGAAGATCATCTGAGAAGAATAGAAAATGAGATCACTATGAATGAGAGCAGCTTATAGAATAGTTCATTTGGGGAAGGCTCACCAAAAAAAGTGTCTTCCCCGTGCCCATTATGGGACTTCCCCATCCTCTCCTCCTCCCTGGAGCCCCCCATGAACCGCATATTTGCTCCAGTGGATCCCCCAACTCTCTGGAGCAGATTTGGGGTATGTGCAGAGGCGAGGAGAAATCCATTCTGCCAGCAGTTCCCTCCCGCTGGCAGAATGACACAATTGGATTAATCCCTAGTTGCCACAACTTTCACAAGCATATGTGAAAAAAAGCCTGCAAGATACCAAAATTATGGTTCAGAATGCAAGCAAGTACCAACTTCCAAGATGAATTTTACAAATCTTCAGGTGATTAAAACATGATGTATGCAGAAAATCAGATTGCTTAATAAAACGTCTTGCCATTCAAGACCACTGCACAACTGATTTTTCACACCTGTTATTTACATACTTTGTTGTGCAACAGCTGTTCATTACCCCTACAAAGGAGAAGAAAGATTTCCCTCAGTCCAAGTACTGTCAACCTCTCACACAGTACTCCTTGATTACAAGACTAACCAAAGGAAGTCTATACAACGCAATTACACTAGCAAGCACTCTTTAGTGTAACTTATTCCCAGATAAATCACCAATATTTGTTCCCAAGAAAATATGTGCTCTTGGAAGCATATTACTAGATCAGCCTGTCAGAATGACAGACTGATCTAATACCATATACATAATTCATAATACGTGATGCATCAGAATGCAGCTGAATATTTAGTACAGTTTGACAATTTAAGTAAAAGCTATTCAAATATTCCCAAATATTACTCACATTTCTCTCAACTTCAATTAATCTATCTTTAACCTTCAGGAGTTCTCTAGTAGTTTCCTGACTCTCTCTTTCCCATTTATTGACAGATGGATTTTCTTCACCGCTTCTTGAAGAACAGTTCTGTACCATTTTCTCCTCCTCTTGTCTTTGCTTAAGGGCTTCGTAATTTTTTTTCACCTAAAGATCAATTAATTCAATTTCAGATATGCAAAACACAATTCTAGTCAACCCCCAAGTTTAGCCCCTGTAGACTGAAATCCTAAACACGCTTACTAGGGAGTAAGCGCCACTGAACACACTAGGATTTACTTCAGAGGAAACATGAATAGGATTGCACTGTTAATTCATTACTTATCATTCAGTCTTTATACCTATATGCTTCAAGACACAATCTTGTACTCATTGAGAGTAAGCCCCATTGAACTCAATGAGATGTACTTCTGAGTAGACATACAGGATTGTGGTATCAATCAATCTCCCCTTCATGGATCACTGCCTTGTTGTGGCGAAGGGGCTTGCGTAACTCAGTGAAGCCATAAGCTATGCCATGCAGGGCCACCCAAGACGGACAGGTCATGGCAGAGAGTTCTGACAAAATGTGGTCCACTGGAGAAGGAAATGGCAACCCACTCCAGTATTCTTGCCAAGAAAACCCCATGGAACGTATCACAAGGCTAAAAGAGATGACGCCAGAAGATGAGCCCCTCAGGTCGGAAGGTGTCCAATATACTACTGGGGAAGAGCAGAGGGTATTTCCAAGTAGCGCCAGAAAGAGTGAAGCGGCTGGGCCAAAGCCGAAAGGACACTCAGCTGTGGATGTGTCTGGTGGTGAAAAGAAAATCCGATGCTGTAAAGAACAATATTGTTTAGGAACCTGGAATGTAAGATCAATGAATCAAGGTAAGCTGGAGGTGGTCAAACATGAGATGGCAAGATTGAACATTGACATCTTGGGAATCAGCGAACTAAAATGTACAAGCATGGGCGAATTTAATTCAGGTGACCATCATATCTACTACTGTGGGCAAGAATCCCTTAGAAGTAATGGAGTAGCACTCATAGTCAATAAAAGGGTGGGAAAAGCAGTACTGGGGTGCAATCTCAAAAACGATAGAATTATCTCAGTACAAATCCAAGGCAAACCATTCAACATCACAGTAATTCAAGTCTATGCCCCAACCACTGAGGCCAAAGAAGCTGAGGTTGATTGGTTCTATGAAGACCTACAACACCTTCTAAAACTAACACCAAACAAAGATGTCCTCTTCATCATAGGGGATTGGAAGGCTAAAGTAGGAAGTCAAGAAATCACCGGGATAACAGGCAGGCATGGCCTTGGTGTACAAAATGAAGCAGGACAAAGGCTAATAGAGTTTTGCCAAGAGAACACGCTGATCATAGCAAACACTCTTTTCCAACAGCACAATAGGTGACTCTACCCATGTACATCACCAGATGGTCAATATCGAAATCGGATTGATTATGTCCTTTGCAGCCAAAGATGGAGAAGTTCCATACCGTCAGTAAAAAACAAGACCTGGAGCTGACTGTGGCTCAGATCATGAGCTGCTTCTTGTAAAATGTCGGCTGAAATTGAAGAACGTAGGGAAAACCACTAAACCATTCAGGTATGACCTAAATCATATCCCTTATGAATATACAGTGGAGGTGAGGAATAGATTTCAGGGATTAGACCTGATAGACAGAGTGCCTGAGGAACTATGGACGGAGGTCCGTAACATTGTTCAGGAGGCAGCAACTCAATCCATCCCAAAGAAAAAGAAATGCAAGAAAGCAAAGTGGCTGTCTGAGGAGGCTTTACAAGTAGCTGAGGAAAGAAGGGAAGCGAAAAGCAAGGGAGAAAGGGGAAGATATATCCAACTGAACGCAGATGTCCAGAGAATAGCAAGGAGAGACAAGAAGGCCTTCTTAAATGAACAATGCAAAGAAATAGAGGAAAACAATAGAATGGAAAAGACTAGAGATCTCTTCAAGAAAATCAGAGATCTCAAGGGAACATTTTGTGCAAAGACGGGCATGATAAAGGACAAAGAAGGCAGGGACCTAACAGAAGCAGATGAGATTAAGAAGAGGTGGCAAGAATACACAGAAGAACTATACAGGAAAGATCTGAATGTCCCTGATAGCCATGACAGTGTGGTCACTGAACTTGAGCCGGACATCCTAGAGAGTGAAGTCAAATGGGCCTTGGGAAGCATTACTAACAACAAAGCTAGTGGAGATGACAGTATTCCAGCTGAGCTATTTAAAATCCTAAAAGATGATGCTGTTCAAGTGCTGCACTCAATATGCCAACAAATTTGGAACACTCAACAGCGGCCACAAGACTGCAAACGGTCAGTTTACATTCCAATTCCAAAGAAGGGCAACGCCAAAGAGTGTTCAAACTACCGTACAATTGCACTCATTTCACATGCCAGCAAGGTGATGCTCAAAATCCTACAAGCTAGGCTTCAGCAGTATGCGAACCGAGAAGTACCGGAAGTACAAGCTGGGTTTCAAAGAGGCAGAGGAACTAGAGATCAAATCGCCAACATTCGCTGCATCATGGAGAAAGCAAGAGAATTCCAGAAAAACGTCTATATCTGCTTCATTGACTACGCTAAAGCCTTTGATTGTGTGGATCACAACAAACTGTGGCAAATTCTTAAAGTGATGGGAGTACCAGACCACCTTACTTGTCTCCTGAGAAACCTGTATGAGGGTCAAGAAGCAACAGTAAGAACCAGACATGGAACAACTGATTGGTTCAAAATTGAGAAAGACATATGACAAGGCTGCATATTGTCGCCCTGCTTATTTAACTTCTATGTAGAGTACATCATGAGAAACGCCGGGTTGGATGAATCACAGGTCGGAATTAAGATTGCTGGGAGAATGATCAACAACCTCAGATACGTGGATGATACCACCCTAATGGCAGAAAGCGAAGAGGATCTAAAGAGCCTCTTGTTGAGGGTGAAATTGGAGAGTGCAAAAGCTGGTTTGAAACGCAACATTAAAAAAAAACGAAGATCATGGCATCTGGCCCCATCACTTCCTGGCATATAGAAGGGGAAGAAATGGAAGCAGTGACAGATTTTATTTTCTTGGGCTCCAAGATCACCACAGATGGTGACTGTAGCCATGAAATTAAAAGACGCTTGCTCCTTGGGAGGAAAGCTATGGCAATCCTAGACAGCATAGTAAGAAGCAGAGACATCACCTTGCCGACAAAGGTCCATCTAATCAAAGCTATGGTTTTCCCAGTAGCAACGTATGGCTGTGAGAGCTGGACTATAAGGAAGGCTGAGCGCCGAAGAATTGATGCTTTTAAACTGTGGTGCTGGAGAAGACTCTTATGAGTCCCCTGGACTGCAAGGAGGTCAAATCAGTCAATCCTAAAGGAAATCAACCCTGAGTGCTCATTGGAAGGACAGATACTGAAGCTGAAGCTCAAATATTTTGGCCACCTAATGCGAAGAGAAAAGTCCCTGGAAAAGACCCTGATTCTGGGAAAGACTGAAGGCAAAAGGAGAAGGGGACAGCAGAGGATGAGATGGCTAGATAGCATCACCGATGCTATGAATATGGACTTGAGCACGCTCTGGGAGAGAGCGCAGGACAGGAAGGCCTGGTGTGCTATGGTCCATGGGGTCACAAAGAGTCGGACACAACTGAACGACTGAACAACAACAATCAACCAACCATGAAGGATAGTCTTATGCCCTGGTAAGTTATTTAGTATGAATTTTGGGATGATTTTATTTTTTTCTGAAATTCAAGCGTCAATACTCAAACTAATGGAAATAATGAGAATAATATGGTACAAAAATTGCGAGTATCGTTGGGTGACCATTCCTTAACAATTGAGCTATGGGGATCTTGTCCGCAATGTTGTTCAACATCTGTATGAAGCCACTGGGAGCAGTCATTAGGGGATTTGGAGCCAAGTGTCATTAATATGCTAATGACACACAGTTCTATCTCCCTGTGACATCTGAATCAGGTGAGGCTGTGCAAGTCCTGGATGAGAACCTAGACTCAGTGATGGGCTGGATGAATGTTGTGAGAGAGCCAGTGTGGTGTAGTGGCAAGAGTGTTGGACTAGGAGCTGGGAGATCTGGGTTCTACTCCCCACTCGGCCATGAAAGCTCACTGGGTGACTTTGGGCCAGTCACAGACTCTCAGCCCAATCCACCTCACAGGGTTGTTGTTGTGAGGATAAAATGGAGAGGAGGAGGATAATGTAAGCCGCCTTGGGTTCCTTGTGAGAGGAAGAAAGGCGGGGTATAAATGCAATAAATAAATAAATAAAATAAAATGAGTGCCGATAAACTGAAGTTGAATCCTGGCAAGATGGAAGCCCTGTGGGTCAGTGGTTCCTGAGTCCGGGAGATAGGCTTATTGCCTGTTCTAGATGGGGTTGCACTCCCTTTGAAAGATTAGGTTTGCAATCTGTGGGTGCTCCTAGATTCATCACTGTCACCAGAGGCCCAAGTGGCCGTGGCAGCTCAGAGTGCCTTTTACTAGCTTCGACTGGTTCCCCAGCTATGGCCTCTCCTGGGCAGGGATAGCTTGGCTACAGTGGTACCCGTGCTAGTAACCTCAAAACTTGATTACTGCGGTGTGCTCTATATAGGGCTGCCCTTAAGGTTGGTCCAGAAGCTGGAGTTAGTGCAGCATGCAGCAGCTCAGCTGTTGTCAGGAGCTGTCCTTTCTCAGCATGCAACATCTTTGCTGAGGGAACTGCACTGGCTGCCTATCTGCTACTGAGCATAAGGTTTTGGTACTAGTATATGAAGCCCTAAACAACTTGGGACCAGGACACTTGAATGAGCACCTTTTCCCTTATCAAACTGCCCGGTCACTGAGGTCATCAAATGGCATGTTTTTGGTGGTTCTGCATGGACATATGGCCTGACTGGAACCCACCCGGAGAATAGCCTTCAGTGTGGTGGCTCCCTTTCTGTGGAACTATCTGCCTCTGGAGGTTAGGCAGGCACCAGCGTTGTGTTGTTTTTGGCGCCTCGGTTTTTATTGGTATAAGTTTTTAAACTTTTAATATGGTGTTTTTATTCTTTTTATCTTTTTCTTTTATTGTTCACCACTACAGAATCTGTTTAGATGTGGAACAGTATATAAATTTTGAAAATATAAGTAAACAAATGAACACACATTAATGCCACTACCATCTGTTGGTGTCAATATTCGGGACATTTCAGTACTTTCATTCTGTTTGTTTTCAGCTTAAAATTTCAGCTATAAATATATACAAAAGACATCCAAGGCATCTAGAGGAGAAAGAGGTCTGATCACATGTCATCATTACATCTTAGAGTGCAAACACCCTGCTGACGCATCCTTGCACTCAAGCAACCCCTCTTTTGTTCCCTTGGTAGCCAGCAACCCCAGTGGACCAATTGCAGAAAGGGTGCTGACGTAGGACCAAGGCAACGAGGAGTTCTGCCAGAAAGGTTCCTGGGATACATGCCGGAGCTGGTGGGAGGACTGAGGGGGAATTCGGGGTGAGGGGAAACAAGCCACGACAAGCCCGACCATCTGTCAGGAGTACCATGGGTTATTCAGCCAACAATCATCCTATGGTGGCTTATTCACAGGGTGCCTTAGCACGATGTGCGAACTCGCCCTATGCCAAAGACTTAACTCTGTGTCTGCATGTGATTATGATTCTTGCCTTAAATATTTCTGCACTGTTGTCTCCTCACTATGAAGAGCTACAAAGGTAATGGTAAGTTAACAAGCTAAATGGCCCAACTTAAGTCATGCTGAATTCATATAAAGCTGGGGCAAGGGGGGTTTAATATTTCCATCTTTGACATTCCTCCCCTCCCCAACTGTTTTTATCCCAGCAGGATTCACATCCAATCTTGGATCCCCACAGGGAGAAGAACAATAGGGAAGAAGCAGTTTGAGAGGGGAAGTTCAGTTTGTGGAAGAGTTTAGCACCTCCTCCCTTCTGCTCCAATGTTCTTTAGATTACACCCAATAGGGATTTGGCAGCAACCCAGTTCAGATACGCAGGTGTGCTGCTGTCTGGTCTGGCCATTAGTGGTAAGCTGATAACAAGGATGGCCCCTTTCAACAACCCTCTATCTGACTACTTGCCTTCCCAACTATTTGCTGAAATGCTTACCATCTAAAGCAAAAAACAGCAAAGCCACATGCTGCAGACTCTAATGGCAGTTTTCAGAAAGCTGCTAAACATGAAACTGAACAGTACTTTAATTACTGCTTGCAAAAAAGTAAGATTCGCTAAACCAAGAAGGCAACGCATTTTTCTGTAAGGAAAATGGTAGTGAATTGTTGTTAAACCAATATCCTTCATAGACACGCATGAAAATACATTCTTAAGATATATTTTTTTCTTTGCTATGAGGAAGACTATTGTTTTGTAATTATTTTTATTTTCAAAGCCAGCACTACTCATCAATCTATAAAATAAACTTCCTTGTATATAAGGAATGACCATTGTTTGTATTTTAAACAGTTTCACAGCTTTTACAAAACGTTATTTAGTTTGAGATATTTTATTTCAGTTATTCACCACATGAAAATTAAGTTTAGATTTTATGACCTAAGAATATAGCAACACTATTTTCCTTACTGTTTTAAGTTCCTGGCGCAGCTGTTGGTTTAAATTTGTTGATTCTTCTAATCGAGCTTCCAAAGCAGCTATTTTTTCTTCTTTTATTTCAAGTGATTTCTTCAGTGTGGACTCTAACCTTGACTCCAACAGTTTGTACTTGCTATTTAACAGAATAATTACAATGTTTTCATCATAAAAAACAAAACTAATTACCTCAAACAGGTAACATACAAACTTATTCTCAGCGTAGTGTATTTGAAAGGTGCTAGGTTGGTGGTTTTTCAAGCAATCTGTGTGTACGACACAATTCACCCACTCCGCTATTTTCATTTCCTGATGTTTGGCACAGAATCTTTTACCTCATTAAATTGGTCTAGACAGAAGAGAAGTGGTCTTCCTGGGTATAGACATATCTCAATTACTGGAGCCCTTTTCTTTTTAATTAATACAGTTACATTATTGCACTAGTTCACTTGACAAAGCATTAATGCTGTCTGCTAATTTCTTTTTAAAAATCTAGATCTGGGTATTATGTCATTTTGGAGGTTGGTTACTGCATTATCATGAACTTTGAACCATGGCCTGATCTCCCACTCTTCTTCTCTTTTCATCAGATTTATTTGACGAAATATATATATCTGTGACAGTAAGGGAGAAAACTAAAATATGTCTCCAGTGCTGGTGTCTGTGCACCCTTACACAACTGGAAGATGATTTCAATTATATCAGTACATAAACAATCCAGAATGTAAATAGAATGAATTGCTAGTGAGCAGTCTTCATTTTGGCTGCATTCCAAAATGGCTTGATTACAATCTTCTATTATGAAGAACCTGGAGAGCACACCCTGCAGTTACCATCTCATGCTTGTTCAAAATATAGTGGTAGAAAAGAGAAGGAATAAACTATCATGCAGGTGCATGAGTATTTCATGTATATATTCATAATGTGTGAACCCAGCACCCAATACAGCTGCTATTTCAGAATTGGTACTTGGTTTCTTTTGTGTAACAAACATAGACATTTTCCACTTTGTTTTCTGAGACATAGTTGAAAATGGTTCTACAGAATTTTTAATTTTCAAACTGGTCATATCTGCATCTGACTTTTCCAAGTTTCACATATGTCTCCTGAGTATCTAACTTTGGGAATTTTTGTACATGTTTAAACAGCTATAGTGTAGTGCCAAGGAAGGAAGCATGACAAAAGTCTGGATCATATTTATGGAAATGCTGCACTCTACTCTTCCCTGTGCTCCAGCTGATCCTTGGAGGAGACAGGTTGGGAGGATGACAGAAGGTCATCAAGAAGATTGAACATGAGTCCGTACAGGCACAGACCTGTGGAAATTCATGTGCAGATATGGCCCAGCCATAGCAAAATTAGGTAAGAGGACAGAGAGTTATCATGACACCACCAATTCTACATGATCACTGTCCATTCGGAGAATCAAGCCATTTGAGTCAGAAGGTAACTTGCCCTCCCACATTCTCCTGCCATATTGATTATTGATGACCAGATTAAGTGAAATACTAAAAAAAGCAGACATCTTTATATCATGCAAACAACATTCTTAAATATCCTTTTAACTAAAAGCTTTATCAAACTACATAGATCACAGACTAGAAGATAAGGAATTACCCAAGT
This sequence comes from Heloderma suspectum, assembly GCF_057233095.1. Classification (NCBI taxonomy): domain Eukaryota; kingdom Metazoa; phylum Chordata; class Lepidosauria; order Squamata; family Helodermatidae; genus Heloderma; species Heloderma suspectum. The sequence goes on from NC_139458.1 coordinate 425,243,799, forward strand.
AATTTCCTCCATTATCTTGAGGTCTAGATATTAGGTCACAGAAGCATTACAACTTTGTTAAAATTAAACTAACAAAATGGTAGAGGAGAAAATAAACAAATGGAAAATTTGCTATCATGGATGTGTCAAAAAGGAAAGGGGAGACAAACATAAGACAGTGCAAATGTACACTTAACTCATCCCAGCTTTAGAAGAGATTCATGTTATATGGAACAGGAATATTTTCTGGTTTCAAGGCAACACACCAAGTGTCCTTAAATACTGTGAATGCTCATAGAGTGGTAAGCCAGAACGGCTGCTTATCCTGATTTACTGTGAACAACCAGTGTGCTGGTGCATGCAGCTCACTTGCTCCTGCTTGGCTCCTCCTTTCATGTGGGTGAGTAAAACAAATCAGAAATGGAAAGCTTCACATTATGTATGAACCCAGGCTTGTTTGTTGCTCCCGAACAAGCCAGGCTTATCAGCCCAGATTAAACCGGGAGTTTGTTGTTATCTTACAAATTCTGGTTTGTTTAGGAACAACAAACCAGGAACACAGATTTAATTTTGGACATCACATAAAGCTTTCCATTTCTGGTCTGTTTTACTCCTTTGCACAAAACAGCAGTGAACGTTCACGCAACGTTAAAACAGGATAAACCAGTTATTCTGGTTTATGTGTGAACATAGCCCCTGTCTAATCTTAAATACAAATACTCAGGTATAATAACGAGTACATACATATTGATGTATATGCCACAGGTACAGCATTGGTTACATTTAAGAAGTACAACCATGCAACTTCTCCTATCCACTCATCCATTTTCTCATTCCACCATAACCCAACTTCAATGTTAGGAAACTGTTTTCTACAAAATATAATTACGTTTTGAAAAATGTAGACACCTAAAACTATTCCTTCCTCATACTACGTCTTCCATGGAAACCTATCACCCTAACAAAACACACATACCCCTGAACACACAAGTCCCTAATCCCATCAGTTATCCAACCTCATTGCCACCAAAATTGCTCTTCTCACCTATTAACTTCACTCTACAACAGCACCGACTCACCCCTCCTGTGGCCACCAAACAACTAGAGTATTTAAGTAGTTGCCAGGAGCTAATGATGGGAAACTGAATAGGAACTAAACCTGAAGGCTGGGAGAAAAAAGGAAATAAAACATTTTAAAAGTAAAAGTACTTGATATTCCCCTTGAGAAGTTCACATTGCCCCAACTGAAAATAAAACAAGATACATAAAATCATGAAGCTGGCTACCTCTTGAGATGGAAGGTTCTGAATCTGCCACCACCATTATGTCAGTCACTGCTAATAACATACTGGAGTACCAGCCATTATTTTCAATTGAGTAGTATGCTGACAGGAGGGCTGGTCAGAAGCTGCTTTTCTTAACACGTATTTTTCCCCGATTTCACAAGGAACAGGATAAAACACACCACCAAGTAAAGGAAACAGATGTTTGTATGCTATTAGCTTTATACTGGCAGACGCAGTAAGCTAAAGAAAGCCAAAAGCACTTACAGAGACTGATCATGTTTCCTTGCCTGATGTATGATAGTTTCTTTTTCTGTCGTTATGCTCAGAAATCTATTATAGCAGAAAATGGTAAATCCTATACTTTAAAGGACTATAGTTTAGGAGACATGTCCCTCACATTCACTGCAGAAACACTACAAGGAGGAGGTCATTCCTTTAATAAGGTATAGAAAACCTGAAGAGGAGCTTGGAAGTGTATGTTGCACCAGCTGTTCAAGGGTCATTCAACATATACTGTGAAAAACAGCTGGTGCAAAAATACAATAAACAACTGCATGCAATTTATTCCGCAGAGGCCTTGCATACTTATACCTGTCATCTGTACTCTGCTCATCATGCAAGAGGCGCTCCTTATTTAATCCTATCTTTTCAAGTTCATGTGTAAGCTTTTCTAAATCATTATTCATCTGCTGCGTCTTCAGTTTTTCATTTACCAAATCCTGCAAGAAAGACAGACAGAAAGAAAGGTGCACTGAACATATGAAATTACAATAATGCATTTCTAGAGATTATAGCAGAATGGGCATAGCTTTAGAGAGTGGAAAGCAGTTCTGAGAGAGGCTTCCCTTTGTATCCTGTGTTTCCACAAACAATGGTACTCAAGGTGGCTACCAATAATAAAATCAAGAATTAAAAATAATTAATTAAAACACAACATAACATAAATTAAAAGCACAATTAAATACACAAAAGACATAAGCAACTTCCAGCCCATTAAAAGCCCCTTCAACACCAGACCAGTTTATATACCAAAGGCCGGTCTGAATAAAAATATATTTGCCAGCTGGCAGAAGGACAGCAAGGAGGGAGCCAACCTAGACTGGAAGTGGCCACCGAGAAGGGCCTCTCTTGCGTCCCCACCAAATATGTCTGTGATAGTGGTGGGACCAAGAAAAGGGCTTTTCCAGAAGATCTTAAAATCTGAGAAGGCTCATATGGGAGAATGTGGTCTTTCAGATAACCTGGTCCCAAGTCACATAGGCCTTCATAGGTCATAACCAGCACTTTGAATTGTGCCTGGCGACACACTAGTAGCCAGTGAAGCTGTTGTACCAAGTGAATCACACATGGTGTTCACACATTTATACCATAACACTGTCTTACTTTACTGATTTTTTGGGCTGAGGAGCAGCATAAAAATACTTCAAATAAATCAAATTTGAATTCATTTTATATTTTTTACTCCTTTATTTTTGCTGGTCATCTTATATATATTGGGTTGTATCCAATAGTGGCTTTGCCTTAGTACACTCACAACATCAGGGCATGTGGACTTCACCGAACCACCCTGCACCATATCCTATTCTGTTCTAAAGGGTCCCACAACCCTCAGAAGCAGCTGTGTGTGTGTGTGTGGGGGGGAGGGATTAAGTGGGTGGGGAAAACTGAAGAAAAGCAGAATTGCTTTTTGCTAAGACAAAGCCACCATTGATACAACCCATGGACATTAATAAATCCAGCAAGGCAGCTTTAACGCTAATCAGATATGATCCTGAAATAATATAGCCTTTAATTATTACAAAGAGTACGTCACACCACCCCTTTTCACTGGAATTACCATCCCTTGGTCCATCATTTTTTGTGGAGCATCCTATGACATTGTCAAATGGATGCATTCCAGTGTTTTCTGTGTTGTATTCAGGGACAGACGAATGTCAGTTTCACTTTGTATAATGTTGGCATTTTTTCAAGCACAAGTGCATTCCATCCTTTTTGTGCATCAGTCTGCATTTGCAAAATATGGAGAAATGCAAAAATCAAAGAATAATTGCATTCCAGTTCATGTTATAGTTCAGGAAGTGAGAATTAAGCCATTTGTTCTAAAAATGGAACTAAAAGAGTCTCACTCCCTTGGGGGACCCTCCAGAGCACGTTTGGGGGGGCACAGGGGTGTGTGCAGTGGAGAGGAGAAAGTCCCATCATGCAAGCAAACATTCAGTAGCATAACACTGGATTTCACCCTATATTATTGTATGAAACTGATATATTATCTACTGTATGTATTACAGCTGAATTACTAGTCATCATAACAGTATATTATGCAATAGGGAACATTACCTCTCGCAACGTGACAAGTGTTTTCTTGTCAATGGTGGCTCTTTTTACAAGCTCTTTATTTTCCTTTTCAATTTCCTTCAGTCGAACAGAAGCTTCTTTACAAACACCAATTTCCTTAATGAGAGACTTGTTCTCATTTTCCAGGTGACCAATTTTTACATTATTTTCTTCTAATGTGCTATCCTTAATATCAGCTTGCTGTCGAAGCCTCTTGTTCTCTTTTTCTAGCTGCTTCTTATCTTTTTCCAGTTGAGAGGTCTCTTGCTCTAAAAGCTTATTCTCTCTCTCCAATTTTTCCAAGCGTTTACTAGAGATTTTGAGTTCTTCCAAATTTTTTTGTAAAGCTTGGTTTTCTGTCTCTAGATCTTGAAGTTCACTTTCCAGATGCTGAATCTTTTTGTTGCTGTTTTCTAGGGCTCTCTGCAGCCTTTGGTTTTCAGTATCCAAACCCTGATAACTCACTTCTAAACGTTCAGTCTTCTTAAAAGATGTTTTCATAAGCTCCAGACTCTTCTGAAGCTGTCCTTTCTCACTTTCCAGTTCTTTATTTTCCAGCTCTAGCTGAGCTACCTTGATATTGTTACTTTTCAAAAATTCAACTGTTCTTCTGAGCTCCAAGTTTTCTTCATCAAGTTGTGTATTCTCTTTTTCTAAGGACTCTAACTGAAAGCTGAGATTTTTCAGACTATCTAAAGTCTTTTTCAGTTTTCTGTTTTCAACATCTAGGCTGGAGTTCTCTTGTTCCAAAGCATCTATTTTTTCACATGTAATCTTCAAATTGGTAATTTTTTTCTGTAATAGTTCATTTTCTTTTTCAAGATGATGAACTTCTTTCTCCAGCTCTTCTGCTCTTTCTCCCTTCTCTTTATAATGTTCTAGTTCTTTTTTCAGTTGCTTCTTTTCAAACTCTATCTTATTTAATTTACTGCTTGTCTCTTTGATAGATTCATGGAGAATTTTATTTTCCTTTTCAATATCTTTTACTCTTGCTTCGGTACCAATTTGTGAACGTTGTCTAAGGGAAGCTACTGTTTGATTCAAATGCTCATTCTCCTGTTCCAATATTTTAATCTAATTAATTGAAATGAGAAATGAAAGTTTAAATCACTATCAAGCTTATTTTATATTAAGAGACCAACAGTCTTCCAAGAGTTAGATAAAAAGGTACAACAGTAGTATGCAAGTCTGAACTGTAACACTGAGTCTTTGGTATATTGCAAAGCAATCTTAAAACTGTCTCACCACATAGCCATTCAATCCAAATTTTAGCCCACTTTCAGGACTGTAGGAAGGCAGGCACTCCAGAACATAGAGGAGCCCTCCTTTAAGAGTCTGGTCAGTTACACCACCACATAGGACTACCTTTGACAGCAGTGTTGATTTTGGAGAGCTAAAGCATTGGCAAGTGAAAGCCTTGGATCCAAGATTAGGAATATTTGTGTTACCCAAAGAACTGCGGTAGAAAGTAAAAATAAAAATCTGTGCCAGAGGAACTGCTTAGTTAGAGACTGGGTTCGCACAACACACTAACCAATGATGGTTTATTTTCCCAAAGAAACCATCACTGGTTAGAGTGTCATGCGAACCCTGGACCATGCTTCTCAGGGTGAGATGTTTTTCCCAAACAACCCACCATGATAACCCACAGTCTGCAGTAGAGGTTATTTTACGCACAATGGGTTGGCATGTCGTCTGCCACCCCATCATCAGTAAATGGCATCAAGCAGCGAGCTGCTTGGCAAGAGCGGCAGCAACCCCTGCCACTCTTGCCCAGTAGGGTTGCGACTGCCATTTGCGACTGCACCCAAGACACTGCCCATGCCCCTTTCCAGCGACAGTGGTGCCCAAACGGCACCTTGGAGGGGCTGTTACCTGCCACCTTCGCCCGCGCTGATTCCTTCTTCCTGGCTCCAATCACGATTGGGGTCAGGTGCCTTTAAAAAAAAAATCCCCATTTGTCAAAAATGGGACCCAGAACATTTTTTTAAAGGGACCTGACCCCAATCAGAGCCAGGAAGGGGGACTTGATGGCGGACAAGACAGGTCTGCTGCCAGGTCCCCTGGAATGTGGGCTGGAGGACTGAGGGGGAGGGAGGGGCACACAACCCATCCACACAAACAACCCACGGTGGGTTGTCTGTCCAGTCATGTGGTGGGTGCGCTAGCTACCCACAGTGGATTGTTCACAAAACAACCCACCTTGCATGGTTTGCCAAACACCATAGGCTAGTGTGATGTGTGAACACCACCAAAGAGTTAGTTAACACCAAAACTTCAAACCACCCTGGGCTATAGAGAAAGCCAATTCTTACCGACCTAGGGCCTAGCTAACGAGGAGAACCAAGCAGGTCTGCCAACAATTTTCCTTGACAGAATGACCCCCTCTACAGAGCAAAGTCTGTTCTTTCTTCTCCTTCCAGAGCCTTCCTCTCTTTCAACCAATCAGAGCCTGATGGGTGGGCTTGTCTGCTCATAGAAAGGCTGATTAATGTGTATGGATTTTCTGTCTGCTTAGATCCTTATGAAAAGCATGGGCATGGCTCACCCATAGCGTACTCGGACAATTTCAAAAATGAAAAAAATAGAGAAATACATTCAGCTGAAATGAAAACTGTGTATGAAAACTGCAACAGGAAAAATGGGCCGTGATTACCACGGTACAGAAAAGGATATCAAAACACTGGGTTGTATCCAGTGGTATCCTGCTGCTAATAGAAGGATTTTTGATTGAGCAGACCTCTGTGAGTGGAAAGGAGGGGAATGTGATTTCCATTAATTCTTCCTTCCTTCTGCACCCCCATGTCCCCCCTAAATTTGCTCCAGGAGACCTTCAGAACAGCACTGGAGGTGGCGTGGGAGGTTGCAGTAGGAAGGGAGAGTATGCAAAAATCATCCCCCATTTCCACTCAAGGAGGTCTCTGCTGGATCAAATAGTGTTCTGTCAGCAGAGGGACACAGTTGGATACAACCCATACTACTTAAATTTTAAAATGTTAGTCTTGGCCATCTAAACTAAGGTCTTTGTATTACCTGTCTTTCTGAGTTTTCTCTCAGAGTCTCAATTGTCTTTTCAAGCTGTGCTTTCTCTTTCATCAGATCTTTGCTAAGATTCTGACTGTTCTGAAGACTTTGCTTCTCTTCAGCAAGTTCATTTTCAAGTCCTTCCAGCTACAGAGAAACACAAAATTACAAAAAAATAAGCAAATCTTACATTTGAGTATAGACAGACTCCTGAAAGTGGAGATTTGATTATTTGTTCTTCTTTATTTATTTATTTATTTATTGCATTTATACCCCGCCTTTTTTCCTCTTGCAAGGAACCCAAGGCAGCTTACATTATCCTCCTCCTCTCCATTTTATCCTCACAACAACAACCCTGTGAGGTGGGTTGGGCTGAGAGTGTGTGACTGGCCCAAAGTCACCCAGTGAGCTTCCATGGCTGAGTGGGGATTAGAACCCGGATCTCCCAGCTCCTAGTCCAACACTCCTGCCACTACACCACACTGGCTCTTTTAATTAAATTCTTTTAATTAAACCTATATCAGAATTTATGATTTATAGTTAACACCAAAACTTTATAGTTAACACCAAGAATTATAGTTAACTATATATTTATAGTTAACTATATATTTATAGTTAACACCAAGAATTTAACCTAATTCTTTTAATTAAACCTATATCAGAATTTATATAACAAGAGAAGCCACAGAGTATGGACAGCATACTGAAGTGTCAAGAATATCAAGATTTAAACGTTTCAATACATTTATTCCTGCAAATTTATGTGGATGCTAATGAAAACACTGCTCTGCACAAGCACTGATCCTGCAGACACCGCGAAAGTTCTCAAATGCTTTTGTTGAACATATTTCAAGGATTAAACTATCCCTTTGTATTAGAATTCATGCCATTAACTAAAGCATATATCCATAGTAGAAGTAGAATTGAGAGTGTTAGCCACAGCGAGTCTCGGGCTTGCATGCTCCTCTTCTAAAGCATGGCCATGAGGATATGGGAGTTTTCACTTTTCTGTTTTTCATTTACAGCAGTAAATGAAAAACATGAAAAAACATGAAAAAAAAATGGGGGGGGATCATAAACATGTTAGGAGTGCCCCCTTATCTGTGTGTGTGCGTGCACACGTGCATGGATGTGTACCCTGTGTGCATGCTACTCACTCTGGTATTTCTCTCTCTCCCTGGCTCTTTCCCCCCCTCTCTGGCTCCTCTTCCCCCTCCTCTCTCGCTGGCTCCTCTCTCCCTCTGGCTTCGCTTTCTCCCTCCCCCATCTGCACCCAGGATTCTTTCTTTCTTTTTCTCTCTGCTCCCACTTTCTCTCTCTCTCTCTCTCTCTCTGGCTCCTCTCCCCCACCCTGGCTCCTCTCCCCCACTTCCTCTAGCTCCTCTTTCCTCCCACTCGCTCGCCCTCCCTCCTTCTCTCTCTCTCTCTCTCTGATCCATCCATCCACCATCCCTTCCTTCCTTTCCTTCCAGCTCTCTGGCTCCCCTTCCTTCCTCTTGCTCTCTGGCTGCTCTCTCTTTCCTTCCCTCTCTCTGGCTGCTCTTCCTTCCTTCCTTCCTTCCTTCCCTCCCTCCCTCCCTCCCTCCCTCTCTCTGGTTCCTCTTTCTTTCTCCTCCCCCATCCCATCTCCCAGGATCCTTTCTTTTTCTCTCTGGTTCACTTTCTTTCTCTTTTTCTGGCTCCTCTTTCTCTCTTCCTCTTGCCTCACCCCCATGCAACTGAATGGAGAAATTTCTCCATTCATTTGCATGGGGTGAGGAAAAGCCCTCCTGCTGAAAACTGGCAGCGGGGTGGGGGGGCAAACCTCACACCACCCCCCGCCCAGACAAGAAGCCTGCTTCCCCAAAGGTCCTTGGTGGAGAGTGCACTTCACCCCTCTTCCAGCTGTTTTTTGGCAGGGGGCTTTTTTGCTTCCTATATAAGCCTCTGTGGAATTACTCCATAGGCTTACATATGGAGCAAAAAATCCCCCCTGCTGAAAAATGGCTGGGGGGGTCTGTGAAGTGCACCCCCACCAAGGAACCTTGAGGCAGAGGGTCTTTGGCAGAGACTGAGCTTTGCCCCACCTCCAGTTGGTTGTCAGTTTTTTCTCTCCCTAAATAAGCCTATGAGGAAATCACTCCTTAGGCTTATATAGGGAGCGAATATAGCCTGGAAGGCACCTCAGCCTGTTCTTGCAAATGCAGTGGTGCCTAGAGGCACCACGTTGGGCCCCCCTGCTCTGGTGTGTTTAAACAAGCTAGCTTCATAACCCATAGTTCGACTCTGGTTTGTTTCAAATGAACTGTAGTGAAGATTAACCCCAGTGCACTGGGTTTGACTGAAACAACAAGATGTGGTTAATCAAAAGCGGAAGAGAAAGCTTCTGATCTCTTCCTCTTGACTGTGCCAGAAAAGGTGAGGGGAGTGGGAGAGGGCAAGCCTGAGCTTCCCTGGAGTTTGTTGTCATGACATTTGAACCAGATCAATGGAGGCCAAAAGTCAAATTATGAAATTAAAGAGGCATTATTAAAATGTGTGAGGTGTATCTGTTACCCTTTGAATCAATAACATACAGTTACAGCACAATGCACTCTGATAGAATATTTCTCACTATCCAAATCATACAAAGCTTAAAAGACATTGGGCTTAGAACAGAGCAGAATATATACATTGCCTTCTATATAATATATTATAAGCATTTGAGAGTTGCGTTTTCAGTCAGAAACAAAATATTACAACTATTCTGTCAATTATGGTAACCTTTTCTTCACATTTTCTTTCATCTCCAGTTTCAATTTTGTTTCCTCATTGGGACAGAGAAGTGTCTGAAATAGGGAAGATGGCCTGAAATTGGGAAGACGGACTGAAATTTGTCAAAACCTGTAAGATGCAATGGTTGAGAAAATGTATATATAAAAAAGGCAAACAGTTACATTTGCTTTATCTCAGAAACTGCTCTGACAATCTAGTCAATGAATGAATTCCTCTGGCAAAAAAAACACACCATAATAAAGTATTAAACACAGATTCTCTGTTAAAGTATTAAACACAGATTCTCTGGGAAGAGGAGCCAGAGAGGGGAGAAAGAGCCAGGGAGAGAGAGAGATACCAGAGTGAGTAGCATGCACACAGGGTACACATCCATGCACATGTGCACACACACACACAGATAAGGGGGCACTCCTAATAGAACAGGGGTGGTAAAATTAAGCTTATGTTTGAGACCTTACAGCAGCTTTAACAGTGTTTCAATTTTAATATATTCAGAAAATCTCCATTTGTGAATTATGCACTACAATTTAACATATTCTTAATTTAAAAATATATAACAATAGATACCTTTTTACTTAGTCTTTGGTTCTCCTTTTCCATTTTCAACATTTTTGAATTACTTCCTTCTGCACATCCCACTGCATTCTGCAGTTCTTCCACAGTCTTTAACAAACTTTGGTTTTCCATTTCTAGTTTCAGTAACCGACTTGATGTCAGTTCATTCACCTCATGGCCAAGTGACTTTCTTGGAACTATCGGATTAAAACAGGATAAAAAAGGTAAAAGTTTCCTTATCTGTAATCTGTAAATTGTTTTTGATTTATAATTAACATAAGCCATATGAATCATGTCTAAGGGGGCCAGACCAACCCTACTTCATCATGCTACTGCCACACAGTACTGCATACAAAAGGCAGCAGGGCCTCAATTGCTTTTATTTCTTTCAGAAAACAGATTATGAATACCAAAAAGTCTAGAGTAATTGCTTTGACAAATAGTTTGCCCAGTTCCAGAAATGCAGGATATTTGAACAAAGGCACTTTTTTTGTGATAAGCATAGAACCATTTTCTGTCCAGAGACACAGTTACACAAAATAATCTGCACAGATCTCAAATCACTAATATTAGTGATCTTAATGCTGTACAATCAACCAACTTCATACTTCAATCTTGAGGCTTAGACCTGCAGACAGGCACAGAATCTAGAATTGTTTAGCCAAAGAATATGCAAAGTTCATCTTACGCTGCACTTTGGAGGGAGACAGTTCAAAGCTAAGATTTATTTGCTGAGAAAGAGAAGAAAACTAAGTGCCCCTCCTGACATGAAGATTTTGGTTACCCCTCCAGACATAAAGATTTGATTGCCAAAAATGTATAGTGACAAACATAACTATTTTGGGAACTGAATCTCTCATTCATTTCAGATAAGGCAGTATTTCTGATTTGCATAATTCCAGAAATTTTTTTTGGAAAAATGCTTCAATAAACAGCTGCCACAGCATACAAAAACAGAGCTGCCCTTCATTGTTTGAAATTAAAAAAAAGAACGAGATTAACAAAATTGAGCCAGACAATCTTCAAAATACATTTGTTAGGATTGTTTTTGTTAGAATTGCTCCATATTGAGTAGCCTAGGTAGGTCTAGCATGGCAGCCATGTCAAAAGCCATATCTAACCTAGCACGAGAGTGGTGACAGCAACCATTCAATGTCAATTCCATACTTGAAAAATATGCTAACGTAAGAATGGTCACTGGAAAGCAGCAACTATATCGATGAATGAGACGGGCCCCTCCAAGAACAGTTTATAAACATCTCAGCCAGCTCATGGAGTATCTGAAATGGTCAGCTGCCCATTTTCCACCTGAATAGCAAAGAAGTTAAGCTTTATGTACCTTCAGAAAGTTCAGATGATCTGTTTATCTGTTCAAGTTCCCAGCCCAGATGCAGTGATTCATCCATACTCTGTTTCTGAGCCATTTCTAGAGTCATATTTTCCTCCATAAGTTCCTCAATTTTCTTCCGATCCATATCATGTTCCTTAAACATTGTTTACATGAAACTTTTCTTTAAAACTTCCTCTCAAAGTACACAAACAGATTTCAGTAACCAAAGTTTTACAAATTTTACGGGCTGAATCTTCTAATCTGTTAAAGGATCTGAAGCTACTGCCAGCAGTGCAAAAATGATTTATTTAAGCTTAACATATATGCAATCTGGTCATCAGATGTAAATGTATATGGCACTATATTATCCTTGGAAATCATAAAATTACCATTTTAACAATTTCAGTAAAGAAAGATTTAGGAGGAGTGCCATAGCTCACTGCTAGAGCACATGTGTTTCATCCAAAATTGCTAGGCTCAGTCCCTGGCATTTTCAGGTAGGGATGGAAAAGATTCCTGTCTGAATCTCTGGAGAACTGTTTCCAATCAATATAGACAATACAGAGCTAGATGGACCAAGTTTTTAACTTGATATAAAGGCAGCTTCATAGGTTTCTATTTGCTATTTGAAAAGACAGAAGTTGAAACAAAAACATAAAAACCAGATGAATTTTCCCATCAAATCTTGTTTTAGAAATGCATCTGACATCATTATGCTATATATAGAAGGGTTTTTTTTTCTGCTTTATATCCCATTTTCACCCAATAAAGTATTGCTCAATTTCAGGGGGAAAGCATTCCCAGTTTGAAAGGCAGTCAGTTACAAAAGTAATTACAACAAAAAACATAAATTTGGTCTACCAAAATTGTGAGCAACCTAGGTCCTGTTCAAAGGCTCATGTTAAATTCTGCAATGATTAAATCTTCAAATAATCTCGGAAGCTAAGCAGGGTCAGCCCTAGTTAGTACTTGGATGGGAGACTGCCTGGGAATCAGGCTTTCTGCACTGAGCAGGGGGTTGGACTCAATGGTCTTGTAGGCCCCTTCCAACCCTATGAGTCTATGATTCTATTCTATGAAATGTAAAATAGAGGAATTCTGGAAATGACAATATTTAAAAATATTTATATGCCACTTTTCTATTAAAAATATCCAAAGCAGCCTACAATGAAAGAAATCCAATTCAAAGAATACATAAATAAAATTAGCAGCAGCCAGACTAGCAGACTGTTTTTTTAAACCTACACATCTGAGGTCTCATCCTGTATGCTCACCATCTCCATATCATGTAGTTTAGCTTTTAACTGTAGGTTCTCCTTTTCCAGTTCATGTAATTTATCAGAACGGGCTCGGGTTCCCTCCAACTGATCTTCCAACATTGTCTTAGTTTCCAACAATACTTGATTATCTTCTTTTAGCTCCTACAAGAATCAGAAAGAAATATGAAACTGATGATTAAGAGAACATAAGAATGTCAATAGAACATTGTAAATAATGGCATGCACTGAACAAAAACTTTAACAAAAACCACTGGCTATGTTTTATATAAAGCTTATTAATAGAGCTGGGTCACAAAAAGTACGACAATGTGAAATACTAGGTACATAATTTCAAATCTTGAGCTAAAACTGATTTAACATTCAGGCTTGGAACCAAATGCTCGTGCAGTGGGACTTCAGTTCATGCAACAGGCCCATGCTCTCCTCCCCCCTGCAGCCCTTAAACCTGCTCTGGAGGGTCTCCCAACATCTGGGGGGGCTGCAAGGGGAGGGGAAATCCATTCTGCCAGTGACCTCCCTTTTGCTGGTGGATCACTCCCACTGGATGCAACCCTCAGAATCCACTTTGGAACCCATGGAAGTAGATTTTAAATTCAAGCACTGAAACCCCAGCATTACAATCATCAAATACAGTGCAGAAACATAGGATTTGATGATAACATCAAACAATGGAGCAATCTGCCCCTGCTGCAGTGTTGGAACTTACTGCCACTGTTAGTCTGATGCATAACTTTTAGACAAACTCCAACCTCTCCCAGGTGTGTTCAACTATGAAGTTTTTTTAATGAATAATCCATGACACAGGAGCTTCTCCTTCCCAACTTTGGGTCATTTAAAAGGACAGCAGTAAATACTTTTGATATGGACAACAACATGAAAGCCTGTCCTTTCTGGAGCATGTTGATAACATTTAATGAACTGAAGCACACAGGTTCCTGATTGCAAGATCCCTGCTGAGAGGTGCAAATAGGAAACAGTCATCTGGTCCCAGACAACAAAGTTGATCATCAGATCTCTCACAATTGGATTTAAGCAGATGATTACAGCTAAAGTGATATTTATTAGTTAAGAATTTCTTAAAGTGAAACAAAAGATAGACAGGTTGCTTACCCGCAACTGTAGTTCTTCAACTGGTCATCTGTGCATCTGTCTGTCTGTCTGTCTATTTATGGGCTCTGTGCCTGTGGAGACTCATTTGGAAAACTTCCAAGCGGAGCAAAGTTTTGGTGGGACTCCCCCCCTTCGATATTATATACTATGTGGGTTCCTGCCTTCCCCTCATTTTCTTAAGACCGCAAAAGGCAGTCTCAAGTCCGAGGAGAAAGACACCTCGGTACCAATAAGAGATAACACTGACACTGAAGTGGGGATGGTGGGAGGGTTGTATGAATTCACAGATGTCCACTCAAAGAACTATGGTTACAGGTAAGCAACCTTTCTTCTTCGTGGTCTCTATGCATCACACATATGGGCGAATAACAAGCTGACTTACCAGAAGTGGGTCGGTGTCTCATGACTGTACTGATGAGAACACAGCCCTACCAAAGGCGCAGTCTGATCGGGCCTGAACATCTAGTCTGTAGTGACTTATAAAAGTTGAGGGTTTAGATCAGGTAGCTGCCTTGCATAGGTCCATGAGAGGAATCCCCCTTGCAAAGGCCATAGATGTCACCATTTCCCATGTCGAATGTGCTCAAATTCGAGGCAGTAGGTCCCTTCCCAAGACTTGGTATGCTTATCAAATAGTCTGTACAATCCATGATCCTAGTCTCTGGGAAGATACTGGTGAGCCTTTACTATGCCCTCCATAGCAGAGGAATAAGTGCTGTGACTTTCGGAAAAAGCCTGGGAGTTATAAAAAGCCAAGGATCTCCAGACATCTAAAGTGTGTATCTTCTCTCCAAGTTCGTTGTTGGAGAAGGAAAAAAGACAGGGAGGACCATTGGTTGATTCACATGGAAGTCTGTCACCACTTTTGGAAGAAAAGCTATGTCTGGCCTGAGTAGTACCTTTTCCTTGTGAAAAAATGGTATAAATCTATACATAAAGCAGAGAGCTCACTTGCTCTTCTTGAGGTCGTAATCACTCCCCCAAAAGCAACCTCCCAAGAGAGGAGTCTCAAATCTATGGTAGCGAGAGGTTCAAATGGAACCAACGTTAAGACTATTAAGCATTAGTGATAAGTCCCATTGAGGAATGAAGTCCCTCACAAGAGAAGCCAAGTTCCTGAGTCCCCATAAAAACTGTTTGAATAAAAGGGTGGATGAAAATTGAAAAACCCTGCAAGTCACCTCTCATTGCAGATATTGCCAAGGCACATACTGTAATAGAGGATTATTACTGTATAAGTGTTAGAGAAAACATAAAATATCTGTGAGTGAATAGTTGTTAGGATCACAATTGTTTTCAGCTGCAAACTGTGTAAAAGCCACCCACTTGCCGCATCTAGTATTGACTGTATGTTTGTTGGTACCGATGAAGGGCAGTTGTCGGACACCGAATCTTCCACACCGTGAGCTTCAAAGTGTGGAGTTTGGGATGACGAACCCGAACTCGGTCCCGAGAGATTAGGTCATCTATTTGTGGAAGCGGAAGACAATGCCCTTTTGCTTAGTCCCTCAGTATTTTGAACCAAGGTTGTCTCGGCCACCACGGGGCGATTAGAATGCAGTCTTTCATATCTTCCCTGATTTTTGAAACTACCCTCATGAGAAGCGGAAAGGGAGGAAAAAGGTAAAACAGAGTTCCCTTCCATTTCAGAAGGAAAGCATTGCCGAGTGATCCCTGACCCACTCCCGCTCTGGAGCAAAAGTTTTTGCCAACCGTGTTCACTGAAGTTGCAAAAAGATCTATCTCAGGTCAACCCCACTTCCTGACAATCGTTTCCAGAATTGTCCTGGCAAATTGCCATTCATGGGAGCACTGGTGAAGGTGACTGAGAGAGTGTGCTAGAACATTGCCTGTTTCAGCAATATGGAGAGCCGTCAGCCAAATGTCCCTCGCAACAACCCAGTTGCAAATGTTCAGTGAGATGAAGACGACTTGGAGAATGGGTCCCCCCTTGCTTGTTTAGATACCATAGAACTGTGGTATTGTCCGTGATAATTTGAATATGTCGATGCAGAAGATACAGCTCAAAGGCACGCAGGGCCTTCCAGACTGCCATTAACTCCAGGAAATTTATGTGGGAGGTAGTCTCTGCAGAAGACCACAGACCCTGCATTTGTAGAGGGCCACAATGAGCTCCCCAACCTAGTAAGGAAGCATCTGTCATCAGGACCCTGGACAGAGGACAGGCGAGAAAAGGCATCCCCCAAATCAGATGTGTGGAGTCCATCCAGGAGATGGGAGAGCCAGGGCCTGCAGGAGAAGCCACCACCACCACCGGGGAAAAGGCGTGCCTGCTGCTGCTGGGCCTGCTGCCGCTACCGCCGCTACCGCCACCACCAGGCCTTCCCTGTAGACTTCTGCCTGGCAGACCGCCAGTCCCTGCAGGACCAGGACCCCAGGTACCAAGCCAGCTGTGCTGCTCCACCTGCCCCTCCCTGGAGGGGCTACATAAGTTGGCTGGCTGAAGTGGCCTGGGAGAGCCAGGGCCTGAAGGAGAAGCCACCACCGGGGAAGAGGCGTGCCTGCTGCTGCTGGGCCTGCCGCCGCCGCCGCCACCACCACCACCACCACCACCAGGCCTTCCCTGTGGACTCCTGCCTGGCAGACTGCCAGTCCCTGCAGGACCAGGCCCCCAGGTACCGAGCCAGCTGTGCTGCTCCACCTGCCCCTCCCTGGAGGGGCTACATAAGCTGGCTGGCTGAGGTGGCCTGAGAAAGCCAGGGCCTGCAGGAGAAGCCACCACCACCACCGGAGAAGAGGCGTGCCTGCTGCTGCTGGGCTTGCTGCTGCTGCTGCTGCCGCCGCTGCCACCACCACCACCACCAGGCCTTCCCTGTGGACTCCTTCCTGGCATTATTTTTAAGGGGATTTTTAATTGTTTTGTTTGTTTGTTTGTTTTTCTGGGGGATTTTGTTGTGTTTTTAGGAGTGGGTAGCCTGCCTGATAGGTGGGAGCGAGGGGGCATGTGTCCACCTGAAGGAGGCAGTGGGGGAAGTGTTGGGGGCCAGAACATACCAAGGCTAGGCGGCAGGCACTGGCGGAGCGCTAGGGGCAGGCCATGCCAGGTAAGGGGAACAAGGGAGAGATGTGTAATATCTGTCCCCTGCTCCGGGCCTGTCCAGAGCCAAAGGATGGTTGGGGGAGGCGTGACCCCATCTTCTGGCCTTTGTTTGCGGCTCTGCAATGCCAGGTCTGTTACCCAGAAAACCTCCCTCATCCATGAAATGATCCTGGATGAGAGTGCAGACCTGGCATGTATTACGGAGACCTGGCTGGCCGAGGCTGCTGCTCCAACCCTTGCAGCCATGTGTCCAGCTGGATTTTCACATGCACAGCAGCCGAGGGCTGGGGATCGGGGAGGGGAAGTGGCTGTTATCTACCGAGAGTCCTTGGTCTTCACCAGACCCCCTCTCCGGGAGACCAAGGTTGCTGAATGCATGTACTGGAGGTTGGGCCCGAAGGGCAGTCTGGGGATTCTGCTCGTGTACCGTCCACCCCGCTGCACGACTGACTCCCTGGCCGAGGTGCTTGAGGTGGTCTCTGATGTGCGTGTACAGTCCCCTAACTTACTGGTGTTGGGGGACTTCAACGTACATTCGGAGGCCATCCTCACAGGAGCACCTCGGGACTTCATGGAGACCATGGCCTCCTGGGAGCTGCACCATATTCTAACTGGGCCTACCCATGTAGCCGGTCATGCACTAGACCTTGTGTTTGTTTCTGGAGAAGCGGGGAGTGATCTGGAAGTCGAGGGTATATCCACCACCCCCTTGTCATAGTCAGATCACTATCTGGTGACGTTGGATTTCTCGGTTCCACAACCCCTCCGCAGGGGTGGAGGACCCATTAAAATGGTCCGCCCCAGGCGTCTTATGGATCCAAATGGATTCCTGAATGCGCTTGGGGATTCTCTGGGGCACGCCAACGGCCACTCGGTCGAGACCCTGGTGGGTGGCTGGAATGCCGCAATCACTGGGGCATTAGATCAGGTGGCTCCGAAATGCCCTCTCCCCCTGAACAGGGCTCGGACTGCACCATGGTTCAATCCGCGGTTACGAGTTCTGAAACAGGAGGTGAGACGGCTAGAGCGCCGGTGGTGGAGGTCTCGCTCCAAAGACGATCAGACACGGACTAGAGCTGTATCTTCAGCCTATCACGTGGTGGTGAAGGCAGCAAAAAAGGAATATTATGCTGCCTCTATCGCGTCTGCAGAGTGCTGTCCCAGGAGGCTGTTCCAAGTGGTCTGGAGCCTGGTCGGTCCTGTGGCTCCGGAACCACTGGAGCATTCTAAGGCCTCCTGTGAGGCCTTGGCAAGGCACTTTGCAGATAAAATTGATCAGATTAGGTGTGTTACTCTGCATGCTGTGGATACAGTTAGTGAGCAAGAGGCGGCCTGTGGCAAACCGGTTTTGTGGGATTGGTTCCAGCTTCTTCCTCCTGATGAAGTGGACAAGGTGCTTTCATCTGTACGGCCGACCACCTGCTTACTTGATCCTTGCCCATCTTGGCTCATTATGGGCTGCAGAGAGAGACTGGGTGAGGGGATCAGGGCAGTAGTGAATGCCTCCCTTGAGGAGGGAGTGATGCCATTAGCCCTCAAGGAGGCAGTGATAAGACCGCTCTTAAAGAAGCCCTTCTTGGATCCTCAAGTTCTGAACAACTTTCGCCCAGTCTCAAATCTACCATTTTTGGGCAAGGTGATTGAGCGGGTGGTGGCAGCGCAGTTGAAGGCACAAGAAACTGATTATCTAGACCCATTTCAGTTGGGCTTCAGGCTTGGGCATGGGACAGAAACGGCCTTGGTCACCTTGGTAGATGATATGAGGAGGGCTTGGGAGAGGGGTGAATGCTCCTTCCTTGTTCTCCTCGACCTCTCAGTGGCTTTTGATACCATTGACCATGGTATCCTCCTGGACCGCCTGGAGGGGTTGGGCATTGGAGACACCGTATTGTGGTGGTTCTGGTCCTTCCTCTCCGGCAGGTACCAGAGGGTAGCACTGGGAGAGGAGGTTTCGGACCCGTGGCCACTTACTTGTGGGGTGCCACAGGGTTCCATCCTCTCCCTGATGCTATTTAACATCTATGTGAAGCCGCTGGGGCCTATCATCAGGAGGTTTGGGGTGCAGTGTCATCAATATGCGGATGACACGCAGCTCTACCTCTCATTCAAATCTTCACCAAGGTTGGCCGTAGAATCCCTGTCCAAATGTCTGGAGATGGTGAGTGGCTGGATGGGGAGGAATAAGCTGAAGCTGAACCCTGACAAGACCGAGGTACTTTTGGTGGGAGACAAGAGGAGGCTAGGGGATGTTGACCTGGTGTTGAATGGGGTACGGCTACCCTTGAAAGACCAGGTCCGCAGCCTGGGGGTCATTTTGGACTCCCAGCTGTCCATGGAGGCTCAGGTGTCAGCTGTGAGCCGGACAGCGCTGTATCAACTCCATCTGATACGGCGGCTGCGCCCCTTCCTTCCCGACCATCTGCTCCCATCGGTAGTACATGCCCTGGTCTCCTCTCGTTTAGACTACTGTAATGCGCTCTACGTGGGGTTACCCTTGAAGACGGTTCGGAAACTGCAGCTGGTACAGAACGCAGCGGCTCGCCTGATTAAAGGCAGCTGCCGGCGAGATCACATCACTCCAGTGCTGAAGGAGTTGCACTGGTTACCAGTTGTTTTCCGGGCCAAATTCAAGGTGTTGGTTTTGACCTTTAAAGCCTATATGGTTCTGGCCCAGCCTATCTTAAGGAGCACCTCCAGCAGCACCAGACAGGCCGCTTAACAAGATCAGCCTCGGATGGCCTTCTCTCTGTCCCATCAGCCAGGACAGTTAGACTGGTGGGGACGAGGGAGAGGGCCTTTTCTGTGGTGGCCCCCACTCTGTGGAACTCCCTCCCTAGGGAACTCTGTCATGCCCCCTCTTTAATGAGCTTCCGTCGTGCATTAAAAACGTGGTTGTTCAGGCAGGCATTTGGGGTGGGTTAGGGTATTTTAGAAAATGTTTTTATTGTAGAATTTTATTGTTTTAAACTGTTTTATTGTATGTTGTACATCGCCCAGAGTGGCTGGGTGACCAGCCAGATGGGTGATTAATAAATTTAATAATAAATAAATAAATAAATAAATAAAACCCACCACATCAGGGTGAGAGCTACATTGTCTGGTACTGTAAGGCTGACCAAAAAGGCATTGTTGGTTGCGTTGAAAATCGGAGTGAACCAATTTTGTAAAGGCCTCATCTGCAGTTGAGCCGATTCTACGACTGACACTGTTGCTACCATGTGGCCCAGCAAACACTGAATGTTGCATGCCCTAGTGCAGCGCTCGAAAAAAACTGAAGTGGCATGGCTGACCAAGTCTTTGAGGTGACTTGAGGGAAGATACACCAGGCCAGTCCTGGAATCAAGTATAGGTCCTATGAACTGTACTCTTTGCGTGGGAGCCAAGTGGGATTTCTCCCTGTTGATCCTGAGTCTTAGTGCCTGCAGGAGGTTCAGAACAACTACAATAGCATGAGATAGATTTCTAGGCTGATGGCGAATTGGAGGAATTTCCTGTATGATTCTTCTATCGCTACGTGAAAGTATGCATCCTTGAGATCGACTGTGGTGAACCACAAGCCCCTTTGAAAGAGTAGTACAATTGTAGCTAGTGTAGTCATTCTAAGCCTCTTGGTAGTGATGAATTTGTTCAGGACCTGAAGATCTAGAATGGGTCGAAGGCCCTCATCCCGTTTGGGTACGGTGAAATACCTGGAAAAAAAAGCCCTCTGCACTGAGCCTTGGATGAAGGCGTTGAATCGCTCCTTTCATTAGAAGAGATTTTGTTTCCTCTCTTTGGGAGGGGTTCCTGCTCAAACTTTGCTCAGCTTGGAAGTTTCCCGAATGAGTCTCCGCGCAGGTGCAGAGCCGATATGTGCAATGCACAGAGACCATAAAGAACTTCACAATGCTAACTGTAGGGTATTGTGAAGCATTCTTCTGTGTATACATACATTTAGACTTCATAGATAGAACAAGATCAGCACAAGCATATAATTCTGCCCCAACCACAGCAAACTTGGATTCATCCAAAAAACCTTAACATTGTTGGTAAGACATTGATACAACCTTTAACAAGAATGTTTAAGTTTCAAGTCACCTCTACTCTAGCCTTGTAGAATTCGATATCGTGCAGCCTCTCTTTATATCGGCTGACTTCACTTTCAAGCTTGTCCACCCGGATTGCCTTCTCTCTGAGAGCATCAAGTTCATCCCGGTACACCCTGGCAGAACGGGCATCCGAAAGCAAATTCATATTCTAGAGAAGAAACCAAAGTTGCATTTTTTAGTATTTATGGAAAGTTAAGATTTTGCAGAAATAAGATTGACACTATATATTAATACTGAGTAATATTGGGCTAAGTTTTCATGGAAGTTGGGGAAATTAATGCAGGGAGTGAGATACATAAGTTATTCAGAATTCTGATAGTAGTAAGAAGCAACACAAGATGTATGTGGATCCCTGTAAGAAATCTTTTTTGCTGACAGCAACATAATTGCATACCATTGTAACAATGGTTGTATCTGTAAAACCTGCATATAAACAATCATTTCTGATGGTTTTGTTTCAAATGTGTCTGGAGGGTTTCGCCTCATCTCTACACTGCATTTCAGATGCATTCATTTCCTTATTGACAACATAACAGATAATTAAGATAATATTTGATTATTCCAATGTATTAGACTTCTGTCTTACACTTCTGCAAATGTGGTGAGAGAGCCTCAAGGTTCCAATGACCACCGTCAAAGGAATTCTGATGACTGGGTTGTCGTCACTGACGAGTTTCATAGACATGCTCTGCTTGTGACAGAGGTTATCAGGTATGATTTTGTTTGTTAAAAATTAAAAGACTATAAAAGGAACCCCTAATTCCTATTTACTATCCAGAGAGAGTTAGAGTAATTGCTGCTAGATTAAATACAGATATCTGCAGTAATATTTTTTTGAATCAATTATTTCATTTAACTGCTTTGTACTGTCTCTGTGTAGTTCAAATCTTTGGCCCACCAGAATTACATTATACTGTAACACACATTATTCTTGTAATAATATAGCTGGAAAGGATAGGCAGAATGTGGAAAGCAATTTCTATGTGGAGAAGAAAACTAGCACAGACCCTTGTCATCTGACTCCTTTAAGTTGCGTCCATCAGAAATAGCCCTTAAATTAATTTGGTTGCCATAACTTCAATTATGTTAAAAATACACTTCAGAAAGATCTTTGGGGCAATATTTAGTTGTAAACTTGCTAGTCCTTGCTTGGAACATATATCACTGATGAAACTGACAGACACAAACAGGTACACTTGATCTGAGTACACAGCCTGAGAAGTGATCTTGCATTTCCAAACCTCTTGTTGCAGTCTCTTGAATTCAATTTCAATCTGTTCCAGTTCTTGTTTACAATCCAATAACTGTTCAGTCTTCTCCTCGCTTAAAGACAAAGAAACTTAATTAAAAACATAGAACTACTTTACATTCCAAAAACATAAACAATAACAACAGAACTACATGAAATATGCTGTCCTCATCACTCACTCAGGGGTTAACTACCTACATTATTATTACTTTAAAAGAAAGAAAAAAACTTCTGAAGGGGGCAACTGTGAGCGAGGAAGAGGTAAAATAGTGCTTAACTCTCCCCACTCTAAATCACACCCTCCAGTCGCCCTCGGATCCCTGTAACAAGGCTCCTGCCCTCCTCCTGCTAGGTCAAATACATTCTGAACCTAATGTGGAAGGTCTACGGCAGGGGAAGAGAGAACTGAAGCAAACAAGAGATGAAAGGGTTAAATACTCCCCACATCTCTGCTCCCTATCACTGTCCCTTCCCAAAGCAGTTTTTTTCTTCTTTTTAATGGCAATGCAGCTCATGAATTTGCAGATGGTGTAGTTGTCTCCTCACTCAAAAGTTATAGTGCCACAAGCTGAGAGGTGTTTTGGTTCACTAGTCACACTGCACATCAGCTTTCTTGCTGCTTCACTTTTCTTTAAATTCAGCTCTTTGGTCAATTATCCCTGCAGCTTTGCAACCAGAACCAGACTTGCTCTCTACCAGGAGTTCAAAGACTCTTTGAAAAGCAACACCTTCTCCAGACTGAATCGTCCAATGAGAGCTATTACTTCGGGGGGGGGGGGTGCCTATAATCTGCAGCAATTATAGCCTTTATTTCCATGTAATCAGAGATTTCCCCTAATTCCTGCACATCAAACTGCAGGTATAGAGGATGATTAAAATGTTGGCAGCCCTAGTCAAAGATCACATTATATATGCTTTCCTTTTACTGTCTACTGATCGTCTGCATGACAACAGGATGTAAAAAGTAGATTCTCACCCACCATAATTAATCTCCAAGGATGGGTAAAGAAATATTCTCTTCCTATGCTCATGCCATTTTTAATATTACATGATAAAGAATCCAGTTTTATTATGAACACTTGTGAAGTAAATTTAGTGTAAGTTCCATCAAAACTAAAATGAAACACCCAAACTATTCAAGATGAGAAAATCACATTATCTAAATTGGACATCACATTCGAGATTTGAAAGTGTATACATAGCTGTAAATTTCATAACATAAGGTAAGTTTCAGAATACACATACATGTTTTATAATAAGTGTGGCTTAAACCAATTCTATAGTTTTTATGAAATAACTATCACTGAAGCATTTTAAGAATCTTCATTCATAACCTAGACAGCAATGAAGCACATTGACTGGGTTCACACGACATGACAACTCACCATGGGCTGCATGCCATGGTGGGTTGCTGTGTCATCCAAACTCAGCACATTCTCCACAGGGTGGCTTAATTTTTGTGAACAAGCCACCCTGGGAACCCATGGCTTGTTGTAGGGTTGTTCATACCCATAGTTGGTTTTCGTGTCATCCAAACCCAGGAGAGTGATTTTATCATGGGTTGCTAGAACCACCTACAGAGCCACTTGACAAGCTCGGCCAAAAACCCAGTGTAAGTACTGCTGGTGCCCCATTCACTCTCTCCCGTTCAGCCATCCTCTAAGGGTCTTTTTTTTTTTTTTTTAACTGTCTGGAATATTTCTGCAAATTTGAGGGCTGGAAGTAAATGAAGGGGAAATTTGTGCACTTGCAGTAACTGTGAAAGGAGCAGCGAAAAGGGGTGGTGGTTAATATTTCCCCTTTCTGGGGCAGCTGGACACTCTAGGAAGTGCTGAAAAGGTGAGGACACAGAGAAATATCAGTTCAACACTTAAAAGTGAAAGGATCACATTGCCAAGGGAGAGATATTGTCCTGCTGACCTTTTGGTGTACTAATTCTGTTTGCCTTTCTCCCCATTTTTGGTGCTTCTGAATTGCACTAGTGGATCTCTCCTTCGCAATTGTGAGTAAATCAGCCCATATGCAGCCACGCCTTGTCAATTTCCTTGTATGTTATGTATTCCACTTCCGCCCCCCCCCCCCGACAGCTGAAACATACAAGGAAATTGACCAGGCAAGACTACACATAGCCAACAGGCAAAGCATACTCTTGTGGAGGACTGATACCCCGCCCCCAAGAATTATGAACACATTTACATACTGCCAAAAAAAGAAAAAAAGTGGCAGATGAAAAAGGGGTAGTGATTGGAGCAGGGAAGGGGCTGGGGCAAAGAGACAAGATGGGTTCTGCCACAAAACCGGCTGGAGGACTGAGGGGAAAGTGGGGAGGTGAACAAGCCATGGCAAGCCTGATCATCTGTCGGGCATACTGTGATTGTTCAGCGAACAACCAACCCACTATGGCTTATTTGCAGGGTAACTTAGTGCGATGTGCGAACCTGACCATTAAGTTGTATTCGGAGGGTTGCTCATGTAATGGGATTTTTTCACCACCTCCTCACCACTGCAGCTTCCTGCATTACCCACTGCAAAAGATCAAGGAACCCTCAGGAAAAGCTGTGGGGGCTGCAGTGAGAAGGGAGAATGACCCAAAAGCAGGCATTGGCAATTTGAATAAGCTGGCTATGCCCAATTTTTGGCAGTAGTCTCCTCTCACTGTACCTTCCCATACCACATCTCAGGCCTTTCCTAGGGTTCCTTGGCTCTTATAAGAGGCTTTTAGGGGCATGCAGGGGATGCAGCAGGGAAGAAGGTGGAAGGAATGCGCCATTATATGTTTTATGTTCTCTGCTTGTTTCTTGTTATTCCTGATATCATGAAAGAGAAACATTATCTAAGCACATCGAAAATCATCTGAAATTAAGAGGTTAATGATTTAATATCTTCAAAAGCATTTACATCCACAGAGAACCTATGGAGTCAAAGCAAAATAACACTACATAATCTCACTGAGTTGTATCTAACAGTAGTTTTGCCTTAGTGAAAAGCACTTCCAGTTGCATAAGTCAGGGCACCTGATTCCCCCCCCCTCCACTTTAGGCCCTTTCCCACCAAAAAGTAGCTCCCGAGAGCTGAGAATCTTTCCAGAACAGAATATGATACAGCACAGAGGGCTGCAATGTGTGCATGGGGGGGGGGGGGGGGGATCAATGAAAATTGGATGCTCTAACTTCCACAAACAAAAGCTTTTTCCACTACGGCAAAGTAACTTTTGGATACAACCCCTTGTAAACTTCAGATCAAGGGAAATTAAGTTGCTCCTAGGGGATCAGAATTGCATCCCTTTTCATAGCGGATGCACATGTGATTTCTCTCTTCTCCCATTCACAAAAGGCAATCATGTTGGACTAGTAAAACTAGCCCTTCTTCTAATAAGTGAATATGGGCAAAACAAGAAATTATAGGGAAAGAGCATCATCCCCCATTGAGCCTGCAACACAAAAGCAGCAAGATCTACAATTGTGTGTTAGTATTAAAAACAATACTATCTTCAAAAAATAATGTTGTGGTAAAGCGATACAAATACAAATGCCTCACTCACATTCACTAACTTTCAAGACTACAGCTTTAAATTATAAAGGAATTAGAACTAATGCAACTGAGAGGATGTTCAGAACAGCTGAAATCTGATGTTTAATGCAAAAGATTTTAATAATCCCTTTTGAATCTAAAAAAAATATGGGAAGTTTCATTCAAAATTGTTTACTATTCATTTTTAAGTATCATAAAATAGAGTACAATGAAAATAGTCAGCAATTAAACTGTAAAGTACAATTATTACAAAATATACATTTCTATACATCATACTGAAACTTGAGTTAATTAAAGGAACCATCTTAAATTATGACAAAAATTATTTGTAAATAAATCCAACACACTGCAAAATATTAATGTTCTCATCTCTGCGTACACTTCCAATTGTGTTCTTCAGCTAAGTGTAAATGGGATTGTTTTTAATTGCACAGAATGCACCAGTGTTCACTGTTTAAGCTATTAACTGTCAGTCAAATTAATAACAGCAATTTGCATTAATTTTCTTAGTGCAGCTGTTTACAGAATTTCTTGAGCAGACTCATTTCAACAGACATGTAATAATACAGTCATCAGAAAATGAGATCTGTTTCTTTTATTGTATTCCAATGCTCATGATACCTAAAATATATTACTTTGTGTGTAGTGCTGGGGCGGAAAGGTAGTTGAATAGAGCTAACAATTAACTGTACCAGTTTTAGATGATTTAGTCAAAACTCTCTTGTAAGGAGTATATTGTTCTTGATATTCGTCATAGGTACAGGTTATACTATAAATGCTCCTTTATCCTCTGTCTCAATACGTGATAAAGACCACTGGAGCCCACCCAGACTATCACTGCTGCTGTCCAATGCAAGACCAATAATGAAACATATACTATACCAATTAGCCAAGGTGAATCCAATGAACTTATACGCATGACTGGATGGGTTACGTGTACCATCATGTGCCCAGGATTGTTCCAGATAGGTACATCCTATACAATTAAGCCTTTGACTCAGGGATGGGGCAGAAGCTTCAGTACTACCCTGGTCTACTAAGTCATTCAGTGCCTAACTCAAGCAATATAGAATGTTTGCCCATAGCACTGGAGGGCCAGTGTATGTTAGTGCTTCTGCTAGTGCATCTGCTGCATAACAGGCACCATGATGGCTGAATTAGTCTTGAAAATGATTACACGTAATAAAAATCCTTAGTATTTATCTAGTGCTCAAAGCACTTGACATGTAGGATTGTGGACAAGGATCAATGAGATTTCAGATGGGCCCCTGAGGCAGAGAACAAGTTTCAGTTGCATGTCATAGACATAGACTCATAGGATTGGAAGGGGCCTACAAGACCATCGAGTCCAACACCCTGCTCAGTGCAGGAAGCCTGATTCCCAGGTGGTCTCCCATCCAAGTACTAACCAGGGCTGACCCTGCTTAGCTTACGAGATCAGACAAAATCAGGCGCATCCAGCCCTTTGCTTGTCTTTAGTAGCAATTTCATGCCAATTCAGAGAGTTTGTAGATGGACTGCAATTTCAATGACAGCTCTGCAGGTCATACTGCAAACAACTATTCTCTACGACCGGTGAGATTTAGGTGCCACTTTCTTAGAAACCTTCACATACATGCCATAAACAGTTCAAGGCCCGAATGGGACTTTGATAACCATGAGGCTTATCATAGAGGATAAATATCCCAGCGTATGTGACGTATTGTCACATACGCATGTGCATATTGAACACACATGGATATGGCTTGGTTCCAGAACCCTCAGGAGGTGTACCACTGACATGGACATTCACACTGTTAATAGCCCACTGATTGGTGTATTATCAGGTTGACCTCGAGAATTGGCATAAAAGCACACTTTCCCTCAACTCAAGTGGCAAACATCCCTGTAGCATATGGAACACGAGAAAATGAAGCAGAAAGCTAGACAATTATAGCACCGCTGTTATGCAACTCCAGCTAAAATTGTTAGTTTAGTACCTTACATTTTTGTATTACTTCAACAACAAAAAAGGAGTCCCAAAGCAATTTACAAAGAAATAATAAAAATGAATGAACCAAAAATACATTCAGCACAAACGTCTTCTAACAGACTACCCTATGCATTAGCTACTATACTTTTAAGGATTTTTCAAAACCAAATCATTTTAAAAGAATATCACAGCGTGATAATAGTAGACAAAATTCCCATAGCACCTACTGAGAGCCATGCTGTAGAACTGTGGTTGCAAAACAACCTGGATAACCTAGGCTATCCCCACCAGGAGCTGAATCACCTTCTGCCAGCTTTCATGTGTTTGCCACATCTTTTGCAAATAAATAATTCCTTTGGCAAAACTGTCACAGTATTAATTTTTCTGTAGAATCAAAACTTAGGGTACAAAACCCTCAAGCTCGTCTTATTTTTATGGCTTAGTATTAAATAATGTCAGTTACCAAAACAGAAAATGCCTGGAAGAAAGGAGGCATCATGAGCAGACTATCTACCCACAAGTACGCAAGACAAGCCTCAGAAGTAAGCAGAACTGAATCACACAACAGCTTCCTCCTGAGGCCCCACCTAGTCTCCATTTTCCACATTCCCAATTTTACGAACTGACCAGCATGATGTAGTGTCTAGAATATTGGACTGGGAGTTGGGAGATCTGGGTTCTAGTCCCCACTCAGCCATGGAAACTCACTGGGTGACTTTGGGCCCATCACAGATTCTCAGCCCAACCTACTTCACAGGGTTGTTGTTCTGAGGTTAAAATGGAAAGGAGGAGGATAATGTAAGCCGCCTTGGGTTCCTTGCAAGAGGAAGAAAGGCAGGATATAAATGCAATAAATAAAAATAAACAGGAGTCCACTGTTGATAAAACTCATGTAGCACTATATATAAGCATATTGCACTATATACAAGACACATACTAATAACATAAAACTTTATGCTAAGAGGATCTTCCTCCGCCCTATGGCTCTACTTCCCTGAAGCAGTAGTGTAGTCTACTGCTCTTCACTGTACACTTACAGCTCTTGCCTGAGCCGTCTGATCTTTGCTTTGGCATCTGCTAGCTCCACTGACAAGTGTTGTCTGCTTTCAGTGCGTTTCATGCCTGGAGATCCACAAGGTGATTGTGCTGCTGATGCATGAGGTAGAAAGTGAAGAGAATCTCGTTCTTCAGAGAGTTCTATGATAGTCTAAGACAGAATAAAAATATTTTTCAGACAGGAGTGTACATGTTTTTATGGTTAGACAAACTGTAATATATCAAGGACTCAAAGGCAACAGGAAGAATCCTAGCATTTGGGACACAATTCAGCCAAAAGTTAAGAATGTTTATATACATCTCCAGTACAAGAGACTGAAGGATAATTCTCCCTTTGATTAATTCTCCCTTGAAATTGTACCCTAAGAGCTCAAGATAAGCAGAAGCATGATCTAGTCACACAAAAGATTTCCAAAACAGGAATATATGCTCCTACGCATACAAATGACCTGAAAAATGTTCAATTATTACCTGCCCTAAACCACTTATTGGTTTTGTTTTATTTAATACATTTCTATACTGCCCAATAGCCAAAGCTCTCTGGGCGGTTCACAACAATTAAGACCATCAAATACAAGACAATAAAATACAATATAAACATTTAACTGTTTAAAACTACAGTATAAAAAATAGAACCAAATAGAACCTAGCAGTAGTGCAAAGATTTAAAATCTAGTACCAGATTTAAAGCAGAACCTGAAAAACTAAAATGCCTGGGGAAATAAAAAGATCTTCACCTGGCACCAAAAAGAGCACAGTGTAGGCACCAGGCAAGCCTTTCTAGGAAACTCATTCCACAACTAGGGTGTAACAACAGAAAAAGCCCTCTCCTTAGTAGCCACCCACCTCACTTCCTTTGGTAGGGGCTTCTGGAATAGGACCGCTACAGACGATCTTAGGGTCTAGGCAGGTGTATATGGGGGAAGACGATCCTTCAGTTAACTTGGCCCCAAGCCGTTTAGGGCTCTGAATGTTAATATCAGCACTTTGAATCAGGCCTGGAAATGGACTGGCAGCCAGTGCAGATAGAAAGCTACTGGCATAATATGACCACGTTGGCAAGTCCCCATTAACAATCCCGCTGCCCAGCTGAAGCTTCCAGAATGTTTTCAAAGGTAGCCCCACATATAATGCATTACAGCAATCCAGACGAGAGGTTACCAGAGCATGGATAACTTTAGCTAGGTTATCTCTGTCCAGATAAGGACATAGTTGGTATATTAGCCTAAGCTGATAAAAGGTGCTCCATGCCAGAGTCCACCTGTTCCTCTACTTACAATGCTGGATCTAAGAGCGCCACCAAACTACGAACCTAATCCTTTAGACAGAGTACAATCCCTTCCAGAACAGGTTGAACATCACTTAGCTGGGCAGATGAAAATTAATTCCTTTATTTAGACCTCAGTCATAAATATGAGTACTGGTGTATCTGTCTGCAATAATATTTGCAGTGTCCTTGTAATATCAACATACTTGATAAGATTCAACATAATCAGTCTGTGAACCGAAGGACTCCTCCCATGATCTCAACTTTCTTTCTCTGAACAAAAATGCTTTCAATGGATTGGTTGAATATATTAGATCCACTCAGTGGCCTGGTTTGGATTATCACTGCAGCCTACCGTGGCTTATTCAAGCCATGATGAGGTGCAGCGCACATGGGTGCCAGATTGCCTATTCAAGCCATAGCCATGGCTTGTTTTGTCATCCAAACCCAAACGGCAGTTGTTTAAGCATTAAGCAACCCTCAGGTAACCCATTCTCCTTTGTAGGGTTTAACCCTCAAACAACCCCTGCTGTCTGGGTTCTGATGACACAACAAACTCTGAATATTCAAAGTGGCCACTAGCATCCACCACAACCCACCATGGCTCTCATCTGGATTGCTGTAAATAAGCCATGGTGGGCTTTGGTGATCAGGTGAACTAGCCCAACTTATTTTGTGGCACTATATTGGCACAACTGCTGTTGCGTGCCTTAGGAGATAGGTGGAATTTAGAGAGGGGAAATAGCACAGGGGGAACTATTAAACACTCTCTCCCCGAGGCCAGTGCTCTGATCAAATTCAGTCCACTGTGGGTGCATTAAAGTAAAAGCCAAGCATGGATCTCCTCTGTGATATGTAGCTTGAACCTAAGGTGGAAGCTTGTCTAAACACTTCCTCATGATAAGGGCTTTTGGGAAGCTAATCTTGATGCAACTAAACTCATCTACTGCTTTTGGTTTCAGGTTCTCAGGAGGCCTCACTCAGAGTGTCCCTCAGTACTCTTGCTCCTGTGTTGAGGCTGGTTTTACTCTCCTTCCCTTCATCTTACTGTTCTTCCTCCCAACTTCCCAGCAAGAATTTTACCCTTTCTCCTCCTATTTAATATTTGTAAAGGGGTTACAATACACTAGTTTTTAAATATAGAAAGATAAAAGATAAATGAGGCCCAGCCTGCGGGCTTTATTTACATTAACACTTGAAAGAAAAAAGGACAGAACATGGAGAGAATAGGAAACCTTTATATGTCTGGGTAAAGCTAAAGGAAAC
Organism: Heloderma suspectum; assembly: GCF_057233095.1. Taxonomy (NCBI): domain Eukaryota; kingdom Metazoa; phylum Chordata; class Lepidosauria; order Squamata; family Helodermatidae; genus Heloderma; species Heloderma suspectum. The sequence continues at coordinate 425,274,941 of NC_139458.1, forward strand.
ATAGTAGAAAGAAAACAGAAAAAGAGAAATGAGAAGATGGCAGAACGACATAAAAGGAAACTTGAGTAAGATGTGAAGTTTTAATGTTTTAAAGCAAATTAGCAGCTTTTCAGGGGAAACAAATTCCACCTATAGCAGGGGTTGGCAACTTGTGGCCCTCCAGATGTTTTGGCCTACAACTCCCATCAGCCTCACCATTAGCTATGCTAGCTAGCGCTGAGATGTAGGGAGTTGTGGCCCAAAACATCTGGAGGGCCATACGTTTCCCACCTGTGACCTATAGAGAGAGCAAAAGAACATGAGGAGCACAAGGGAGTGAAGATTTAATACTCAAGGAACAAAAGGATGAAAACAGAGAGCGATGAAGAAAGATCCCATAGTATTTTAAAAGGTTAACTGTTTAATGCAGAACAGAAAAAGTCATTGAAGGGAGCCATCCTGCACCTCAAATTTGTTTTAGGGAAACGCAAGAGCTACTAATCGTTTGTGTATCCTCCATACTATAGAAATATCAGTGATAATGTAATTTTAATTATCTATTGGCTTGATTACCACATGAGCATGACTAGATGACCAATTTGCAAAGTTCTTGTCATAGGTTAGCATGGTTTTCTACCCATATTTCACATGTACATGACCAACTGTCATGTATCAATATTCACAGTTCTCTTAAATTAATAAGAAAATTAACAATCACATTCCTGCAATCTAGCAGCAGGGATTCCCCATCTGCAATGGATATAAATGCATTCAGCTGTCAGATATTCTCAACACTAGGAGGAAAGGATTTTTGTTTTCTTTAAAGGAAAGAAAGAGCATGCTGCAAATTGCTGAAATTGTAATTAAGTTCATTGCTTTCCAACTGGAGAGGGTTTGCCTGTACCTACACATCCCACCAAAATCTACACATCCATCAAAATTAAAATTCCCAATTTCAGTATTTGAAAACAGTTGCTTAGACATATCTTTTTAAAAATGATTAACAAACCCCTAAAGAATAGAATGGAGAAACTTGTAAAACACATACCTCAGAATGCTCATCTCGCTCATCTATAAGTCGTTTTAAATGCAATGCCATATTTTTTAGGAGAGGCTCAATATAGTCTTGTGACAAAGCATTGTCATCCATCCACTGGAGATCAAACACATTTTCCTGATTATGAGTTACCTACAGAGGGTAAAATCACAACGAAGTAAACACTGTTCTATTTAAATGGTGTAAGACTACAGCAAGTTGTTTTAATCAAGTGTGACCTAATGTGAAGTGAAAGATTTGGAGTCTACGTCTGCTTTAACAAACAAAATTCATAACCTTTAACCCATTTCTAGGAATATTCTGCAATCCATATAACTTAATCCAAAATACTCCTAGAAAAATATACTCATTTGAGGGTAATTTTGTTGGGACTGCTCTTGAATAATTGAGGTATTAATTATAGCCACAGTACCATATTTTTAAAAAGATATTGTTGATTAATATATTAAAATCACATCTGTTTAAAATAAAGTCACCTACTACTCAGCGTTAATTTATCAACTGCATTTAATTTTATGAATGAAATATTCCTCAGTAGTCTTATGAACGAACAGTGGTGAACACAAAGATAAGCACCAAACATAGTAAAATAGAAAACGTATTATCTCACAGTTCTCATTATGCAGTAAACCCTATTACATCCTTTATAAACATCTACCTTTCTACCATCTCATGTACAACTCTCTCCACTCTCCATTGCAGACCATAGTTTTTAAGGTTGATATCAATGTATCTTCATGAAACTCTCCCCACCCCACCATGCCTTTTCACTCTTGTCCACCCTTCTCCCACATTTACCCCTTTATCTTGCATGCCACTATATCCTCCAATTAATCCAAAGCCTTCTACTCCTCATCCAGTTTTTTCACTTACTCTGATCCACATCGTGGCTGCTATCTCCACCATCCTACCTTTCCCCCCAGCATCGCTTCTGTCTTTCCCAAAATGTGTTTCCTACTCTCCTTTCTTCACAGTATTATTACAAAGAAACCCTCAAACTTTGTTGGCTGATCTCCAACTTTCAGACACCCTTCCCTGGATAACTATCAAAGTCCATGCCTTGTATTTCCTCAAGACAATTCAAGTCTTATCTGGATAGGTATCTGGTGGGAAAGGATGAGCAAGGTTTATTTTAGCAACATTTTTAACATATCTTTTACATTGAATCTTTCAGAATACTGTGAGCTGCCCTATGCCTTTAGAATATGAAGAGTTTCATATCTCTGCTACTTTATTTCCATATTTCCTGAAGTGATTTTATTCTTGGCTTTTCAGCTTTCTCACCTTCATGCACACAAAGTGAGGACACATCCCACCTCGGGATGGAACTGCTCATACATCCTATTTAGCACACTGTCCTAGAGTCACCAAGGGAACAAAGAGGAATTTTGGCTTTCTAGTAAATGTCTTGTTGTTCCTGGAGACTGCAAACCAGTCCAGTCCACACTTCATTAGTTTCCCTCTTGCTCGCTTCATTGCCCTCAATTCCTTAGAAAGCCAAAGCACTGACTTGGCTGTGTGAGACAGGAGAAGGTGTCTAGGTACCACTGTGTCAACACTCCTCGTCATCTCTGAATTCCAGTAATCAACCAGGGTAGCTACAGGACTGGTCAGCATATTAGCAGGAAAATCTCACAGAAACATCAGGAAACCTTTCAGATATATATGAGCCTCTGGGGTGGACTATTCTAATAATTTTATCATCCCTATGGAAGTGAAGGGCTGCTTCTCGTCTAAATCTAGCCAGGTAGTCATTTCCAGTGTGTTTTACGTAGCATCCTGTCTGCATAACACTCTGTAAATATCATTCTTCTGAACAAAAGATGATCAAGATGTTTGGCTGCCTCCAACATCCTCTGAATGAATTAAGATTCTGTAGTAGTAAACAAGATAATACCTCTTGTATATGGGCGGCAACAGCTGCTCTTATATCAAAGTCTAAACTTTGGATTCTTTCAATGAATTCTTCTTTCTTCTGACACTAAAACAAACACATTAAACCAACTATAGAGTAAGTTTTGGTTAACTGAACAGTTCAAAAAATACCTCTACTTTTTTCTGTTATGTTGGGCACTTGCAATATCTAAAGAACTTGTTTACAGAAACCATTAACTCAATCCATGTAAAAGATAACCTGGTCAGTGGTATAATATCTGACCATTATTGACAAGCTATCTTTACTTTAACCAAAATATTTTATGGAGAGAGATAAAGCATGCTATTTTAGTAATGCTTATCTGTAGAAGTGGTAATATCCTTTACTTTCCAATCCTACGCTGTAGTAGACTGAGACAGGGTCCAGTTTAGGAGTTTTCTACTCCAGTGCAAGGGGACAACTTGGGTTTCCATTTTTATTAAACTTCATTCCCAACTCATCCCTTCTGCTTCTTTCTTGGAAGTGATGCCCTTTAGAAGGGCCAGTATTTAGAGGTCTAAGCTCCCTGAAAGCAGTCTGTCAGAGGAGCACTACCCACTGAAGCTCTAGGGCTATCTTCACACCTTGGTTTTTTGGCAGGATCATTCTTCTTTAATCACTGGTTTTCACAGGAGCTTTAAACGAAGATGCTGATCTCCTGCTGCTATCTCACAATTTATTTATTTATGTTATTAAATTTCTTTATTGCCCATCTGGCTGGTCACCCGGCCACCCTGGGCGATGTACAATGGTACAATTTAAAACAGTAAAATTATACATTAAAACATTTAAAAATACCCTAACCCACCCCAAATGCCTGCCTGAATAACCAAGTTTTCAGTGCATGGCGGAAACTCATTAAAGAGGGGGAATGGCGGAGTTCCCTAGGGAGGGAGTTCCACAGAGTGGGGGTCACCACAGAGAAGGCCCTCTCCCTCATCCTCACCAGCCTAGCTGTCCTGGCTGATGGGACAGAGAGAAGGCCATCCAAGGCTGATTTTGTTGAGTGGCCTGTCTGGTGTTGCTGGAGGAGCTCCTTGAGATAGGCTGGGCCAGAACCGCATAGGGTTTTAAAGGTCAAAACCAACACCTTGAATTTGGCCCGGAAAACAACTGGTAACCAGCGCAACTCCTTCAGCACCGGAGTGATGTGATCACGCCAGTGGCTGCCTTTAATCAGGCGAGCCGGCGCGTTCTGCACCAGCTGCAGCTTCCAAACCATCTTCAAAGGTAATCCCACGTAGAGCACATTACAGTAGTCTAGATAAGGGGAGACCAGGGCATGTACTACCGATGGGAGCAGATGGTCGGGAAGGTAGGGGTGCAGCCGCCGTAACAGATGGAGTTGGTACAACGCTGTCTGGCTCACGGCTGACAACTCCCCCCCCCTTCCCATTTTATCTGAGAACAGGAAAACCCCATCATTTTCCATGCTCGCAATTGAAATCGCCATTCGCCCCCCTGTATATTTCTCCTTTAGTGCTTTGTCCTGCTTTGTTTGGGCATGTGCTAGGGGGTGTTGCTGGGCGGTGTTGAATAACACTGTCATGATGACAAATCGGGGGGTAGGTCACTGACCATGCATCCAGTGACCATTTCTGCCTCTCTCCCATTCCACTATGGGCACTTGAACTGTAAAGTGGTTAACCATCCCAAATGCTTCCCCGAGATCCCCCTGAACACAGCAATTCTTAAAAAGGTAAAGGTGTCCCCAACCAGTCGTGTCCAACTCTAGGGTGCGGTGCTCATCCCGGTTTCTAAGCCGAAGAGCCAGCGCTGTCCGAAGACGCTTCCGTGGTCATGTGGCCGGCATGACTGAACACCGAGGTGCACGGAACGCTGTTACCTTTCCTGCCGAGGCGGTACCTATTTATCTACTTGCAATTTCTTGCTTTCGAACTGCTAGGTTGGCAGAAGCTGGGACTGAAGACGGGAGCTCACTCCATCACACAGCACTCGGGTCTCGAACTGCTGACCTGCCGACCTTCCAGTCTGCAGTTCAGCGTCTTAACCACTAAGCCACCACGGCCCCTCAGCAATGCTTACTCCTGAATAAACTCATTGGCTATAAGGCTCTCCTTTCCTGGGAGTAAGTGCCATTGAAATCTGTGTGGCTTGCTTCTGAGTTGGCATGCATAGGAGTGCATTGCAAGTCTAGTTAGAATGGCAGTCTTAAGGTATCCCATCCCCTTCAATGCATTTACTTTGAACCTCCCCTTCCCATTGACTTCACTAACGGCTTCTTCTCCCTTTTGCTCACTAGATTGATGGGCTTTTTTCCTCCCAGGTTGGATGGGGGAGTCTCCCTTCTCAGCCACGCAGGAGAAAGGCTTGAGTTAGGATTTCAATGGGTATTAAAAGTGCCTTTTCTCCTCCCCTGAATAAATTCATCATTCAGAGCTTGGGATGGTTATTTTTAATGGTTTCTTTTGTGTGTGTGTGGAGTGGTTTTAGATAAGGCAGTAATGCTGAGGTGGTTTTCCATAGTACTCCCTCCCAGCTAGCCAGACACTCTCTCTTCTTCTAGCCCACCTTGCAGGGTCTTTGGGAAGCCAGAATAAGGGGGAAGAGCAACAACAGCACGGGGGGGGGGGGGGAGCAAGCCAGGTCTGATGAAGAAAGTGCCCCCCGTGAAGCAGCCGCCTGGGGAGGGGGGGCTGCTAGCAGTGGCTTGGTACATTGACTGCATACAAGACCATTTGTGGATTTCTTACTTCTGTAGTTGGGAACCTGGAAATCAGTATACCCTTCAAACTCAATAGTTCAAGCCATCTGCTGCATTTAATTCCATCACACACTGACATATTTAGCAGAGAAGGACAAGCAGTGCCTACAACCTCGGGGTAAGCCACCGAGAAGACTCTCTCCCCCTCTCCACAAAGTCAGAGAAAGAAGTGAGGCAGGGGACCAGCTCTGATAGCCTACTATCCAGGTCACTAGAAGGGGTTCTGACTTCCCTCTTGCTGTGGAGGAGTGGAGGGACAGGTGGATCCATCAATCATGTTACAGGAACCAATGATCAGAGGAGGGGAGGGGGCATGGGGCCAGCAGCCCCCTTCTGTCCTGATTGTTCTGTGCAGCTCCACCCAGCTACGAAAAACTATAGAACAGAGGGATGTGATATGAGAGATGCCTGTATACAGGGCCAGTGTAAATCATGGAAAGGATCTGGAATCAAAAGGACCAGTTTGCAAGAGAGTAAAATGCCAGGTGTGAAGAGAGCCTAGGTAACGTGCAAGAAAAAAAACCCAGATTCCCAACAGAGGAGATGTTAGTCAGTGTTTAGCTGAAGTGTTTAGTCACAACAACAGCTTACTTTATTTTGCATGTAGTTAGGAACATGAGGAAGACTGCAAAGTAAGCCCAAGCAAGTCCATCCAAGTGAATATTATGAATCATTGTATAGACCCACCTGAACTGCACAGCCAAGCAGGAGTAGAAGTAGCTTTTTTACTTCTTCAGTGCCTTGTTCTGAAAATATTATTTAGAACAATTTACCATATATACATTTTAAAGTAGGTATCAAACAGATTACGTTTCTGTATGCATCTAGATGCTACAAATCACTGTATAAACCTTTTCCTAGTTGTGATTTAAAGGGCATATGGCTACTACCCAAGAATACAGTATGCTGTGAGAAAAGCTGGGGGATAGTCCTGTCCCTTCTTAAACCCTGAGCTGCAAAGGGCTCCTTTCCCAGGGCCATAGGGATAAGGCACTTCTTTCTCTGGTGTCAAGAGCCCACATTTGACTCTATACTCTGCTGCCAATGAGCAGAACAACATAGGAGTGGGCATTCACGCTTCCAGGTACTTTATTCAATTCATCTTTGAAAAAGCAGTTTCTTAGCATTCACAGCTCTAAACATGAGTGAAATGTAGTAGAACATGCTTTAGATACAAGAATGAAGCCACCATACATCTTGCTCAGAATCCAGTTCCTAGGAGATTAACCCAAGACATTTTGCAGGGGAGTATACAAGAAGCAGAACAATGTCAATATCCAACTCTTCTTGGAATTTCTGGATGAGTAGCTATCTACAAACATTTGGGGCAATATCTTACATTGCTTAAGGATCTGCTACCCAGCGTGTGGGCGATTTCCAGAATGGGGCAGGTCAGAAGAACTCACAGAAGGGAGTTCTGCTGACCTGTCTCGATCTGGAAATGAGCATTTTCACTAGTTTTCGGGGTTGCTTAAGGATTTGCTAGCTTCCTGTTGCACTAGTGATGAATCCTGCTGGTGCAGCCCAATCGGCAGGAATCAGCAGCAGTGTAGGATACTACCCACAGTCACCAGGTCATCAACGGGACCATAAATTTGAGTGTGGCAACCTCTGGAGCCAGCCACTTCCTCCATTCCTGCCTAGCATGCAGAAAGGATGTTTTTCTGCAGGCTGGCCTTAGTTGGCCACAATTTAGTAGTATTCTTGGGAGGCATTTGGCTGCCAAAGTTTCTAGTATATCACTAATAACTGTTGTGAGATGCTACTAGGTAGATCAAACACCAGCTCATTATACTACTAGGGCTTCTGGTCAGGGGGGCAGAATTAAAAATAGTTCCAGCTGGGACATTTGCACCTCAGTCCATAATCTCGGCTGCCTAGAAAGTCAGGTGATGCCAGAGGTCCAATCGGATGCTTCCGGCACATATAAAGCTCCCAGATCTGCTGCCTTCCCTCCATCTGGAGAATCTGCTCTTCAGGTGGGTCATAAAGTCCCCTCTATGCTTAATGGCTTTCAGCTTCCTTTAATCTATTTGCCTTCTGCCAAAAGGCAACCCATCTGCCCTGTGCCTGAGCACTTAACAGCTGCTCATGCAGCTCCAACTGCCCTAAATCTGTTTGAGGTACATGCATGGAGCTGTACTATGTGACTAGAATGGAGCAGAATATGGACATGTACATGATTCAATAAGGTTAAGAGCAAGTTTGAACAAGTTTCAGTAAGGCAAGATTGGGAAGGAAGTGTGGCAGTGGCAATTTCAATTAATGGTTATCTACCAAGATTAATGGTTAGCTACCAGCCCAGATTTGTGGACCTCTGTTGTTGAATCCAAATCTTTTTAAATATCTGTAGATTAACGTTCCATTTATATCATTTTTAAACAATTCAACTGAAGGCTTTCTGAAAATCTAAGTATTTTAGTAAAAAAAAAAAAAAGCCCATCCTTATATGCCCCTCCTTTTTTCCTGCTTCCATTTTGTGTGCTAAAAAGAATCAATAAATCAATACAGAATTAAAAATACTGAACAGCAGAGATTAAAAGTCCACTATATGTAACAAGAACTAGGACAGCAGTAAATGATGAGAGTATTTGTTCTAGAAGTTCTCTCTCTCTACGATTTTTATAGCCTTTTCCTGAACAGCTAATTCAAGTCCAGATTCAATCCTCTACTAAATACAAGAGAGATGCTGTAGCACAGAGGCTAAGAACTAGCTATGAATCAGTAAGTTTGGGTTTCAAATCTCGCCTCTGCCATGAAGTCACTAGAGGCACAAACCTATGCATGTTTAGACAGAAAAAAGCAGGGCTGTCTGGGGAAATGCTGGGAATTGTGGGACTTTTTTCTGTCTAAACATGCATAGGATTGCACCCTAGGTGGCCTTAGGTAAGCCATTCTCTCTCTGTCTCAACCCCTAAACAGCTACAATAAGCAGGATAATACTGACCTACCTTACAGGGTTGTTGTACACTTGAAAGCACTGAAAAGAATTATTATTTAAATATTTAGAATGCATGATAGTATGCCTGTTATAAAATGAACACAAGACTTACCCGAAAAGGGATTTTTGCCAATTATCAAGACATTTGGCAAAGGCATCATAATCAATTGTTGCAATGTGTCCTATGGAAACAAATGTAAATATTTATATAGAACCACGTGAAGACTGATCACACTTGTCACATGTAGCTAAAAACATAAAATAACTTTAAAATAAAGCACACATTTGCTTCTGATTTAAAATATACTTGTGTTCTAACATTATTGCTCACATTTTTTTAAAAAAGTTTTGCATTAAGTCTACAAATGTTTGTTTTCTCCATTAGCAGCTGAACTAGAATAATTCATCAACAATGGAGGGGAATCCTTCAAATAGCTAATGCAGGTGTCGGTATTTCTGTACAAAGCCCTAAATGAATTTGGCCTGTAAGATGACCGCAATTAGCTGCCCCACAACACTTTTATTAGAGCTAAAAGTACTTTTTATGTTGGCATTCATTTGGTTGTAAAGCTATAAATCATTTCTTCATTTTATTTACATTCATATAAGTACACTTTCTAACAATTTTCTTACAATTGTTTCCTCAATGAAATAGATTGGGGTGGGCAACACGCAGCCTGCATGTGACCCCCGCCCCAACCTGGCTTTCTTTGTGGCTCTTCCTGCTGAATTTACTGTGGTGGTGGTGGTGGTAGCAGCAAAAAAGGAGAAACTTTGCTTCCAAACAAGGTGTGCGGACTACAAGTACCTTGTTTCAAAGCAGAGCTGCACTCTGGGAAGCCTCCCAGAAGTGCAATTTTGCTTCCAAACAAGGTGTGTGGGGAGTGTGCACCTTGTTTGGAAGCAAAATCACCAATTTTTTCCCATCACACCACCATTGAATCTTGGAGGCAAATTCATCAGCACAGCAGGGGTGTGACCCCAATGGCATCAGGTGGGGTAGCAATGTGGCCCCCTGACACCCAGAAGTTGTCCACCCCTGCAGTAGATAAAATAATGGGAAAACACAGACATTTTAGGTTAACCTCACAGCATTTAAGTGAACAGTGAAGGAAACATATTCAAGAATCTGTGCTGTATGACCTCAGGGATTCTATGGCAGCAGCAGCGATTCTCGCAGTTTATTTATATATTCTACCAAAAGAATGGCACACAAGGTGGCTTAGGGTAAATGGCCGAGTTGCTAGGATATCATCAGGGTGAGTATAAGCAAAACATAAAAGCTCTCACACGAATACCTCACACAAGGCAAGCGTATACATTTCCTGTCCTTCCCCATCCTTTCTTCCTTGTGTGTCTTTTTAGACTGTAGGCATGCGGGCTGGGACAGTCTTTATGAACTAGTTGTATATAAGTCACTCCAGAAGCTTTTTTGGCTGAGGAGTGGGCTAAAAATTCTTTAAATAAATAAGGGTCGGGAAGAACTTCTAACAACAGTGAAGGAGAGGGGGAGAGACCAATTCATCGATTTGGGGGTGATCAAGGCCTTCCCAACACCTCCAATATTAATGGCTTGTAAAAATCCAAACTAGTTCTTTGTCCAACTACCCTACACATGAGAATAAAAATTATTTTCCCCCTTTCCCTCCCCTCTTATATATGAAGTATCTGTCTTCTTCAGTAGCATGGTTGCTGTTGACACAAAAAAATTTTGTGGGGTCCTAGTCACATGTCTTAAGTAGCTCTTCAATGGTTCAGGCAGTTTTAACAGAGGAACAGAGGTGTGCAGAGGAACACACCTACTCCCAGAAAAACAATTTTTTCAACTACACAAATGGCTTCCCACATTCTAAGGAGCACACATAGTTCCCTATTTTGGCAACAATCATGCTGCAAATATAGTATCCATTTGGACTACTGTAAGGTGCTCTACGTGGGGCTGCTTTGAAAAACTGTTCAGAAACTTCAGCTGGTCCAGAATGCTGTGGCCAGACTGCTGACCAGGGCCAGTTATAGGGAGCACATGACTCCCTTGTTCTAGCAGCTTCATTGGCTACCCATCTGCTCTGGGCAGAATTCAAAGTACAAGTTATAACCTATAAAGCCCAATACGGCTTGGGACCAGGCCACCTGAAAGATTGCCTTCTCCCATATGAGCCTGCCCAGTCCTTAAGACCTTCTGGAGAGGTCCTTCTTTCAAGAGCACCACCATCAGAGGCATGTTTGGTGGTGACGTGAGAGACAGCCATTTTGGTGGATGCTCCCAGGCTGTGGAACTCCCTCCCAAGGGAGGCTAGGTTTGCTCCCTCTGTGCTATCCTTCCAATGGCAGGCAAAGACAGCTTTATTCAAGAAGGCCTTTGTCCAGAAAATGGGTATGTAGATTAAGTGCTGTTTTTCTTCTGTAACTGTTATGTTCTTCTTGTATTTTATTGTTTTAATGTATTTTAAATTGTTTTTGTAGGCTGCCTTGAGTGCCACTTTTTTGGTAGAAAGGTGGGGTATAAATCAACTGAATAAGTAAATAAATATCCAAAGTGGAACAATTTCCTCCTTGTATACTCCACACTCAAACCTTTCACCTTACCCCGCCCCCCAACAGCCACATTTCAACACGTTTCCAGACCGGTCCCCAATATCATTTGCTCTTTCTCTGTACTGCAAGACCACCGTCACAGCACATTCAAAGATTCCTTTCCTGCCCCCCTGCAAAAGGGCGAAAGGAAGAGACAAGCTGACATTACTTCAAGCATTCACTCTTTCTAGGGTTTTAACCCTTGTTGTTCCCCAGCTGCCTAATGCCTGCTGTGACAGTGATGAGGTGTGGCAAGTCAATGTAGTTGCCCCTGCCCTATGGAATGCTCTGTCCCTGGAATTCAGCTTTAGGTGCATGCTAAAAGTATTTCTTCCCCGCCCCCAGGTTTTCCAGCTTAATTTTTGTTGATCACATATGCTGCTGGTTACTCTTTTTATATTGTATATTATTGTGTTTTTGTATTGTACACCACTTTGGTAAATTCCTTTGTTATACAGTATATAAATTCATTAAATAAATAAATAAATAAAATGAAGCGAGAAAGAGAAGGAATGAAAGGAAACCCCTAAAGGATAAGAAAGGACTAAAGCCAATGGAAGTATGAAACTTTCATGGAGAAAAACATTTCACTAACTGCTGGTACCATAGCAGTAAAGACTGAGCAGGAAGGGATTCTCTCTGTTCCTGAAGGAATTCTGCCATGCACACATACCAGATGTGACCTTACTGGGAAGGGGGACTGAGTGCCTGGACTAAAGCCGCAGAAGAGAGAGCTAGGCATCCTGGTCCCCTCTAGATGTTTTAGACTACAAGTCCCATAAATCCTGACCATTGGTCATGCTGGAAAGGGCTTATGGGAGTTGCAGTCCAAATCATCTGGAAGGTATCAGGTTGCCTATCCATGCTCTAGAATATTCCAAAACTAGCTCTGAGCAGGCACAGACCCATATTGTCATGCCCCGACTGGAGGAGTCCTCCTCAGAGGAGGAGCTAGAGGCCCCAGAAGCCCAGGGTACCCCAGACTAGGGACTGCCACCAGACTCACAGAAGCCTGAACCCTCAGGGGAAGTGGCTGCAGTGCCATCCTTGTCAGGAGAAAGGGTCTCTGTCTCTGAGGCAGAGCTGTGCCACCCCCGATCCCCAGGAGCATCGTCACCTCAAGTGACAGGCTAGCAGGGCTCCTGTGCGAAGGAGTGCTTGCCCCCAGAAAGGGACTCCTCAGGAGGAGGTTCTGGAAAGGGAGCTCTGATTGCTGCAGCTGAGTTCTGGGTGAGGACTGGCTGGCTTTGGGCTTAAAAGCTTTCACTGGAAACCCAGGCAGTGTTGGAACAACTTGGTCCATCCAGCCTCTGCCCTGTAGCTTGCCTCCTGAAACATGCCCTGTGATGGATGCTCTGTCTCTTGACCTTTTGGACCGCTCAACGATCCTGCTTCTGGACTGCGTAACATACCTGATTGATTTACTGTGTATGACCTCTTGCTTGTTATTTTGACTACTCCTGCTGCCGCCTAATCCTTGTTGCCTCTGTTCTAACCTCTGCCTGGATTTTGACCACTCCTGCCTTAGCTTAAACCTCCTTGACTGAAACCTGTGTGCTTGACCATTTGCTTGCCAACTTGACTACTCTATTGCCTTGCTCCCCGTACGTGCTTGCAAACAGCCAAGACTCTATCTAACGCAGGACACGTATGCAGGACTGTACAGAGACTACATTGAAGAACAAAAGGCTACTTAGGGGATTAGTTTTCTTCAGAGGTATCACTAGGTCTCTCTTGTCTGTGGGTCCAAAAGAGGTCAAGTGGTAAAGTATTTTTGGCAAGAAAAGCTTATTGCCTAGCATGCATTGAACGGCAAGGCTGTCTAACAGACGTACTAACCATTCCTCAATACTGTGCAATTTCTTTCCTTATAAAATGGAAAACTCAGACCCTCTACTGCGCGTCAGTGTACTCAGCTGACCCACAACAGACATGAAGAATTGATATTTAATGATTTCAGTATGCACATAAGATTGCAACACACTGAAAAAGACACATATGAAAAAGACATATTTTTATAAATATATAAATATTTATATATTTATCTATATAAATATAGATAGATTTATATAATCTATATATAAAAGATTATATATATGAATATATTATAAACGTAATATATTCAAACCATAGTTTCTCAAAGTAATTTCCTACACTGATTTAGATCTTTGAGGATTTAAAAAAAGAAGAAGAAAGAAATGGTATGCAGACAAAAACATACTGTGTCATAATTTTCAAGTGAGTGAGGTCTAGAGATATAGCACAGAATGACTGCAATTTTAATATAAAGTGTTGTCCTGGACTGAAAATATCTGTTTCTTAGGAAACAGCTATAATCTAAAGTATCCCATGAATAGTCTCATGGAAGTTGCCCTGTTCAAACTATACCATTGCTGGACACAGATGTCTGTAATCAGGAAAAATCCTCAGTCTAGACAGCACCTAATTCATTCAAGTAGGTGTATAGTCCTCCAAACATCTGGCTATATATCAGAGCAGATGCTAACACATACACAGATCTGGCAGCACAAGACTGTTCCCCTATACAACAGGGACTTTGCAGTATGTTCAATACAAATGTACAATTTTATTTATGTTCTTTGTGATTAAGAGGTTTGTTGTCTTGCAGCTGCTACACACACACACACACACACACACACACACAGAGAGAGAGAGAGAGAGAGAGAGAAATGAAACATTTTGCAAAGCCAGGCAAGATTTTAAATGGACATAGAACAAAACAGAATGATGTTTTGAAGGTTTGGGAAGGAAACTCAAGAACTTTGGGGCCCAGATAGTTTTCTCATCCATCCTTCCAGTAGTCAGAAGAGGGAAAGAAAGGGAAAGAAAAATACTCCGAGTGAATGGCCGGCTACGAAGGTGGAGCCGGCGCGAGAGATTTGGATTCTGGGACCACGGGCTATACTTCCTGGAAGATGGGCTGTTGACAAGGGACGGGTTGCACCTCACAAAGGCTGGGAAGAATGTGTTTGGCCACAGCATGAAAAACTTCATCAGGAGGGCTTTAAACTGAATCCTATGGGGAAGGGAGATGTAAAGTTGAGGGTAACAATGGACGAAGACTCATGCACCGCAACGAAGAGAACAGCTCTAATAGCGCCCAATAATAGTCTTCAGAAACATGTAAGAAGAAAGCCACACTATAAAGCACATTGTCTTCGATGTCTATATACTAATGCCCAGAGTATGGGAAACAAACAGAACGAACTTGAACTCTTAATACAAGAGGGAAACTATGACTTGATAGGTGTAACTGATACTTGGTGAAATGACCCTCATGACTGGAATACAGCAATTGGAGGATAAAACTTGTTCAAAAAGGACGGGAGGAACAGAAAGGGAGGTGGGGTTGCACTGTATATGAAAAATACATATCTCTGCACAGAAATACAGGAGGATGAGCTTGGTAGCACCATCGACAGCATCTGGATCAAAATAAATGGAGCAAAGAATAAAAGGAACCTGGTGGTCACAGTCTACTACCGGCCAGCCAATCAAAGAGAAGATGAGGATGAAACTTTTGAAAGGCAAATAGCCAATGTTTCAAGGAAGCATAAAGTAATGGGGGGCTTCAATTTCCCCGATATTTGTTGGGAGACAACTTCTGCAAAACATGGCCCCTCCAGGAAATGCCTGACTTGTGTGGGCATGTTTAGCCTTGAGAAGAGAAGACTGAGGGGAGATATGATAGTGCTCTTCAAGGACTTGAAAGGTTGTCACAGACAGGAAGGACAGGATCTCTTCTCCATCATCCTGGAGTGCAGGACACAGAATAATGGGCTCAAGTTACAGGAAGCCAGATTCCAGCTGAACATCAGGAAAAACTTCCTGACTGTTAGAGCAATACGACAATGGAACCAATTACCTAAGGAGGTAGTGGGCTCTCCCACACTGGAGGCATTCAAGATGAGGCTGGACAGCCATCTGTCAGGGATGCTCTGACTTGGATTCCTGCATTGAGCAGGGGTTTGGACTCGATGGTCTTGTAGGCCCCTTCCAACCCTACTATTCTATGATTCTATGTAATAAAATATAGAACGTAATGGAACTGAAGTGCTTAAGGGTGCAATCCTATGCAGATAGGCGGCCGCCTCTGAACTCTGAGGCAACCGCCTATCCAATGGATCATTCCCCCCATGCTTCTCCTGCCCTGCATTTTCAGCTAGACAGATTATTTCAGCTGCCTAGCCGCGGGATGGCGGAGCAGGGAGGAGGCTGCCGGATGACACATAGGATGTGTCGTACTGGTATTTTCGCCCTCCCCACCCTTGCGAGCATGAAGCACGGGGCTGTTCCATGCTGCCTGGGTGGCAGCGCAGAAGGGGGGGCAGGTCAGTTCCCAGAAAACCAGATATCCTATGGCTGTCCAGCCGCTGACTAGCGGCCATAGGATTGCTCCCTAACTGAATTTAATATGATACATTTTATTAATAAAATAAATTTTCTATACTTGTACAAGTTCACTTCTTGGAGTGAAAACCAAGTGATGCTTCTATAGATTGAATTTTAAAATTAAGCATCATAGTATAATAAAATACATAAAAAAGATGAGTTGATCAAAGCATTATTGGCTGCAGTCAAGAGCATTTCCAACACAGTATAGTGGAATTTTATAGCTCAACTAGAAAATATTAGAATATACAGATACCGGAGGGTAACGTGTTCCCAATACAATCATAAAATTTCTGCCATGTAAATCAATGAAGTTTACTTCCATCTAATGATTTTAAGTTTACTGGGTGAGAAAAGCTTCTAGAAATTAAAGCAACCATTTTCATTTTAACAACTCCTAAAATAATGCGACATAAGGTCAATCACAGTGTGCAACATTATTCTAAGAAATATAGTGGGTGATGTTTATGTAGGTTGCAGATCACATCTGTGAGATTTGACTCGAGGGCAGTAGGAGACAGACAGACTATTTTATATTTGTACATAAAATTCATTTCAGGGGTGTGGACACTATAGCATACTATAGCTTTCCCAGGACAACCTGTCTGGAGCAACATACTTTTCAGTATTTGAATGCAAAGGCAGATGCTGCCCAGGTGCTTTGACAGAGAGAAGAACGGGATGGCTATCCCTTATGCTTATCCTCTCTTCTGGTTCTTCCTCCAATCAGATGGTTCCTGGTTCTCTTCGACAGCTTCCCCTTGGGTCTGGTACTGTTATTGCTCAATGTCAGGTCGGTCCAAAACAAAATCTCCCTCATCCACAATTTAATTGGATAGCTGATTCCAGAAGGTGGTGCTGGGAAATTATTGCTCTGTTCCTTGACAGTTATGACACAGGGATCTATTTTATTTCCCCTGCTGTTCAACATTTATATGAAACCTCTGGGGGAGATTATCCAGAGATATGGACTGAGGTGTCATCAATATGTGGATGACACCCAGCTCTGTCTCTCCTTTTCATCAAATCCAGGTGAGGCAGTCGATGTTCTGAACCCATGCCTGGGTGTGGTAATGGACTGGATATGGGCCAATAAACTAAGACACAATCCAAATAAGTCAGAGTTCTGCCCGGATGAATGATGTTCAACTTGTTCTGCAGGGGGCTACACTCCCCCTACACGATAAGGTTTGGGGCTGCTCTTAGATCCAGCACTATCATTGAAAGCACAGGTTGCCTCAAGGGCATAAAGCACCTTTTATCACCTTAGGCTGATATATCAACTGTGATCCTATCTGGATAGTGATAGCCTTGCTACAGTTATCCACACACTGGTAATCTCTTGTTTGGATTGCTGCAGTGTGCTATACGTAAGGCTGCCCTTGAAAACAAGGAATTTTAGCATTCTAGACTTTTAACTCTGCTGCTTTAAATTTGTTATAGTGCAATCCTATCGGGATACGCGGCCACCTCCAAACTTGGAGGCAACCACCTATCCAATGCAAGGCAGGAGCAGCGCGGAAGGGATTGTCCCCTCTGCACTTCAGCTGCCCTGCATTCGCAGCTAGACAGTCAATTTCGGCTGTCTAGCCATGGGAAGTCGGAGTGGGGGGACAGACACCGGATGATGCATAGGAAGCGTTGGAACAGCACTTCTGCCCTCCCCGCCCCCGGGAACGCCCTGTTTTTGCCACTCCGGGCTCCTCTAATGATCCATGCCGCCTACGAGGCAGTGCGGGAAGGGGTGGAAGTCAGTTCTCAGGGAACCAACCTCAGAGCGCAGGCTAGAGTACTTTTAAGCATTTATATTTGTATTGTTTTTATGCTGTACTTTGTAGTTTTAACTTTTGTGAACTGCTTCGGCTACTGGGCATATAGAAATGTAATAGATAAACAAACAAACAAAACAAAACTGTCTGGAAACTTAAGCTGGTCCAAAATAGGGTAGTAGGATTGTTAAGAGGGACTGGCCAATGTGGTCATATTACACCAATGCTTTATGATCTGCACTTGCTGCCAGTCCATTTCTGGGCCCAATTCAAAGTGCAGATATTAATTAAAAAAAACCCTAAACTGTTTGGGGCCAGGTTACCCGAAGGATCATCTCCTTCCATTTATACCTGCCTGGACCCTAACATCATCCCCTCCAGGTGCCCCTAACGAAAGAGGTGAGGCAGGTGGCTACTAAGGACAGGGCCTTTTCAGTGGTGGCACTCTGGTTGTGGAATGGCTTCCCTAGAGGGGCTCACCTAGCAGCTACATTGTGCTCTTTTCGGCACCTTTTTATTTTCCTAGGTTTTTTAGCCCTTCAGTTTAGAAACTGTGTTGCTGCCTTTTTTAGATCTTTGCAGTGCTGCTGGCTTTTATCTTGGGTTACTTCTTTGGTTTTATTCTGTTTTATATTCTGTTTTACTAAGTTATTGTATTCTATTGATTTAAGTTTTATCTTGAAAACCTCCCAGAGCGCTTTGGCTAATGAGCTCTGTGTGTGTGTATGTGTGTGTGTGTGGAGGTCAAATCAGTCAATTCTAAAGGAAATCAACCTTGACTGCTCATTGGAAGGACAAATACTGAAGCTGAAGCTCAAATATTTTGGACACCAAATGCGAAGAGAAAACTCCGTGGAAAAGACCCTGATGTGGGAAAGATTGAAGGCAAAAAGAGAAGGGGACGGCAGAGGATGAGATGGCTAGATAGCATCACCGATGCAAGGAATATGAACTTGAGCACACTCCGGGAGAGAGCGGAGGACAGGAAGGCCTGGCTTGCTATGGACCATGGGGTCACAAAGAGTCGGACACGACTTAACGACTGAACAACAACAACAACATATATATATATATGTATGTATGTATGTATGTATGTATATATGAGAATCTAAATCCTGTCCTTACCCATTATTTAAAACATTTTTACTCCATCTTAAGCTGAAAAGGGCACCAACATTTACACCCTAACAGCTGTGTGCAGCTGGTGTCCTTGCAGTACCACAACTGTGTAAGACAGGCAAATGGCAATTACTGTATGAGACCACTGTATGGAAATCAAGCCCCCACCCCCTGCCCACCATGCCTCCTGGCTGGCCATACAGCAGTCTGGGAGCTTGGCCATCTTGTACACAAGCTATTCACACTGAATGCACACACAGAGTATACATGGCTATAGTCCAGTAGTCCCTAGTCAGTCTATGGCTCATACTGGAGCAAGTAGCATTGCCAAGCTGCCAAGTTGGCAACCGAGCAGACAGGGGGTAGGCAGAAAGGTGATGGAGAAGTGCAGTTAAGTTAGGTTGTGCAGAGGATTCAACACAGGCTGATATCAACATCAATTTATGATTGCAATGGCTGATGAAACCACTTTAGCAGCCTATAGCCCAGCCTACCTGCATACGCTCCATCAACTATCCAGTGCTGGAATATGAAGCCAGCAAGGTTCATAATCTGGTTGCCTAAAGCCCAGTGTGATGAATCTGCTTAAACACCCAGCTCTATTTTTCATTCTCAGCTTATCCAGGCTTGACAAAAAGAGAAAGGAAGGAAGGAAGGAAGATGGAATTGTCTGCTGCCAATTATATAATAGCCCTATGTGAAGCAGCAAGATTTTGCTCAGAGCTCTATCAATTACTAGCCTTTTTCAGATTATTCTCTGTGTCTCATTGATGGTTCCTTAAAATAGCCAAAGAGGAAGATAATGTAAGCTTCCTTGGGTTCCTTCCAAGAGGAAAAAAGGTAGGAAATAGATAGATAGATAGATAGATAGATAGATAGATAGATAGATCGATCAGAAGTCAAGTCCATAATATCAACACTAATGTTAGTTGTAAAATATTAATATTTTAAGCTCCTTCAGGAGATATTTAGAAGGCAACTTAAACTCAACATATCCAAAAGATTTCTCAATTTAGACAGTTGTCTCTACAATTGCTTAGCTTCCTTTTATTAATTTCCTACAACACGCACATTTTTGAATTTTTTTTAAAAAAAGAGAAAAGCTACTTACCTGATAGTATGATTTAATTTGCCTCACCAAAATAGACATATTTTGAATTCGAAGTGATGCATCATTGTTAACTTTCTTATTTACTCTTTGACTGGCTGCTTTAGGGTTGCTGAAATGTAAAAAAAGAAAGTAAATGAAATACAAATCTCCATTTTCCTGAAATTCGCAGAGGAAAATTTATGGCTCAGAAAAAAATAAAGCCCAGATATCTACAACTCAAACTTCAGCCACATCCACAAGTTTATCATGCAAAATAAACCCTGGAGCTACACATTCAAACTGTACTGTGAACTGTCTGTTTAAGGAACCAGTGAGTAAAATGTTATTTGTGAAGTGAGTAAAATGTTATTTGTAAAAACAAATATAATGTTTTCTATTGTCCTGAATTTCATATTTTAAAACCTCCAACAGGAAGAGTGGTTTGACATACATCTAAGATGAAAAAATACACTGACTAATTTCTACTGTAAATGAATGCATAGAACATGAGGAACAAGATTCATAGGATGATGAAAGTTAATAGAAGCCAAGTGATATCAAAAGTACTTCACTGTCACATGTTGGCAGCCATTTTACACACTTCCTTTTTCTGGTTTGAATCTCTATGCTTACAAACTTAGGAACAAATATATAATATGTACAAACACATGGATCTTTTCCGTGCAGATTTTCCAAGGTTAACAACAAAGGAGAAAGCAGATAGATAATACTTGTGATCTCATAGACATGGAGGTTAAATTCATTTGGTTCACATTTTAATATGAGCCAACCTAATATGCACTTCCCAAACGAGTATGCAAATAGGAACTATCCTTCTGTTTTTGCGCTTCTCTGAATTTTGCAATGGACAATTTAAAAATGAGTACAAAAATGTATGCATTAGGGCAAATTGCATTTGTTGTTGTTGTTGTTGTTCAGTCGTGTCCGACTCTTCGTGACCCCATGGACCATAGCACGCCAGGCCTTCCTGTCCTGCGCTCTCTCCCGGAGCATGCTCAAGTTCATATTCATTGCATCAGTGATGCTATCTAGCCATCTCATCCTCTGCCGTCCCCTTCTCCTTTTGCCTTCAGTCTTTCCCAGCATCAGGGTCTTTTCCACGGAGTTTTCTCTTCGCATTAGGTGACCAAAATATTGGAGCTTCAGCTTCAGTAGCTGTCCTTCCAATGAGCACTCAGGGTTCATTTCCTTTAGGATGGACTGATTTGACCTCCTTGCAGTCCAGGGGACTCGTAAGAGTCTTCTCCAGCACCACAGTTCGAAAGCATCAATTCTTCGGCGCTCAGCCTTCCTTATAGTCCAGCTCTCACAGCCATACATTACTACTGGGAAAACCATAGCTTTGATTAGACGGACCTTTGTCGGCAAGGTGATGTCTCTGCTTCTTACTATGCTGTCTAGGTTGGCCATAGCTTTCCTCTCAAGGAGCAAGCGTCTTTTAATTTCATGGCTACAGTCACCATCTGCGGTGATCTTGGAGCCCAAGAAAGTAAAATCTGTCACTGCTTCCATTTCTTCCCCTTCTATATGCCAAGAAGTGATGGGGCCAGATGCCATGATCTTAGTTTTTTTCATGTTGAGTTTCAAACCAGCTTTTGCACTCTCCTCTTTCACCCTCAACAAGAGGCTCTTGAGATCCTCTTCGCTTTCTGCCATTAGGGTGGTATCGTCTGCATATCGGAGGTTGTTGATAATTCTCCCAGCAATCTTAATTCCGACCTCTGATTCATCCAACCCAGCATTTCTCATGAGCAAATTGCATACAGGAGAGCATATCAGGGGAAAATGCTGTAATATGCAAAACACATGCACATTAGGGGAAATTTTAATCAGGTCCTGGATTTTTCTTATTAATGTTTTTGTAAAAATTATTTTGATAAATAGATAAATGTGTGTGTTTGCTGTCTGTTTGTATGCAACTGGTTTTTTAATACTATGTACAATGTATTTTTAGGGAGCAATCCTGTTGAGATAGGTGGCCGCCTCCGACTTCGGAGGCGGCCGCCTATCCAAAGCAGGGCAGGAGAAGCATGGAGGGGATCATTCCCTCCGTGCTCCTCCTGCCCTGCTTTTTCGGCTAGACAACTGATTGAAGCTGTGTAGCTGCAGGGGCACGGAGAGGGGAAGGAGGCTGCTGTACAAAACATAGGATGTGTCATACAGGCAGTTACACTCTCCCCACCCCAGAACGCCCCCAGCCACGTCCCTTTCCAGCCGCTTCGCACTCCTCTTGCGAGCACGGAGGATGGGGCTGTTCCACGCTGCCTCCAAAGCAGCGCAGAAGTGGGGGCAGGTCGGTTCCTGGAAAACAACATATCCTATGGCCGCCTAGCCACTGCCTAGCAGCCATAGGATTGCTCCCTCCATGGCTTTTAATCTTTGTAACCACCCAGAGAACTTCGGCTAGAAATGTAATAAATGAAATGTAAATTGCATACCAAAATACATATGAATTTTCAAGCACATAAAACTGTACATGAAAATGCATACAAATTTTCAGGTGGACTTTTATTTAAAAAAAAAACATTCACAAACTGATGTAGAAATGGGACAGAGTGAACTTGTTCCATAATGTTCACATTTTTTCAAGTATATGAAAGAGACAGATTCATCCATCCTAAGTTCCCAGACCCCATACAAGTATTTCATGTTAGGACTTGACACATCAACATCCACCAAAAATCTCAACTGCATTGCAGTAATTGGGGCTGCAAGGACAAGACACTTCACAAAGCTAAACAGAGGAGGCATACATCAAAATATGATGCATGAACCTAATTCCTCTCTTCAGAGCACCCCAAGGAGTGCAGAGCTCTGAAACACCTACTGCCACAGAGTGTGTCCCCATCACCTTGCAATATGTAAGGAAAGCCATGTTGTGGCTAAACATTCTTTTCCCCAGCGATACTAGCAGCTGTAAGTATGCACTATGCAGACAGGAGGATTCTGTTGTCAAACATTTCCTAACATGCACTGAAAAAGGCAGTGGAGAGATAAGGCAACAGGACAAATGTAATTGGTCCAGAATTCCAATACAGTGTTCTATAGTACAGAAGAGGTCGTCAACTGGCAAGTTGTTATGCAACTTCATAAAGGTCTTGGAACTGCTACTGCTACCATTTTGATGTTGTATGTTTCCTCCAAAGCCTAAGCAGTAAGATTGCCAACTGGGCCTTTAATTTGTTTTGGTGCACGCATGTATTGTGCATATGGGGAAGAGACCACCCCCAAAGGTGCATCTTGACTACACTGCAAGTGTGAAATTTGAATTGGGGCAAGAGAAAGCAGATTAGGCAATGGCAGGCTGCATTTTATCTTTAAAAACTCCCACATTCTTAAAGCCAGTCCTGCCAAAAGTACTCATCCACAGACAAGGCTGACCACTATTACTGCATGATTAATGGCTCTGGCCTTGCCCTCTGCTGGAGAATAGTTCTGACATGCCTGTGCATTGGATGTAGTTAAATCAACCACTCCTGATGCAGATAAGAGTACTGTTCTTTGCCTTCTTTCAATCAGGAAGCACATCTAGAACAGCAAGAAACATGGGTGGACACCTTTGCCACTAGACAGTTTTTACTGTTACACATTCTGAAGAGGAATACTTTCCAGCTGTTAAGAGTGAAAAATGCCTCCAATTGTAACTCTAAAAAAGTTTTAAACATCAGAAGTTAGGAAACGTTGCCTTAGAGCAGCCTTCCTCAACCTTGGGCCCCCCAGATGTTTTGGGCTTCAATTCCCATCAGTTCCAGCCAACAGGAGAAATGCTGGGTGTTGTAGCCCAAAATATCTGGAGAGCACCAAGTTGGGAAAGGCTGCCTTAGAGAAAGGAAAGGTTCAAGTATGAGAAATAAAATCTTAAGGTCTAGAGTTCAGTAAAAAAAAACAAAAAAAACGCGGTGCTTCATAAGGTTTGACACACATCTCCATAGCATTCAGCCTCCTCCCATTTCTTTGAAATAGAAAGAAAATTAGCCATTATATAGGAACAGCCATATGGTTCAGATAAATAGTTCTTCTATTCTAGTATCTTTTCTCTGATAGGGAATAGCGCAAGAACTCAAGAATCAGACCATTTCCCAAACAATTAATTCACAAAAAAGAACTAGTTGAAAATGCCATGTGGAGTAAAGAAAAAACTCAAATATGTCTGTGTAATATGCATATAATAAAGCCACTTACATAGTCCTGTTTGGCCAATCTTTAAGACAGATTAAATGGGCACAAATCAGAATCAAGCATAAGAACATTAATAAACCTATCAGTGGATAGGGGGCTTGCTTGGAACATGAAATCAGGGGCTCACTTGGAACATGAGATTGCAGAAAAATTGATTAACACAATCAGGGACTCAATAGGGACTACGGTTTCTACGCACATATGAAGACTCTTAGCACACCTTGTGGTTTGTAACTGTTGCTTTAAGACAATGGAATGCTTGCTGCAGATCTACTTGTTTAACTGACTTTTCAGACTCAAAACCTCCAGTTTCACTTATACCATTTGCTGAAGTGGGTTGTAACTCACAAAAGCTTGTGCTAATTTATTAAAATATATATTACCACACAGTGACAGAGGAAGTCGTTTTCCTTGAGCGATTCTCTTGGCAGCAGTCAAGAAAGAATCTTACAGTAGTGTTAGAAGCCAAGACATGCAGACAGAGAGGAAAGTTCTTCCCATGAGTCTGGCAGACTGCGTAAGAAGCAGCAATTATTTCTAGTCTCAGTGGAAGGCCAATTGGACATAATCTAAAACTTGCTGATAACAGAGGAACTGCAAAGAAATAATCAACAGAATGGAGACATATCAAAGAACAGTTGTGGGATGCTATATAATACTGAACTATGTTTATGTCCACACCCTTTCCTTTTTTGTAGTAGCCTCAGGCTTTTGAATGTGATCTCAGAAGGGGAGCAGCAATACATTTATTTATTAACCTTCTGGAGAAAATATGATGATCAGTTATTTAGGTCAACATTTGGGATCTGAGCTTCAGTTATGAACTGTTTATTTCCCCGCCCCCCGCCCGTTTTATGGAGTAACATTGATAGTTTGTATTGTTGTTTTTGCTTTGTTTTTATGACTATCAACAAGTTCTAAGTGCTTCCTCAAATTGTTAAAAGGGTGAAGTATAAATATTTTAAATCAAGAACTCTAGATTTAACCTACAATCCTAAACAGTCATAGCACAGGCAGGGGGAAGCATGGACATAACCAGAAGCATTTGAATGATTTTATTGCAGCCAGTCACTCAGCAGACAAGCTGGTTTTAAATGGAAAAGTGTCTTCCCCATTCCACCAGGAAATTGGCTATAGTAAAAACTTTGCAAGACACATCTGGCTGCACAAAGGCACTTCTTTCTCATACACTATATGCCTGGAATTGAGGTCCTAATTTTTTTTTTTTTGTAGAATCATAGAATAGTACGGTTGGAAGGGGCCTTCAAGACCATTGAGTCCAACCCCAAGCTCAATGGGTCCTGCATTCTGGGATGATCAAGAAGAGATCCTGGCCTTCCTCTCTGTGACATCCTTTCAAGTACTTGAAGAGCGCGATCATATCTCCCCTCAGTCTTCTCTTCTCAAGGCTAAACATGCCCAGTTCTTTCAGTCTCTCTTCATAGGGCTTTGTTTCCAGTCCCCTGATCATCTTCGTTGCCCTCCTCTGAACCCTCTCTGGTTTGTCTACATCCTTCTTAAAGTCTGGTGCCCAGAACTAGACAAAGTACTCCAGATGAGGCCTAACCAGTGTTGAGTAGAGGGGAACTAGTACTTCATGTGATTTGGAAGCTATACTTCTATTAATGCAGCCCCAAATAGCATTTGCCTTTTTTGCAGCCACATCACATTGTTGGCTCATATTCAGCTTGTGATCTACCACAATTCCAAGATCCTTCTCGCTTGTCATATTGTTGAGCCAAGTATCCCCCATCTTGTAACTGTGCACTTGGTTTCTTTTTCCTAGGTGCAGAACTTAGCATCTATCCCTATTAAATGTCATTCTGTTTTCTGCCCAGTGCTCCAGCCTATCAAGATCACTTTGAATTCTGTTTCTTCCAAAGTATTAGCTATCCTGCCCAATTTTGTGTCATCTGCAAATCTGATCAGCATTCCCTGCACCTCCTCATCCAAGTCATTAATAAAAATGTTGAAGAGCACTGGGCCCAGGACTGAGACCTGTGGTACCCCGCTCATTACCTCTCCCCAGTTGGAGAAGATCCCACTGATAAGCACTCTTTGAGTCTCATTCTGTAGCCAACTATGGATCCAACTGAGACTTGTTTCATCTAGCCCACTTTGAGCTAGTTTGCTCATCAGGATATCATGGGGTACTTTGTCGAAAGCTTTGCTGAAGTCGAGGTATATTATGTCCACAGCATTCCCACAGTCCACCAGGGAGGTTACCTCATCAAAAAATGAGATCAGATTAGTCTGGCAGGATTTGTTCTTGACAAATCCATGTTGGCTTCGAGTAATCACTGCGTTGTTTTCAAGGTGCTTAGAGATGGATTGCTTTATAACCTGCTCCAGATTTTTCCCAGGGATTGATGTCAGACTGACTGTTCTGTAGTTCCCAGGGTCCTCCTTTTTGCCCTTTTTGACGACAGGGACAACATTAGCCCTCCTCTAGTCATCTGGCATTTCACCTGTCCTCTCAAAGATAATAGACAGTGGTTCTGAGAGGTCTTCTGCCAATTGTAGATTGAAGCTGCAGTCGTATACGCACTTACTTGGAAGCGAGTCCCACTGAATTCAACAGGACTTACTTCTGAGTCAATATGCATAGGATTGCACTTAGTTCTGTAAGCGTACCTCTGTGTAATCATGCATAAGATCAGGCTGCAAATCCATTGAGTACAGTTGGTTTCCTCATGAGTAAGTGTGTTTGGCTTAACTCCAAAGGAAACATTTTAAATGTTTTTGTAGTTACAGCTAGATTTAAAACTAACTAGAGATCTAGTTCTTCTTTATAATTTTTAGGTAAATTTTAAAAGGTTAACAGCAGAACCTACTCATGTTTGCTCAGAACAAAGTCTCAGTGATTTTAGTGGAACATACTTCTAAACAAGTATGCTCTGACTTGCAGCCTAAAGCTTTAACTTCTAAGGGTGCAATCCAATGGGGATAGTTGGCTGCCTCCGAACTCAGAGGCAACCAACTATCCAATGCAGGGCAGGTGGAGCGTGGAGGTGATCTTCTCCTCCGCACTCCAGCCACCCTGCATTAGCGGCTAGATGGCTGATTTCAGCTGTCTATCCAGAGTGGGTTGGAGTGGCGGGGGGAGGCCGGACAGTGCATCAGAAGCATCATTAACACTTCAGTTGTCCCCTCTCCACCCCACCCCCAGGAACACCCTCTTTCCCCCCGCTCCACACTACTCTTATAAGTGCGGAGCCAGGGACGAACCATGCCTCTTATGAGGAGGTGAGGAGGCAGTTTTCTGGGAATCAACCTCAGAGCGCTGGCTTTGAGGTCGGTTCCCATAAACTGAAAAATCCTATGGATTTCTAGCAGCCATAGGATTGCGCCCTAAACTAATTAAAGTTAAATTTTAAAACTTATTTTAAATTTAGCTCTGACATGTCTTTACATGTACTCTAAGATGTAAATTAAGCTAAACTTGAAATTGTCAGCTACAATAGAATCGCTCCCACTGGAGTAATTGGATGACAGAATGCCAGGTGAGATTCCTTGTAAATAAGTGTATAGTGATGCACACTGGGACAAAAATAAATTACACACACTGAGGGGAGGCGACTTCCCAGGAAATGAAAGACAGATGCAATGTTAGGAATTATTGGATGGAAAATAAAACAGCAAGTTATTGTAACACACTATATACATATATCGTACAGCTGCACTGAGAATAACAAGTAAAGTTCTGGGTTTTCCATCTTAAAGATGTCAGAGTTGAAAGCAATTCAGAAAAAAGTAACTACAAAATCAGGAACTCTGAGCAACTTCCCTACAAGAAAGCTTAGAAAGGTTGCCGATTTTTAGTTAAATAGAAATAATAAAAGGGCATGGAATTCAAGAGAGGCTTATAAAATCATACTATTTTTATTACATGCACACACACCCGCGAACCTGGGGAGCATACAAATAGATGGCAACAGAATCAAGACAAAACAAAAAGAAATAAGCATACCTGGGATTCATCATTGCACACTAGTTACTATTTGATAAAACTCAGGAATAACTCATCTCTCTGTGGCTCCTAGCTATGACAGCTAAATGGCACTTCCATTTCAGAGGCAGTATATCTCTGACTAACAGATGCTGGGGACATGCAACAGGGCATGGCTATCATCATTACGCTTATTAACTATTTGGCTGACCTCTATTGGACAAAGAATGCTGGATCTGCAAGTGAGCAAGGCAATTCTTAGCTGGATATGTTGCACGTAGAAAAGCGCTCTCTTTTTTAATGTATGAAGGTGCCTCATATTGGCCTATCTAGCCCAGTATTGTCTACTACTCTGACTGGCAGAAACTCTCCAGAGTCTCAGGCAGAGGCCCTTTTGAGCTCCTCTACCCCAAGGTTTTTTAGCTAGCAGTGCCAGGGACTCAACCAGGGATCCTCTGTCCACAAAGCTGCAGCTGGTACACAATGCAGTGGCAATGCTGCTAATAAATAAGTAAGAATAAATAACTGGGGCCTCTTTCTGACAGCAAGTTACACCCTTGAAAAAAGGGTGCACATGCGTGCACATGCACACACACCAGTGATCATGATACAATGGGGAAAGAGTGATCTGTATGACAGTAGCTGGGGAAGGGAGTAGAGAGCCTTCTCTCCACCCAATCCTAATGATTCTGATACAGATCACTCTTTCCTCATTGCTGCTATGAGAAAGGAAAAAGCAATCTGTATCAGGATTGCTAGGGGAGGGATGGAGAGAAGACTAGCAATCAGTGGTGGCAATGAGGGGCAAAAAGGCACTGTGTGTGTGTGGGGGGGTGCAGTAAAGGCCCTGGGGAGCACAGGTTGTGCACTCCTGATATAGATATTAAACAATATGGGGCATTAAAATGAAACCTTGTGAGACCCCACAGGGGGTCAAATGCCATGATGTTGAGCCCCCCCCGAATTACACCTTCTGAAACTGACCCAGTTGTATGGGGAGTACCACAGTATCACTGTGGCCCAAGCACCTAGTCTGCAGAGATGACCCAGTAAGATACCATGGTCGATAGTATCAAAAGCTGCTGAGAGATTGAGAATCAACAGAATGCACGCCACTATCTCTCTCCCAACAAAGGTTACCTGTCAGGGCTACCAAGGCTGTTTCAGCACCAAACCCAGGTCTGAAGCTGGCTAGAAAGCGTTTGAAGTTGAGCCACTGCCACACACTCTAAAATCTTGGCTACGAGGGGGATATTAGCAACTGGACGATAGCAGTTAAAGTCTCTCAAGTTCAAAGATTTCTTAAGGAGTGAATATACAACTATCACCACCAGCAGCCATTTCAGCAGACTGAACTGAGGGACAGGAGTAAGAGACCAGGGCTATTCCACCAGCCCTGCTAAAAGAATTTTCCCCCTCTCCCCTCTTCATTCCTTTTTCCTTGTGTATCATGTCTTTCTTGGATTATTAGCCTACAGGCAGGGAATGTCTTATTTAACTGATTATATATATGAAGCTCTGGAAGCTTTTTTGGCTGAGGAGCAGTATAAAAAGACTTCGAATAAATAAATTCTATGACACTCATATCAATATGGCAAACTGAAGAACATAATTGGCATGACATTACTTAATCTTCCATTGATAATGGCATACGTGATTTGCATCTAAACAGAATGTTTCCCTCCTAACTGGTGCAAAATTTACCCATGCCAGATTTTGACTGGGTTCACATGACACGCCAACCAACGATGGCTTGTTTTCTGGAACAAGTCATCCTTGGTTAGTGTTGTCTGAACCCAGACCTTTCTTATCAGGGTGGGTTGTTTTTCCCATCCTGAGAATACACAGTCCACAGTAGGGGTTGTTTTATCCATGGTGGGTTGGTGTGTTGTGAAAACCCAGACATGCCAACCCATCGTAGGTAAAGGGCATCGGGCAGCAAGCCGCTTGGCAAGAGCGGCAGAAACCCCTGCCGCTCTTGCCCAGCGAGGCTGCAATCACTATTCACAATCATGGCCAAGCCACTGCCCATGCCCTCCCCCCCCCTGCCCGTGACAGCCCCTCTAACAGTGCCCAAATAGCACCTTGGAGGGAATGGGTGACAGCTCCTCTAACAGTGCCCAAACAGCACCTTGGAGTGGCTGTCACCCACCCCCTTCAACCCTGCCAATCCCCCCTTCCCACCTCTGATCACAATTGGGGTCAGATCCCTTTTAAAAAATTGTTTTAATTGAGTTATAATTACATATTTTCAATGTAATCAGTAAGCACATAAAAATATTCTAACAAAATACAAACATTACATAGGAAATTCAATTACAGTCAACTGGGATCACAGGAGTTTCAGTGTATTAATAACCTTATATTTATCCACAGGAGTTCTTCAGGGGTTTAAGATTCAGTTGTAATTACTGAAATGCATCTCTACATATTGTCCATGATGGTTTTCTCTGGGAACCTCATTGATAAAGTCTATGAATTTATACCAGATTGTATGGAAGGTGTCAGATTCTTTTTGTTGTCTTTGTGCCCTTATCTGTTTAGTTTTTCAGCCAACACAATATTCCAAAGGTAGTTTATAACACACAATTAATAGATCTGTAGACTCTTTCCAATTCTTTACTATTAACTGACAAGTCACTACCATCATAAAGGGGGATCAGATCTCTTTTTAAAAATTTTCCTGGTCCTGTTTTTGCGCAAAAATGGGACCAAGAATTTTTCCCCACTTTCCTATGTCCAGGGAATGTGCGCAAGGTCTAAAAAGTAGTCTCAAAATTGAAGAGCAAAATCATTGCTTCTGAAATATTTTCAGTATTAGAATAAGCCCCTTTCCCTATATTATTTTGAATTACCAAAAAAGAATTCTGTGTACGAAGCAGATAGAAATTCCCAGTGGCAATCTCAGTAGTCACACTATACATAAAATCTACAGCAATGAATCTTTATATCTGAATAGCTTCTTTTGTAAGGTAGAAAATGAAAATGCTTCACTGGCAAATAACCTAGCAAAGTAGGACACATTTGTTTAGAAGTCAATAGGCAGCCCAGTAGTAAAACTTAGCCTTAAGCAATTTTACATTTAAGAGCAACCTACATATGACAAGTTACATTAATTTCAATTGGGGAGCAAACAGACAAGAACACCCACAAAGATAATACATTAGTTTAAAAAGCATAGGAAAAGGAGAAGAGTCTGTTATTTCTCAAAAGCTATCAGTGCTATGAGATACAGAATTCAGCCATCCCATAATCAGGGATTAGGTATCTTTTTCATTCAGCAAAATCTATCACAAATAAATATGAAGCCATTAAGCTATCTGATTTCTGAGTCTAAACAGACTGCAAACCAGTTGTGTCTTCTCCTGCCATCTGTTCATTGAATGTACTTAATGACAAAGCCTACTACTTTTCCGTACTGAATTTTTATTTTTTATGGTATATTCATACTACTGTATAAATACAACCTATATGTACCAAATAATAAAACAGTTTGCTCTAGCGGTCACACTTCTGCTAGACCCAACATACAAACATGGCTACGTGCTACCTCCAGTACCAGAGGCAGTATGCCTATGTACACCAGTTGCTGGGGAACATGGGCAGGAGGATGCTGTTGCACTCATGTCTTGCTTATGGGTTCCCAGTCGACAGCTGGTTAGCCACTGCGTGAACAGAATGCTGGACTAGATGGACCCTTGGCCTGATCCAGAGTGGCTCTTCTTATGTTCTTATTAAACAAACAGTTGTAGGCTGCAAACTGTAAGCTGTGGCAGGTGGGATATATGAAGGCTCTGATGTTCTGGAGCCTCCACAAGTCACGCAGTCTTGTCTTACTGCCTGAACAATGAGCAGTTTGAGTATTTTCACTGGCTCTATATATGACAAAGTAACCACAAAAGTGAAAAATATTGGTAGGGTTGTCAATTTATTTTTTAAAGAAAGAGAAGTACAGTATAGCTCTGTATCATTCCATATAAAACATACTATGGACCTGTTACATTCAGGAACAAAGGGATAAACAGATCAATGTATAGATAAATATTTGAAGTTGAAAGATGCTTCAGGGTTGTGGGCTTAGAAACTTAGAAATAAATTATTCTGCCATGATAAAATGCAAAAAATAAACAAAATATGAACGGAAACAAAACAGTGTTCTTGTACTCGAAAGCCACAAATATTGTGAGTATCTAAACTGGACCAACTCTTATGAAATGCAGATTAGAGGAACTGGTGACATGGCAAAGCTTTATGAAAGCTGATAATATATTTTGTTCAAAATTCATTCCAATACTATGTTTGTCCATGCAGGTAAGCATGAATGATCCTCTGATCAAGATGCCAAAGTTGAAAGCAAACACAGTGTCATACTTCACTAACTGTTAATACTGAAAGAAATCTGTGAGCCAATACAGAGCTTTGGCACATGTTCACACTGATGAGTTAGGGACATGTACCAAGTTTGTCATTCACACCTATGCTCGAACGGGCAACACCATCATCTTCTCTTACGGAACTATTCATGATACAAGCTACCTCTCACTACAAAGCTCGGCTTGAAAAGTATTCCTCCATTAAACACGCATAAGAAAACCATTCCTTTAAACAATTTGAAAAACAAAATGAAACTAGCAAGGGTTTTTTAATAGTGCAGCTTATACTGCACAGGCATTTTAACAGGAAAAAATAATTTAAAAGGACATTCCCTTCCCATGGCAGGGGGGAGAGAACCAATAAATGAAAGGCAGTAAGAATGGTTCTCTTGAATTTAAGTGACTATCAACATTTTCTTTTACTAAATAACATTATGTACTATTAAGGGTGCATCTGCACAGATGCTTCCAGTGATCCTGGTTTTGTCTCTCAGCATTAAATCATAATACAGAAAGCAAAAGAAAAAAAGCGGTATGATGTGGCATGAGGATGTCTTCACTCAAACTCACGCTGCCCACAATTCCTCAACAGGAGTGAGGGGGGGGATTAGTGTACAGTGATCTTGACCACCACATGGGGGCTGTATCTGCTGAAAGACAACATAAGATTTCTAAGAAAAGTTTCATGTATCCATGCCTATTATATCCAGAGAAGTAACTGTGTTATTTATTTATTTGATTTGTACCTGGTCTTTCCACCAAGAAAATGGTGCTCAAGGTGACTAAAGGAGCAATCCTATCTAGATAGGCGGCAACCTCCGAACTCAGAGGCGACTGCCTATCCAAAGCAGGGCAGGAGAAGCACGGAGGGGATCGTTCCTTCTGCGCTCCTCCTGCCCTGCTTTTTCGGCTAGACAGCCAACTGCGGCTGTCTAGCTGCGGGAGCACAGAACGGGGAAGGAGGCTGCTGTACGACACATAGGATGTGTTGTACAGGCAGTTACGCTCTCCCCGCCCTGGAACACCCCCAGCCACACCCCTTTCCGGCTGCTCCGCACTCCTCTTGAGAGCGCGGAAGCCAGGGCTGTTCCGCGCTGCCTCCGAGGCAGGGCAGAAGTGGGAGGAGGTCGGTTCTCTGGGAACCGACCTCAGAGCACAGGCTCAGAGGTCGGTTCCTGGAAAACAACATATCCTATGGCTGTCTAGCCGCTGTCTAGCGGCCATAGGATTGCTCCCTAACAATCATAGGAACTTTTAAAAAAAGATAAAGTTTGGGTCAAAACAATAATAAATACATTAAAAACAGATAAAACACACAAAACTTATGGAATAAAAACAGCACCCAGCCCAACAGACTAGCTTACCTGCCAAAGACCTACTTGCATAAAAACACCTTTGCCTGTTAGCAGGAGGACAGCAGAGAGGGAGCCACCCAAGCCTCCCTCGGCAGTGAGTTCCATAATTGGGAGCAGCCACCCCCTCTCGCATTGCCACCAAACGTGCGCCTCTGAATCCTGCTGTATCAAGAGAAGGACCTCCCCTGCAGATCTTAAAACCAAGGCAGGCTTGTATGGAAGAAGGCAATCTTCCATGTAGTCCATTCCAAGCTGTACAGACCTTTACAGGTCATAACCAGCACTTTGATATGTGCCCCAAAACAGACCGGTAGCCAGTGAAGCTGTCATAACAAGGGAGTCACATGCTCCCTGTAACCAGCCCTAGTCAACAGACTGGCCTTAGCATTCTGGACTAGCTGAAGTTTCCAAACAGTTTTCAAGGCAGACCCGCATAGAGTGAGTTAGAGTAGTCCAAATGGGAGCATTAGTCTGTTGCAGCAAAAAGCAAAGAGTCTTGCGGCACCTAAAAGACTAACAAATTTATTCTGGCATAAGCTTCCGTGGACACTGTCCAGTTCTTCATGTATCTGATGAAGGGGACACTGTCCATAAGAGGTTATGTTGTTTATGCCTATTATACATTTAGTCTACCAGAAAGAGCACCTCCTCCCATATGTCGCTGCCTGACTGCTTAGATCATGTTCAGAGGCCCTTCTCTGGCTACCGCCCACAATGGTGCAGTGGGAGGCTACCAGGGAAAGAGTCTTCTCAGTAGTGGCTCACCATCTGTGGAATGCCAGGGAGAACTGCCTGGCACCTTAACTGTATACTTTTAGGTGCCAGTTTAAGACTTCCCTCTTCCAACATGCATTTTAGTCTTTAATCTCTTGCTCTGGTATTGCTGGCTCTTTAATATTTGTGTTTTAATAATTTAATATTGTTTTTGTTGTATTTGTTTTAGTTGTTGTTGTTTTTATAATTGCAAACTGCCCCAAAGACATCTGCAGTTTAGTTAGTATATAGATTTGATAAAGAAATAAATTAGGGTAAGAGGAGATAGTGGTCACTGTCATAGAAACAATAACTGGTCCTATGAAAGACAGAACTTCTTGTTCTTATATTTCTTATAAAATACTTCTTGTTCTTGAGTATCAACATGGTATCTATGGCCTACACCAAATATATTAACTCTGGCTATACTATCAAGGACTATCCATTAAATATCAACAGAATAAAAGTGGGAGGAAAAAATACGTAATTAAATGGGATTACATATTTAAAAAAATTAAAAACAGATGACAAAGGAGGACATAAAACCTTGGATGCCACAATAGTCTGATGATCATTTACTGGCAAAAGAAATAAGCATGGTTTTAGAATTACTGATAACAAAAAGGGTAAGGAAAAACAGGGGTAATAGTCTCTGAAATACAAGCCAGAAATTTAACTCCAGGAAACATTTTTACATTAATTGAAACAGCTGCCTCTTCAGAGCAATACAAACTGCAAGAACAGCTTCGCTATTGTTCCATTTCAGTTTGACTATTACATGTGTGCCTTTCTATAATATACAAACTTGCATTATTTAGTATGTTAAAGCAATAACAAATGTGTGTTCTATCAGCCATCCCAGGAAGAAATCACTGCCAAGTACCCACAATAAGTCCACTTACAAAATTTTCAGAGAACATGAATAGTCAGTTTTTTAAAATGCATTTTTGCATTACAGCCTTACATGCAGCTGAGTATACATTAAAATATAATCACATAAAATAATTTTCTGTGTACAGAGACCTTGACGATTTAAAATATTGCTGCCTAGATCCTAGTTGACAAAGAAAAATCAGAAACTTGGATTCAAGAGTTAAACCAGTACAAATTATTCATCTTTTACTCAGAAACCGGAAGTGCAAACATCACTACCAGTCAATTTTCAGTGTCAACTATATTCCTCCATTAATGTTAGGGTGAAAGAAAATGTCACACCAGCAGTGTCATTTGTTTAAACACAAAACTGCTCTGATTTTTAAGGAAAAGCAGATTGGGAGCATTATTTAAATAGCAAAATGGGCATGTGGGAAAGGCGTCCAGAATCTTCCCCCTACCTATAGCTTTTCCCATCAGCTGAGCTCTGATACTAGAGGTGATCTCTGCTGAGTAAAAAGTGCTTGCGGAGATGAGCTGTGAGGAGATAAGAGGTGGATATGGAAAGGTTTAAGCACTTCTAACCTGCACGCAACTTTTGCTGTTAATACTGGACTCCTCACCCCTCTCACTCCATGTTTGTGGCAACTCTTCCACCATAACTAGTTTGGGCTTTAGTCTGTTGATGATAGAAGTAATTTCCAAATGCCTCTGAATTTCTTCATATTTTGGCTAATTTCACTCAGAATCTAGAGCCAGCAAGGAAAAATATAGTACCTTTAAACACTAATGAACTTCTTAAACCACAGGACATATTAAACATTCATGAAGGCATTGCCTGACTTAAGAAGAGCCTTCAATAAAACTGACCTAGTTATGGGAGCTGGAATATCTAAAGTTGCCCTAACAGTGACCCACAAAAGAAAATGTAAACAGCTAGCACTACTGGAATGTTTGACTGAACAGAAGCTTTACAGAATGAACAACTAAAGGAAGGAAATTTTGAACAGATGCTCTGGAGTGTTTGTTAACATCTATTATATTCAAATCAATAAGAACTTGAGAAAGATCTCTGTTGTAAAAGATCCAATGTCTCTTCAGTCCCTCAGCACAACAAATAAGCTATTGCATCATTATTTCAGTTTGTCACAGTCTCCCTCAAGCATTGGCTAGTATGATTAAAAGCACAGCAGTTTCAGCAATATAGAAGAGTTAGGTAGGATATGTTCCATATGGCAGCTTTATTCAGAAGCAAGTTTAATTATTTCAAGGGACCTTTCTTCCCAGTAAAGGTGGCCCAGAAGTATAGCCTTTGGCTTCCCTAATTCCTAATAGAATTGCTAGGTCTCAACTCAGAGATCCCATCTTATCAATACTTTCACAGAAGCAAAAGAGAATGCAGCTGAGGCTTCCTCCTACTCTGCCCAGGCCCCAGTCTTGTTACCCATACTTTCCTCCTGCCTTTTGGAGCAGGAGGACTGTTACCTTGCCATACAAAAGGCAGGAGAGGGTGACGGAAAGCATAAGAAGCTGCTACACATCCTCTTTTACTGTTGTGAAACTGTTACAGAGACAGGCAAGAGCTCAGACTAAGTCGGAATCCAAATGTGGAAGGCTGTCTGAATTTTAGAGCAGCCTTCCCTAACCTGGTGTGCTACATCTCCCAGCATTCCTAACCATTGGCCATGCTAGCTGGGGCTGATGGGAGCTGAAGCCCCCCAAAATCTGGAGGGGCACAAGGCTGAGGAAGGCTGCTCTAGAGAAAAGGTATCAAAGTCAAATGGATCAGAGGCACAGTCACCCCACCCAGAAAATGCCCAGGAGCGACACCCATAGACTGGGTTTGGACGATTGCATAGGGAAAAGAAGCCCCCCGCCTCCTCATGTGCAATGCTATTTGCATAATTCCCCGCAATGCAGCGTGGGGTGGCATGTCACCCAAACCCGTTGCATGATGCAGTGGGGGTGGCTTCGTAGCCATCCTACAACCCATGCCTTGCATGATGTCTTCTTTTCCATACATGATCATCCAAACACCCCCATAGCTTTTTTAGTTTGGTTTTGGCTTTAATCCAAAATAATTTCTTTCATGTAGAAGGGGGGAGTAGTAGGACCAATTGGTACTTTCTAAAGATATTCCTCAAAATGTGCGGTCCTTCCACATCTTGCCTACCAAAATATCTTTACCAGTAACATTACTGCCCCCACATCTGCCAGCCTCCTCAAGGCTCAAGCACTCTTCAGCTGTTCCCATCTAATCCCTTTTCATACATGCCATACCTTTCTCTCCCAAACAGCTGCCCTCCATATCCTGCCAGACTAAACATCCCCTTCATCCAAACCTCCTCCTCCGCAGGCCAGACATTACCACTCTCTATTCACACCCTTCCCCCTTGGTTGCAAATTCTGGCAAATTGCAATTTCCACTTTCTCTAATAGAAGCACTACTAATTTAAATTGGATTGGGGAGAAATTCATGTGGAGGTAGGCAACAGCAGCCATTAGTAGGTCAGCCCTTTTTCCCTACTGAGGGCATTGCTTCCTAGCCCTGCATGATTCAATGATTTATGTGGAGTGTGGTACAGTGGCTTGGGCCACATTTGGGATACTAAACAACATAAGACCCTGAACCTTAGGTTTGACAGCTCTGCTCCACGGTGCAATTCAAGACCCTGTTTACTCAAGTCCCATAGTGTTCAATAGGCTTACTCTCTACTGTGTTCAGGACTGCAGTCTTGATGTTTTTTTTGGACTGTACCCTAATTGAGATTCAGCTCTGTAACCTTCAAGACTCAGTCTAACCACTTAGCCATCCATATATCTATCTTTAAGTATTCCTCCTCTGCCAATCAAGAAAGAAGTCTATTCTAAAAACAAAAATGCTAACTAAATCTAAAATGCTGTAAATAAGGAAATTAGGTACATTGATGATCCATGCCAAAGATGGTAGGAGAGGCTGTATCAGAAAGTCGTGCCATTTTAGGCTGGGATAAAATGGTTCAATACATCACAGCCCAAAAAAAGATGAAGCGTATTAGTTTTCTGCAGTATAGAAGAATGTTACCAACACTAGGCAGATATTGGTTACTATGATGGAACCTTTTTAACCAAAGCACTATGGTCTCTTTTATCATTATTAAGATGGTGTTTGCACTGAATAAGGAAAGGCAGCAAGATGCTGGAGTAATTCAGAGTAATCCTTTGCATTTCTACTTGAGAGCAAGTCCCATCCAGTTCAGTGGGCCTTATTCCCAGGTAAGCGTGTATAAGATTGCAGTTTGAGTGTTTGAGTTTAATGCTGAATTTCCTGTTAATAACATCTAGTTCTGACCAAAAAAACACTTCTCTGTACACTTACATATAACCAGTTCACTTAATGCTGTGCTTCCACACTGAGATTAGCCACAATGCTCTTCAATAAGGGTCCCATGGAGTCACAGCAAAAAGACTATGCCTCAACCTTTCAGTGCTGCTTGGTTCAGAAAAGTAAGCAAATACAAAAACACCTATTTACAGTTGTGTGGTAAGTCTAGTATTAAACTAAACTGTTTCTGGTAACAAAAGCTAAGGCCACCTCCAGTACCTATTAGGTTAACTGCAATATCATGCTGCATTTAACTAGGAACTGGAAATATATAAATCCGTATCTTCACCAGCAACACTACTGCCCCCATATCTGCCAGCCTCCTCAAGGCTCAAGCCATGGGAGATTCCTCTCCTAAAGTCAGTCAAAAAATAATTTTAAATAAAATAATGATAAGAGACTATTCTATAAGAATTCCAGTATTAGTGATTTGTTACTACTTATTATTTGATTCTTTAAAACTTGCTATTAAGCAAAGCCAACCCATTCATACATGGATGGCTGGATATAATAAAAGTGGGGTATAGCTGAAGTGTCTTGCAGCTGATGCTTTATTTGTAAAAGCAAATCAGTTGCGAGGCTGATTCTTGAAGATTTTCACAGCACCGTAATGACACAGTACCATACACAGTTTGCACTCTTAGGAGAAATATTCAAATCCTGATTTGCAAAACCTGACAAAGCTACTTGAAGGAAAGCAAGAAATGTATTCTACTGGCTTTTATGAGTTTGGAAGGTTTCTGAATTTCAGAGAAATTCACAAATAGAAGTAAAAATATAATTCATGGCGTGATAGTGGAGTAAGACTATGCGTATGATTGGCAGGTTCACTGACAAACCTATTGATATTGGAGCCCACAAGAGTAGCTATTAAGAACGCCCATTCCGATATTAACCAAACTGTTGTTTAATATCTTATGCTGAGGCCCTTCATGTATCTCTTTCATCAGGGGTACAAAGATCATCTACAATGAAGAGGGCTTTCTCGCCGCTGGTGCCCCAGTTACGGAATGCCCTCCCCAAAGATGTTCGCCTGGTGCCAATACCGCTATCATTTAGATGCCAAGCAAAAACATTTTTATCCGGGCACTTTAATAGGTTTTACCGATCTATGGCACAATCCTATGGAGATAGACGTCATCTCCGAACTCGGAGACTGACACCTATCCAATGTAGGGCAGCCGGAGCACAGGGGTGATCCTTGCCTCTGTGCTCTAGCCGCCCCACATTTTCAGCTGCATGTGCGATTTCACGCATCTAGCCGGGGGCTTTGGAATGGGGGGGCCTTAGGAAGCCTCATAAAGAGGCTTCTGCTGTCACCCCCCAGAACAGCCCCCTTTTCAGCCTCTCTCACTTTATTTCTGAATGTAGGGAAGTAGCCAGTGTGGAAAGAACCGTACCAGCTACGAGGGGGTGGGGGAGGGGAGTGCCAGGGCTTCAACCTCAATTCCTAGAAATCAAAAAATCCTATGGCCCTCTAGACAGTGTCTAGTTGTGACAGGATTGCTCCCTTCATTGCCCAACTTTTATCTGCTGGTTTTATGGCTTTTTTCTGTGCTGCACTCTGCCACGGTATGATGAAAGGTGGTATAACAATGTTTTAAATAAATAGAGTAGCCATAGATAGCAAGTGCTTGCAGAGCATCTCCCTCCCTGACACCCATTCAGAGCTTGTCCTCACTCTAAATGAACTTTATGACATCATAATGTAACCAGATTTGACTGGCTATGTAGCAATATGACCTCATATTCATTGCATGAACCCTAATTAGCTGGGATCACATAGTGAAAGAAGAAAGTCGCGCCAACGGAGCAGCAGAGAAGGAGAATATAGTAGCTGTGAACTGATATGAATAAGTGAGGATTAGGAGGCATTTTGCATCTCTGTAAACGTACCATTTTTATATGAAAATCTATGCAAGTGAACATTTGGTGCATTTCTACTCTAAATGTGACTTCTGAATCAAGGTAGATGTAAATGTCCTTTTTTATATGAAAAGTATCTAGCAAACTGGGCCATGGTTACCCAGAACAGCTCTGATTGAATGAAATCAAGAAGCTGCCATTATACAGACACAATGAGTTGTCTTCAGCGGTGTCATTCCACTGACAGAAGCTGTTCAACCAGTGGAACCAGGAAGAGGGCAATTCCCCCTCTACCTTGCACACCCTCAAGATCTGTTCCGGAGGGCCAATAAGCTCTCCAGAGCAGTGGCTGTGGGGAATGGGGGGAGAGGGACAAATTCCCATTGTGCTAGCAGACGTCCACTAGTACAACATCAGATTTAAGACAGTGGTACCAGAAAAGTGTATTTTTATCACTATCACTACTACACTACAGGTCTCCAAATGGATTATGTGGCATAAGTCATAAAATAATTTTTCTGCCACTGCAAGTCTCCATTACTACTTTAGTGCCTATACCACCTCTGCATCCAGAGAGGAGACCCGAGATAAGTTTTTTAGACATTACTCTATCATGAGCCTCAGTCAGCCTCCTATCCAGACCAGACTATCAATCAAGTAACACCAACATTAATGCACCAAGCATTCTGGATGTCAACTGAGTCCATAAGTATCAGGAATGAAATCATCATAGTGGCTCACCAGCCCTGCAGAGCTCATGACCAAGAGGAATCACAACTTTGATAAAGCAATAATTTGACTAAACAACAGCTGAAAAATGACCCCCATATCCAAATTGCTACAAGTTCTTACTACAGACATTCAGAGAAAGCAAATACTTTTCTTTGACAAGATCTCAAGCTTCTCGCTTCACAGGGTCATCTCTGGTTCATCATCTCTAACCATCCATAAAAAAATTTAAGTCAGTACTAACACAAAAAATTGAGCACATTGCAAAGCCCTTTGGGTTGACATCTATAGAGAATTTATCATGCTTCTGACTATACTGAAAGTAATCATACAGTTGTACAACGTCATTAATGGTGAAAGGTTTTGCCTGTAATCTTCAGCTTCCAAGCAGTAATATTCCTTGAAGTTTCTTCAAGTATCAGTGAACTCTAACCAAACACTAAACTTGTGTATACATGTTCATTCTAAATGCAGGCATGCTTATTTGTGAAGCCTTTGAATGCACTTAGGCCAGAAGGATTTAACAACATCTTGTTGCTGCTCATATATTTCACAGATGTTGATTCATGCATGATGACTCCCACATGTTGGATCACTGGCCTGTGAACAATGGGTCTTCGGCAAGCATACAGGACAAGAGCTTAAGCAGAATGAAATATAAATGTAAAGCTTCCCTATCAGGAATTGGGACCAAGAGTGTCTTGACTACAAATCCAAGCCATTCCAATAGTAGATTCTCTCTCCAAAAAGGGCGAACCTCCTTTGCCAATATTTATCCCACTATATTGCTTCCAAAAGTGTCTTCTTGCTTATTACAGTGAAACTACAGCGAATATTACTTTTCAACAACTTAGTGTTTTGAAATATCTTACCACTAAAAACAAATAAAATTAGCATGCGCTTCTTTCATAAAAGTCAACGTACACCTTTATAAAATTAACTAAAACTCTTACCCACCCATAAGTTAAGGTATTGGTTTTTCCACATGAACATAAACTGAGAACAGACTAGCCTTTGTAATGATCACTCTTCAATTCATGCCACTTGATCCAAAAAAGCTGTATTCCTTAATAGGTGTATCTCAAAGCCTTTATATTTTTGTTTTCAGCTGTTTCAATGGGTATTGCAGCACAAAACAACCATATTAAGGCTGTACTTAAGAGTCAATTTGAAAATAAGCTCAGTTGGGATCAACAGGATTAATTTCCAAATGAATGCATCTAGAATCAGGATGTATATACAATTGTGTTTTGTCTTAAGACACAGTTGATCAAGATCAGGAACATGAGGCCCAACATACATTGTATATGCTGGGAAGTAAACACGTATGTATATTGAGCTTTGTGGCAAATATTAAGTGTGTTGGGTATGTCATAAAATAGGGCAAGATTATTATTATGCTCAGGCTAGATACAGTGCTTAACCCTTTACTGAACAGAATCCCCTGTTATATCTCCCTGGTATTTCCTGTGTCTCTACTTCTGCTGGAATCATGCAGCTAAATATAAAATTCCTCAGAGAATCAACACCATATAGGATCAACAGTGCTTTAAAACGGAAAACACACTCATAACATGGGAAGAACTTAAGGCATTTGTGTTCCTAGGTAACCTGAAAATACGGTCACAAAATTAAATACATTCTTAAACCTATCACTAAGAGTGGTATACTGAAGATTTTTTTTAGGAAGAGAACAGAGGAACAGAACAACTTACATTTGGAGCATGACTTCATTCAAGAAAACTCCATCCACAAGCGCAACATATTCCTCCAAGTTGGTTGCATTTCCTCCAGCTAACAGTCCAAATGTCTTAACCTAGAATATAATCATCATCAGTATGACACTGATTCCACCTCAGTGTCTACACTCAGCAGGAAATTTTATATACATCTGCTATGGCACGGAGCAACGAATAAATGCTTACCCATGTAACAAGAGGGCTGGATATGAAGAACTCCAGAAGAGGCGTGAATATCTCGTTTTCCATGTTTTTTTTAAAGAGCAAAAAAATCAAGATTTCGTTGTAGCAACTCCGCGAAATGCTCCACGACTTCAGGAAGAATATATCCAGGCTAGCTCCCCAATAAAATTCAAAAAGTAGTCAGGGCTGTGGTGACAACAGCGGTTTCATTATCCACCTCGTCCAAAAAGGGAGCGATCGCGAGGACGTCGACGTTCATTTTTTAATTCCCCCACCCCACCCCGCTAACACTGCCTCTGACCGTGACTCTTCTTTCTTCTTCCTCTCCGCGCTGAAGAGGAAGGAGAAAGAAAGGAGGGATCCCCACCAGAATCCTACATCAGCCGCACAACCCACCGCCCCTCTTCCAGGCTGCTGCAACACCAGCAAGCGTGCACACACGCGCAAATCCCAGGGACGCTCGAGCGCCCGAGCTAATTTTGCCCCACGGCCACGCAGAGGCGTGCGTGTGACAGGGAGGGCAGAAATCGCATCCTCCCTCCCCACCGCCCCCAACAAGTCCCCCTTATATTCACGCTCAGAGGAAACCGCTCCCCTGTCCAAACCGGCCCGATTCCCCCTCCCTCCCCGCCTGCAAACGCCGGCCCCTTCACACACACCCCACCCAAGACCGGGGGGCTCACGCGCCGTCTCTGTCAGGAGCAGCACCTCTATTTTCCAGAGGGGCGCCCCCCCCCGTAGTATATATATGCACCTACAAAAAATGAGGCAGGACCCCACCCCAGCCCCCCAGCCCTCGCCTGGTCCTTAGAGCTCGCTCTTCATCCCCCCCCCCGCTTTATGGCCAATCAGAGCTCCAACGTCTCCCTTCCACTGCCTTTTCCTGGGTGACTCACCAACACCTCAGCCCCGCACTCACTTCCCCACCCCCAGTCAGCCAGCTGCCTCCTCAGCTTCCTCTACCCCGCTCATGCCCTTCTTGCGGGTCCCTTCCCGGCTCCCCCGCCCCACCCCGCACCTCAGCTGAGGCACCCCTCGCTCCAGCCACTCCCCAACCCTTTCCTGGCGCGACCCCCCCCCCAACACCGTTTACGGACTAATTCCTCTCTCGCGGGCGCACGCACACCGCCTTCTCCCCTAAAGTAACGGCTCCCGAGATTCAATCGGGCCGCATCACTCGCGCGCGCGCGCACGCGCCCGTCCGTCCTTCTTCTTTTCCCTTCCCTAAAAGAGAAGAAACTAGAGAGATCCCTCCGCAGCACGGCGGCAGACAGGCTTCCCTTCTTTTCATTTGCAGTCGCGCGGTTTTGGATTGATCCCTCCGCCGCTGGACTGGTAGTGGAATGGAGGGGAGGAGGGGCGGCGGCGGCGGCGGCGGCGGCGGCGGGGGGGGAGAAGAAAACCGCTGCATGGCGCGCG
This sequence comes from Heloderma suspectum, assembly GCF_057233095.1. Classification (NCBI taxonomy): domain Eukaryota; kingdom Metazoa; phylum Chordata; class Lepidosauria; order Squamata; family Helodermatidae; genus Heloderma; species Heloderma suspectum. The sequence continues at coordinate 425,319,326 of NC_139458.1, forward strand.
CGCGCACGAACCGGCAGCCGCTGCAGTAACGGGCGGCGGGAGCGCGCTACAGGAACAGGAGAGCGGGCAAGCTAGCTCTCTGTGAGGGGGGAAAGAGCTGAGGGGTGCAAAGGCGGGGGGTATACGGGCGGGACAGGATATAGGTGTTGCTTTCTCGGTATGATACACCATCACCTGGACAGGAATTGGGGGATGTCCTTAATTCTCGTCGGCATCGCACCCGAGGGAAGGATTTTAATGTATCCCCCACCTCATCCCACTCACGTGGAATGGGTGAGGCGTGTGAGTTCCCCCTGTGGTAAGAACTGGGTCCGCGGGTGGCGAGAAAAGACTACACTCTCTTAGAAATGTCCCTGGGCAAAACCGTGGGTGGGGAAGACTGATTCCATCAGCAACACTGATTCTAGCCTCCCATTATCATGGGAATTGCTCCTTGCTTGATAGTGTCAGTGGGAAGGATCCAGCAGTGCATTCCTGCTAGTGTTGACGTTGCACTAGCATAAACCAACATTTGCACAATGTAACTAGTGTAATGGGGAAAGGTGGCACTTTGCTGATGAAATTCGGCAGCAAATCAGTGCCTTTTCCCATTGCACTAGTTGCGTTGCACAAGAATTGGTTTATGCTAGTGCAACATCATTAGCACTTGTGCTGGGACACCATTGGATACTACCCGATGTTCCACAAGTTTTCTGGGAATGGACATGAATGTTTGTATAGAAAAAGAAATTACTGGGTGAACCATGTGTAATTCAATTCCCCTTCATGGATCACTGCCTTGTTGTGGCGAAGAGGCTTGCGTAACTCAGTGAAGCCATAAGCTATGCCGTGCAGGGCCACCCAAGACGGACAGGTCATGGCAGAGAGTTCTGACAAAATGTGGTCCACTGGAGAAGGAAATGGCAACCCACTCCAGTATTCTTGCCAAGAAAACCCCATGGAACGTATCACAAGGCTAAAAGATATGACGCCGGAAGATGAGCCCCTCAGGTCAGAAGGTGTCCAATATGCTACTGGGGAAGAGCAGAGGGTATTTCCAAGTAGCGCCAGAAAGAGTGAAGCGGCTGGGCCAAAGCCGAAAGGACACTCAGCTGTGGATGTGTCTGGCGGTGAAAAGAAAATCCGATGCTGTAAAGAACAATATTGTTTAGGAACCTGGAATGTCAGATCAATGAATCAAGGTAAGCTGGAGGTGGTCAAACATGAGATGGCAAGATTGAACATCGACATCTTGGGAATCAGCGAACTCAAATGGACAGGCATGGGCGAATTTAATTCAGGTGACCATCATATCTACTATTGTGGGCAAGAATCCCTTAGAAGAAATGGAGTAGCACTCATAGTCAACAAAAGGGTGGGAAAAGCAGTACTGGGGTACAATCTTAAAAATGATAGAATGATCTCAGTACGAATCCAAGGCAAACCATTCAACATCACAGTAATTCAAGTCTATGCCCCAACCACTGAGGCCGAAGAAGCTGAGGTTGATCGGTTCAATGAAGACCTACAACACCTTCTAGAACTAACACCAAAAAAAGATGGCCTCTTCATCATAGGGGATTGGAATGCTAAAGTAGGAAGTCAAGAAATCACCGGGATAACAGGCAGGCATGGCCTTGGTGTACAAAATGAAGCAGGACAAAGGCTAATAGAGTTTTGCCAAGAGAACACGCTGATCATAGCAAACACTCTTTTCCAACAGCACAAGAGGCGACTCTACACATGGACATCACCAGATGGTCAATATCGAAATCAGATTGATTCTGTCCTTTGCAGCCAAAGATGGAGAAGCTCCATACAGTCAGTAAAAACAAGACCTGGAGCTGACTGTGGCTCAGATCATGAGCTGCTTCTTGCAAAATTTCGGCTTAAATTGAAGAACGTCGGGAAAACCACTAAACCGTTCAGGTATGACCTAAATCATATCCCTGATGAATATACAGTGGAGGTGAGGAATAGATTTCAGGGATTAGACCTGATAGACAGAGTGCCTGAGGAACTATGGACGGAGGTCCGTAACATTGTTCAGGAGGCAGCAACGAAATCCGTCCCAAAGAAAAAGAAATGCCAGAAAGCCAAGTGGCTGTCTGAGGAGGCTTTACAAGTAGCTCACGAAAGAAGGGAAGCGAAAAGCAAGGGAGAAAGGGGAAGATATAGCCAACTGAATGCAGAGTTCCAGAGAATAGCAAGGAGAGACAAGAAGGCCTTCTTAAATGAACAATGCAAAGAAATCGAGGAAAACAACAGAATGGGAAAGACTAGAGATCTCTTCAAGAAAACCGGAGATCTCAAGGGAACGTTTTGTGCAAAGACGGGCATGATAAAGGACAAAGAAGGCAGGGACCTAACAGAAGCAGATGAGATTAAGAAGAGGTGGCAAGAATACACAGAAGAACTATACAGGAAAGATCTGAATGTCCCTGATAGCCATGACACTGCGGTCACTGAACTTGAGCCGGACATCCTAGAGAGTGAAGTCAAGTGGGCCTTAGGAAGCATTAGTAACAACAAAGCTAGCGGAGATGACAGTATTCCAGCCGAGCTATTTAAAATCCTAAAAGATGATGCTGTTAAAGTGCTGCATTCAATATGCCAACAAATCTGGAACACTCAACAGTGGCCACAAGACTGGAAAAGGTCAGTTTACATTCCAATTCCAAAGAAGGGCAACGCCAAAGAGTGTTCAAACTACCGCACCATTGCGCTCATTTCACATGCCAGCAAGGTGATGCTCAAAATCCTACAAGCTAGGCTTCAGCAGTATGCGAACTGAGAACTACCGGAAGTACAAGCTGGGTTTCGAAGAGGCAGAGGAACTAGAGATCAAATCGCCAACATTCGCTGCGTCATGGAGAAAGCAAGAGAATTCCAGAAAAACGTCTATTTCTGCTTCATTGACTACGCTAAAGCCTTTGATTGTGTGGATCACAACAAACTGTGGCAAATTCTGAAAGTGATGGGAGTACCAGACCACCTTACCTGTCTCCTGAGAAACCTGTACGAGGGTCAAGAAGCAACAGTAAGAAGCAGAGATGGAACAACTGATTGGTTCAAAACTGGGAAAGGAGTACAACAAGGCTGCATATTGTCACCCTGCTTATTTAACTTATATGCAGAGTACATCATGAGAAATGCCGGGTTGGATGAATCAGAGGTCGGAATTAAGATTGCCGGGAGAATTATCAACAACCTCCGATATGCAGACAATACCACCCTAATGGCAGAAAGCGAAGAGGATCTCAAGAGCCTCTTGTTGAGGGTGAAAGAGGAGAGTGCAAAAGCTGGTTTGAAACTCAACATTAAAAAAACTAAGATCATGTCATCTGGCCCTATCACTTCCTGGCATATAGAAGGGGAAGAAATGGAAGCAGTGACAGATTTTACTTTCTTGGGCTCCAAGATCACCACAGATGGTGACTGTAGCCATGAAATTAAAAGACGCTTGCTCCTTGGGAGGAAAGCTATGGCCAACCTAGACAGCATAGTAAGAAGCAGAGACATCACCTTGCCGACAAAGGTCCGTCTAATCAAAGCTATGGTTTTCCCAGTAGTAATGTATGGCTGTGAGAGCTGGACTATAAGGAAGGCTGAGCGCCGAAGAATTGATGCTTTCGAACTGTGGTGCTGGAGAAGACTCTTACGAGTCCCCTGGACTGCAAGGAGGTCAAATCAGTCCATCCTAAAGGAAATCAACCCTGAGTGCTCATTGGAAGGACAGCTACTGAAGCTGAAGCTCCAATATTTTGGCCACCTAATGCGAAGAGAAAACTCCCTGGAAAAGACCCTGATGCTGGGAAAGACTGAAGGCAAAAGGAGAAGGGGACGGCAGAGGATGAGATGGCTAGATAGCATCACGGATGCAATGAATATGAACTGGAGCACGCTCCGGGAGAGAGCGCAGGACAGGAAGGCCTGGCGTGCTATGGTCCATGGGGTCACGAAGAGTCGGACACGACTGAACGACTGAACAACAACAACAACAAGGTTTCATTTCCTTGCTGGGGTTTCAGTTCCTCACATTCCTCATTTTGGTTATGTATATTCCATATACATAACCAAAGCCTAGCATCCTGGTGGCACTGTTAATTTCATATGTCATGTATGTTTGAGGCTCCATATACACAGTCAGATGCCTAGTAACGGAGTATTAGACTGGTAGGGGTTATGTTTGTTTTGCTTTTGCTGCTATTCATGTGTGTGGTTCTGCAAGTATAGTCCAAGTATAGCCCATTATTGTAATCTTACAATAAGATTAATGGTGATAAATCAGAGACATCTATACTGAACCCACTGTCCCAAAGAAGAGTTAATAACAGAGAAAGTAACTTGATTTGTATATGTTGCTAGTCATATTAATGGCATGTGAGCATACTTGGTCATGGAAACACACTTTGTTGTTGTTCAGTTATATTCTGCCTTTTCAATACAGAGTTCCAGGCAGTCCCCAGTCCATGTATGGACCGAGTCTGCTCATATCTGCAAAGCTTTAGCAAGATTGCCACATCATGTACCTTCAGACAGGGGTCGACGACCTGGCACTTGCGGGTGCAGTAGCATCCACCAAAACCCCTGATGGCACCCACTAAGACACCTTCCTCATCCCCACACCTTCCTCATCCCCACCCCATTTTTTCCACTGCTGCTTCTTCAGGCAGGCAGCGGGGTGATGGGCAGGCTGGCCAACAAGCAAGCGAGCAAACAGGCATGGGGGGGGCAAAAGCAACAGATGAGGGAGGAGAAGGAGGTCTTGAGCAAGGATGGGCAACTTGTGGTCCTCCAGATGTTTTTACCTATAACTCCCATGATTCCTCACCATTGGCTATGCTGGCTAGGGCTGGTGGGAGTTGTAGGAAAAAAACATCTGGATGGCCAAAAATTGCCACCACTGGCCTAGGGCCTATGATGACTATTAACTACAGATAACTAGTTACTACTGATAATGATCACTGCAATACTTGGTATAATTTTTAGGTTACAACGGGTGTCTAAAATGTAGTCAATATAAACATTCACCTGTAAATGCTGACAATCCCAGATAAAGTTTGTGAATAACAGACAGGAGTTATATCTCCATTTTTCAGATATACAGAACTGGATGTGAAGATTATGTGAGCTTCTGGGGCTAATAACAGCTTGGCAGGATGCAATTTTTATCAGGGCCACAGCATGGGAGGAAAGGGTTAAACTTCCCCTTCCCCACACAATGTGGTCTTGATGAAATCGGGGCCCATGCCTCTTTGATTTTAAAGAGATATTTGCTAACGGACATTTAAAAACTACATCTGGAATGGTTAGCATTCACACGTGAATGTCAACATGTCAACACTTACCAGAGTTCAGATTTTCACTCGAACATAGGCATTTCAGTATCTCCATTCCTTCCAGAAGTTAAAGTTTTGCATTAAACGTACAGAGGAGAAACAGGGTTGCTGTAGAAAAGTAAATTAAACCAAGTGAATTGATTTGCCTATGTGGTTAACATTATTAAACTCTCAAGCACTGCATTAACCTAGGGGATTTAATGTATTTAATAGGCATGAGTGCTTATATGCTGTATTGATAAAGCAGTTTACAAAATCTCACATGAGACAAGAGACCCAATTCTTTCTCTTCATATATGACAAGAATGAAACTATTTATCAATTCTCGCACCCACCACCTTATAGCTTTTTATCTAGGGTTCAATGTAGTCTTATAAGCATGCAATAGGGTCTAATGATTGGAAATAGTGAAAAGCGAACATTTGGGGGAGGGAATCCAAGTAGGGTAAAATAGCTAAACAGATTATGCTTTTAACCCAAATATCTGGATGGTGTAAATGTCCTAATTCTTCAAGATTAGAATGAAAAATCCCCTTTACCAACCTCTTCTGTTCTCCATGAAACAAGAGAAAATCTTTTTGTGAAATAGAAAAAAATAAATTACAAGTTGTAGGAAGCCTAGTGTTTAATATCAGTGTTTACTTAAAAAAAGAGAGAGAATTAATGGCATATAGATCTAAATAAATATGATAGATTTGTTTGCAAGGATAGGATTTTATCTCTCCTCTTTTAATCAACTGCGGATCTCACCGCAGTTGATTAAAAGATCATCTTTCTGCAGATCATCTTTCTCTCCTTTACCAGCAAATCAGATCTTCGTGGATGGGTTTTTATTAGACTCCAGTTGAAATGTAAGCTGGGGTGGGGGCAGGAGAGGGGCTTGGGAAGTCATAGACTGCTAGAGCAGAAGTCTGATGATGCATGAGTGAAATAACTGCCAATAAACTTCTAGCCCTTGGAGGCAACCACAAAAGCATTTTTGTAGAAGCCTGAATAACTCACCACTAAGCTTTCTGTGTCTGGCAACAGCATATAGTACATAATTGTGTGCGCAAATAGATGGAACTTCTTTGGCTCATCAACTTGTAGGCTTTCATCAAGCAACAATGATTTTAGCATAGGTCATTTCCTGGTTTATAAAGATTCACGGAAGGGGAGTTGGTGGTAGAAACATCAAGTCACAGGCTAGCAAAGAGGAACTGTCCCCCTTGGAAATAGTTCATGATGAAAACTCAGATAAAATTAGGAAGGTGTGCTTATCAAAACTTATGCAAACCAGGCTTGTTTTCAGCTCTCACAACCACAAGATTACTGTGGGATTTTTAGCAGTAGGTATCTGCTGCTGATGGAGATTGCTGTTAATTGATTAGTTTACTCTCGAGAGGATTATTGGAAGAAATGATCCAAACTGTTGCTTTGGATCATTTGGCTGGCGAATCCTGAGGCCAAAATGAGGTTGAACTATCCTATGCTATTCATCTGTTCCCAAGGTTCCTTCACATTGTGTGATCAAGAAACGGAACCAGACAATGTAAGCAGTCTGCGTTCTGGGACACAATTGAGGAGGGGCTGAACCTGCCCCTTCTCCCAGAAATTTGCAGTGGTGTCCTCAAGTAGACCCTTTCCTTTTACCATATATTATTGTCATTTACCCCTATGGAGAAAAAAAAACACTGCCTACCACCCTGGCACAGGCTAGTCTAGCCATTGGCATCAGTGATCTTGTGAGGAAGGGCAATATTTTCCTGTATCCTTGGGAGGGACCTTGCAACATATCCACATATATCCATCCATCCATCCATCCATCCATATTAGGCATTTTTCTAGCCCTTTATAAAAGCTCTTTAGGGGGAAGAAATGGAAGCCAAATAATTTGCTTTTGGTGTTTTGCATGTTATGGCAAGATCCAAAATGTAGGAGAATATGGCTTTATATACTCTTCTGCAAGATTCAGAATGAATTGTACCTAGTTTTAATAAGGGAGTTGAAGCCAAGAGGTCAATATAAAGCAGGATTAAGCAGGGGTGGTTTTAATCTTTTTATTTATTGGGTTGGATCCAATGCTGGCTATTTGCCAGAGGAACGGAAACCACAGGGGGACTGTATTTCCACTCCCCACTGCAGGTCCCCGTGCATGCCCCAAATCTGCTCCAGAGAGTTGGGGACCCTCTGGAGCAGATTTTGGGGTGCATGGAGAGGCCGAAGGAGAGAGGAGAGCAAGGGGCAATCCCATTTTGTGGGCGGAGCTTACTTATGCAATGTTGGTTTTAACCCATTATCTTTTAACTGGGCATTTTTAATGCTGATATTGAATTGTACTAGAGATGGAATTGTTCAAAATGGTTTTAGACTTGTTTTTCTCAAAAAGCAGCCTCACCTCCATTTGCAGTGTGGCAAATAAATTTTGAAACTGAGGGGAGATCTTATTTATTTATTTATTTATTTATTTATTTCATTTCTATACCGCCCATTTATTTATTTATTTCATTTCTATACCGCCCAATAGCTGAAGCTCTCTGGAGATTGTGACATGGAATCTAGATTAGCCATTGAAAGGGGATGAGGACTCAAATATATTGCTTGGCTAATACAAGTCTGTAAGGTCTTTGGCTCCTGGTCAAAATTAATTGAATAACAAAAAGTTAAAGCATTCCCAAAAGATGCTTATCTGTTCTTTCCTTGAAAACAAAGATGATAGGATCATTTCCATCGGTACAATACCATGCAGCAACTTTCAGTAACTTTCCAATACTGGTTTAGAGCTCCATGCATGTTCTGATATACACTGTACCTCTGTGTGAGTTCACTTCCCAATGGGCTTCAATGAAGGGGGCAGGTCTGAACACACACCTCTTTCTGTGTATGAAGCTCCCCCTGCCCCTCAATCAAAGAGAAATGGGGAACCCTGTGCAGATGCAGGATGGGGAGCTGGGGTGGGGAAGCTCTATATGTGTGAATACTATCAGCGTTTATCATAGAGGTATCATAGAATCATAGAATCATTGGGTTGGAAGGGGCCTACAAGACCATCGAGTCCAACCCCCTGCTCAGTGCAGGAAGCCTGATTCCCAGGTGGTGTCCCATAAATAAATACTAATTTATTTAGAAGATAAATTGCTTAATTGGGGGGTGGCAAGCCACATACCCCAGAATAGTTCCCAAGGTTGCCGCTTGACACTTTAAGGTATAGGTGGCTAAAACATACTGAAAGCCAGATTGTAGGAAATCCAGAAGGTAAGGGAGCTCAGTTTGAAGCAGAGAGAGCCCTTCGTGTATTTGGCAGTGATGGAGGATAGCTGCATCTCTGCCCAGGAAAGGAGAAGTGAGGATTCACTGTGGAGGTTCCTGGAGCAGGAGCCTCCCTGGAGCAGGAGCCTCCCGGCTTGTTCATATAGGCCCATGTTGTAACATTGTCCATCCAGACTAGCGCATCCTTGCTTGCAATGCTGTTTGAAAACTCCAACAGGGCTTGGCAGACCGCTCTTAGTTTGGTCCAGTTGATTGGGCAAGACTGCTCCTGCCTTGACCACAGTCCCTGAATGACAGCCTCCTGGCAGGAGACTTCCCATCCGGAGAGGCTGGCATCTGTGGTGATCTACATCTGAGCTGGTTCTCTCAGGGAAATCTCAGGTGCTCTGAGTTGGTCCAGCATTGGAGAGAAGAGGTGGCATGGTCTGGGAGACTCAGGACCAAGTGTGCCTTGCATGCAGTGTTCACTCGGTGAGGAAGAAGAAGCCACTGAAATGGACGTGAGTGGAAGCATGCCGATGAAACAGAGTCTACTGCAGCGATCATTGCCCCCTGAATTTGGGCTAGTGCTATAAGTGAGGACCCCCTTTTGGACAGAACCTAATAAACATTGTTCAATAGTCTTTCTGTCCACTCTGTGGACAAAAAGAGCTTCTTTCTGGACACGTTTATGATTACTCCTAGATGTTGTAGCCTGTGAACTGGGAAGAGAGAATTCTTTCCTCTGTTGATGATGAAGCCATGGCGATTCAAGCAGTCGATGGTGACTCATTCATGCTCCACTTCTCTGCCTCGATGAAGCTTTAATAAGGAGGTTGTCGAGATAAGGATATATATGCACCCCCTATGGGAGGAAGTACTAGCTGTACGTGTGGCTTGCCCATGAGTTTTAGAGTGCGCCCTATAATGGTGCTTAGCCCTCTGTTTTCCCCCTGTGCGAGACTGGGAGGGAGAGATGGACGAGGCAGAAAAAGAAGAGGAGGTGGTGCTATACGAAGAGAAGGATTCTCTTCTCCTTCTCTTGTGGCTACGATTGTGCTGCCTGCCACGTTTGTGTTTGGTGGAATTAAACCTCCTTTCCAGAAAAGCCAAAATCCCCCCCCCCCCCGGGATTGAAGCCAGGAACTTGGATGTGCCTGGGCTCCCCTGACAAAGTTTGGTGCAGTACCTCAGGTAGGCCACTAGGGGCATTTCCCACCTGGTCCTCCTCAGGCTGTAGCATAGCACCAGCTGCCAAAAGTGAAAGAGTCGCCTGCTGGCACTCTCCCTTCCCCCTCACTGGCAGCCATCAGAAAAAAAAGCTGTGAGGGAAACCAGGCAGAGGCTTACCTGGTTCCCTGCGGCTGGGAAGAGAAGTGAAAACACCTAAGTGCTGAGGCACTTCTGGTGCTCATTCTTCTGAGTTAAAAACTTGGCTGCTTGCAGAAGTGGATGGGAATGCTGAGAGAAGCAAGGCTTTGGGTTCCCACCTAGCAAAGCCAAGGGGCCACGTGAGCGAAGACAACCAGGAGAATGCTGGAGCTAGACGCACCGGGTTCTATCCAAGTCTGAGGCCCAGCAGCCAGTCAGAAGTGACGCTGGGGCAGAAAGCACCAGGTGCTCCTTGGAAAAAAGATGGGCAGACTGGGACAGGGAAAGCAGACTCCAACCCCCCCCCCCAAACAAGCCAGCTGATGGTGTGGGGGAGCGTTGGGGCTGAATGCGCCAGATCCCCTTTCAGAAAGACGCCACCAGAAAAAGTTATGAGGAAAAACACACCAAGTGTCTTTTCCTTAAAGAACTGCCCAAATCCCCCACTAATCTTGTCTAGGACCCTGACAGGAGGAAGGGGGGAGAGGAGGAAAAGGACTGCTCCTAATTATTGTTTTATTTTTTAAACTATCAAGCTGACCAAGAGGAGCCCAAAATCTGTGTGGGGGGGTCCTCCTCCAGGGGCAGAAGATAAATGTCATCGGCCCTGTCTTCTTAAGCTGGAGGAGTTAACCCTTGTTGGCTCCACTCCTCTGCTGACCGAGAATGGGCACTATTCCAAATGCATTTAAGTAAAAATGTTGATGATGATGGATTTTCAAGGATAAGTAGTACCACATAGGTATGAAGCAAGGTAGCAAACTATCTCTGGACATTTGACAGTATTCACTGCTCACAGATCCTGGATGCGATGACTAGCTCTAGGTATCAACAACCATGTAGTAATGTGGTAGACATTGTATAGCTGTATTATGCCTTTTGACAAAGTGACTGCTTTCATACACGATGAACAGTGGAGAACCGTGTCTTACTGTGCATGGAGCCCATTTGTGTCAGGTTGGCTCCTCTAGTTAGCACAACCAGAAATGGTTTGCTGAGCATGTTCAGACCTGGGTTGCCTGGTTTGTTGTACCCTTTAAAAGACAGAATCACAAACTAGGGTTTGCTCATGCCTTACAATTCCTGGCTTGTCTGGGAGCAACAAGCCGGGATCCTTGGTTTGGACAATATGCTAAACAAACCGTTTCTGGTTCGTTTAACTGGTCTCACTAGTTGGAGAAGCCAAGAATGTGCAAACCGGCTATATACACTGGCACACCTGTCATCCATTCATGATAAGCCAGGGTTTGCTGGAATTCTGGGTTACCGTTCTGTGTGAACGCGGCTAGTGTCTCATTGGAGGCTTCTAATTAAGCAGATGTGGGATAAAAGGTGAGTCCTCTTCTGGATTGATAACTGGCTAAAAGAGTGTGTGCGGGGATTGGTCTGCGCCAAAAATAGATGTGTCACCAGGAGAGTAAGCCAGGAGAATGGTGGGTCAATAGAGTTAAAAGCAATGGGTGGCCTATTACCTGTCTTCCCCTCCCAGTCCAACAGTTGATTCTGCTCCATATAGTATATGCTTGTTAACTTGAAAGTGTAGACAAACTATATATATATATATATATATATATATATATATATATATATATATATATATATATATGTGTGTGTGTGTGTGTCAATTTTCTTGCCCATAAGTAATGGAAATTGTCCTTAACATTTTGCAAATGCCCTTTGAGGTTTTCATGAGTGCCCTTTGAGGTTTTTATTTATTATTACATTTATATTTGCCTTTTTTCCTCTTGCAATGAACCCCAGGTGGCTTACATGGTCTTCCTCTCCATTATATCATTATATCTAGTTTTTGTGAACCGCCCAGAGAGCTTCGGCTATTGGGCGGTATAGAAATAAATAAATAAATAAATAAATAAATAAATGAAATATATCTTCACAACAACCTTGTGAAGTACATTAGGATGAGAGTCAGTGAATGACCCAAAGTCACCCAGTAATCTTCATGGCCAAGTGGAGACTAGAACTCTGACCTCCCAAATCCCAGTCCACCACTCTTAACTGCTATACCACACTGTCTCTCCCATTGTGAAGAGAGCAGGCATCTTCAGCACATACACAAGAAGCTGGTTAGACTAGCACCTACATCCCACTTTCATGTAGCATATTGGCCAAACAGTGCTCCCTTCCATATTAAAAAAACAAATCCTACGTAAATTGTGTATGTTATCCCTTTGTGCTCAAAAATCTTCTCTCAAAACAATTATGTGACAAAAAGTTAAATTCTATTCCAGCATGTATCAAAAGTAAGAATTTTGCTTTGAAATTATGTAGGTAGACCTTTTGAGTTTGCCTGCCATCATCAATATTTTAAAGTTAGCCTTGGCAGGCATAAAACTCTGTGATGTCACTATAGAAAAAGGCTGCTGATCTCACCAGAAACAAACAGAAAGAGGCTGTTTTTCACCTCTTGATGTTTCTACAGTGAAATTGCCTCTGAATATGTCCCAGGGGCACATGAAACTTGTCTGTGGTGGAGGGGTGTTCAGAGTCCTGCAGGATGGGACATAAAATATTATCTAGCTTCTAGAACAAAGAAGAGTTCAGATCTCTGTTGAACTGGTGGAGTTTTTTCAAATACCAGAATTAGCAGAGTTTGTAAAGGACCAGCCCTTATTTAAATAGGTTCAGTTCTATGTGAGAACTTTGGACATGTTCTCCCCCATTTTTTTAAGGTCCAAAAAAAGAGGAAGCTAGAAAAACCACAATTTCCTTTCTCCAGCAAATGCATCAGGCAGACTGGGGTGGATCTGCAGCTATTACCAGTACAGAAAGTAGAAACAGGATAGTCCTCTTTGGTGCAGGAAGAGAAAATGTGTAGCTTGGGCCCACCAGCAAGAAGGGAGGGGCTTGGCTGAATCCCTGAAGCAGGAGGAATAAAGGAGGAATGGATATGAGGAGGGTAGGAGAAAGTGCTAAGAATGCATCCAGACCACTAGTATTTTGAACCATCGGCTACTAATAAGGATTTTTAAAACATTTATTGAAATATTTATACCACACACTTTCCATTGCAAGAAACCTTCAAGGAGGCCAAAGAACATGGAACTAAAACAATCATCCAGTAAAAACAGTTTAAAAAACAGCCATAGGCATAAGGAGAGCAGCATCAATGTCACATGGGAAGAGTTTTCAAGTTACAGATGGAAGGTCCTGTGGAATATTTTCTTTTGGATTTGTAAATTATGAACATGTAGGACAATATCCACTACTGCTGCTATATCTTTGCTCATTCTATTGTGCTCATGGGACCAACTGCTAGCGCAACAGGAAGCTAGCCCTTCCTGCAGCAACCTTGGAAACAAGTGGAAACACTCATTTCTGAAATACAACAGGTCAGTGGAGCTCCCTTCTGTGAGCTCTGCCGACCTGCCCCATTCTGGAAACGAGCACTTCCACTAATTTCCGGTTGCTCCAGGAACCACTAGCTTCCCGTTGCAGTAGGGGTCCCACTAGACCATGGGCACCATACTACACATAAAATATAACATATCAAATACCTACATTCAGTCCACACTTACATGTCATACATAAAGTATACATACACAAAAATACGAAACAATACAGAATAGACCTAAGGTCTCCTTATTATACAATTATAATTTACACATCATAATCTACGATTTATAGATTTAGAAACTAACATTTGTGACAGCAGTGAGGCTGTTTCATATTAGCTGATTTCTATAGTGAATTTACAACCCTTATAAGGAACAAATGGAGCCCAGTGTTTCTCAAACATTTCCTGATGTTTATTATTTATTTAATTTCATTTCTATACCACCCAGTAGCCAAAGCTCTCTGAGTGGTTCACATGTTGCCTCCCATTATATAGGTGCACATCAACCAAGTCTTCCAGAACCACTCATTCACACATGATATAGTAGGAAGATGACACCATTTAGAGGCAACTAAAAGTTTTGCTCCTGTTAGAAATTACCACACTAATTCAAAATGTTCAGTTCAAATTAGATTTTTTAAGTACCCCAGTAACAGATAATGGGGATTTAACAATAACCATTATCCAGTTATTAGTTCTGTGAGCGTAGTGATGTTTTTCCATTCTTGCATTAAAATGAGATCAGAGAAGGGGCCATAGCAAAGAGTTCCAGGGCTTGGGTGCCACAGTGGAGAAGGGCCTGTCCCAAGTGCCCATCACCTGCATTTCTATTGCAGTGGTGGGACACGGAGCAGGGCATCCTCAGAAGAACTCAGTAGACAGGCAGGATGTGATGCAGTCCATATGCATCCCAGGATCTGTCAACCCTTGTTTGTCTTTAGTGCTCAACTTCTTAGGTTGTTGTTTTCCTCCTTATATGAAACATGTGCCTCATTAATGAAGTACACATCTCCCCAGTGTGTGTGGCCTAGACGGAGATCTTGCATTGTCTTTTTTCCTAGTCATTGTCCTGCCTGTCCTCCTTCCTTTACCAGAGCCTTTTTCTTTCTTCACACTGAATTTGTTCCAGTGTACCAGTGCACCTGTTTACCACTGACAAGCTGCTAATTTTGGAGACTAATTTCTTTTTTATTTCTTTTAGCAGAAACTAAACACAAACAACCTTATGATCCTGAATCTGGCTACTTTACCATTCCATCTCTGCCCTCGCCATTATTTTTCATCATGATACAAATGACAGTAAAATCCACAAAAGAGTATGACTTATTAGCAAAAAGTAGAGGTGTTTATGGCACTCTCTCCTAGTCCATGGAATTGATGACATAGTTTTTTTAAAAATTATTTTTATTGAGTTTTAATTACAGGTTCCAAGCTCTTCCCTCTGTGGAGGATGCAGGATGACCAGCCAATTGGCTTGCTGAAAGTACAGATGCTACCCCACAGAAGCAGGATATGGGGGCATGGATATAATTGTACAGACAGTGTTATTTTAGGACGATTTTTAAAAAGTCTTGCAATTCCAGGAGGAAAAAGTGCATATGTATGGAAAACAACAAGGAACACTCCCCCTGCCGCGCACACACACACACACACACACACACAGCAGCCAAATAAATTGAGAGAGCTGGTCTGAATGGACTCTATACCTGCATGGAACAGCAAACCCATAATGTATATGGCTTGAGTCTTACTATTCTGATTTTCATAGACAGCTATATGCAAAAGATTTTTTAAAAATCCATGCAAAATTGGATTTGTTTATATAACCAGTGCTTAATATTTAGAAAAAAAAAAGTTATGCTGGCTTTCAGGTCTGTATAGAAACACCACCTGCTAATCCGGTGGACCTTTCCTATAAGCCTTGACATGCAGAGACTCTGCATTTACACAGTAGTGAGGAAAATGCACTCTGTACCTGCTTAGGGGCACTTTCATCTCCTCTTGTGTTCCAGAATTGAGCCCTGGTATAGCAAATAGTCCAGAAACCTACATCTAAAGTCTTGGCTGGTGAATTACACCACCAAGAAACCTTCCCCACTCCAGCTACAACGCTGAGCCATAGGGGAATCTCTCCTTTTCCCCTGGCTTCCTGTGCCTCTCTCTCTCTCTTGTATGCACATCATAATCTAGAGTAGCCATGTGTCCTCCTTTACAGAGGACAGTTCTCTATTTGAAGGGCTATTAATCCAGGTCTGGTTTAAAGAAACACAATCTTGTATGTTTTATCTTGGTTTAATTAACAACCAATTTATAAGAATTGGTTACCATTATTATGGATCTTTAATTTGTCGGTTTTAGATTTATTAATATTTCTCTCTGATCTGTGTTTAATTTATTGACTTTTACTTTTGTAATACATTTTATTTTTTATGTTTTTGCTATATTACAATGGCCTAGAGTTATAAGCAATAAAACTGAACTGAAAGAGCCTTAAGAAAGTAGAACAGGGTCCTAAAGTTGCCCAGCAACAGCACCTGGACAACAGGCAAGTCAGCACACAGATCCCCTGGCCACAGTCTTCCCCACTGTGGTGAGATGTATTCTATTTTTATTTACATTAGTCATTATTTCTAAATTTGCATCTATAGATACAAATTAGCACATACAATTCTTATGCAAATCTGTCTCATTTTCCCTCCTTTTTTTGGTGATGCGTTTCCTCTTTCTTGGCAATGCATAAGTGGTCATCCTAGCATTGTCCCCCTGCATATCTCTTTGTCTCCTATCTCTAACTTTGGGCCAGTTCATACGTCACACTGAGCCACCATGTGTTAATTAACCTGCAGGGCTTAGCAGCACGTGCGAGTGGCCATTTCGATTATTCAAGCCATGACCGTAGTTTGTTGTGTCATGTGAATCCAGTGAGGGTGGGTTGTTAGTGTGGCTAACAAAGTACCCAGAACCCATGGGCTGTTTTAGGGTTGTGGGTGGTTAACCATGACAACAACCCACCCCTACTGGGTTCACACAACATGACAAGCCGCAGTTGCAGTGTGAATATTCCAAAGGTTCCGGCACATGCCACAACCCACTGTCGCTTAAATAATAAACCGTGGTGGGCTGCAATGATTGTGTGAACTGGGTCTTTCTCTCCCCCAACCTTCTTGCCCATCTATTTCTCTCCCTTTGTCCTCAGTTTCTCATTCAACTCTTTTCTCCTGTTCATCTCTGTCTCCTCCTTGATGCACACACTGTTAAAATTGTGGAAAGGTTACGCTGCCACAAGCACAATACATTATATAAGATGTTGGAGATGTGCCCTGTGTCCAACACAAGTCTGCTGGAACACAATATATCATGGTTTCTTTGGTGAAACAGATGCCTTTATCGTCAGTTTGGCCTAGATCTTTTATAAGGAATCACCTGTGCTTGCACATTGTGAAATCCACATTGTGATGTCCCCTTGCAAAGAAAATGAATGGGCCATTGCCTACTGCTGCCTTCCTAACTGCAGCTGATTTGCAGCATAGGCAGCAACAGCACTAACAGAGCAGGACAGTGACTCTAGGTTATTTGTATTTGCAGATACTCTAAGGGAATGCTGTCTCTGTTTAAACAGGCATTGTTAAATACAGAAGCTGCAATTGCTGCAAAATACTGCAGCTTTTTATTGGCAGGGGTATGTAGATGAGAGACCCTATTACTCTGGTGCTCATATAGCTGTGTTGGCTGCCTATTTGCTTGATTAAAGGAAGTGATTCTTACCTTTAAAGCAGGAGTGGGGAACATGTGGCCCCATGACTAAAATAAAAGACCTTGACACTGGGGGTACCGAACACCTTACTAGCTTATTTGCAGATGATGTATTCTTTCTCCCATCAGATCCAATGTCATCTGTATCCGAAAAATAGCATAATAGCTCATTTCGGCAAGACTGGGAATAAACTGTACCAAATGTGAAGTGCTCTGTATGAATAAATCTTCTGAAACCTAACAGCAACTCAAGAAACTCTCAGGGATAACTGTTAATCATAAATCAATTAAGTACCTGCGAATTCAGATTCTCCAGAAGTTAGCCAAACAAATACCCCCCCACACACACTAAATTTTACCTTGTTCATCGTGCAAATTCTGCAAGAAATGAAAAGAAGGAGCAAAATTAAACTGTCCCAGCTGGGGAAGATAGCAGTGGTAAAAATGCCCTTGCAAACCAAGTTGTCATTCCTCTTCCAGGTCTTCCCAGTGGTAATATCAGACAAAACTATGAAAAGATGGTAGAACCTACTGAATGACCTCATACCAGGAATAGGCAACTTGTGGTCCTTCAGATGTTTTGTCCTACAGCTCCCATCAGCCCTAGCCAGCATAGCCAATGGGGAGGGACGCTGGGAGTTGCAGTCCACCAACATCTGGAGAGCCACACGTTCCCCATCTCTGCTTTAAAGACTTTAATGGTCTGGTCCCCCCTGTACCTTCTGTCATGTGTACCTCCTGCTCATTGAAGTAATCTGGAGAAGCCATGCTCTGTATTCCTGCCTGTGCTGAGATCAGAACTGAAAAGATGTGAAGCCGGACTTTCCATATGTGCAGGTGTGTATTTGTTTGTTTTGTCAATGTATAAGCCACACTTAAGTAACAATTACCAGGACAGCATACCAATTAAAAACAAATACAATAAAACCATAAAGACAAAAATTATGAAAATCACAGAAGCCTCAGCAAAAGTCACAAAAATCCAACAAAGCTATAAAAACAGTAGTAAAACGTGCTGGAATACTTGGAGGAATACAAAAATGTATTTGTCTGCTGCTGAAAAGTCAACAAAGCTGCTGCCAGGTCAGCTTCTCTGAATAGGTCCTTCCATAGGTGGAGTGCCACAACTGAGTGCCACTTCAGGCAGTGGGGAGGTCCTATCTGAGAATAGGACCTCAGATGTAGAACAAAATGTTCAGGAAGTCTGATATGAAAGAAGACAATCCTTTTTTAAGTCACCAGGCCACAAGCTGTTCAGGGTTTTAGAAGAAATTATCAGCACTTTGAATGGTGTCCAAAAATAAGTTCACAATCAGAGTTGGTGAAAGGCACCACATGCCACAGATGTCACTTGGGCATCTAGTGACATTGCTGGATCAAGGGGATGAGCTCAGCATCTCCAGCTTATCTGGAGTGAGCTTCAGTTTATTGGCCCTCATCCAATTCATTTATTCCATACACCAATTTGGCACCTCCACTGTCTCTCCTGAATCTAATGAAAAACAGAAATAGAGCTGGGTGTCATCAGCATACTGATAGCACCTCATTCCAAATCACTGGATGTCCTCACTGAGTGGTTTCATGTAGATGTTAAAACCATAGGAGCTAGAATGGAACTCTGTGGGTCCCCATAGCTCCTCCTCTCCCTGACCAGTTTCCATCCCAGCTGGTTGTTGTAAGAACTCTGTAACAAGTACTCCTGCCTGAATTTGCCTTTTTCCTCCTCCCTTTTTCCTTCTGTGTCTTGCCTTTAGAATTAGATTGTAAGCCTGAGGGCAGAGACTGTCTTTAAAAAAAAAAAAAGATCTATAAGCATTCTGGGAGCCTTTTTGGCTGAAGAGTAGAGTAACAATGCTGTAAGTAAGTAAGCAAGCAAGCAAGCAAGCAAGCAAGCTCCTTAACCTTGACTTTTTCAATCTCTCTGCCCTTGACTTTTTCAATCTCTCTGCCCTTGACTTAGTGTCAGTTATATGAGAGAAGTATAACTGGAGGGCTGGTTATTCACATCAGGTTGTGCAATTAATACTTCTTTAGAGGGATGGCTCCAGAAAGTGCTGCAGGCAAACTGTTGCTCAACCCTGGGTGTGTTTCCATGCTATGGGCTTCACTTTGTTTGCAACTTTGTTGCGATGTTTCCCCAATCACATCTCCTTTTCCTGTTTCCACAGTCTTTAAAGACACTTATCATTGCTGTAGCATGGGGCTCTGTGCTGTTTCCACTGAGCTCTAATCGAATTATTATCTTGATGGCTGGGTTGGGTCTGATTACCTCATCAGAGTTCCTGCCTCCTCCTCTTGCCAGTTCCCCCTCCCTGGTCCCCTTGTGCTCCACTTCAGTTAGTGGCTGCCTCTTGCACCCCTGCCCCCGCTGTTGTTCCTCTTCTCCCTTATTCTGGCTTCCCAATGACCCTGCAAGGTGGGCTAGGAGAAGAGATAGTGGTTGGCTTTCTCTCCCCCCCCCCCCAGCGCTGTTGTTGTTCTCCCCCACTTATTCTGGCTTCCCAATGACCCTGCAAGATGGGCTAGAAGAAGAACAAGTGGCTGACTAGCTTCCCAATCGAAGGCACTTTCAATATCCATTGAAATCCTAACTGTCAAACCTTTCTCCTGTGTGGCTGAGAAGGGAGACCCCAAATAAATGCATTGAAGGGGATGCACTCCTATGCCTGCCTACTCAGAAGCAAGCCACACAGATTTCAGTGGCACTTACTCCCAGGAAAGGAAAGCTGTACAGCCAATGAGTTTACTCAGAAGTGACACCCCAGCACATGCCCACACAAAGTGGGACAAAGCACTAATGGGGAAATACACAGGGAGGAAATGACGAACAGAGCCAATGGATGATATACTAGTGCATCTCTTAATCTCTGCCTCCCTCGCACCCCCCCCCCCGCTTCTGCTCAGCTCCAGCACTTTTGTTTTTTTCCCCTTTAAAGTGAGTTTTAAAGTGCACTTTCACTTTAAGGAAGGAACAAAAAAAGCTGTGTGCAGCATCTCCTCCCCTTTTAAACCCTGTCTTCCCCTAAAGCGGGGGGGGGGGGGGGTGCGACGCGACTAAATGACTCTCCTTAACAACTCTCCTGATTTCCCTGCCACCACCTTGACCGGGAACTTCATAGGGATACCCAGGGTGGGTGGACACTGCACTTGTATGCCAGGGGTGCTAATGAGTGCATCTCTTCATCTCTGCCTGACTGCTCCCTCCAGTATCATCTCCCCCTCTCCTTCACACACAGCTGCTTCCGATGAGGACAGGGGCAAGTGAGCGACACACCCACAAAGGCTGGGCTACACACCCTGGGGCAGGACTATAGTACCAAACCCAGTGCAGTTGTGGAAATAGCTCAGTAATGGAGCCAAAATAAGTGGACTATAAGCAGTCTCAGAAGAAGTGGTTTTTCCCAGCAGGGCTGGGGCTGAATGGCCACGACCTCATGGAAACACAGACCTCACTGCGCAGCCAGGTTGGAGTAAATCGCTGGTGGAAACACAGCCTTGGTCTCTCAGCAGAGTCAATGCTTCCCTTCCCTCTCTCTGCTGCAACCAGATGCAGCCAGATGGAGTTTCTAGAGAATACCTCTTTTTTCCTAAATTCATGTCCTCATATTTACATTTAGGCACCTGAAACTCTAAACATCTAGTGGGGCCTAGACTTTCTGGGACAAAAGTATTATTGGGGTTCAACATTTTCCCTTCTAGAAGTTTAGATTTGGGGGGAACTGAAGAAACTTTGGCATATTTTTTCCATAGATATGAACTGGGATGTCAAATAACTTGATCTGCCCAAGTACATGCTGGATTCTAACATTTTTAGCAAATATTTAAATTGTTGTTCAGTCGTTCAGTCGTGTCCGACTCTTCGTGACCCCATGGACCATAGCACGCCAGGCCTTCCTGTCCTGCGCTCTCTCCTGGAGCATGTTGTTGTTGTTCAGTCGTTCAGTCGTGTCCGACTCTTCGTGACCCCATGGACCATAGCATGCCAGGCCTTCCTGTCCTGCGCTCTCTCCCGGAGCGTGCTCAAGTTCATATTCATTGCATCCGTGATGCTATCTAGCCATCTCATCCTCTGCCGTCACCTTCTCCTTTGGCCTTCAGTCTTTCCCAGCATCAGGGTCTTTTCCAGGGAGTTTTCTCTTCGCATTAGGTGGCCAAAATATTGGAGCTTCAGCTTCAGTATCCGTCCTTCCAAGGAGCACTCAGGGTTGATTTCCTTTAGGATGGACTGATTTGACCTCCTTGCAGTCCAGGGGACTCGTAAGAGTCTTCTCCAGCACCACAGTTTGAAAGCATCAATTCTTCGGCGCTCAGCCTTCCTTATAGTCCAGCTCTCACAGCCATACATTACTACTGGGAAAACCATAGCTTTGATTAGATGGACCTTTGTCGGCAAGGTGATGTCTCTGCTTCTTACTATGCTGTCTAGGTTGGCCATAGCTTTCCTCCCCAGGAGCAAGCGTCTTTTAATTTCATGGCTACAGTCACCGTCTGCGGTGATCTTGGAGCCCAAGAAAGTAAAATCTGTCACTGCTTCCATTTCTTCCCCTTCTATATGCCAGGAAGTGATGGGGCCAGATGACATGATCTTCGTTTTTTTAATGTTGAGTTTCAAACCAGCTTTTGCACTCTCCTCTTTCACCCTCAACAAGAGGCTCTTGAGATCCTCTGCGCTTTCTGCCATTAGAGTGGTATCGTCTGCATATCGGAGGTTGTTGATAATTATCCCAGCAATCTTAATTCCGACCTCTGATTCATCCAACCCGGCATTTCTCATGATGTACTCTGCATATAAGTTAAATAAGCAGGGTGACAATATGCAGCCTTGTTGTACTCCTTTCCCAATTTTGAACCAATCGGTTGTTCCATGTCTGGTTCTTACTGTTGCTTCTTGACCCTCGTACAGGTTTCTCAGGAGACAGGTAAGGTGGTCTGGTACTCCCATCACTTTCAGAATTTGCCACAGTTTGTTGTGATCCACACAATCAAAGGCTTTAGCGTAGTCAATGAAGCAGAAATAGACATTTTTCTGGAATTCTCTTGCTTTCTCCATGATGCAGCGAATGTTGGCGATTTGATCTCTAGTTCCTCTGCCTCTTCGAAACCCAGCTTGTACTTCCAGGAGTTCTCGGTTCGCATACTGCTGAAGCCTAGCTTGTAGGATTTTGAGCATCACCTTGCTGGCATGTGAAATGAGCGCAATGGTGCGGTAGTTTGAACACTCTTTGGTGTTGCCCTTCTTTGGAATTGGAATGTAAACTGACCTTTTCCAGTCTTGTGGCCCCTGTTGAGTGTTCCAGATTTGTTGACATATTGAATGCAGCACTTTAACAGCATCATCTTTTAGGATTTTAAATAGTTCGGCTGGAATACTGTCATCTCCGCTAGCTTTGTTGTTACTAATGCTTCCTAAGGCCCACTTGATTTCACTCTCTAGGATGTCCGGCTCAAGTTCAGTGACCGCACTATCATGGCTATCAGGGACATTCAGATCTTTCCTGTATAGTTCTTCTGTGTATTCTTGCCACCTCTTCTTAATCTCATCTGCTTCTGTTAGGTCCCTGCCTTCTTTGTCCTTTATCATGCCCGTCTTTGCACAAAACGTTCCCTTGAGATCTCCAATTTTCTTGAAGAGATCTCTAGTCTTTCCCATTCTGTTGTTTTCCTCGATTTCTTTGCATTGTTCATTGAAGAAGGCCTTCTTGTCTCTCCTTGCTATTCTCTGGAACTCTGCGTTCAGTTGGGTATATCTTCCCCTTTCTCCCTTGCTTTTCGCTTCCCTTCTTTCGTGAGCTACTTGTAAAGCCTCATCAGACAGCCACTTGGCTTTCTTGCATTTCTTTTTCTTTGGGATGGATTTCGTTGCTGCCTCCTGAACAATGTTACGGACCTCCGTCCATAGTTCCTCAGGCACTCTGTCTATCAGGTCTAATCCCTGAAATCTATTCCTCACCTCCACTGTATATTCATCAGGGATATGATTTAGGTCATACCTGAACGGTTTAGTGGTTTTCCCGACGTTCTTCAATTTAAGCCGAAATTTTGCAAGAAGCAGCTCATGATCTGAGCCACAGTCAGCTCCAGGTCTTGTTTTTACTGACTGTATGGAGCTTCTCCATCTTTGGCTGCAAAGGACATAATCAATCTGATTTCGATATTGACCATCTGGTGACGTCCATGTGTAGAGTGGCCTCTTGTGCTGTTGGAAAAGAGTGTTTGCTATGATCAGCATGTTCTCTTGGCAAAACTCTATTAGCTTTTGTCCTGCTTCATTTTGTACACCAAGGCCATGCCTGCCTGTTATCCCGGTGATTTCTTGACTTCCTACTTTAGCATTCCAATCCCCTATGATGAAGAGGACATCTTTTTTTGGTGTTAGTTCTAGAAGGTGTTGTAGGTCTTCATAGAACCGATCAACCTCAGCTTCTTCGGCCTCAGTGGTTGGGGCATAGACTTGAATTACTGTGATGTTGAATGGTTTGCCTTGGATTCGTACTGAGATCATTCTATCATTTTTAAGATTGTACCCCAGTACTGCTTTTCCCACCCTTTTGTTGACTATGAGTGCTACTCCATTTCTTCTAAGGGATTCTTGCCCACAATAGTAGATATGATGGTCACCTGAATTAAATTCGCCCATGCCTGTCCATTTTAGTTCGCTGATTCCCAAGATGTCAATGTTTAATCTTGCCATCTCATGTTTGACCACCTCCAGCTTACCTTGATTCATTGATCTGACATTCCAGGTTCCTAAACAATATTGTTCTTTACAGCATCGGATTTTCTTTTCACCACCAGACACATCCACAGCTGAGTGTCCTTTCGGCTTTGGCCCAGCCGCTTCACTCTTTCTGGCGCTACTTGGAAATACCCTCTGCTCTTCCCCAGTAGCATATTGGACACCTTCCGACCTGAGGGGCTCATCTTCCGGCGTCATCTCTTTTAGCCTTGTGATACGTTCCATGGGGTTTTCTTGGCAAGAATACTGGAGTGGGTTGCCATTTCCTTCTCCAGTGGACCACATTTTGTCAGAACTCTCTGCCATGACCTGTCCGTCTTGGGTGGCCCTGCATGGCATAGCTTATGGCTTCACTGAGTTACGCAAGCCCCTTCGCCACAACAAGGCAGTGATCCATGAAGGGGATTTCGGAGCATGCTCAAGTTCATATTCATTGCATCGGTGCTCAAGTTCATATTCATTGCATCCGTGATGCTATCTAGCCATCTCATCCTCTGCTGTCCCCTTCTCCTTTTGCCTTCAGTCTTTCCCAGCATCAGGGTCTTTTCCAGAGAGTTTTCTCTGGAAATATTTAAATATATTTTAAATATATTTTCCATATATTAAATATATATGGAATATATATATGGAATATATATATATATGTGTGTGTGTGTGTGTGTGTGTGTGTGTGTATGTATGGGGTTTCCCCTCATATTTCCTCACCTAAATTTGGGGTGGGTGGGTTTTTATATGGTAGAACTTTTGCCAATCTGAGACTCAAGTATCATTGTGCATGTGCTTTCCACATGGTTTTGATATTCCACTGTCTTGAAACACCTCCCTCCCCCAGCCCAAACAGCAACAAATGTTTAGATGTGTCAACTTAATGTGATAGAGGTCTATTGACCTCTCTTATGTAGCTTTTGTTACACCACCAGAGTGTATCTCTTGCATGGTCACTTTTTACGAGAGAGAAAAGAGATATACTGCTTGAGCACATAGCAGTTTGTTCACATACCTCAGACTGGCATTCTGGAACGTCACCCCCCAGTTAAAGCTTAAAGAACAGCCATTTATTTACCTGTTGCATAAACAGAAGATGGCTACACTAAGTCTGAGGCACCTTCACGAAACAAGTTAACATTTGCATTGGTTGCAGACAGGCGGAACAATCCTGACCCCTCCTGGGGCAGGAATGCTGCCCTGTCAGCCGAGAAGAGCACCACCATCAGGGCAGCATGTCCACTTTGGAGCCCCCCAGCACACCTGCAGAAGTCTGTTGGCATAGATTTACTACTGCTGGTGGGCCCAAAATGGGACATTCTGGGGAAGGCTCCGGAGCAGTTGTATGGAACTGGCACAGCCCCAGTTCAAGCCCAATGGGAGGGATTTATTATTTTGTTTAAATGCAAGCTGCAGGAATTGCTCCCTGACTTCCTGCCCTGATTGCTGCGAGCCAGCAGGTCTCGAAATGCAACAGTGGCTCCGAGGCAGATCTCTATTATGACCCCTGTACATAGGATTGCTCTGTTAGGCTGCAGTTGTATGCACACTTACTTGGGAGTAAGCCCCAAAGATTATACCAAGATTGACTTCTGAGTAAGCATGCATAGGATTAGGTTGTTAGGGTCTTGCGTTGTTTATGCAGCGTGTTACTTCATTACGTTGCCTAACACACCAGTCTTTATCCCTGACTGCTGTTAAAGGTGAAGACAGATTTAACATTTTTTTATAGCAGTGGGGCCAATTTGGAAGCATCCTTACTGTGTTACCAGATGATGCACATCTCCTCTCCAGCACTGAGCTGTGAAAATAAAGAAGGTGGCTGTGACTGGTGCTAATTGGCTGGTGCTTGTGACATTATGAAGCCACCTCCCGTCCCCCAGAACAGTTTTGCAAATGTTTTTAAATTGATTGTGGTGGTTTATTTAAATAAGGAAAGAAATGAACCTTTAAAAGAGTAACTGTACATACAGTACTCCACTTTTTTTTAAAGGCAGGCAACACACATAATGTATGAGGGGAGGAACAAGATGACAGTAAACCAGCATTCAATTTGCTAGCACACGACTCTGAAAAGCTGGGAGGAAGCTGATCTCATACCATAGTTGGAGCCTCCACTGGGAGTCTTCACCCAGAGTTGAAACACACCTAACTACATTTGCTCACACTCATCCTTCCCCCCTTGTCTCTTTTATCTCTCCTTCCTCTTTCCAGTGTCAGACTTTAGAGCAGACTGGAAGCACCTTGGCATAGGGGTCTTTTGTTGACGTTCTTGTTGCTTTTACTCATGTTGTAAATCTCCATTAAAATGTAAAACATGAGATGTACACCTTTTCAAATATTTCATAGATTGCCATACATTCAAAATGTATGTGCCATTGAGGAGAAAGACAACAGGAAATGAAACCAAAGTTCAGATAAGAAATTTCTGTTAAATACTAAAAATAGTTTCTTAAGAGTAACAGTTGTTAGCCAAACAACTCCCTAGGCAAATTGTGCAATTTTCTTTAGTCACAGTTTTTATAAATAGGCTGGATTAGCGGGCTGGTTTAAGTCCAGGATCCCTTGCTTAGCCTCCAACCCATCTTGCAGTTAATCACTCACCACTGGCAAGTAACAATTCTATCCAGGAAGACAAGCTGGTGCACTTATAGGATGCTAAATATTTTGTACTTCTCTGCAAGTAGGGCTGCTAATGTTTTTAATTAGGGATGCAACACTTCCAGTATCCAGGCCAAGAGAACCAACGCATTAATGTGGGGTGAGATAAAATAAGTTAGAATCCACCCCTACCCTCAAGATTAGAATATAGCAATTTACTTAACCAAAACGTTATGTTTATTAATGAACACTGAGCACATGGATTTGCAGTAAGGGAAAGAAACAGAGCAAAATGCTGGTTCTAGTTTCTAATACTTGCCCTAGGCAGGCAGGCTATACCTTATGCTTCACACAAAAAACAGAAGGGAGGCACCCAGAATGAATGGAAAGCAACCGTTCTTAAAGGTGCCAGTGGGAAACCTGCTTATTTTAACCCAATGCATTTCAGAGATGAAAGCTCCTTCATCAGGGGCAATCTTATAAAATGCAAATACTGCAAACAAACTAAGCCAGTTTACTAAGGTGGTAGCCATCCTTCATCAGGCTTCCTTCATTGAGCAGGGGGTTGGACTCAGTGGTCTTGTAGGCCCCTTCCAACCCTATGATTCATACACCATCCAAATCCAGGGAGGAATCCAGGGAGCAGAATCAGATGAAAATCACTTAATGAAAGACTTCGTTATATGTTTATAGGAAAATTGGCTGCAAAATGGGCACTGCTTTTTTTTTAATAATGGTTCCTGGCTTTGCATATACAGTCTGCAGTGAAACAAAAGGTAGGTGTACGCTATCTTGTCCCTTAGAATTAAAGGCAGGTTGGCCTATTCAGATACAGACTAATAAGAGGTTATACTGAATTTCTATAATTTTACAAGTTACATTCCTAGCTCACCGGGATAGGCTCTGTCTTGGTTCTCAGTGGCTCCTATTAAGTTCTGTGGGCTACGATTTGGAGTACAGTTGAGGCAGGGCAATGCTGGCTTCTCATTCCACGCATGGGGACCACAAGTGATAGGGGGCAGTTTAACCACCATCTTACTGGTGTCCCTGAGAGCACTCCTATATTTTCTCCTATATAAGTGAATGACTGTCAGGCATAGCAGCAGTGCACAGAAATATACATTGCACACCATGCTAGATGAAATTAGCTATAGAAACAGGCACTCCCTCAGACATGGCATCAGTACATGACACCCTCAAGCAGCTCCTAGAGCTGCACAGTCACAGCAGGACCCACCACTGTGAGTTCTGCATTGCCACATTCTGGCCCTGAGTTCTGCATTGCCACATTCTGGCCCTCATGCTAGATGGCTGGGTCTGAGAAGCCACCATTTTAAATTTTCCACAATGCCTTAGAGCAGCACTATGTTGGCTGCTCTGAGGCATTGTTGGAAACTTAAAATAGTGGCTTCCCAGCAGTCCACCACTGCTGCCAAGGTAAGCCCACTGCCAGGAGGGCTGCCAACTTAAGAGGAGCCCTGCACTGCACTGCCTTGTCTCTGAGCTATATGTATCTCATACAGATCCAAAGAGGCAGATCTGGGTACCTGGACATTAGTCCCAGTGACACAAATAACAGGTTTGAAAGGGGGGATTAACCTGGAAAAATGGCAGGGGAAAGGATTAAATCCCATCTCCTCCAGTGCTGCAGCCACAATCCCATTCCCTCTTCCCCAGCTGTATTTAACTTTTTCCTGATCCATGTGTAGATTGGCCCTGACAGAACACAGTTTCATTGCTCACACCAGAAAAACATGGGCAGACGAACTAACAAGGCTGTTCATGTTATGAAAATGCACAAGGAAGGGGGGAGATGAACAGAGTTCACTGTAGAATTCCACTTTCATCACTGAGCTTAGAGTTTCAGAAAAATACTATGGGCACTCCAGATAAAACATGTAATCCCCTCTAATCACTGTGCAAATGTTTGCATTCTCAGCTTTTTGTTGTTGTTCAGTCGTTAAGTTGTGTCCGACTCTTCGTGACCCCATGGACCATAGCACGCCAGGCCTTCCTGTCCTCTGCTCTCTCCCGGAGCATGCTCAAGTTCGTATTCATTGCATCGGTGATGGTTCAACCTCATTTTCTCTTGCTGTATTAAGTGCCATCTTAAATTTTAAAATGCCAGATTTTAATTCCTTACAGCAATAATAGTCCCCTCAGACCTTGACAATTCTTGGTTTTGTGTTCTTTCATTTTCTTCCTTTATATCAGAACTCAGCAGTGCCTGAATTATTTACTGAAATTTCCCCTAATTTGCAGCATATTCCAAATAGTTTTTTTCTCTTGTAGATTTTCAGTGTTTCATTTATTGCTCTGCTTTGTCAGTTACGTCTCTGTTCATGTCATTTCAGTTGTCCAGTTTCTCTGTGGATTCCTTCCCATGCTGTGTAAATGTTTTTCCATCTTGTCATTCTGTGTGGTTTTATGTCTTGTTTTTGTTGCAAAGCTGCCACACTTTCTTTTACAGAAATCCAGGCTGAAGTGAAGATTTTGTATGATGTTTCTAAACTCTTCCTAAAAAATTAATAAGGACCTGAGCAAACTATATAAGGTGGTAATTATGAGGAGCACAAGGACTGGTTGTGGAGGAATGTAATTTTCTTCTACTGTTGTGGATTTATTTTTAGATGCTTCCATTGTAAATCTATTCTAGGTCATTTTACATGCCACTTGTTTTTCTGTCCAACACTGTAAAACTTACAAAGGATTCTCCAAAAGAGGGCAAATGAGTTCACTTCTTCATCTAAGGACGATTAGACTGGCTGTCTCCATGAAGTTTAATTCTGAATGGGAGCTGGCAATTTCTAAATGGTGGTGCAATGAAGGGAGCTTAGAGACTTACATTTCAAAGTACCATTTAATGGGTTTGTCAACAAAAATTACTAGCACATGATTATCATGTGAGGGGTGAGGGAATGTGTGTGGCCTTCTGCCTTAGGCTCAAATTAGAACTTACCTTAAATGTGCATTTGTTGCTGAACCCCTGCCCCCGGCCCATCTACTTCCCCCTCTTCTTGCTGTAACATCTACTTAGGGAAACATGTGACGAGAGGCCATCGTGTTGCCACTCCACTCCACCCCACTCCATATTGTTTATTGCTGCACAGGAGCTTGACAAGACTATGCTAATATGATGGTTATGTCCTCTCATGTTTTTTCTTCAAACATTAAACTGAGAGGAGGAAAAATGTAAACAAGTGCCATTATTGGTAGAAAATATAGATTTAATGTAGGGCGTCTCTACATTAAAGAAAAAACCCGCAGTCCTACCAGGCTTTCTTTGTTGTGGAGCCTTTCCCCATTAACCACAGGCTCCCAGATGGCAACCACGTGATTGCTGAGAGGGAAAGTTTTCAATTTTCAGTGCTCCATAGTTCTCAGTGAAACAGCATCATCTAGTAGCTGTTTAATAGCGCAACTATGAATGTACACAGTGGGGAAAATCTGGGATATATTTAAATACTTCATTATCTCCAGATCTTTTAAATATGGAATAACCGGGAAATACTGCTGGATATGCCCTGGAAGTTGACGACGTCATGAAAAGGACCCACAAACTTCCATGAGTGACCCACTACAAGTGCACGATAAAAGCCTCATGTGATGGCGCCCGTAATGTCTAGATGGAGCCTCAATAAAAGTTTAGCATAAGGGCGTCAGTAAAGGTCTAACTGGTCTAGCATTGAGACCAAGAGCAGTGCTTGAATTATGAGGGAAAAGATAATGGGGTTTAATTAAATATATAAGCCTTTCCTCTCCCTAACTGTCCCCAATTTTAGCCAAATTATGCTCCCCTCACCCCCACAAAACTGTAGCCTTCTAAAAACAGTGGCTTGGTATTGCACCAAGTATCTTAAATGTTTGTGTTTGAATTGTACAATGTTATCCAGATAACTTAGAGTTAATGGAGTATTGGGGTGTGTGTGAAAAGTGGGAGGGGCTTGTGAGTGAGAGAATTCTAAGGGGTTTAAATGGAGAGAACAGACAGTTTAACAGTCAGATAGGGTTTAGAGATTCAGTGAATGTACATCTAATGAATGTGGGTTTGGGTGAAGGGTTTAGAAGGGATAGGTAGGTAAGGACTAGGCATAGGACAACTAAATAATAACCTATGTAACTCTTCTTGTATTTAATAAAATGTTAGTTGTTTCATTATATATATAATCCCACATGTTAGTTTGATTTATTAATGCTACAAAATAGAAAAGTTTTACTATGCCTGTATTGATTAAAGGAAACCAGTTGATAGAACCAAAGAGGCACCATCTTAAAGTATTAGCAGCCATCTGAGGCAGCCTCCTACAGTAGAAAGTCCCCGAGGAAGATAGTCTTATCAACTGCCTTGTCGACACCAACAGTAACGGTCTGTTTCATATTAGGTACAGCCAGAGGAGCCCCCCCCCCCCTCGAGTAGCCACCAGTCCTGCAGCTGGTTAGAACCAGTTCCAGCTAGATCGCTTCCTGCCCAGCTTGCAAGGACAGGTCAGCCGTAGAGACATGTCAACTACGCATGCTTAATGAAGTTCATGAATATTATGTGGCCCACCCCGCACAGCTAATAAGGTCATTACACTGAATGTATATAAGCTGTACCAAAAACATCTAGGGTGTGGTTCTCCTTTGTGGCGTTAGCCGCGAGAATCCACCCGAACAGCGCTGTTTGTCTCCTGCCAAATAAAACTGCGTTGGACTGAATCTCAGTTCTGTGTGTCTCTAAGGGGATATTGGCATACCCCTCCTAGAGGGAACGAACTTAAGCATAATTTGTGCAACACGGTTAACCTGTTAGGTGCCTCCTTGACACAAAAGGGCTGAAGCTTTGCGATTCAGTGAGGGCAACTGGCCAAAGCTGAGGCAGACGTCATGGTTTTTTTTCTCAGTTTCAACAGGTGGAAACTGGAGGGAGAATAACGCAGGGCAGGAATATCGCAAGCAGTGCTTGAACTGTGAGGGAAAAGATGATGGGGGTTAATTAAATCTGTAAGCCCCACCCCTTCCTTAACTTCCCCAAATTTTAGTCAAATCATGCTCCCCTCACCAAAAGAAATATCTGTAGCCTTCTAAAAACAGTGACTTGGTATTGTCTCACCTCCTTTCTGACAGAACCACCCCAGAACCGCATGAGATCTCAAAGGAGGAAGAGGGTCCTATTGCTGGCCCTAGTGTTTGTGGGAGTCAAGGGGAGCTGGGGAATGCTGATAGGTCTCCTGAGACTATCACCCAGGGAATTGCCCCAACTGAGGAGGCTGAGGCATTGGAAGAACCAAAGTGCCCTGACTGGTCCTATCCCCCTGCGCCAGACCCACCTGATCAGAGGCAGCAGCAGCAGGTCAGGACAGGGCCAGAGGAGGAGGTAGAGCACCCATCTGGCAGCATGTCAAAATATTCTTGGGCCCTCATGAGTGAGAAGGAAGCACATTCTGGATCAGAGCCCTAATTAAAACCTAGGAAGGGATGGGGCAGCAACATTACCTATAAGGATGCTTAGTTGAAGCCTAGCTATTACTCAAACAAAATCACTCTTCTTGCATTCCCTGCTTGACAATTCTCTTGAACTCTTTTATTTTTAACTCACAGGACTGCTCCTG
Organism: Heloderma suspectum; assembly: GCF_057233095.1. Taxonomy (NCBI): domain Eukaryota; kingdom Metazoa; phylum Chordata; class Lepidosauria; order Squamata; family Helodermatidae; genus Heloderma; species Heloderma suspectum. Next base: position 425,351,267 of record NC_139458.1, read on the forward strand.
GTAAGGCAAGATTTGACCCACATGGTAGGGGTAGCAGGAATGGGACACTAAGGGTGTAATCCTATCGAGATAGGTGACCACCTATCCTAAACAAGACAGGAGAAGCATGGAGGGGATTGTGCCCTCCACGCTTCCCCTGCCCTGCTTTTTTGGCTAGACAGCCAATTGTGGCTGTCTAGCTGCAGGAGCATGGAATGGGGGAGGAGGCTGCTGTATGACACATCAGATGTGTCATACATGCAGCAACACTCTCCTTGCCCTAGAATACCCCCAGCCATGACCCTTTTTGGCCCGTCCACACTCCTCTTGTGAGCGCAGAGGATGAGGCTGTTCCGCGCTGCTTCCGAGGCAGCGTGGAAGTGGGGGGAGGTCAGTTCCTGGAAAACAGCATATCCTGTGGCCATCTAGCTGCTCTCTAGAGGCCATAGGATTGCTCCCCCCAGGGTCTATCACAAAAGGTAAGAAGGCTAAATTCCTTCTAGCTTCCTGTAGTTCAAGCATACACTAAGAGTGTGAGCTGAAAAGCCCATGGTTTAAGCCCCATCTCAGCCATGAATACACTAGGTCCGTTTAAGGGAACTAATGTTCCTTATGTTACATTATCTCAATCATACTTACAGCAATACTGTAAGTAAAGTACTGCAATTACTCTAAGGCATTTTATACTAACATTTTAAAGGAAGGGTGTGAATAACTTCACATTTATATAACACTTCAGAGCAGCCTTCCCCAACCTGGTGCCCTCCTCTAGGTATTTTGGGCTTCAACTCTCATCAGCCTCAGCCAGCATGAGCAATGGTTGTACTCCAGAACATCTGGAGTTAACATTCTTCCTTTAAAATGTCAGTAAAAGAAGACTACTTGTAGCCTGTACAGGGGTGGGGAAAACATAATGAGGCAATAGATACTTATGGATGCCTTGTAGTTGGCTAGGCTGTTTAAATTATCTGAAAAACCAATAAAATTCCAGCACTTGGAATAAGATTTCTCACTCCCTATTACCAACAAAGATTAGGATTATATTAATAGAAAATTGGACTTGTCTAGAATTACTGGGAGCTGAAGCATAGGAAGATGACTTCTGAGACAGATGTAGATTCAGTGCCGGCAATATGCTGAAGTATTAAAAGGTTTTTCTAATAGCTGCAAAGAAATAACTCAAGATGTACTGTCGTGCTGTTGGAATTTGCAGCTAAAAATAGAATGTGATAAGGAGGAATCTTTTAATACCCTTAATATCCAGAGGGAGCCTTTAAGATGGTTGAACATCCATGGAGACAATAAAGAATAACCAAACTGGGAGCTGGTCTACATGTTTCTTAACTGTGGGAATTGGCTTCCCCCACCCCCCAGCTGACATCAGTTGGAGATGGGGAAACTCACTATATGAAGGCTTTTACTCACACAGTGAGTTCTTCATGACACTATATGGAGGAAGGAACAACAAAAGATGCCAGTTTTGGTGATAAAGTAATGTGTATTCCAGCTCACAGAAAAAAAAAAAATCTATGAAGTACAATTAGCAGGGGCTGCCTATGTTCAGTGCTTGAAAACATGCTTAGAAGTTCCCATTTCAATGGGAAGAGCAAGGAGGAATCCTAGGGTTGTATGACTGAAATGAGTGGGATCTGAATCACCTGAGTTGTATCCACACATTAAACTGAAAAATGAATCAAGTTAATCCTCTAGCTAACCTGGAATCCCTTCTCCCTTGTGGTCTAGTGGTTAGGATTCATCACTCTTAGAGCTGTTTTACATGAGGCATTTGTTGTGTGTGATTCCTTACTCACAGTTGTTTACAGGCTCTTTGGATGACACTGTGATCCTTCAGTTTTGCTTCTATTTTTTAAGCGCACTTTCCCATTTTTTTTACAGTGGGGAAAATTAGGTGTTATTTCTGAAAGTAAAAGAACTACTTGTGTGTTTACGCTATTCCATTATAGCACAATGCCACCTAGATCTTATATAGTGGAAAAGCACAAAATGAAAAGTGCTTTATGTAGAGCTTGGATCTCAATTCTGTGATGAAACCAAAAGTAGATACAGCGATTTAACAGCCTCCTGTAGAAAAGCTCTTACTGCCACTGTCCAGATTTAATTCCAGGCCAGCTGCCTCTTGGCTACAGCATTCCACCAGAGAACCAGCAGGAGCTCCTCCTCTTATTAATACTGCATTAATACTTATAAAATCAGATACTATGGATCTCCTCCAGGTTGAGGTTCCCCATCGGGCATGTGGAGGTCCTCTCCCAAGTCCTGCCCCTCTCCAACTGCTGGAGAAAGGCAGACTTTCTCTAGTGCAGGGAGAAGAAACCCCACTCTTATCTCTGATCATTAAGGGACACAGAGGTTCTCTGTGCCAAGAAAGGCATGGAGGAGTCATGCCTGCCTCCTTCTACATAGAAAAAAAGAGTTTCTCCATGCAGCCAAAGGCAGGAGTGATCACTTAATGTCTTTCTCTGCATGGAGAAACTCCCCTATTATGTCAGGGGGTGGGGCTTCAGGAGAGAAGGAAGGATTTCCCCCTGATGTCATCTGGCCCCCAGGGGGCGAGCCAGAAAGCAATTCAGGCCTGGGGGCTAAACAGTTCTTCACCCTGGCCTAAACTATCCTGACAGATCTATCTTCTCACAATCACCAGAGAATCTTATTACATATTTTTTCTCCAGGCAACTTGGTTTACTGAAAACTTGCCAATTGTTAAGTGGCAATCTGAAGCAAACTTACTTAAAAGTAACTTCACTCAAATCAATGGGATGTTTTCCCAAATACATGGGTTTTGTATTGGGGCCTTAATATATATATTTTAATATGTAACAGAACTCTGTTTCCTGGAACTTAAAACTTCATGAGAAAAACTTCATTGTTCTTCACTTTTTTATGGCAGCCCTTTAAATATTTTACTTGTCTCTCCCATTAATTCCTTGTATCTTGTTCCTTTCAGTCTTTCATCAGAGGTCTTGATAAAAGATTTCAACTGTGTGTTAACCTCTTTTGATCTCTTCTAAACATTATGTCCTTCAGTGGATGCAACAACGCCCAAGCTGTCACCTAAATGGTCTTAATGTAATGTGACAACATTTCTTCGCATGTCTCAGGTCAGGCCATCTGTTAATGTAGTTCAAATGAGCATTTGCTCTTTCTTTCGCATGAAGAAGGCTTTTAGAAATCATCAGATTGAATCTTGTTAGCAAAAATATACTTCTTGCAATTGCTTGCATGAATATGCATAAGTGTGAGGAGCAAACTGGATGTGATGATAGCAGATGTGTGCTTTTAAATATGAATCTGCCCCAATCATGAGCGGGGGGGGGGGGTCTCTTCTTAACAGCAGAAGGGGTGCAGAGGTGAGGCAGGCAGAACTACACCCTTTGCTATTTATTTCCCTGTAGCCCCTGTTATCAGATCTCAGCTGAGGAGAAAAGCACCTGGGGGACAGACTGTGGGGACATAAGCGGCAGGTTGGGGAATGGTTCTGTATTCCTCCCACACACATTTCACCTTTTCAGAGTGATTGGGGCAGATGTGATAGCAACTCATAGATCAGCTGCCATCATCTAGTTTGGCTGTAGGATTTTGATTAAGCACAGTAAACTCTTCTTATAGTGGATATATGACAGATGCCTTTTGTCCATTGCAGGAGGTGGGCATTATAGCAAGGATCCAAAGAGGTGTGCCAAAGACCTTAGGCATATGTGCAGTGGGATTATTTCTTTTACTCTTTTGTAAGAAACACCATATTACAAACTGCCACATTTCTCCTCAGTTTCCAAAGCTAGCATGTGAGGAGGAGAGAGATCTGCTATTAAAGAAATGTAATCCCAAAGCCACTTGGGGTGTATGGAACTCAATGTGCAGATATTTGCATGAAAAAACTAACTTCATAACTGTGGCACATGTGGAAGGGATTTAACACATCAAGCTCCCCCAGCTTCTATTTGTCTTGGGAGGGAAGCTTGAACTGTCAGCACAGAAAGTTTGTGTGTGTGTAGGATAAAACCCAGAAATAAATGCATGCTGCATGATCTCTGAGACCTTTCAAACTATTAGCTGAGCTGCAGTGATGTCACAGGAACATGCAGTTCAGAGAAATTAATTTCCCTAGCCACTGAGCTGGCTGCTGTGATGTCATGGAAAGTTATGAACATGTGAACTGCTATGAACTTTACTACATTTAGAAAATGTTTCCTGATGCACACAGCTGCTCCAAGGTTGTCTTAGAACACAATGCTCTGGATCAGGGAAACTGGTGTACTCCTTCAGGTATCTGATTAGATTTGTTTAAAAGCTGTAATGGCAGCTTTCTAACAACTTACTGAGGATCTGGTTCTCTATCGCCTGCTACAGACTATGCTGTAAATACCTTGTGTCATGGCCCCTGCTTCCGAGGCCCAGAATCACCCTGAGAAGGACTCTGATTCTGAGGATTCTGCCCCACGTTGAGGGGGAAGCCCTTGGTACTCCCTTCTATACCTTCCTTGTCTGCAGACATAACCCACCCATCATCCTATGACTCTGAGCATGACTCCCCTGCATCTTTGCCTGTCACTCACTCATGCAGGACCATGAAACTACACAAACAACCACAGGCCCTCTCAGAATTACAGTCAGCATCCAGCAGGTTTGGAGCCAATGGAAGATCAGGATCTGCCAGCTTTTTTTAAAGCCTCAGCTGAGACAATACCTTTTTCCAGCTTACCTAATTGAGCACACTAGGAGCTAGCTATCCATTGTTCTGATTGCTGCTTGTCTGAACCTGCCAAGACTCAGCCAGTAGTGAACTGGCTTGCCTTGACCTGTCCTGACTTATCACAACTTGAAACTGATGTACTTGACTGGACCTGATTTCTAGTGACCTGACTCAACTTGAACTACTTGACTCAATCTGACTTACTCCACCTGGATCTCTCTGAAGTAGCCAGCCTCTTCCCTCATGGGCCACAAGCCCTGGCAACCAGGATGCCTTGGTGATGGCGTGTTTCCAGCTTTAGTTATCCCTTGGGTAAATGTGATGTCTGAAAGCATATACTGAGAGTCTCTAAGATCTTTCAGTTTGTCTTCTTCAGCTAACTATATGTAGCCCAGATGGGTTTTTATTTATCTCCTTACCACCAAACAGCTGCATTTTAGAGTAATCAGCTTTCTTTTTCTGCCTGAAAAACTGCTCTCTGGAGATCAGTTAAGAAGACAATATGGGTTATACAGCTCAGAGACCAATCTACTCACCACTAATAGAATGAAATAGTAGGGAAGGAAATATTTTCTGCCATAGCTATAACAAAAGGGGAACTGAGGGTGAATTCCTTTGCAAGTTCATTTTTTAAAATGTGTTAGGCTTAATCCATAATTTAATTTTCTAGTTCTGCAGCAGTAGCACGCACTAAGAAGTCAACAGTTGCAACAATACCTATGAATAATAACAGGATTGCAACACAGTTGTGGCACTTTTATTAACAGTGCAATCCTATACATGTCTGCTCAGAAGTAAGTCCCATTACTTTCAATTATGTTTACTTCCAGGTAAATGAGTTTGCAGCCTAAATTTCTAGTCTGCCCCTTCACAAAGCTTGAGCACATGCTTAAGTCTCTTCTGTTGAAATCAGTGGGATTTAAACATGTCTGATATTTATAATAATGCCTCCATTTGCACAGTGGAGTCCCTCCAGATGTGTTGAACTACAACTCCCATTGGCCCCAGTCAGCATAGGCAATTATCAGGGATGGTGGGAGTTGTAGTCCAAAACATCTGGAGGACACCAGGTTGGGGAAGGTTTGCATACTGCAATTTGTGTTCAAACTACTTTTGCTTGTATCAGTAACCCTAAAAACAAACCTGTGCAATACACCACTACTGTTATCCACATATGGCAGACTGGGGTGGTGTGTGCTGAGATTGAGAGAAGATAGCTGGCCTAAAGCCACCTAGTGACCTTTTGACCCAGACATTATTATCACACCCACATTTGGGGGTGTTTCTACATTAAGCAACCCCCCCCCAACCCCACATCCTTTCTGGAGCTTCCTGCTTTCAGTTTCTTTGCAGGATTAGGAAGGGCTTCTTGACACAGCAGCCACATGGTTTGAACTGAGGGAGTACCTTCCTCCCTCCCTGGCACATGTGCAAAAGAGGGCGGGAGTCTTGTTTTCATAGCTTAACTTTTGCTGTACTGTTTTCTTGCAGCCCCCAGGAAACCTCTGGCTTACTTCTGAGTAGACATAAAATGTAAGATTGTGCTGTAAATCTGCAACCCTTGGCACACTTATGTGTGGAATAAGTCACATTGAACTCAATGGGACTTACTTCTGAGTAGACATAAGATCACCCTGTAAGTTTGCAACCCTCAGCACACTTATTTGGGAGTAAGCCCCACTGAACTTAATAGGGTGCTCTGGAATAACAGAGGATGTTGCTTCTGAGCTTGGTGGAGTGGGGGATCAGATGTGTCTCCCTTCATTGCAGGGAGGCATTTTACCGTCTTCTCCCTCCGATTGAGAAATACAGAGACAGGAGACACAATCTGCAGGTGGTTCTTGCCCTCACTCCTGTCAAATCTCATCTCACCCCAACAACTGAAAACAAACACCCGCAGCAGGCAGACACAGCAGTTTCTTCTTGCTATTGGAGAATTTCACAGGGAGGTCATGGCACTCCTGTTCCATAGGGTGGAAAAATACCATTGTTTTGTAGCAGTTCCTATTTTGGGGTAAACATTTATTTTAGAATATTCATTATTTTGCCTTTAAAAATAAGGAAAAGTTATAAATAAAAATGGTATTCAAGCTGACCTCTTACAGTTTACAGCTTTATTTTATTATTTATATAGTGCTTATAGTGTTTACAGTATTTGAAGTGCTAAGTGCTCAATAACATTGCTCAAAGTAAAACTGTGTTCCACTTATTTTTACCTAGCACAAATGACATCAACGTGGAAACTGAAAAAGAAACATACTTTAAAGCTAGTTAAGGAAGTTCGTTTTGGTAGTTAATACCCAAACAACCTGTAGAACCTTGAAAGAAAAGTTATAGACACTTCCTTTTTGCCACCCTAGCTCACAGCAGGCAGTACATTAAAAACACAGCCACTGAGCTCAGCTTGGCACCCCCCTCAGCTCAGCACCCCCAGGCAACCACTCAGCTTGCCCACCCCTAAGATCAGCCCTGAGGAACTCTGTCCCTGCTGAGAGTGTAAACAGCTTTGTTCAAATCTGTTTGTAAGCTACCTTCTACTATATTAATAACTTTGAAAACCTTTTGTTGAAAAGTAGTATATAAATATTCAAATATATAAATAGTTTATGCATGATACACAGTCTGGCTTTTCTTCACATATGTCTGCTACTTAAAGTTGGAAAATGTATATAATTAATTAATTTGTTTCATTTCATTTTTATATCACTCAATAGCCGAAGCTCTCTGGCGGGTCACAAAATTAAAACCGTAAAATAACCACAGAAAATACAATATAAAATATAATAGATTTAGGGTGCCATCCTAAATCTAGATAGGCGGCTGCCTCCGAACTTGGAGGCGAGTGCCTATCCAAAGCAAGGCAAGAGAAGCACAGGGGGGATCGTTCCTCCACACCTCTCCTGCCCTGCTTTTTCTGCTACACAGCTGTTCTTGGCTGTCTAGCCACGGGGGCGGGGGGAGCGGGAGAGATAGGATCTGTTGTACACGCAGTTCCACTATCCCTGCCCTGGAACACCCCCAGCCCCGCCCCTTTTCAGCCACTGCACGCTCCTCTTCCCAGCGTGGAGGACAGGGTTTCTCCGCACTGCCTCCGAGGCAGCGTGGACATGGGGGGAGGTCGGTTTTCCGGAAACTGACCTCGAAGCACGGGCTCTGAGGTCAGTTCCTGGAAAACAGCATATCCTATGGCTGTCTAGCTGCTGTCTAGCAGCCATAGGATTGCTCCCTAAAACAACAGAATAAAAATACAAGCAGAGTAAAACCTAGCAGCACTGCAGATATTTAAAATGCAAGAGCAGATTTAAGACAGCAGAGCTAAAAAACGAATGCTAAAATGCTAAAAATGCCTGGGAAAATAAAAAGGTCTTCACCTGGCGCTGGAAAGAGTACAACATTAGGCACCAGGCCAACCTCTCTAGGAAGTTCATTCCACAACCAGGGTGCCACAGCAGAAAATGCCTTTTTCTAGGTAGCCACCTGCCTTACCTCTTTAGGAAGGGGCTCCTGGAGAAGGACCCCTGGAGATGATCTTAGGGTCTGGGCAGGCACATATAGGAGGAGGCTTCAGATAACCTGGCCCCAAGCCATTTAGGACTTTGAATCTTAATACCAGCACTTTGAACTGGGCCCACAAAGGGACTGGCAGCCAGTGCAGCAGGGAAAGTACTGGCATCATATGATCTCATTGGCTAGTCCCCATTAACAATCTCTCTGCCCTGTTTTGGACCAGCTGAAGTTTCTGGACCATTTTCAAAGGTAACCCACGCATAATGCATTGCAGTAATCCAGACAAGAGGTTATCAGAGCATGGATAACTGTAGCTAGGTATCTCTGTACAGATAAGGGTGTAGTTGGTATATTAGTTCAAAGTATATACCTAACTCTGCTTATGATGCATATGCACACATGAAAGTGTTTTTTGGTAGTTCAAAAAAACCTTTGGTGTATAGATAAAATTTATATGATGGATCTATAAAGTTATATGTATTTTATTGGTGTAAGCTTAGTACTTCATGTTTTTGGGACTTTCCTCCTGGAATTCAGTTCGTTTATCGTGTTATATTGGTTTACCTGTACACTAGCCAATTTTGCATTATCGCTGTGAGAAACTGCTAGGGATGTACGAAAATCACTTACCTGTTCGCGGATTATGTTTATGGGGGGGGGGCATTCCGTCCCTCCCCCCGGAATCCTGGACGGGGGGGGGAGGCGCTCCGTTCCTCCCCCCTGGAATCCTTCGCGGCTGGCTGTGCCAGGCCCAGCCAGGCCAGAGCCGTCTGCAGCCGGATTTCCGGCCGCAAAGGGCTCTGGGGGAAAAAAACAAAAACAAAACGTGTACGCAAATGGCGGCGGCTACGGCCGCCGCCATTTGCGTTCCTTATTTTTGACGTCTTAATCTACGTAAATATTTACGTAGACTAAGACGGCGAAAATAAGGGGAATGCAAATAGCATAGCGGACGCTATTTGTGTTCCCCTTATTTTCGCCGTCTTAGTCTACGTAATTATTTACGTAGACTAAGACGGCCCAAAATAAGGAACGCAAATGGCAGCGGCCATAGCCACCACCATTTGCGTACACCTTTTTTTATTTTTTTAACCCAGTCGTTTTAGGCTACGTAAAAACTTACGTAGCTTATCACGTGTGTGTAAAAAAACCCCAAAAAACTGCAAATGGTGGCGGTGGCAGCCGGTCAGAAGACCAGCTGCTGCAGCTGCCGCCGCCGAAGCCGCCACTGGAGCCGCCGCCGCCGCCCGGAAGATCCGCCCCAGGTAAGTCTCGTCCCGGGGGGATCCGCGCAGGGGGGGGCGGGGGATGGCAGACCGTTCCGCCACAGATTTCGGGGAGCCGAATGTACTGGCATTCGGCCTCCCCGAGATCCGTGGCGGAATTCTCTGCCGTCCCTAGAAACTGCTATATTCTCAAATAAACCAACAGTGCCAGCTAGAGTGTCTAGGACCCTAGATTCCTGCTGAGAACCCCCTGAAAAGAACAATAACCTTGGTTTTGTATCTAGTCCATGTTACTAGTTGAATTGCCTTTTCACAATAGTTAACTCTCCACATGTTCAGAAATCCAAGATTCTACTCAAGCAGGTAAAGTGTAGCTAGCTAAGTTAGATTGACTTTATTACTTTCATTTGAAAGTCTGTGATTTCTTCCCTTTTTTCTGCGATGTCAAAACCCCTTTTCCAAATACATATTCTTTATGTGTCTTTATCTTTCTTTTCCAAATACATTTTCTTCTTGGCAGTTGGCTTTATTGGTTTTAAAAGGAGTTTCTTGTAGAAACTTTCTCATATGTTAGACTGCATCAGTCTTCAACTACCCCATATGTTCTAAGGATATCAAGAATCTGTTATGTTCTGTGTCCCCCGGGCTTTGGGAAAGTAATCTAAAGCTCCTTTCATTTTTAATATTTTTAGAGCTGCACTCTAAGGAGGGATCCTTGCCCGTAGGACTGAGAACCCCCATAGCTGGACAGCGTGAGGCGTTTTTTCTCCAGGCTAAATTCAGCCTGTGGTGCCAGCCTATTGTAATTATTTTGGGGGGAATCTTTACAAAAGGGAGATCTGCCCGTAGTGAAAGAATCCCCCCACCCCCTGTTCCATCACAGTTGTTCTTGGTTCTCATCCTCTCAGAATATGAGAAGAAAACTGCATATAGCAGAATATGCTTTGAAGAATTATTTTTTGCGGGGGAGTCCTATTTATATGGAAGATATAATCTCCAGGAAACTCCTCCTGGAAAGAAGCACAATTCAATACAATAGTTATATAAGGTCCCCACAAGGGAGATCCATCTGGCTCCATGTTGGCTTGCTTGTTGGCAGGAAAAAGATAGCTCTGGGATGTGCTGTTTTTTTAATCTTGTGTTAGGCTACTATTGTGTTAAATGTTTGACTGTTCCTTTGCTTTTAAAAACTTATTTTTAGCTGCTGTATTATTGCCTATGATTTATACTGTTAGCTACCTTTATTGTTTTCTTAAGAGACAGGTAGGATATATAACATACATATTTTTGTGTATGTGAAATGTGTATAAGCATCAAAGAGATGTATGTAGAATATTGAAAGTCTTGGCAAATCTGCTGAGAAACTGTTAGCTTGGATATAAGGAGAGGAAACGTGAATGTGACAAAATTTGAAAGGGTAACATACTGATAGTTAGAACATGTATGGGAATCATCTGAATTTCTGCTAAGTTTTTCTTCACTGACTTTTTTTGTTATGTGCTTTATTCAGGCGTGGATATTTTTCTTGGGATGTAAACCGCTGTTTTACTTCATGGAATAAACAATTTAAAATATTTTACTTTTTTTTTTTTCCTTCTGGCCACCAAATACTTAACCAATGACCAATTCCTATGAGTCTAGAAGATGCTTATACTTTGCCTTTGGTGATGCTTAAGAGGAAGGCAATTCTAGAAATGGGAAGAGAACAGGAGAGGATCTCCATGACAAAGGAATGAGAAGCGTGTTGAAGTATTGTCTGGATTTTCATGGAACTGGCTTTGGTCCATCAGGGACACACGAAGCAAGAAAAAATGAGTGTACCATACCTTTAAAATCCGGCTTTCATGGGTCATACAGCGCTTGAAAGGACCATACTTCCGGGCTGGGTGGGGGGAGTAGAACTGAACGTCATCAACTGGGCAGGGGCTGCTCAACCAATGACAGAGTCTTGTTTCCTGGCCCATGTCCAGGCTTCCCCCCGGCTACTACATTATTATGAATGGAGAGTAACTAATTCACAATTCTGATGGCTAAACACAACCCAGTTATCCAGTATAGCATCTGAAGGCTCCCTGTAAGAGCAGCCCACCACCCCAATTTTGCCTAATTCCAGCAAACTGTCATGGAATTATTACTCCCACCCCATTTTTCCCAATGTGCGCACTTTTGCCTGAAGAAGCCAGAATCCCTGATTCTCAAGTGCAGCATCTGAAGGCTTCCCTGAGAGCATCCCATTCCCCAATTTTGCCCCATTCCAGCAAACTATAGCGGAGTGATTGTTCCCACCCTATTTTTCCCAATGTCCACACTTTTGCCTGAAAAAGCCAAAATCCCCAGTTCTCGAGTGCAGCAGCTGAAGGCTCTCCCTGAAGATCCCCCCCCCCAATTTTGCACTATTCCAGCAAACTATTGTGGAATTATAGCTTCCAACCTGCCTTCTCCTTCCCTGGGCACTTTCCCCTGCTCACAATGACAGGCTTCTCAGCAATGTTCCCAAGATTTTGCTAGATCGCTACAGTGATAAAGCTCTTATTCACATAAGGGCTTAAGCCCTTACTGCAAATATCACAGAGAAGCGAAGGTACGAAACATCGGAGAAGTGACTTCACACAACACAACGTTGGGGAAGCAATTTAACACAACATCACAGAAGCTAAGTAATGTAAACATCAGGAGTGCATAATCATGGAGGCTAATTAATCCCCCTGGCAAAATGGAAGTGCAGGGTGATTCTGAAGGCTAAAAACAGTGCTCTAGGGCTTTGATATGTTGGAAAGGCAGACGAGTTACTGTAGTTACCTAGGATACCAAGAACACAGCCAGGTGAAAGACACACCCCTAGGAATGCCCAGATCATACTGAATTTAAAGCGGAGGGATGGGCGCATAGCAGCTCAACTGCAGGAGAGCTGAATTAAAGAAAAACAATGGAGTAAAAGTACTCTGCAAAAATGTGGCTTCCCCACAGGTAAACTCTGGGGTGGCTGCAGAGTAGCCACGATGTCATGAGTCCCTAACAATTTTATGCCACAGCAGCATCAGAGAAAACCTCCCACATAGATGGCCCCCTGGTGCGGAAACTGAAGGTGTGGAAACCGAAGTCATGTCTAAACTTTGGTACGACATGTATAAATGGAGGGCTCTATGATATGCCTTGGTGCTGGCTCTGTGGAAATCAGTGAGCTACTGACTCTCTTCACTGGACATCTTGCCCAACACATGATGGCAGGAAAGAGATATGAATGTATAATATGTTCTTCTGGTGAAAACCTTAATGGATAGAAAGGCTGTTGATTTTAAAAAAGGAAATGGCTAAGTAAGCAAAACAAAAATAAGAGAACAGAATGCTGATCATGATTGTTAAAGAGTACAGAAGAGTATACTAGTTTTGTCTTGCATTTCCATACATCAATAGCATTAATACCAACCACATTTTCACCTCTTATAACAAATGTAACACTTAATTTGCATGTTTTGATTCTTGACCCTATCTTGGAATTGTTCCATTCTACTGAGAAATTTAATGCTTCATTATTAGGTGTGTGTTATTGTTTTTAAATACTCTGTAGTTAGTAATGATTGTTTTGGCTTTTTGTTCAATTATCTTTCAGTCTAATTTTCATTGTGTTCTTTATTTTTAATGTTTATATCTTAGTCATGGAACTTACTTAAACTGCCAGGAGACCCTACTGCATTAGAACAACTGCAACCCTGAATATCTTGTATTTAATTACCTTACCTCTGTTCAACTTTTGATGCTTCTAGCCAGTTGTAATTTATATTTTTATACTATTCTCATCATGTTGATTTCATGTAAAACTGATTTATACTTTATAATTACCTTTTATCTCATATATCCTTGGTGTAACCCAATCTCTTTGTAAACCATAATATATAGACTACAATGAAAATTAAAACACATGCCCCAATATACATATTTCACATCTTTCAAAGTATTGTATCTATATCTACAGTCAGAAATATTGGAACAGGGTAAAGAAATACTTTACCATATACAGTCAGGGCCAGAAATATTGGAACAAGGATAACTGTTTTGGCAGTTGGCCTCTGTACACCACCACATTGAAGTTGAAAGGAAACACACCCAGATGGGAGCGAAGTCAGGACTGTCAGCTGTAATTCAAGGGGTTTGACAAAAGTGGGGCACTAACCATTCAGGAAGTACAGCCAGTGGCATACACACACCCCCATCGTTGGTGGCTCATAAGTAATGGAACAAACCAACATCATTCCATACTTAAGGATCGCCTTTAATACCTGGATGAAAATCCTCTGCAGTCAATGACTGCCTGAAGTCTGGAACCCATGGACATGACCAAATGCTGAGTGTCCTCCCTTGAGATGCTTTGCCAGGCCTTTACTGCAGCTGCCTTCAGCTGCTGCTTGTTTGTGGGTCTTTCTGCCTTCAGTCTTCTCTTCAGTAAGTGAAAAGCATGCTCTATTGGGTTGAGATCAGGTGACTGACTTAGCCAGTGAAGAACATCCCACTTCTTTGCCTTGAGAAACTCTGGCTGTATGTTTTTGCGTCATTATCCATCTGCAATATGAAGCGGCGTCCTATCAGTTTGGCAGCATTCGGCTGAATCTGAGCAGAAAGTATAGCCCTGTACACTTCAGAATTCATCCTGCTGCTTTTATCAGCAGTCAGGTCATCAATAAACACCAGTGGCCTGGTTCCATTGGCAGCCATACATGCCCATGCCATAACACTGCCTCCACCATGTTTGACGGATGATGTGATATGCTTTGGATCATGAGCTGTTCCTTTCGTTCTCCAGACTTTTCTCTTCTCATCATTCTGGTACAAGTTAATCTTGGTTTCATCAGTCCAAAGAATCTTATTCCAGAACTGGGCAGGTTTTTTTAGGTGTTTGCTGGCAAAGTCTAATCTGGCCTTTCTGCTCTTGAGCGTTACCAGTGGTTTGCACCTTTTTGTGAAGCCTCTGTATTTACATTCATAAAGCCGTCTCTTGACTGTAGATGTTGACAATGACATGCCTACCTCTGCAAGAGCGTTCTTGACCTGGCTAGATGTGGTGAAAGGGTTCCTCTTCACCATGAGCAGAATTCTGCGGTCATCCTCTTTAGTTGTCTTCCGTGGTCTGCCAGGCCTTTTGCTGTTGCTGAGCTTGCCAGTTAATTCCTTCTTTTTCAGGATATTCCACTGTTGTATTGGCCACTCCCACTGTTTTTGCTATCTCTCTGATGGGTTTATTTTGTTTCCTCAGCCTAATGATGGCCTCCTTCACTTGCATGGACACCTCTTTGGACCTCATGTTGGGAGTTCCAGTGAACAGCTACCAAATGCAAATGTAACACTCAGAACCACCTCCAGGCCTTTTCTCTGCTTGATCGGTCATGGGGTACCCAGGAAACAGGCCACACCTGGCCATGCAGCTGCTTGTCAGCCATTTGTTCCATTACTTATGAGCCACCAACAATGGGGGGCGGGTGTATGCAACTGGCTGTACTTCCTGAATGGTTAGTGCTCCACTTTTGTCAAACCCCTTGAATTACAGCTGAAAGTCCTGACTTCGCTCCCATCTGGGTGTGTTTCCTTTCAACTTCAATGTGGTGGTGTACAGAGGCCAACTGCCAAAACAGTTATCCTTGTTCCAATATTTCTGGCCCTGACTGTATATGGTAAAGCATTTCTTTACCCCATTTTACTGCAAGTCACAGATCTGTGCACATTTGTTCTTCAAGGATCAAAGATCTCACTGGATTAACTTTATTGCCCCACCTGCCCATTTTGAAGCAAAGGAAGGAGAGTGGAAAATAAAATTTAAAAATTGCCAGGAGAATGAACTGAGAGAAGCAAGTCTGAGAATAAAGAGCGAGATGAATGCAAAACCAAAGCAAAATATATTTCAGAAGAGGCCATTGTAATATAAGTTACTAAAGTCTTGCATTAGCGAGGACTGAAAGAATTGAGCTCTGATGTTTCCTTCAATTTTTGTAGCTACAGACCTGAACTGGACAATAAGCATACCTAAAGAAAACTGTGCATTTCTTTGGTAGCTATTTAAGTTGTTAGGAAGGTAGATTCTAGCTTGTATTCCTGTGTATACCAGTAGAACACAATGGCCATGCCCAGAAAAAAAATCAGCACATGCTGGGAGATTGTCCTTTATATCCCTATACCTCAATGTGTCAATATCCCTATTAACATTTTTCAAGGCTAGGATTGTCTGAACACTAAATGTTAAAAACAAAAACTTTATTTATTTAAAGCATTTTTACCTTGCTCCCAGAGTCCCTTACATAACATCAATAACAAACAAGATGGTCTCTGCCCTCTGCCTTATAATCTGAAAGACACAACACAAAAGGAAAAAGAGAAGAGGCAAACAAGCAAACTCAAGCACTGGTTCTTACAGTTAATGAAGTTCTTATAAGGGCAAGTTTGACTGGAAACAGTTCAGGGTGAACTCTGCTGCAACCAGGTAGAATGGCAGCTGAAAGATTTAGTATTAGGGTGCCGTAAATATATTCATTAAGTGCCATGAAATGGTGAAAATCTGGCCTAGCCTGTATCTTCCAGACTAAACATAGTCAGTTAGCAAAACATGTTTGTAGATTCCAGTTCATGGTGCTGGAACAGTAATCTCACGCGATTTTCCATTTAGCCACACTTCCGCCATTTCATGATTTAGAAACTTCTTCATCTGACCTTCAGAAAAAATGCAAAATGTAGCAGGATATTTTAAGTGATATTGTAAGTTCATTTGTTTTGCCATATTTTTCGCCTTGGTAAATTGCCCTCTTTTATCAGCAATTTCTTTGATGTAATCTGGAAATAGCATAACTTTATCTTGTTTCCAAAAAAGGTTTCCAGCCTCTCTTGCCAAACGCAGGATATAATTTTTTGTGGAGATTCTTGCAAATTGGACTATAATAATATAACCAGTCCCTTTGGCATTTGACACATGGAATACCTGCTCAATATCAAATGAATAATCAGATGGCACAGGGAGTATCTCATGCAGGAACTTATCATCAAAAGTAGACAGATTTACATCAGTAGGTAAATATTTAATACCAATAATACGTACATTTGCCCTGCGTGCGAACACCTCCAGTTGAGAAATTGTTGAAAAAAGCTTGCGACATAGTTTCATTCCCTGCCAGCCGATCTTGCAACTCGTTAACCTTTGTCTCCATTTTTTGCCAAGAAGTGTTAATTAAATCCACAGTCCCTTGCAGGGCAGTGATGGAATTTTAGATGGTATCCAGCCTCTTTGCAAATTGCAAAGACGTTTTTATCAAAGCAAGTAACTCCTCCGTATCTCCACTTCTCGAAGCCTTTGCCAAGGGAGGTGTGCGGGGTGGATGGGTGGAGATCCTTTTTTTCACCTTAGTGTAATCATCCTTCTCTTCAAACAAATCTTGCAGGTCCTCAAATATTATTGATATTTCTTAATCCATTCCTCAGTTGTTGTTGGAGTTTCTTAATCCAAAAACTACAATGGAGCACGTCAGCCCTAGTTTCTCCTAATTAATTAGGAGGTTCAAACAGCTTTGAGCGATGATTAAGCTCTGGCAGAGTACAGCTCCCCTGCTACCATGCCAAGAGAGCTGTTCTTCCAAAACTTTATCCAGACCTGCTCCCGCCTCCCCTTTTAATTGCAGGGGAGAGATAAAAAGGTTTTTCAACCTTTTAAAAAGCTGTTTGAGATACCGTCCCATGAAGACCCCACGGGAAGCTGCTACGGCGACATTGTCCTTGCTTATGTTATTTTGGAAAACACCATGTACACAACCACCACCACCACCAGATAAGAATCGCTACTGAATTGTGGCTTCTTTCAATCTATTAGAATGTGGCTCAGTTCCAAATTATGAAAATCACTTTATCCTTGAGCAGGTGGTGGCCAACAAGCTCCAAACTCTCTTGGATGAGACCGATTATCTGGATCCATTTTAGGCAGGGTTCAGGCTGGGTTTTGGCACAGAAACAGGCTTGGTTGCCCTGTATGATGACCTATGTTAAAAGAGAGACAGGGGGAGCGTGACTTTGTTAATTCTCCTGATCTCTTGGTCACTTCTGATACCATCAAACATGGTATCCTTCTGAGACTATTGAGTTGAGAGTGGGGGATGCAGCATTGCAGTGGTTTTGGTCCTACTTGGATAGTCGGCTCCAGAAGGTGGTGCTTGGGGATATTGCTTGGCCCAGTGGATTCTCCAGTATGGGTTGGTTTTGTCCCATATCCTATTTAACATCTACATGAAACCACTGAGTATGGTAATCCGGAGCTTTGGAATGCTTTGTCATCAGTACGCTGATGACATGCTCCTCTATTTCTTCTTTTCATCTTCACCACTTGAGGCTGTGGATGTGCTAGATTGGTGCCTGGCTGCGACAATGGATTGGATGAGGGCTAATAAACTGAAGCTCTATCCAGACAAGACTGAGAATCTGTTAGCTGGTGGTTCTTTTGACTGGATAGAGAGTGTTCAACCTGTTCTGGATAGGGTTGTACTCCCTCTGAAGGAGCAGGTTCAAAGCTTGGAGGTTCTCCTGCAGTTATCATTTTCACTTGAGGCTTGGGTGACCTCAGTGGCACAGGGTGTCTTCTACCAGCTGTCACAGCTGCCCTTGAATAGTGTTCAGAAGCTGCTGCCAGATTAATAACAGGGACCAGAATGTTTGAGCATATAATACCAATTTTGACCTACTTGCATTGGTTGCCAATATATTTCTGAGCTGGATTCAAGTGCAGGTTTTTAACCTATAAAGCCTCACACAGCTTGGGACTGCAATACCCGATGGAGTGCCTCTTCAGACATGAACCTACCTGGATATTATGATCAACATCTGAAGCCTTCCTCTGAGTGTGTCCCCGCCCCCCCAAGGGAGGCTCAGAAGGTAGCAAGAGAGAGGGCCTTCTCAGTGGTGGCCCCCCATTCTGGAATGCTCTCCCCACTAAAGTCTGCCTGGTGCCAATGCTCATCTTTTCAGTGCAAGGTTAAGACTGTCCTCTACTCCCAGGCATTTGATGGCATATAATGGGCATTTATGTCAGTGGTTTTTATCAGGTCCAGTATATTATTGTAACTGTTTTAACTGTTTAACTTGTTGTAAGTTTTGTATGTTAAAGATTTTATATTTTATTTTTATCTTGCATTTGTATTTTGTAATTTTTGTGAGTCACCCAGAGAGCTTCAGCTATTGAGAGGTATCGAAATGAATTAATAATAATAATAATAATAATCTTGAGGCAATTTTGTACCTGATTATTTCACCTTCCATTTCACCTTTACCTTCCAAACTCCAGATGGTGTGTGTAGTTGTGTGAATACTCCCAAGCCCTGCATCATTATTCCTGAGTTCATCCTAAATTAATCGATAAACATAGTTAACTTGGATATGTCCTTTGTGACCATTAATGCATGTAGGATAGAGGTGTGTGAAAAAGCCCACTAGAGAACAGGGGAACTAATGGAAAAGAGAATTAGCTCTGCTTTACATGAATAATGGCACTACTGAGAACACACAAATGTCTTGTGGTATTTCAAAGACTTAACATATTTATTTTTATTGTTGTTGAAGTGCCTGATGTTTTCTCTTACACGTCTCTCATATCTGCTCCTGTTGTATTAAAAAAGAGAATATTTTAAAGGCAGATTTTAATTGCATCTTAAGCTTTCCTAGAATAGTGTTCGCTTCATCAGATGCCTGAAGTGTTACCCACACAAACGTATGTATATTTTGTGCATGCAAAGTGCTATTTGCCAACTGAGAATAACACTTCAGGCAAAGTGGGCTTTAGGCCATTTAAGCTTATGCTCAGCTGCCACCATCATCAGCCATCCCAGCAAGGTGTACTGAGCAAGGTGAGAGGGGGAAACAGGGCAATTCCACCAGTCCACCTCTCCCTCCCTATTCCTTTTTCCTTCCGTGTTGTGTCTTTTTAGATTGTAAAAAGACACAACACACAAGGCAGGGCTGTGTTATTTTTCTCGAAACGCTGGGTTGGATGAATCACAGGTCGGAATTAAGATTGCCAGGAGAATTATCAACAACCTCAGATACGCAGATGATACCACCCTAATGGCAGAAAGCGAAGAGGATCTCAAGAGCCTCTTGTTGAGGGTGAAAGTAGAGAGTGCAAAAGCTGGTTTGAAACTCAAGATGAAAAAAACGAAGATCACGGCATCTGGCCCCATCACTTCCTGGCATATAGAAGGGGAAGAAATGGAAGCAGTGACAGATTTTAATTTTCTTGGGCTCCAAGATCACCGCAGACGGTGACTGTAGCCATGAAATTAAAAGACGCTTGCTCCTTGGGAGGAAGCTATGGCAAACCTAGACAGCATAGTAAGAAGCAGAGACATCACCTTGCCGACAAAGGTCCGCCTAATCAAAGCTATGGTTTTCCCAGTAGTGATGTATGGCTGTGAGAGCTGGACTATAAGGAAGGCTGAGCGCCGAAGAATTGATGCTTTCGAACTGTGGTGCTGGAGAAGACTCTTGCGAGTCCCCTGGACTGCAAGGAGGTCAAATCAGTCCGTCCTAAAGGAAATCAACCCTGAGTGCTCATTGGAAGGACAGATAATGAAGCTGAAGCTCCAATATTTTGGCCACCTAATGCGAAGAGAAAACTCCCTGGAAAAGACCCTGATGCTGGGAAAGATTGAAGGCCAAAGGAGAAGGGGACGGCAGAGGATGAGATGGCTGGATAGCATCACCAGTGCAATGAATATGGACTTGAGCACGCTCCGGGAGAGAGCGCAGGACAGGGAGGCCTGGCGTGCTGTGGCCCACGGGGTCACGAAGCGTCGGACACGACTGAACAACAAATGTGCGCTTCTTCGGGAGCCATTTCGGCTGAGGAGCGTGATGCTTTAAAGCACGACGACAGCGAGTCTTTCAGGTCGCACAAGATGCTTGTGTATGTTTTGCTGTAACCTCTTTGGACTTGGGCATTACTGACAGAGGATGAGACGAGGCTGCCAGCACAGGTTTCCCTTCTCTCGCCCTTGCTGGGTGAAGAGCGGAGGAGGGAACGATTGTGGGAATGAGGCGGCGGCGGGGGCCGTTACGCGCCCCCGCGACCCCGCGCGCGTTCTCTCTCAGCAGCATCGTCGCGAGCCTCGCGCGCCTCACAGTGGCGGTTGACGACGTTACCTTCCGTTTCTAACCCACACCGGAGCCCAGGCCCGCTTTTCACACAGCGGGAGGGGCAAACACCACACACAGGCACTGGCGCGTGACCGGGTTGAACACTCGGGTGGAAGGAAGGGGTGCTGCCTGCGCGCGTCTGATACGTGCACGCCCTCGAGATGCGTTCTGGAGCGCGCGCGCCTCGCCTCCTCCCCCCCCCCGCGCTCTTTTATCTCTCTGTCTATCCGTCTCCTCCCCCACCTCCCCGGCTTTATCTTCTGTGACGACGGTTGCCATAGCGACGCGAACAGAACCCTAACCGCCTCCGCGGGTTTCTCGCCTCCTTTCCCTCGCGCTCACGCGCATGCTCGCCCGGCCTCTCGCGCGCCCCCTCCCCCAAGGACTCGCCCCCGCGGTGTGGACGGCGCTGAGCGCGCGTTCGTGAGGGAGCGAAGAAAGGGGAGGGGAGGGGAGATGAGATGGCGGCCGAGGGGGAGGCGGAGGCGGAGGTGGAGTGGGTGGTAGACAGCATCGCCGGCTTCCTCCGCAGCCCCGCCTGGTCCACCCCCATCCTGGAGTTCGTGGAGCACAAGTGCGAGGGTGAGACGTGAGGAGGGGGCGGGCGGGCGTGTGAAGACCCCCCCCCGACTAACGCCACCATCACAGCCCTTACCCTCCCTGACTGCGTCTCTCCTTTGGTTATCGGCTCTCCCTCTCCCTCAGTTTTGTTTTTAAATAGAACGTGTCTGTGTGTATATAAAGAGGCCCAAGCGGCAGTTAGGGAACGGGACAGGCTGCGTAAATGAAATGCATTATTGGGCGTGATTCAGCTTAAACATCCCACTGATTTCAGCGGGGCAGATGTGCAGCCGCAACGTGTGCATGATTCCCTCCCCCCCCCCCGAATTTAGTATACATAGGATTGTAGCCCAAACCCCAAACACATAACGAATGCTTCCTGTTGAAATTAATGGAATGTAAAAGTGCGATCTATCCCTTGGTTGCATCGTGTTCGATAATAAACTTCATTTGTGTAATGTATAGTGATTATATTATTATTATTAATCTGTAGCTCCTCAGTGGATGGAAGAGACATTCTTAACTCTGTACTGAGTGTGGAGAATGTGATCCTCTCCATAACATGTATTCCCTTTGACACAGCACTTTCAGCATTGCAGTGCTAACTTTTCCAGAGGTGGATCACTCCCCCAAGCATGTGTACCCAATTTATGCTCATCTAGCTGACCAATCAGTATATTCAAGAGACCCAGTGTTAATCTTACCGATAATCACCACCCAGTCACCCCACCCACTGCCATCCTAACTCATTTAAAAACCTGCCATGTAACCCTTCTGTGCCATTTTCTTTTTCACACAGAATTGTGCAGCTGCTCAGTTGTTGTGGCATATTCAGAGGTAGCTTCTCAGAAGAGCGATATTTTGTGGCTGAGAAATGTGATTTCCACCCTGTCCCTTGCAGTTGTGAGCACTGTGAGGAATGTGGCTGTATGAATGTCACAGTCATCTGTTTGATAGTGCTCATGACATCAGTGGTCACAAAAGTGATCTCTGCCCAGTACTTGTGACAGTTTGCATTTAAAAAATATATATATACGTATATGTATTTATAAATCTTTAGAGTCTGAACACGTCCTTACTATATGGCTGAAATGCAGAAATACTAATTTAACTCTTTAGGGGTGCAATCTTATGCAGGTTTAGCCAGAGAAAAGGCCTACAATTCCCAGCATTCCCCAGCCAGCCAGTCTGGCTGGGGAATGCTGGGAGTTGTAGGCCTTTTCTCTGTCTAAACATGCATAGCATTGTGCCTTAAAAGTAGTTTCTTCCTGTCTATCCTCAATTCATGGATATTTTCTTCCTTTTTTGCGTTCTGGTGTTTTTCTACTATAGTGCAAGAAAGGCACCGTAGTGAATTGATAGAGCCCATGTTTTGCATGCAAGAAATTTCAGGTTCAGTCTTTGGTATTTTTTCAACTGGAGAAGCCAGATAGTAGAGCTAGAAAAGTCTGCTCTCTGCCTCGGACCTCGGAGAGGTGCTGGTTGGGCCAGTCAGAACTTTCTCCAAATTGGTGTCCTCCAGATATTTTGGCTACAACTCCCATCATCCTGATCACTGGCCATGCTGGCTGGGGCTAATGGCAGTTGTTGTCCAAAGCCTCTGGAGGGCACCAGGCTGGAGAAGACTTGTTATTGGCCTAGATGGGCCAGTGATCTCTGCATAGGGCAATGTATAAAAAAATAAATTTGTCCTTTCCGCTGCCACTTGGTGTCATTGACCTGCTCCATAGCATGGAATTTGCTATGTCTGTGTGCTCTGGGGACTCTAAGGAATTTGGCAGAAGCATTTAGAAAATGAATAGAATAGTGGTTGAGGTATGCTTTGCATGATTTTGTAGCTAAAGTCCCACCACACACATTGGCCTGGTTCAGATGGAAACTATAGTTCCTTGCAGCATAAATGAGCTGTTGTGAGCCTTGGATTCACACACTCCACCCTCCTCTTTTGTGTGCCAGAGAAGGAGATCAGAAGGATCCACTTCCAGCTTTAAACTAGCTACAGTTCCCTGTGATATCTGAACTCTGGCAATGGATTTGTTTAAACTCTAGTTAATGAACAAACCAAGATCTGAACTCATGGTTTAACCCTAGTTTGTTCTCACTAAATTGAATTTAAACGAACCACAGTTCCCTGAGTTTAAACATAGGTTTGTTTAAAATTAGAAGTGAAAACTTTTGATCACTTCCTGCCACACACAAAAGGGGAGAGGATATGAGGGATGAGTGTGAGAACCTAAGGCTGGTCATAGCTCATCCTGTAGTGGGAAACCATGGTTTCCTACTATGTTTGAACCAGGCTTCTGTCTCCTTTACAAAGGTCAAAGTGGGAGATGACTTTGTTAACTGTGTTCTTTCACATTATATATACCAACACATAAATTAACATTAAACACAACAAAGATGGTCTGTTCATTTTGCTATGATCCCCTGACTTCTACATAGTATTTTGGAGAATGAGGTGGCAAAATGCAAAAAGACCCTTCCTTTAGTTTAGTGCTTTAAATGGCCTCTGCAAAATGAAAAGGGAAATAATTTTTCTCACTACACATAGTGGTGTGAACGTACCCTTCCCTATACTATTAACCAGACACTTCTACAGAATTGAAAAAATGGCTGACACATGAATGGCAAGCAAAATTTTCTGCTACTGCTTGGGATTCATTGGTTAGTTTCTTCTTGACAAATCCAGGAAGAAACATGTACTCACTGTTCACTATCACTTGAAATAATTTCATAGAATTTAGGGACGCTGTTAGGAAGCTGGTTAAGTGACATCAGAATTATAGAGTGTCTTGGTTCATATGTCCTATCAAATCTTCCATACTTTAATTTGAGCTTCTCTAGCCATGTATCTTACAGAGTTTAGTAGCTTTTTTAATAGCGGCCATAGGATTGCTCCCTAAAAGTGTTACTGCAAATTTAAACACACATGGACAATCCACTTTAGGAGATCCACACATGTAAGCAGACTTCAATGCGCGTATTGCTTGCTGGATCAAGAAACATGGGTATGTTCTTTGGAATGTACACCTAGGTGTGGATTCCATGTAACTGCATTGTCTTGCTTTTAGTGTTCTGAAGTCATTAATGTTTTTCTAAGCAATGCCAGAACTGGATTGTGATTTATTTTGTAAAATTTCTAAACCACAACTTGAAAAAGACAAAATGATCTCAAAACATGATTTACAATCCTTCGCTTTTTAAGAAAATGTGGGTTGCTAGTTCCAGTTCCAGAAAGAGTTCCTCTCGTGTTAAAATCTGAAACTATGTTCCTTAGGATTGAGTCTTACATCAGGGGTTAGTTGCCAACTGCCAACCACTGACCTACAAATAATTAATAAGAAATAATTTGATTTTTATTTGTGGCTTATTTAAAAAACTGCATCGGTGTCATGCCCTGTGGAAAGGAATGACGTTTGCAACAGCATTGTGTTTTGACTATTAAAGCTAAAGTCTTAAGAGTTTTAGTGGCCATTGTTGGTGGTGGATTCTTCCCAAGAAAAATGAGGAGCTCTGTAGCCTCACAGCTGTTTAGCAGATGGCTCACTGAAGATCAGTGGGAAACAGAAGAAATCACTTACGTTTGATAGTTAGCTGGAAATATTTTGAACTGCTTCTTAAAAATATTTCTCAGTTGTTCCATTTGAAGTATGTCTTTCCCACAGGCAAGATGAAACTGCGTCTGTGATGGTCCTCCATTACCACCACTTTGTTTTATGAATGTTTTCCTTATTCAGAGTGACTGAACTGTTCAACAAAATTTTCATCATTGAACTTTTAGGAATCGTATGGATTTACATTGTTTGCAAGGACAGATTTTGTTATGCTGCAGTATGATGTTTGCCTAGGCCTGCTGCTTGAAACAATGTTCTGATTTCTTTGAAGTGAGTGAAACTAACAGCAATTTGTGAATATCTGCAATACTGATGTGTATGTGTGCGTCTGTGTGCAGATTCATTAGACTTATAAACAGTCAGGTTATGGGCTTTCCCAGATTGCATCATGATCCTATTGGGATTGCTGAAAAGGTAGACGGAGTTGTGAGTCTCAGTACTGAGGGTATTCAGGCTGAAGTGCTAGAGAGAGAGAGAGAGAGAAGGTAGATGGGAGCCACGGGAAGAAGTGACCTGAAGGGCTGAAGCTGTTAGGCAGGTAGAAGAGAAGAAAGGGGATATATCCAATTAAACTTCTAGGCTTGGAGATAATAGAGGATGTAATAAATCTGGAAGTAAGACACAATTATTTACAGCGTAGGAAATGTCTGTTTGGTGGGCCATCTAATTTTACGGGTGATAGCATGTTTTGGTTTAGATTGACTTCATCATGCTAGGAATGTAATTTGAAGATCTTTCTAGATCTATTTTGGAAACTTGTGTGTGTGTGTGTTTACATTGTAAAGAAAAATAAATTGTGCTGTCTTTTCAGTTTTTGATGACGAAGAAGAAAGCAAGTTGTCTTACACTGAGATTCATCAGGAATATAAAGCTTTGGTGAGTAGTGATCATTTTCTTTTTCTTAACCTTTAAGAAATATGCTACTGAAGCTGAAATGCTTTGTTTATCTGTTGTGGTATCTTATACATTCCTATTACAAATTTGGAGCAATAGGTGACTAGTATTTCATTGTGGAAGAACTATTACTGCCTCTAGAATTGAGTATTTGTAAAGCAAAATTTGCATTGGCCTTTAGTATTGATGCCTGTGGCTTGCTGCAGATGCTGTAGATAGAAGAAAATGCATCCCATTACTTTGTGCTGAGCCTTTACAGCCAGAACCTGACATTGCTGCAGTCATGTGATTTCAATCAAAAGCAGCTGTCCCATGTCCTTTCCTGCTTTCTTCCTGGTCAGTCAATCAATTCTATAGTAATTCTGTTCCTTTCAAATATTAAAATTATTATTCCTCCTTGCTTCTTTGAAGCATTCACTATCAGTTACTGATAGTAAACACGAGATCTTGGGAGTGAACTGCTGTTTATTTTACTTCTCCTTGAATTATGCTATAACTTTGCAAATCCAGATCCTGCTATTTCAGACTTCTTAGAATTTTTAAAAGTATGATGTGTCCCCGTCACCGCAGGGAAGTTAGCAGCAGCTAGGGATGAAATTGGAGCAGCTCCAAGAACAATTAAGAGACTTGCTGTATTCCTCTATATTTGCCCCATTCTTCTTATGGGCAATAGGTCCTCGTCTTTTGAGACTGTGTTTTGAAATTGCTTGACTGCCATTTTAAATGCAGCTGAAAAAGAGGAGATAAGTACAGACATCCTCCGATTCTAGAATCCCAGATTATATTTCCTGCAGACAACATTGCCTTCAAAATTGATTAGAGATGGCGTGCATGGGCTGGGATCAGTGAAATGTGCCAGAGTTTGGTAGCCAACTGTTATTTTCTACTAGCCAGCTGTTAAATCCAATCCCACCACAATACTAGTGTAACAATAGGATAATTTCTAGAGTAATTGGATCTTATCCACGGAATTGTATTAATAAAAGGAAAGCAATTGTAAAACTTAATTTTATTGTTTTTTGTGATAACAGGAGTTTTGACTTACAGTGAGACTTACTTCTGAGTAAACATGCATATTCCAGCATTAAAACTCCCTGGATATTGAGTTTGAAAAATGTTTTTGGGTTTTTAAAATAAATCTTTGCCCTTACATGCTACATAGCACATAAGTGGGGCAAAATATGGCATTTTTATAGTGGTGCTGTATGAGAAGCACTGGCAACCTGGCAGTATTGGGAGCTGTCTAGGACTCAAAGAAATAGATTTGGTGTAGCTCTCTGAGTATCTATCTCTCCTTGGGATGGGTTAAGAACACCCACTGGATGCAGCACTAAGTATAATAAACAAAACAACAAGTTCATCCAGTTGCAGATACCCTACAAATTATCCACTGGTACAGATAATTTCTGTTCGTAGATGACTTTGGCTGTAGTTCTGTACACACCTACTTGGAAGTAAGTCTCATTAAACTCAGTGGGACTCACTTCTGAGTAAACATGCATAGGAAGGATTGTGTGCTGTTGTAGAGGGATAGAGAGAGTAATGGATCCTAAGCAAATAACAACTTCTCCTGTACACCCAGATTTTAATAATGGCCTCATTCATTCATTGTATGATTAAGTAAATGTGAAAAGGGCACAGCAATTAAGAGACATGCTCTTGTTGTTGTTGTTCAGTCGTTCAGTCGTGTCTGACTCTTCGTGACCCCATGGACCATAGCACGCCAGGCCTTCCTGTCCTGCGCTCTCTCCCGGAGCGTGCTCAAGTTCATATTCATTGCATCCGTGATGCTATCTAGCCATCTCATCCTCTGCCGTCCCCTTCTCCTTTTGCCTTCTGTCTTTCCCAGCATCAGGGTCTTTTCCAGGGAGTTTTCTCTTCGCATTAGGTGGCCAAAATATTGGAGCTTCAGCTTCATTATCTGTCCTTCCAATGAGCACTCAGGGTTGATTTCCTTTAGGATGGACTGATTTGACCTCCTTGCAGTCCAGGGGACTCGTAAGAGTCTTCTCCAGCACCACAGTTCGAAAGCATCAATTCTTCGGCGCTCAGCCTTCCTTATAGTCCAGCTCTCACAGCCATACATTACTACTGGGAAAACCATAGCTTTGATTAGACGGACCTTTGTCGGCAAGGTGATGTCTCTGCTTCTTACTATGCTGTCTAGGATTGCCATAGCTTTCCTCCCAAGGAGCAAGTGTCTTTTAATTTCATGGCTACAGTCACCGTCTGCGGTGATCTTGGAGCCCAAGAAAGTAAAATCTGTCACTGCTTCCATTTCTTCCCCTTCTATATGCCAGGAAGTGATGGGGCCAGATGCCATGATCTTAGTTTTTTTAATGTTGAGTTTCAAACCAGCTTTTGCACTCTCCTCTTTCACCCTCAACAAGAGGCTCTTTAGATCCTCTTCGCTTTCTGCCATTAGGGTGGTATCGTCTGCATATTGGAGGTTGTTGATAATTCTCCCAGCAATCTTAATTCCGACCTCTGATTCATCCAACCCGGCATTTCTCATGATGTACTCTGCATATAAGTTAAATAAGCAGGGTGACAATATGCAGCCTTGTCGTACTCCTTTCCCAATTTTGAACCAATCGGTTGTTCCATGTCTGGTTCTTACTGTTGCTTCTTGACCCTCGTACAGGTTTCTCAGGAGACAGGTAAGGTGGTCTGGTACTCCCATCACTTTAAGAATTTGCCACAGTTTGTTGTGATCCACACAATCAAAGGCTTTAGCGTAGTCAATGAAGCAGAAATAGACGTTTTTCTGGAATTCTCTTGCTTTCTCCATGATGCAGCGAATGTTGGCGATTTGATCTCTAGTTCCTCTGCCTCTTCTAAACCCAGCTTGTACTTCCGGTAGTTCTCGGTTCGCATACTGCTGAAGCCTAGCTTGTAGGATTTTGAGCATCACCTTGCTGGCATGTGAAATGAGCGCAATGGTGCGGTAGTTTGAACACTCTTTGACGTTGCCCTTCTTTGGAATTGGAATGTAAACTGACCTTTTCCAGTCTTGTGGCCACTGTTGAGTGTTCCAGATTTGTTGGCATATTGAATGCAGCACTTTAACAGCATCATCTTTTAGGATTTTAAATAGCTCGGCTGGAATACTGTCATCTCCGCTAGCTTTGTTGTTACTAATGCTTCCTAAGGCCTACTTGACTTCACTCTCGAGGATGTCTGGCTCAAGTTCAGCGACCGCACTATCATGGCTATCAGGGACATTCAGATCTTTCCTGTATAGTTCTTCTGTGTATTCTTTCCACCTCTTCTTAATCTCATCTGCTTCTGTTAGGTCCCTGCCTTCTTTGTCCTTTATCATGCCCATCTTTGCACAAAACGTTCCCTTGAGATCTCCAGTTTTCTTGAAGAGATCTCTAGTCTTTCCCATTCTGTTATTTTCCTCGATTTCTTTGCATTGTTCATTTAAGAAGGCCTTCTTGTCTCTCCTTGCTATTCTCTGGAACTCTGCATTCAGTTGGGTATATCTTCCCCTTTCTCCCTTGCTTTTCGCTTCCCTTCTTTCGTGAGCTACTTGTAAAGCCTCATCAGACAGCCACTTGGCTTTCTTGCATTTCTTTTTCTTTGGGATGGATTTCGTTGCTGCCTCCTGAACAATGTTACGGACCTCCGTCCATAGTTCCTCAGGCACTCTGTCTATCAGGTCTAATCCCTGAAATCTATTCCTCACCTCCACTGTATATTCATCAGGGATATGATTTAGGTCATACCTGAACAGTTTAGTGGTTTTCCCGACGTTCTTCAATTTAAGCCGAAATTTTGCAAGAAGCAGCTCATGATCTGAGCCACAGTCAGCTCCAGGTCTTGTTTTTACTGACGGTATGGAGCTTCTCCATCTTTGGCTGCAAAGGACATAATCAATCTGATTTCGATATTGACCATCTGGTGACGTCCATGTGTAGAGTCATCTCTTGTGCTGTTGGAAAAGAGTGTTTGCTATGATCAGCATGTTCTCTTGGCAAAACTCTATTAGCTTTTGTCCTGCTTCATTTTGTACACCAAGGCCATGCCTGCCTGTTATCCCGGTGGTTTCTTGACTTCCTACTTTAGCATTCCAATCCCCTATGATGAAGAGGGGATTGGAATTTCCAATTTTTAAATCCCCTCTCTGCTGTGGTGGTAAGCGGTCAATCAATTCCTGACGTTTAGTGTGTGTTTTGGGTTTCCCTCCATTCCAACCTATCCATCCATCCCTCCTCCTCCATTCAGACATACAAGCACACAACTCTCCTCATTACCCCAAGTTGCTCCCAGCTGGTCTCCCCAGCCTCTGCTGGCTTCCTACTGCTCTTAGTCCATAACCCCTCTGTTCTATTACCTGCTGGCTTCCCTGACCCCTCAGCTGCCTTACCACTGCTCCCCCGCCCCACATAGCTTACGATACAGAAGTGACTGGTGTCCCTTTTTCTTTTTTCCCTTCTTTTTCTTGGCTGGGTGCATTGTAGAGGAAAGTGTCAGCCTGCAGCCACCTGCCGTCTTCATTTCCTAAGAATGACTGAGTTCCACGTGTAGCCCAGAGGCTACATAGAAAATGAAGATGGCAGCGGCTGGAGCAGTCCCAGCTGCCAGTAAGAAAATGTGTTAATTTTTTTTAATGGTAGGGCACATGATCTAAGTCCAAGGTACTTTGGGGAGTGTGTCCTCCCCTATGTCCCAGTCCTCCATGTAAGGTCCTCTGAGGTCCTATTTGCTGCGACTGCCTAGTGTGAGACTGGCAGCCACACGCCTGAAGACTTTTTCTTTTGCTGCTCCTCAATTGTGAAATAAGCTGCCGGTTGAAATGTGCCTGCTGACCTGTAAGGCCCCAGGCCTGTAACAAGCTAACAGTAGTTGAGAGAGGCTTAGAGATCCATAATGCTCTCTGCTTTGGTTCATTATTAAGTGCAATTTCCTTGCAAGTGGGCTCCTCAGCTTGTAAGATGAGTCAAACCTTGATATGGTCGCCTCAGCACATTCCATGCTAATGAGCTCTGGTACTGTTTATCTTATCAGAGTCTTGGATGTGCCTGGGAAGTGGAGCTCTGTTTGTCTTAAAGACACAGGTGTCTGTGCTGGGCATATTCTGATAGTCTTGCTTCTGCCAAATATGTTACCAAGCACTGTTAAGCTATGCTGGGAAAGTTGCAGATGAACCCTAATTAACCCTTGCTGCTGTCATGCTGCCTCACTGCTAACATGTATGGTATAAAACCCAACTTGCACCACAGCTCTTAGTTCAGAGAAGCTGTCTGATCCAACCACTGGATACGCTTGTGTGCTGTAAGTACTCAATAAAGTCTCCTTGTAAATAAACCTGGATCTGGCTTATGTTTTCGGCATCCCCAGACCTTAGCAGCCCACGGCTGGGGCATATGTGACCTCCTTGAATGTTTTTCAGCGGGAATTAAAGACCATTATTCTGGCCTCCCTTTTTTAGAATTCTCATTTCTTTTCACTCATTGTTATATACTGTTTTTATGCTGCATTGTTTTTATGGTTGATTTTCTTGTTTAATTTGTTTTTAACTTTGCATGCCACCTAGAGTATTTTGTATATAGTTGGGATATAAATTGAATTAATGATAATAATAATAATAATAATAATTTTAAAAAAGGTGTCCAGGGGCACATTGTGCCCATGGGTACCATGTTGCTAACCTCTGCTTCAGAGGATTGCTTGTAGAGATACTATAGAGGAATGTAGAGGATACTTACATTATTTTTATTTTTTTTAATTATTATTTGCAGGTTGAAAGGCTGTTAGACAGTTACCTTAAAGAAGTTGGAATTAATGAAGACAAATTCCAGGAAGCTTGCATGTCTCCTCTTGCCAAGACTCGTACCTCACAGGTAAATAGTCTTTTAACAAAGTTAAAATACAGTTCTATGTGGCTAACATTTCCTTCATCGTATTTTTTTGTTCTGTGTACAAATTTTTTTGTTCCAAACACACACAGTGATCTGTTTTTATTTAAAAGAATGCACACTTTGCACGTACGCACGCATGCACAGCCTCTCAAATCTAGAGTCATAGGGCTAAAAGGAAAGGATATGGATAGTTTGATTCTAGACCTTACAGCTAAGCACAAATGTCTTGAAATTACCCATTCAAGGTAATGAATTTTGTGCATAATTACGTTTAGGACTGTTCCCCTCTCTACTTAATTTCCCTGTAGAAACTGAGTAAAAAAGTAAGCAGCAGTGGAAATGACCTAGCAAGTTATCCAGGGTTCTATGGAGCTGGCAAAGAAGGGCATAGGATCAAGTGCAAAACAAATTTGCTAAACAAATCACAAAACAAATCCAGAGTTTGAAGTTGGATTGTTTAGCAGTTGCCCAGAGTTCATTTTAATTACAATTCCTGGTTTACACGTAATTTCAAACAAGGAGTCTGCTAAAGCAATATTGAAGTCTGGTTTATTCCTCCCCACAGTTGCATGGGAGGAGAAGGGAACATGCAAGCCCAGTGCTTTGTGTGGGCTCGTTCCTGCTCATGCATATAACTCTTAATTATGGTTTACCATTATGTGCGAACACACCTATTGATATTATTGTGTTGACAGTTATTGCGCAAAAGGTTTGTGTTGGTGAAATGTGGATGGAAAGGCCAGGAGAACAATTTGGATTACGTCCTAATGTTGTTTCGCATACCCCAAAGCACCAGTATATCCTTACACTCAAAGGATACAGAGTGTGCTGCTATAGTTGTGTTGGAACCAGCCTCTCACAATATCAGTTGAGTGCATCTGTTGGAATGGCATGCTAAGCACCTGCTTCAACAGAAACGTTGAATCTGCACATGTACTTAAAAAATTGATGCTGCCTCCTACAAATCTGATTCTAGGGGTGAGCCAAAAATGACCCCCTGGTCTCACAGTTCTGTTCTCAGGCCACAACCTCTTCTTTCAGTAACTTTTGGAGGGGGGCCTGCAAACAGGGGCAAGGTGTTTTCTTGTCTTACCAGCAGTAGACCACAGGAGGTGGAAAATGCAGCGCTAGCATTTTCTGGGTGGGGGAGAACTGCTTATGTGGTTGCATCTGCACTCCCCTTCCTCCCTTGAAATGCACTGAAGTGCAGTCCTATTCTCCAGGTTGGTGTGAGGAAGGCATCCCACAATGAGTTAACTCCCCCTATCACCCAGGGAAAAGCAGGGACCATGTGACAGATTTTCAAGTACTCTGTTGGTCCCAAGCTCCTCCTTGCCAGTTTGTCCCTGCTTGTCACCCAGGAAAGAGCTATTTCTCATCTCTTCTCTTTAAAAAAGCTACTTCTGCTATTACCATCATTCTTCTGGCTACAAAAAGGTTTATTTTCTTACCTTTAACTTCCAGACATTTTTAGCTTCTTCTCCTTTAACCCCCTCCCCAAACGAAACAAAAACAAAACTACTTTTAGTTTCTGTTTCTTCTGCTGCTCCATTTTCACCCTTTATTATGGCTCCATTAGTGAAGAAATCAAGCCCCAAGGCTGCAATCAAACACAAAGCAGTTACATGTGTAAGTATAGTCAGAAAACCAAAAGCAGGAGTGTCTTCACCTCCCTCAATGAGTGTGTTTTCGCTGACAACTCCTGATATGATCAGTCCTGAGAAAACCAGCTTGCCAGCTCACGCCGCTTGCTGAGTCTCACCGAAATGGAGTGTGAAAGCTCCAATCCAGCCATAAGGGGACAGCTGACGTTGAGGGAGTCGGGAAGCTTGTGACAGCTGACCATGCCACCCTCTCCCGAGACAACATGCAGGCCACAATTAGGCTTAATTCGGGCTTTGAAGAAGATGAAAAGGGGATGTGGGGACCCAACACCAGACCTGCAAAATGGATGAGAACCCTTAATGATTTCCCTACCCCTGAGGATTCCCTCCAAACTAGATGGGAGGCAGTTTGGGAAAGTAGTTTCGATTTCTCCTAGCAGGAAGAAGCTGCTGTTCCCTCCATCTCTTCCAATCTACAACAAGGGAATAAAGGTATTTCCCCCTGCCCCCATAATAAACATTTCTCAAATGGATTAATTAGTACTTTCCCAACTCACCATGGTAGTACTAGATAACTTGAGTGATAATTTATTAGATAAGCAATCTGCTAGAACAGGCCATGTAAAGAAGCATACTTGCAACATGTGTGCATCTGATTCCTCTTCACCTCCTCCAAATCCTAAAAACAGAAAAAAGATTTCTAATTTAAAAGGACCCAGCCCTATTCCAAGTCAGCATTCCTCTGCAGGCTCCAGGAAAAGTTCTCCCGCCTCATGCACAAAAGTGTTATACATTTCCACAGGATGTCATGGGAGAACTTAAAATGCCTCTTGTAGATGCTCCTGTGGCAGCACTCTTGTCAGGGGCAATCATGCCAAAAGACGGCAACATTTTCCTTAAGGATCAGGATGAAAGAAGGTCTGATGTAGCATTAAAGAAAGCTCATGGAGTATCAGCCCTAGCCTAGGGGCATCAGCAGTTTCCTCATAATTCGCTAGAGTTTCTTTACTATGGATGGAGGATATTATAAACAATAAAGACTTAAATCAGACTACTTTATATAGAGGATAGCTTAAGGTCTCAAAATCTTTTGCTTTCCTAGCAGATACCACCCAGGATGCACTTCAGTGTAATGCATGGTCCATGGCAGCCACGTCTTTCCATTTGGCTTAAGCACTGGAATGTAGATATTGCCTCTAGAGGAAACCTCGCCGCAGTGCCCTTCACAGGAACACGGCTGTTTGGAGAAAAAGCCTGAAAAGGCATCCTCCTAGAAAACAAAGATAAGAAACAGGTCTTGTCCTCATCTTTCAGTAGGAAGGATAGGAAGTCCTTTAACAGGCCTTACCCTTCCTTTCGTCCCTTCAGGTCTACTAACCAGTCTTCCTTTCATTCTAAAAACTTCAGATTCCCAAAACCAGCCTGATCCAGACAGTGCTTCTAGCTCAGAGGCACCAGTGCATCTATCTCCTCTGCTAAACCATCTTCTTCCTTTCAGTCAGCCAAAACTCGACGCCAACAATTCTGACATGAGCAATCCCAAGGTGGGGGGAAGACTCCAGCATTTCCTCCCAGCCTAGGAACAATCAACATCAGACTGTTCAATTTAGACACCATTAGCAGGGGCTACCACATTGAATTCTGGAAAGATCTACCTCCCAGATTCATTCCATCATCAACATCACACCACCACCAAAAAGCATATAATTTCAGAAGCAGTACATCATCTATTTCAGATAGGGGCCATAGAACAGGTTCTGGCTCAAGAAAAAGGGAAAGGCATCTATTTGGTCTTCTTCGTGGTTGTCAGAAAAGACAGAGGGTAGCAGGCCATACTGGATCTCAAACACTTCCACAAATTTGTCATGTACAGATGTTTTCACATGGAAACTCTTCAAACAATCAGAGAAGCCCTTCAGAAAGGAGAATTTCTCACATTGATTGATCTCACTGAAGCTTATCTCCATATTCCAATCTCCCCACATCACAGATGTTTCCTGCACTTTGCCTACCAGAACCAGCACTTTCAATACAGACCCATCCCGTTTGGCCTAACCTCATTACCCCTTGCCTTCACATGATCATGTATTCCTGGTGGCCATCTACATCTAAAAGGAGTACACAGCTTGTTGTTGTTGTTCAGTCATTCAGTTGTGTCCGACTCTTCGTGACCCCATGGACCATAGCACGCCAGGCCTTCCTGTCCTGTGCTCTCTCCCGGAGTGTGCTCAAGTCCATATTCATTGCATCGGTGATGCTATCTAGCCATCTCATCCTCTGCCGTCCCCTTCTCCTTTTGCCTTCAATCTTTTGCCTTCAAACAATCTTCAATCTTTTGCCTTCAAACACACTCCCCTCACATCTTTCAAGTGATCTTTCAATTCACTACCATAGTAAGTATTGGTTGTAGCCAAGTCTGTGAGTTATTAGTTGGGAAGTTCTTGATTCAAAACTCAGCTATGATTGCAGTATTTTGGCTTGGCTAACTCTTGGCTTCAAGGCACATATTTTGCATGTAGAAGGTCCTGGGTTTGATCCCTGGCATCTCCAGGTGGGACAGGAATAACACTTGCCTGAAACCCTGGAGAGCTGCTGCCAGTCAGTGTTGACAATACTGGGCTAGATGGACCAATGGTCTGACTTGGTATAAGGCAGCTTCCGATGTTCCTATGTACTGATCTACCTTAAAAACTTGTAAGGATTATAGCACCTACTGGGTGGAACTCTACCCTAGGGGTTCTATATAGGGATCATATAGGAAGCTAGTAAAGACCACTTTTTGTTGCCTGAGGTCTGTTAGTGATTTTATTTCTGATTTTACTCCAATTTCTTACTGGTTAGTTTTGTACTTCTGTTGTTTGATTATTAGTAGCTTACTTTTGTTGTATAACTGTTTTATTTGATTTTATAAATGTCTCTTATTAGCTGCCTCAGAAACCTGTGTTGGTAGGGTACAGACTATGGTACAAATAACTGAGATAATGAACATGAAGTGCTTTGAATGCTCAAAGTGCTAGATAAATGCTTATTATTGTTACGTTCTGGAAAGATTCTCCCCATGAGAGAGATTAGATGGTTTACAACATAACAATATTAGGCATAGGGATGAATATCAGAAACACTTAGACTGCAATTTTATGCATATTTACTCAGAAGTAAGTCCCTTGAGTTCAGTGGGGCTTATCCCAGGCAAGTGAGTATAGGATTGCAGCCTTAAAGCTACACGGGTCTTGGTTTTGTGTCTACAATAATTATTTCAGAAGCTTTTAACAAACCTTTCCAACTATATTTAGATTATTGCTAGAATATGGGTGTTGAGCCTGTTTTGAATTAAACTGTGAAGTTGTTGGCATTATAAGGTTAAAACACTTTTTCCACACAGGCCATTTTGCAGCCAGTATTGGCAGCAGAAGATTTCAGATTGTTTAAAGAGATGATGGTCCAGAAAAACATTGAAATGCAGTTGCAAGCCATTAGAATAATTCAAGAAAGAAATGGTAAGAAATGGTCAATTATGTCTTCTTATCTCTTCTGTTGTGACAAAAAAGATTTTTCAGGCTTCAGATTTTTCTGGGACATAAGGATTTTGTGGGCTCACTGAGGTATGGGCAAGTGATCAAGAGGGACCGAGAGAGTCAACAGTGAGACAGGAGAGGTGAAAATAGTGGCACTAAAGGGATAAAATACAGAGGGCCAAGAGGGCAGAAAGAAAACATATTAGGAAAAGGCAAAGAGTAGAGATGGAAAAGAATGGCAACAAGAGACCTAGTGGGAAGATGATAGGCTGAAAGGTTCTGCCTGTTTACTGCCTGATTAAAGGACTAAACTGATCTCTACCTTGTTCGTCTTGTTCTCCTCCCTCC
Source organism: Heloderma suspectum (assembly GCF_057233095.1). Lineage (NCBI taxonomy): Eukaryota > Metazoa > Chordata > Lepidosauria > Squamata > Helodermatidae > Heloderma > Heloderma suspectum. Next base: position 425,388,241 of record NC_139458.1, read on the forward strand.
TATTGCTGCTGCTAGTGCTGACATAGAATCATAGAATAGTACGGTTGGAAGGGGCCTACAAGGCCATCGAGTCCAACCCCCTGCTCAATGCAGGACTCCAAGTCAAAGCATCCCTGACAGGTGGCTGTCCAGCCTCGTCTTCAGTTCCTCCAGTGTGGGAGAGCCCACTACCTGCTTAGATAATTGGTTCCATTGACGTGTTGCTCTAACAGTCAGGAAGCTTTTCCTGATGTTCAGCTGGAATCTGGCTTCCTGTAACTTCAGCCCATTATTCCGTGTCCTGCACTCTGGGATGACGGAGAAGAGATCCAGGTCTTCCTCTCTGTGACAACCTTTCAAGTACTTGAAGAGCACTATCATGTCTCCCCTCAGTCTTCTCTTCTCAAGACTAAACATGCCCAGTTCTTTCAGTCTCTCCTCATAGGGCTTTGTTTCCAGTCCCCTGATCATCTTTGTTGCCCTCCTCTGAACCCTCTCCAGTTTGTCTGCATCCTTCTTAAAGTGTGGTGCCCAGAACTGGACACAGTACTCCAGATGAGGCCTAACCAGTGCTGAGTAGAGGGGAACTAGTACTTCATGTGATTTGGAAGCTATACTTCTCTTAATGCAGCCCCAAATAGCATTTGCCGTTTTTGCAGCCACATCACATTGTTGGCTCATATTCAGCTTGTGATCTACCACAATTCCAAGATCCTTCTCGCTTGTAGTGTTGAGCCAAGTATCCCCCATGTTGTAACTGTGCATTTCGTTTCTTTTTCCTAGGTGCAGAACTTGGCATTTATCCCTATTAAATGTCATTCTGTTGTTTTCTGCCCAGTGCTCCAGCCTATCAAGATCACTTTGAATTTTGTTTCTGTCTTCCAGGGTATTAGCTATCCCACCCAGTTTTGTGTCATATGCAAATCTGATCAGCATTCCCTGCACGTCCTCCTCTAAGTCATTAATACAAATGTTGAAGCGCGCTGGGACCAGGACTGAGCTCTGCGCTACCCTGCTCGTTACCTCTCCCCAGTTGGAGAAGATCCCATTGATAAGCACTCTTTGAGTCCAATTCTGTAGCCAACTGTGGATCCACTGGATCGTTGTTTCATCTAGCCCACTTTAAGCTAGTCTGCTAATCTGGATATCATATCATTGGGCACTTTGTCAAAAGCTTTATTGAAGCTGAGGTATATTATGTCCACAGCATTCCCATGGGAGGGAAGTTGAGGCATATTATGCCCACAAGGGAGGTTACCTGATCAAAAAATGAGATCAGATTCGTCTGGCAGGATTTGTTCTTGACAGATCCATGTTGGCTTCAAGTAATCGCTGCGTTGTTTTCAAGGTGCTTACAGATGAATTGCTTTATAATCTGCTCCAGAATTTTCCCCGGGATTGATGTCAGACTGACTGGTCTGTAGTTCCCAGGTTCCTCCTTTTTGCCCTTTTTGAAGTTAGGGACACCATTAGCCCTCCTCCAGTCATCTGGCACTTCACCTGACCTCCATGATTTCTCAAAGGTAATAGACAGCGGTTCTGAGAGTTCTTCTGTCAGTTCCTTTATTACTCTAGGATGCAGTTCATCTGGCCCGGGAGATTTGACCTCATTCAAAGTAATTAGGTGTTCCTTGACCATATGCCTATCAGTCTCAAGCTAATCTTGCCCCTTCAGCCTGTACTTTGTCTTTGGCAGGGGGGTCATAGACCCTCTTTCAGGAGAAGACTGAGCCAAAGTAGGAATTCAGCACTTCTGCTTTTTCTTTGTCATAGGTTATCATTTTGCCATCCCTATTGAATAGTTGAACCACCATTTCTTCCCTCTGTCTTTTATGCTGCATGTATCGGAAGAAAGCCTTTTTGTTGCTTTTAGCATCCCTTGCTAACTTCTACTTGTTCTCAGCTTTAGCTGTCCTGACGCCATCCCTGCAATTCTGTGCTATCTGCCTGTACTCTTCCTTTGTAGATTGGTCTTCCTTCCACTTCCTATATATGTCCCTTTTAGTTTTCATGTCATCTCTTAAGCTTTTTATGAAGCCACATTGGCTTCTACTGTTGTCTTCCGCCTTTTTTTCTTGTTGGAATTGTTCGTAATTGTGACTTTAGGATTTCCTTTTTCAAAAACTCCCACCCATCGTGGATTCCTTTTATCCCTAGAATTACTTGCCATGGGACCGTACTTAAAATTGTTCTGAGTTTATTAAAATTGGCTTTCCTAAAAGCCAGGGTATGTGTTTGGCTGCACTCGGCTTTTGCTTCCTTTAGAACCAAGAACTCAAGTATAACATGGTTGCTTTCCCTCAGAGTACCTGTAACTGGTACTTTATTCACTAAGTTATCTCTGTTGGTTAGGATCAAGCCAAGGACAGCCGATCCTCTAGTTCCTTCCTCTACTTCCTGTAGGAGGAAGTTATCAGCAACGCATGTCAGGAAAGTTCTTGGAGAGCCCATGTTTTGCAGAATTTGTCTCCCAGCAAATATTGGGGAAATTGAAGTCCCCCATTACTACTACATCATGCTTCCTTGAAACATTGGCAGTTTGCTTTTCAAAAGTTTCATCCTTGTCTTCTCCTTGGTTGGGTGGCCGGGAGTAGACTCTGACCACCAGGTTCCTTTTATTCTTTACTCCATTTATTTTCACCCAGATGCTCTCGATGGGGCTACCAAGTTCATCTTCTTGTATTTCTGTGCAGAGATATATATTTTTAGCATGTAGTGCAACTCCACCTCCCTTTCTGTTCCTTCTGTTCTTTTTGAACAAGTTATATCCTTCAATTTCTGTATTCCAGTCATGGGATTCATCCCACCAAGTTTCCCACAAGGTAAATATGTATTCGTGTAAAAGAAAAAACATTCTGATGTCATCTGTTTTGTATTTTTCAAGGTGATCATAAAACTGTTTATTAGGTTTTCTGCATGGTTAACAAACAAAGTTCAAGGATGTTATTACAGATGTATGAGCTTCCAAGCTCTCTGATTCTGTATTCATCTAGCAGGATTTCTGGTAGCAGATGCCCCCTTTATTTTACATGTATTCAGTGAAGAGCTGTGGCAATCACCTGAAATGAGTTACTTCCAAAAATTATTCTCCAGATTCTCGGCACTTTTTGGTCTATGTTTCATTTAAAAAAAAAATGGTACCAGAGAATAGCTCCTACTTCATCTATAGAAAACTTCCTGTCATCCTTCTGTACAACTCTTTGTTTTCATTTTTCTTAAATAGGTGTGTTACCTGACTGTTTGACAGATGGGTCTGATGCATATACTGAAATTGAAGAAGAAGAAATGAAAATACTGAGGGAGGTTCTTAGGTAAAAAGAAGTGTTCTGATTGGTTTCTTTCTATTGATTTGGCTAGATGCTCCTCTGATAAATATAGATTGTCACATGATGGCAGGGACTTAGCAGAATCCTCAGCTGATATTAGCAGATAGATTTTCTGGTCTCCTACTCACTAGCCTTTGTTATGACATTATGATGCTACAGGCAGTGTTAGCTGTCAGCATGGCCTTGAATGGAATTGTAGATTGGAGTGGCCTTGTGGGCATATCATTTTCCAACAGAAGCTTTACAGCCCCAATGATAGAGAAAAAGATTCCCTCTCCTGCATCTCCCTCCGGACTGGAGCGGCCCATGGTGCTGAGAAGAAAAGGGGGAATACCCAAAAATGGAGCAGAGGCACCTTCCCCTAGTGGGAGCTCCCACACATGGAAGGCACCTCATTACAATTTGCAGCAATTCCCCCTCAGCGGCCCCCTCCCCCGTGCCACAGCCCATCCCATTCAGGAGGATTTCCTGACCCTCAGGAGAGACTTTTCAGGGGACTTGTGCAGAGTTGCCAGAGGGAGGAGAGGGTGATAAATCCACCTTCCACTGAGTCTGTCAACACTTCTCTGGATCCAGTGTAAAATTCTTAATTTCACATAAATTCATGAATCTCTCAAAGGAAATTTCTGTCTCTACAACATATTTAGTTAGCCCACTGAACATGTACATAGTTCCACCTAGGGATGTACGAAAGTCACTTACCTTTTAGCGAAATTGATTCGCGGTGGGGGGGAGGCGCTCCGTCCCTCCCCCCCAAATTCTGGCTGGGGGGGAGGCGCTCTGTCCCTCCCCCCCCAAAATTCTGGCCGGCTCCGCTCCACAGGGATTCTGCGGAGCCACCGGCTGGCTCCGCCAGCGGCTGGACATCCAGCCGCTGGCTAGCAGGGATACAAATGGCGGCGGCCGTAGCTGCCGCCATTTGCGTCCCTGCAGTCAGCCGTGATAGGCTACGTAAATGTTTACATAGCCTATCATGGCTGATTTAAAAAAAAAACGCGTGTACGCAAATGGCGGCGCCCATGGGCGCCGCCATTTGCATACGCGCGTTTTTTTTCTTTTAAATCAGCCGTGATAGGCTACGTAAACATTTACGTAGCCTATCATGGTGTTTTTTAAAAATCTAGCTGTGATAGCCTACGTAAATCTTTACGTAGCCTATCACTTCTTTTGTTTGTTTTTTACTGGAAATGGCGGTGGCGGCAGCTGGTCAGAAGACTGAACCGGAGCCACCGCCGCTGCCAGGAAGATCCACCCAAGGCAAGGCCCGTCCTGGGGGGGGGGGCGCGGGGGGGCAGACCGTTCTGCCACCGATTTTGGGGGGCTGAATGCGCTGGCATTTGGCCTCCCCAAGATTGGTGGTGGAATTCTCTGACATCCCTAGTTCCACCTCTCTCTTCCACCTACAAATCACTTGTCAAAACCCACCCCTTTCATGTGGTCTTTACCCTTTCTCCTGAATTTGTTCTCAGTTGTAACCAACATTAAGTACATTTTGCAGTATTGTATTTTTTGGCTTTTTTATCTGCTGTTTTTATTGTTGGTTTGTTTTAGAGTTATGTGTTTTTTGTGCTTGTAAATTGCCCTGGAATCAATTTGGATGAAGGCGGTACATACATACATACATACAACTGCATTTGCTTACATTCATCCCATGCTACCCTTCTTGCTTTCTCTCTCTCTCCCCCCCCCCCCCGCTTTATTGTACTCCACTCTAGTCTGTTTTAGATGATAAGTTCCTGCGGGCCAGGAACTTTATGCTCTTTGCTCATGAAACATGGTAAATCACCATGTGCACTGATGGGGCTGTATAAATAATAACTTTTTAAAAATTGTGATACTCTAATCATCATTGATAGCTTTGTCTGGTATATGCACCTGTACAGCCAGAACAGAGTGGGAACTATACCTACACTAACATTTTGTAGCCCTGGTTCTGCCCCATGGGATCACTGAAAATTGCATAATTATTTTTCCTCCTGGCTCTTCCCTTACTGTGTAAGGAAAGTTCTGGACCTCCATAGGCACCACTGTGTGACTCCCTCAAACAGAGCTTGCAGGTGCTTGTGCAATGCTAGTGTAACGTAGAGGTTTTGTGATATTCGGATAACATAGGCAACGCTTCAGAATGAGTGGACTGTCCAGCTCCTTCACAGGGAGTTGGCAGTTCGACAGTTCAGAGAATAATTAACATTCTGTTGAACCTAAAGGATTCCCTGGCATATTGTGTGATCTTTTCATGAGATTATGAAGGGAATTTACAACTGGGAGGTCCCTGAGGAGCATGACTGTGAGGACTGGGAAGCTGGGAGGTCTGTGTGTCATTTTGAATTACTCTTGCATTTTGAGTGAGCAGGTTATTAAAGAACTCTGAATCACTGACTGTAGTGAAGCATTGCGTATTGTATTGTTCTCTGTTTTGCAGGAAGTCTAAGGAAGAATATGATCTAGAGCAAGAAAGGAAAAGAACTAAAGAGGTATGTTGGTGTTCAGTTGATAACTGCTCTATAAATCCAGGTTTCAGTCAGACACATCCACGTCTCATCAGGTCTTACTGGCTTAATAAAATGACCAGCACGTTCCTGTTGCAAATAAAGGTTATTTCTGTTTGTAACTCTTGAGGTTTTTGCTTTTTCTTTTTTGTGTACTTGGGCCATGATGGCATGGATATTACTGGTGTGCCTTTATCATATTAATGAGCTGACTGATGGCATTAGGAAAACAGTCCAAATGGAGTTAAAGGCTGTGTTTCAATCAAATGGCAAACTAAATGGGACATATGTGGTGTGGTAATGGAGGAACAGGTAGCTGAAGCAGTACTCTGCTATACAGCAGTACAGCAAAGGATCAGGCATCAGGATTCCTACATCAGCATAATGTGTCACCTCATCTTCTGGCACTGGTGGCCATAGTAGCTAGTATTTGGAGTGGTTGAGTCCTTATGTGATAGAAAATGATCAGTTGAGATCAATCCATATGTTCCTTAGTGTTGCATGCTAAGGGCTAGGGGAGCAGCCTTGCCCTACTAGTGTAGCATGCATATTGATAGGGTGTTTTTAAAAGGCAACTGGAATTTTTTGTTTAAAGTATTTGTAATCCACTCTTCAGCTGAAAGGCTCCCAGAGCAGCTTAAAATGCAATCCTATGCATGTTTAGAAAGAAAAAAGTCCTACAATGCCAGCATGCCCCAGTCAGCCATGCAGGCTAGGGGATTTGGGGAGTTGTAGGGCTTTTTTTCCTGTCTAAACCTGCATAAGATTGCGCCTTTACAGTTTAATAAACACAAGACCGTCCCTGCCCTCAGGCTTACAATCTAAAACCACATGACACAGAAGGAAGAAGAGATGAGGAGAGAAAAGGAAAACAAGAAAACTCAGGCACCAATTCTTAATGTTTATATGGTTCTTAAACAGACCAGCTGGGATAGAAACGGCTGCTTACAGTTCAATAACAGGCCTTGGTGGGCCTCCAAGAAATACCCTGGTGAGCCAACTTCCTCAGAATGGCTGTAAAACAGCTGGATGTTGTTGGTCTTACAGAGTGGGACCTAGTTTGAAGCAGCCTGCTTCTTGTCATTCCTACCACTGCAGGTAAGGCTCAGGGTGCCCAGAGGATACCCCAATCCCCACGGCAGATGGTTCTGCTGTTCTTCCTCACAGAGGAGTTGGTTCCAGTGGCCCCAATGGTGAGGGGAAGGAGTGGCCCCGTCCAGCTGCTAAAAGCAGCAGTGAGTGGAGTTGGTAGTTAATGCCTGTGCACTAATTTCCTCAAATAGAATGTGTTTTAGTTTGAATGGATTTTACTATATCCATTGATTTTTTTAAATCCCTGGAATGCATTACTGGACATTGTCTCATTGTCTATTGTCTTCTTAAATCTGTAGTCACATGGTAAGCTGAGATCATCTGATGGTGCACACAAATCTCCAGGACATCTGAGCGCAAGTGCAGGAACTAAGGAACGTGTTGATCACACCACCAAACTATCATCAGGTATGATATTTGCAAGTATCTGACATACACAGATTAAAAATACCCAACATGTTTGTTCCTATTTATGCTGAGACAAAATCATGATGTGTCAGGTGAACTGATGCCAAACTTTATGTTGTATGTTTAAAATATGAAAATTAGGAGCTCTTTAGACATCTGCTGTCACAATTTTCCCCAACATGAGCAAAACCCATCTGCCCATTCATCCAAAGGTAAATGTAAGAGGATGCATCTTTATGTTACAACATGCTGCCCCTGGGCAGTTTTGGGTGCCCCAGAGAGGAGAACAGACAGGAAAAAATAGCAGCAATAGTACCTAAAGGCAACAAAGATGATCAGAGGACTGGAAACAAAGCCCTATGAAGAGAGACTGAGAGAACTGGGCATGTTTAGCCTTGAGAAGAGAAGACTGAGGGGAGATATGATAGCACTCTTCAAGTACTTGAAAGGTTGTCACAGAGAAGAAGGCCAGGATCTCTTCTTGATCATCCCAGAGTGCAGGACATGGAATAATGGGCTGAAATTACAGGAAGCCAGATTCCGGCTGAACATCAGGAAAAACTTCCTGACTGTTAGAGCAATACGACAATGGAACCAATTCCCTAGGGAGGTGGTGGTCTCTCCCACACTGGAGGCGTTCAAGTTGAGGCTGGACAGTCATCTGTCAGGGATGCTCTGACTTGGATTCCTGCATTGAGCAGGGGGTTGGACTCGATGGCCTTGTAGGCCCCTTCCAACCCTACTATTCTATGATTCTATGATTCTATGTAGAGAAATAGAGAAAGAAAAATGAGAGAAATAAAGCTAATATTACTGAACAAGTCAGGGATTAAGACAGATTAGTGACTAACGAGGTGTTCTGTTTGAGCAGCTGTACTGTCTCAACTTAATAAAGGTCTGAGAAATATATGCAAGGGGGAAGGTTGTATTCAATTGAATAGGTGAGCAGAGTCAACTACCTTACATTGTGAAGCAATCTTTCTTTTGAGAAAAATTAGAGTTCACAGTAGACTGGAAATTAAATACCTAGTACTGTTACTGTTTGTTTTCCTCCTGCATTGTATTGACTAAAGATCTCCTTCTGTTCTCCCACCACTGCTCCAGGGAGATTATTCCAGAATTTTATACTTTCAGTAGTTAACAACTTCTTGTAAACCTACATTGATTAATTTCTCATTTGTAGCCGATGTTCCTTATATTTAAAGTTGTAATCTAGCTGCTGCAATATCAGGGACTTGGTTTTTTGTTAGGCACGGGAAGAGATGGCCTCAAATCCCACCTCTGCTATGGGTCTGTGTGGCCTTGAGCAAGTCACTTTTCTTTAGTCTCAGATTCACAAGTGTAAAATGTTGAAAAAATAATGCCCTCCCTCAGAATATTGTTGTGGGAGCCTCCCCCACCTCAAAAAAAGAAGACTGTGGAGCATTTTAAAGGAAATCAACCCTGACTGCTCATTGGAAGGACAGATACTGAAGCTGAAGCTCAAATATTTTGGCCACCTAATGCGAAGAGAAAACTCCCTGGAAAAGACCCTGATGCTGGGAAATATTGAAGGCAAAAGGAGAAGGGGATAGCGGAGGATGAGATGGCTAGATAGCATCACTGATGCAATGAATATGAACTTGAGCACACTCCGGGAGAGAGCGGAGGACAGGAAGGTCTGGCGTGCTATGGTCCATGGGTCACGAAGAGTCAGACACGACTTAACGACTGAACAACAACAACAACAATAAAAGATTAGTATTTGGCAACTTTTAGGAAGCGAAATGTCCATTTTAAAATTCTTCATTTTTGGTTAAAACCAGTCAAGGTGTAATGACAGCAGATATTTAATTTGTGCTTGCATGATGAGCATAAGAACAAGAATTGCTGTGCTGGATCAGACCAAGGGTTCATCTAGTCCAGCATTCTGTTCACACAGTGGCAAACCAGCTGCCCATGTGGGAAACCCACAAGCAGGACATGGGTGCAACAGTAACCTCCCTCCCATGTTCCCCAGCATGTGATATGTTTGTTTCTTTCAATGTAAATTTAGGTCTGGAGGCAAAACGCAAAGATTTATCCAACCGGGAACTGTCTTCTGCCAAACTGAACGAAGATAGTCGCAAGAAAGCAGTTGGGAATGGTTCTGAATCTGTAACAAAGCAAACAGGGATCGAGGGACGTGTAAGCTGAATGCTGATTCCATTTAAAATATACTATTATTTTGTAACTAGTATATAATTTGGATTACTTTTTAATATTTTGTCATAGTTGTGTATATAGTTTGATCCACTGAAATATTATTCCCAGAGCATTTACAAGAATTATATGCTTTGCATATAAAATGAGAATAAGACACAGGCCCTACCTCTGGACTTACAGTCTAAATAAGACAAGACACAAGGAAAGGAGAGTGGAGGGGAAAAGGTAGATGTGCAAAATCAGTTAAATGTTTGAATGAAAATGTACATTTTTATCAGGATTTTAAATGTGCTAATGAAGGAATCCAGTCAGATGCCTGGAGGCAATGAGTTCCAATGATAGGGAGTAGCAAGGGAAAAAGGGTGCAGTTGGAGAATGGAAGAACTGGATACCAAAGGAATGAAGAAACAGTAAAGTGAATGAAAGAAGAGCAAAGAGATGGGAGTAAGAGAATGCAGATATTTAAAAGTCAGAATATGAGAAGCAAGAGAGAGTCAGTGTAGAATGTAAAAACGAATAACATGATTTTCAGAGAAGAGGTAGGAAGGTCCAGGAAGCTGAGTAAATAAGAGTCTTAGGGAGCAATCCTATGGCCTGTAGACAGAGTCGGGGGAGTGGGGGTATAGGATATTTTGGATTCCTCAGTCTGAGGTTGGAGACAGTGTTCCAGCCTTGGACCCAGGAATTTGAGCTCCCTTCCTCCTCCCCCTCCCAGCTGTAATGGAGAGAACCATGCCAGCTGCCTCTCTGAGGTCGCAAAAGAACCCTGGAGAGGAGGTAAAGGGGGCATTCCTCTGGGCAGGGATGGGAGGAGCCTGGAGGGGCTGGCTTATGCCGTATCCTGAAGCCTCTCTGGCCTCCTTCCCTCTCCCTCAGCTAGAGAGGAGAAAAAGCCTCAGCTAGCTGAAATGCAGAGCGGGAGGCGCAGTGGAGGTTTATGAGTGTCAAGGGCGGATCTTGTAGGATTGCACCCTTAGTTGCTTCAAGGGAGAGAAAAGAGGGCACATTTTTAGATATTACGAAGATGAAAGACAAGATTTAGGAACTGAGTGGTGGAGAGAGAAAAAGAGAGGAATCAGAGATAACACTTGAGGTTATAATAGAATGAGGAAGGCAAAGAAGAAGCTCACTTTTATCAAAGTTCTTAAAAATAAGATGCCATCCTCAAGAAATAGCAGCGGAAGCATCAGAACTCTTTGTTAAAGAAGAGGGAGATCAGACAAAGATTTGTAGAGCTGAACGTTATCAGCACAGAAAATGATAACTGGTGACCAAATGAATTATTCAAAATTGAGGTTGTATAAAGGTAGAAAGAATTGGGCTTGGGACAGAACCATGGGCACACCAACAGAGAATGAAAAGGGGGAAGTGAGAGAACCATTAACAGATGCAGAATAGCCATTAGACTTAAACCTAGGTCTCCTCATTGCTGACTCAGTAATTGAGTTACTTGGGAGATAGAAGGCAGGTGATTTGTAAAGCGGAAATAGGAAAGAACCTGTTACTTTATGTGTAACTAGGCTTTTTGTCTTGTTTTTATTTAGCCTTTTAGATCTTTGACCCACACCATACATACTAAGGAAATTGTGTTTACTCTCAAAATTATTCCATTCAAAACAGATATTAAGAAAACAGCATTACCTGCCCTGACCCACAGGGATGGGAATGTGCTACAAACTCACTTTATAGTGCTCTGCATAGAAAAATACCCTGATTTGTAACTACTGTGGTTTAGAATAAATGTGTCCAGAGATTGGAACAAAAATCTATTTGTTCTCCTTCTAATAATACGGGAAGAATGTAAATGACACGATCTAGTTTGGGGTATATGGTAGGATGGACATACACATAGAATCATTTGAGTTGGATAAGGAAGGCATCTATTTTATCCATGTCAGTTACATGGCTTTTGAGAAAGAATGTCAGTTCTGAAAATCTGATTCAAGCAGTCATGCATTCCTGTGTTTTCTAAGTGTTGTACAGCTGTTGAAAGATAAGACAGTCCCTGCCCGCATATTCATAATCTAATAGATGTGATACAAAAGGAAAAAGGAATTGGGAGGAAAGAGGAAAGCAAGCATTGGAGCTGGTGCTCCTTCACTGGCCAATGGGAAGGTCAGGTTGGTTTGCCCTGGCCAAGAAATTCTTCCCGGGAGGCAGGCAGTGCAGCCTCCCGGTGGCCCTTGGTGTCCTGGCTGGAGGCAGAGGCCAGAGTGTGCCTCCCTTCAGCTCTGCAATCCTAGGGCATCTAGGGCAATCCTAGATAGTCACTTCTAGATTATACATTATGACTTGTAGGATTAAGAAGAAAAACTGGATTGAAGGCCTCTTCATGCTACACTTTCATTTTACATGTATACTTAAGATTCTGCATACAGTGTTCAGAGGAGTAACTGTGGTGTTCTGAATTACAGCAAAAACAACAGAGTCTGTGACACCTTAAAGATTCTTTGTTCTTGCTTTACCTAAAAACGTAAAGTGTCAATGTGGGCAATATTTCTCAAACAGGTACACTTGTCCGGAAGCCAGGATTGACTGTGGCTCCCAGTTGACTGTACATCTGAGCAAACCTGGGTTTACTGCTGCATAATGACTGGAACCAGGATATACATATCCTGCTGCTACAAAAGAGATCTGTGGTTTGCACGTGACTAGTGATACTGCCATCATTCATAAAAAGTCCATAAATATGTAAATAATTTGTCCTACTCGTAATGAGTGAGTGCATTACAAAATGAATGCCCTCTGCCCCCTCAACCCTTCTCTGGTTCAGACTGAATCCAAGCCAGAGTGCCTGTACTTTTCTCCCTGTGGCTTGCATCTCCTCTCCACACACACACCCCTTACTTATACAGAATCTCACTTACTTATACAGAAGCAATCCAAGTACCAGAATCTTGGTGGAGTTTGGGGGAAGGCATCCAATCACTCCTTGTAGCAAGTATGCCTTAACGAATTTTATCTGTGTCGTTTTTCTCTTATGTTTTGCCATTTTGATGCTGGGACTGTTTAAATTTAGGTTAATAAGTAAGCTAACAACTTTTAGAAAAATGCTGCATTATTCCATAAATGAATCTCCATCTAGTTGATGAAAATGTGTTTCAGAAACTACATAGTAAAACTGTTTTTTAAATTCTACCAGAAATTATCAGAACTTGGAGCACAAGAACTGAGGGAACGTGAGGACTATCTAAAGCAGAAGCGAGATGCATTGATGGCCTTGAAGAAGGAGTCAAAAACCAATATGCCACCACAAACTACAGAGCAGAAGGAAGAGCTGTTAGCTTCTAAAGAGGTGAAGGATGAGAGAATGTCATTTTAATTAGCGTGGCCAGTCTTATCTAGAAGATAAGTCTACACTGGAAAAACATGACCCCTGATCTGGAACTGCGACTGTGTAGTCCCAGCGAGATCATTTGAATAGTACTGTCCAGTGGCAAAATGGGGTGAATGGGGATGGGGAGGATTAATCCAGAACAGCTGCCTGGTATTCAAAGTATCTAATTAGGACTGTACTCCGTTCCCCATCCAGCTAAGGATATGTGTTCAGAAGCTTGTTTCCACACATGAATGACTCCTAGCTAATCAAGGTGATGATACATATAACTGAGAATGGAAATCAGAGCAAAGAAAGCAACAATGATAAATAGAATATTGGACATCCCATGACAAGTTCATTTTCTGCAGTGGATGGAGGGGATCCTTGAATGGATGGGTCTTCCGACTCACTCCAATAGGCAGGGCTACACTTGTACGTGTTTTCCTGGGTGGGAGACAGCCCCCACCCAGTTTTAGGACTTAGCACAGTATTTTTGATGCTATACTAACTCTAAACTTACTCAGCTCTCCCTGCTCATGTAGGGATTGTAATCCTAAAGATGGAAGAACAGTGAAATATTTCTAAAGATAAGTATTCAGTAGAATACTTACAAATGACAATAAAATACTTATGAAGAAGTGTGGGATGTCTCCAGGGCCCAAGACATTAACTGAGAAACCCTGAGAGTTGGAGACCAACTGCTGTTCCCCTCAACAGTGAGACACCTCCAACCAGGTTTGGTAGGATACACTCCACTGTAGAAAAAGAACTTGCCATGTTAAGTCGTATGTTCTATTTTCCTACAGTGGAAGAGGTATCCTCAAATGGGATGTTAAAAAGCAGTACCCATCCTAGGTCTGGGCTGTTGCATTTATCTCCCAAACTGAGACCACTTGATGGAGTACTTGTCTCCTGAAGGCAGCCTTGAAAGAGGTGAAGACCATCCATTATTGAATCTCTCACATTCCCATCCAATAACAGGATCAGACTTTTCTCCAAATTCCTAAAGGAGGAGGTATAAGAGATGTATGCTCTTACAGCTCCATGGTACAATGTACGCCTTACTCTCCTCAGCCATGCTAGCAAAGATACTACTGAAGGTACATATAGAAAAAAACATAGATTATGCTAGTGGCCCCCTACTGGAGCACATAAAGCAGTGCTGTGTCCATCCAGGGTGGGGTAGCGTGTTGCACAAAATCACCCCCCCTGCCTTGCTGGGCAGCACAGGAAGAGATTGACATGACCAGTCTAAGGTGCTGAGCAAAAAATGAAATGGGCGCCCAACTGATATCCCTACAGTTATCTTAAGGAGTCATGTTAGTTCTGAAGATGGCAGATACCCTCAAAGTCCTGCACATCTCAAGTGAGTGCCATACACACAAGTGTGTGCAAATGTTCCCCTTGGAACATTTAGGCTTAGGACAAAAAGTTACGGTTACCTAAAAGCAAACCTTCAAACACAGAATCTAAGGGAACTCCTTAGAAGGAAGACTAAGGAGTCTGTGCAGATTCCACTAGAAATACCTGGGAATAGTCAGGGATCAGCAGACCACTCCCTTATGTAAAAACACTTCTTAACCCTGCTCTGAAATCAATCAAGATTCCTAGGTCAGTTTACAGTAGCCTCATAGGTGCAATTAATGGTCTCCTTTCTGGGAACAAGAACACTGTCCACTGCTTATGTTCACTTTAGGATGTACTCATAGACCTCCAATCAAATAAAGCTAAACTGGGCATGGAGGTAGCCAGGGACCCTGCAGTATAATCTTGTGAAGAATGGGGAATTAGATTTGAGCAGTCAGAGCACAAAAGCTGAAACCGTACCAGTCTTGGCCAAGGAGAGGCTAATAATTTATTTTATTTTATTTTATTTATTTACAATATTTATATACCGCTCCTCATCAGAAGATTTCGGAGCGGTGAACAACATAAGAATAAAACAATGGTTAAAAGAGTTTAAAAAGTTAAAACATTTTTAAAAACAAATCCCAACGAAGTGGAATTCAACAACCAACAGCTGGTCATGCAAGGAAGGCCTCTTGAAAGAACAAAGTCTTCAGGAGGCGCCGGAAAGCACACAATGTTGGCGCCTGCCTGACCACTGAAGGCAGGGAATTCAACAGGAAGGGGGCAACCACACTGAAGGCTCTTCTCCTGGTGGACTCCAACCGGGCCATAGGTCCATGTGGAACCACCAGGAACATGCCCTCTGATGTCCTCAGTGACCGGGCAGGTTGGTAGGGAAGGAGGCGCTCTCTCAGGTATCCTGGTCCCAAGTTGTTTAGGGCTTTGTTGTGGCGAAGGGGCTTGCGTAACTCAGTGAAGCCATAAGCTATGCTGTGCAGGGCCACCCAAGACGGACAGGTCACGGCAGAGAGTTCTGACAAAATGTGGTCCACTGGAGAAGGAAATGGCAACACACTCCAGTATTCTTGCCAAGAAAACCCCATGGAACATATCACAAGGCTAAAAGAGATGATGCTGGAAGATGAGCCCCTCAGGTCGGAAGGTGTCCAATATACTACTGGGGAAGAACAGAGGGTATTTCCAAGTAGCGCCAGAAAGAGTGAAGCAGCTGGGCCAAAGCCAAAAGGACACTCAGCTGTGGATGTGTCTGGTGGTGAAAAGAAAATCCGATGCTGTAAAGAACAATATTGTTTAGGAACCTGGAATGTAAGGTCAATGAATCAAGGTAAGCTGGAGGTGGTCAAACATGAGATGGCAAGATTGAACATTGACATCTTGGGCATCAGCAAACTAAAATGGACAAGCATGGGCAAATTTAATTCAGGTGACCATTATATCTACTACTGTGGGCAAGAATCCCGTAGAAGAAATGGAGTAGCACTCATAGTCAATAAAAGGGTGGGAAAAGCAGTACTGGGGTACAATCTCAAAAACGACAGAATCATCTCAGTACGAATCCAAGGCAAACCATTCAACATCACAGTAATTCAAGTCTATGCCCCAACCACTGAGGCCGAAGAAGCTGAGGTTGAGCGGTTCTATGAAGACCTACAACACCTTCTAGAACTAACACGCAAAAAAGATGTCCTTTTCATCATAGGGGATTGGAATGCCAAAGCAGGAAGTCAAGAAATCACCGGGATAACAGGCAAGCATGGGCTTGGTGTACAAAATGAAGCAGGACAAAGTTTTGCCAAGAGAACACGCTGATCATAGCAAACACTCTTTTCCAACAGCACAAGAGGCGACTCTACACATGGACATCACCAGATGGTCAATATCGAAATCAGATTGATTATGTCCTTTGCAGCCAAAGATGGAGAAGCTCCATACAGTCAGTAAAAACAAGACCTGGAGCTGACTGTGGCTCAGATCATGAGCTGCTTCTTGCAAAATGTCGGCTTAAATTGAAGAACGTAGGGAAAACCACTAAACCATTCAGGTATGACCTCAATCATATCCCGTATGAATACACAGTGGAGGTGAGGAATAGATTTAAGGGATTAGACCTGATAGACAGAGTGCCTGAGGAATTATGGACGGAGGTCCGTAACATTGTTCAGGAGGCAGCAACTCAATCCATCCCAAAGAAAAAGAAATGCAAGAAAGCCAAGTGTCTGTCTGAGGAGGCTTTACAAGTAGCTGAGGAAAGAAGGGAAGCGAAAAGCAAGGGAGAAAGGGGAAGATATAGCCAAGTGAATGCAGAGTTCCAGAGAATAGCAAGGAGAGACAAGAAGGCCTTCTTAAATGAACAATGCAAAGAAATCGAAGAAAACAATAGAATGGGAAGGACTAGAGGTCTTTTCAAGAAAATTGGAGATCTCAAGGGAACGTTTTGTGCAAAGATGGGCATGATAAAGGACAAAGAAGGCAGGGACCTAACAGAAGCAGATGAGATTAAGAAGAGGTGGGAAGAATACACAGAAGAACTATACAGGAAAGATCTGAATGTCCCTGATAGCCATGATAGTGCGGTCACTGAACTTGAGCCAGCCATCCTAGAGAGTGAAGTCAAGTGGGCCTTAGGAAGCATTAGTAACAACAAAGCTAGCGGAGATGACAGTATTCCAGCTGAGTTATTTAAAATCCTAAAAGATGATGCTGTTAAAGTGCTGCACTCAATATGCCAACAAATTTGGAACACTCAACAGTGGCCACAAGACTGGGAAAGGTCAGTTTACATTCCAATTCCAAAGAAGGGCAACGCCAAAGAGTGTTCAAACTACCGTACAGTTGCTCTCATTTCACATGCCAGCAAGGTGATACTCAAAATCCTACAAGCTAGGCTTCAGCAGTATGTGAACCGAGAACTACCGGAAGTACAAGCTGGGTTTCGAAGAGGCAGAAGAACTAGAGATCAAATCGCCAACATTGACTGGATCGTGGAGAAAGCAAGAGAATTCCAGAAAAACGTCTATTTCTGCTTCATTGACTACGCTTAAAGCCTTGCATCTAGTACCTTAAACCTGGCTCAGTAGTGAATAGGCAGCC
The DNA here is from genome assembly GCF_057233095.1 of Heloderma suspectum. Taxonomy (NCBI): domain Eukaryota; kingdom Metazoa; phylum Chordata; class Lepidosauria; order Squamata; family Helodermatidae; genus Heloderma; species Heloderma suspectum. Next base: position 425,405,499 of record NC_139458.1, read on the forward strand.
AGTGCAGTTCCCCCAGCAAAGGAGGTACACGCTGAAAAGAAGCAGCTCCTGACAACAGCCGAGCTGCTGCATTCTGCACTAGCTCCAGCTTCTGGACCAGCCTTAAGGGCAGCCCCACATAGAACGCATTGCAGTAATCCAGCCTTGAGGTTACTAATGCTTGTACCACCGTGGTCAAGCTATCCCTGTCCAGGAGAGGCCATAGCTGGCGAACCAGCCGAAGCTGGTAAAAGGCACTCGGAGCTCCCGCGACCACTTGGGCCTCCAGCAACAATGATGGATCTAGGAGTACCCCCAGACTACGGACCTGATCTTTCAGAGGGAGTGCAACCCCATCCAGAACAGGCAATGAGCCTACCTCCCGGATCCGGGAACCACTCACCCACAGGGGTTCCGTCTTGCCAGGATTCAGCTTCAGTTTATTGGCCCTCATCCAGCCCATCACTGAGTCTAGGCACTGATTCAGGACTTGCACAGCCTCTCCTGATTCAGATGTCACAGGGAGACAGAGCTGTGTGTCATCAGCATACTGATGGCATTTAGCTCCAAATCCCCTAATGACCGCTCCCAGTGGCTTCATATAGATGTTAAACAACATTGGGGACAGGATGGTACCCTGCAGCACCCTGTAGCTCAATTACCAAGTGGCCGAGGAATAGTCACCCAATGTTACTCTCTGAAATTGGCCCCGTAGGTAGGACTGGAACCACTGTAGCACAGTGCCTCCAATACTCATCTCACGGAGTAGGAGGATATCATGGTTAATGGTATCAAAAGCCGATGAGAGATCGAGCAGAATTAACAGGGTTGCACTCCCCCTGTCCCTCTCTCGATGAAGGTCATCCATCAGGGTGACCAAGGCTGATTCAGTCCCATAACCAGAACGAAACCCAGACTGAAATGGGTCTAGATAATCACTATCCTCCAAGAGTGCCTGCAATTGGTTCGCCACAACCCTCTCAAGTACCTTCCGTAGAAAACGGGTATTTGCGACTGGGTGGTAGTTGTCTAATACTGTTGGGTCCAGGGTGGGCTTCTTCAGGAGTGGCCGCACTACTGCCTCCTTAAGGACAGCAGGGACCACCCCTTCCCGTAGGGAAGCATTTATCACTCCCTGGACCCACCCAGTCATACCCCTTCGGCTAGCTTTTATTAGCCAGGAGGGACAGGGATCAAGAGGGCACGTGGTCGGTCGCATTATTGCAAGGATCTTGTCCACATCATCAGGCTGTAACAACTGGAACTGATCCCACAAAATCGGGCAGATGGTGGCATCAGACACCTCGACTGGTACTGCACTAACAACAGCATCAAGGTTGCTGCGGAGACAAGCGATTTTGTCCTCAAAGTGCGATGCAAAAAGGTCACAGTGGGTCCTCGACGGGGCCAGGGCCCCATTTACTGGGGAAGATGTTAACCACCACCGGACCACCCAGAAGAGCTCCGCTGGATGGCTACTTGAGGACGCAATGGAGGCAGCAAAATAAATCTTCTTTGCTGCCCGCACTGCCACGCAATAGGCACGATTATGCACTCTGGAGCGTGCTCAGTCGTCTTCACTTTGAGTCTTGCGCCATTTGCGCTCCAGCCGATGTCCAGCCTGTTTCATTGACCGCAGCTCCCCAGTATGCCAGGGAGCAGAACGGGTTCCACAGTGCCGGAGAGGGCACTCAGGTGCGATCATGTCGATGGCCCTCCACATCTCACTGTTCCACAGTGAGGCTAGGGCCCTGGCTGGATCACCAGCTCTCTCCACTGGAAAATCCCCAAGAGCATTCAGAAATCCATTGGATTCCATCAGTCTCCTAGGGCGGATCATCCGAATAGGCCCCCCACCCCCGCGGGAGGAGAGTAATGCCGTAAGTTCAGATCTCACCAGTAAATGGTCTGACCATGACAATGGGGTTACTTGGAGCCCCCCAGTCTTCAGACTACCCATCTCACAACTTGAAGCAAAAACCAAATCAAGGGTGTGCCCTGCTTCATGTGTTGGGCCGATGACATACTGAGACAGCCCCATGGTTGTCATGGAGGCCATGAAGTCCTGAGCTGGAACTCCGGAGACAGCCTCAGCATGGAAGTTGAAGTCACCCAGAACCACCATCCTGGGTTCCTCCAACACCACACTTGCAACTGCCTCCACCAGCTCAGTCAGGGAGGATGCTGGGCAGCAGGGTGGGCGGTACACCAGCAGCATCCCCAATCTGTCTCTATGGCCCAACACCAGGTGCAACCCCTCAAGGCCCGCTCCAAGGTGGAGTGGTCTTCTGGTGATAGAGATGGAAGTTCTATGAACCACGGCAACTCTCCCCCCCCCCGGCCCTCCAACCTGTGTTGGTGCTACACTTGAGTACCCAGGCGGGCAGAGCTGAGTCAGGTTGACTCCACCCAGCTCACCCACCCAAGTCTCAGTGATACACGCCAGGTCGGCCCTCTCATCCATGGTTAAATCGTGAATGAGTGCGGTCTTATTGCAGACCGATCTGGCATTAAATAGCAGCACCGCAAGACAGGAGGGCACAGTGGAAGAGCTACCAGCTACATGAGAGCTAGAGGAGGGGGGTAGAAGGGGAACAGTGTATAAACACCTGTGGCCCATTCTACTTTGATGTCCCAACCCCCTCCTCCTACCGTATCTCCTTCTGCCCCAAGTCACTGGAATAGTGGTGCCTCCTCCATGGGTCCCCACATTAGAGTCACATAATAATGTCTACTCTCTCTGCCCTGACTTCTCAAAGAGGCTATGAGAGGTGGGAAGGCATGTATGCAGCCACTTTGGGGTCATTGTGCTTGGTGCATCTATGGTTTCTGCTATATGGTTCATGTATAAAACTTGCAGAGAAACTGTGAACTTCATTGTTGAGTAGAGAAGGGCTCTACTAACAGAACGCCAAATCTGCTGGTCAGGGACACAGTACCTGAGGATTTGAACTCCACTCCCATCATGCAAATCCTGGTGATTTAGCCAGTCTGTTCTGATTCTGTGAACTCCTCTTAAGAAAAACAGTTAAAGAGTCCCAGGAATGAACTACCCAGTGAAGGGGAGGCTTTCCTGAAAAAAGGAACCAAGAACATTTGACCAGTTGCCCTGACTCCTAGTCAAAAATTTTGCTGTTACTGGATTATGAAATCACTTGTCTAGGGACACTATGTTGTTGCAATCTATTGGATCCCAGCCCATTAAGCTTATATTCCTTTTTAGCTGGATCTGGAATGTCGTTTGAGAGGGATTCCCAGAATAACTCTTAAGTCAGCCACCACTTGAAGGAAGCAGTCACTGAGTTACAATCACCTGATAAAGTTGGCTGAGCTGCTACAGCTGACTGGAATGAAATCTGTCTCACAGGACAGAGACTGTGCTAGAAGCCATGTAGCCTTGGAACTGCCTTACTTATCTAAAATGCATTCTAATGGATTTAAGAGCCAGTGTGAATGAGAAGTGGTCCAGAGGATAGAGGCTGTGTAGACATTGTCATGTGGTTGTATTAACTTTAAGATCCACTCTTTTACAACCAATTTAGATCCATTCTTTTTTCCTGACAGTGGGTCATGGAACCCAGCAAACATTTTAGTAGTTTACTAGAAATGAACATCACATTGCAGGGTTACCTGAGTGGCTGTAGAAAATAAAACCAGATGCAGTGATTAGGTTAATATGCATCTCCTGTAGACAATGGATCAAGAAGTCATCAACCCAGGAAAAACTCTCAGGAGAAAAAAGTTGAAATGGAAGTGCCTTCTATTAATACAGTTACTTCCATAAGTAATTCTGGGTTATCTGTGGAGCTTCTGGATTTGGGGAACATGACTATATGCTCCCATGAGATCTGCAGAAGCTAAATAGGTTTGTTGCTGGAGAACCCAAGAGTTGTTTCCTCCTAACGTGGGTCTTGAACCTACATCCTGAGGAGGACTAGGTCTCCTGCCGAGGGAGCTATGTGGCTACTGTTCCACTACTGCCTTGGGAAGGTCCATGTGATGGTTTACTCAGTTTCCCATGTGTTAGAAGTAAATACCTGAGAATTTATCTTGGAGAGGTACCTGATCAATAACCTGAATGCTGGGTTGAAAGAGAGACCCTTTCAGTATTCTGAGATCCAAAAAGATACTGGCTTCTTCAGAGAACTTCAAAATATTTGCCTTGAACCTACATTATGGAAGAGTTGCACATATCAAATCCCAGTGGGATAAATACAGTAACCTTCTTGAGCACCTTAATTACCCAGCTGACTGTAGAGAAAGCTTCTCCAGCTAGTTAAAACTTTTGAACCCTCTTTCATACTGATAGGATATTGTTATCCTGTTAGAAAACTGTGAAGGTTCTACAATCCCTGCACTTAAACTGCCTTTTAAAGGGGCATAAAGAACTAATAAAGGGTTTGGAATGCTTCTTCTCTTATCTAGGAATGAGGGGAAGAAGCTTTTTCTTGTCCTTTGGTTCTGTTAAAACGCCTTCAAAGATTCTCCAAAAGGAGTACCTGCCAAAGAAAGGAGTAAAAGGAAGTCTTGAAGTATATGCTCTGTATATTACAAGCTGTAGATTTAGTCTGACCATATCTGCTGCCAGGGTGCAGAAAGAAAAAAAATAGCATGAAGTATTTCAGGCCTTGACTGACTTGCATATAAACCTTATAGAGAACTATGTTCTGCTGCTATGCACATTCAAGGAGTTCCTTAAGGCAAAGGCTTAAAAAACCTGGTAAAAGGAGAGATGACTATGTTGCATTGATGGCTTAAGGCTGAGGTCTCACAGGACTAAGGAACAGAGAAAGCTGCCTTATACTGAGTCAGACCATGGGTTCATCTAAGCCCAGTATTGTTGACACTGACTGGCAGCAGCAGCTCTCCAGAGTTTCAGGCAGGGGTTTTTCCAGCCCTGCCTGCAGACACTGGGGATTGAACCTGGGACCTTCTGCATGCAAAGCAGGTGCGCTGCCACTGAGCTCATTGCATGACAGCAGTTCATTTCTTTGTTTTTTCCCACAACTTTGGAACTACCATGCAAGGAACAGGTGTAGCTACAGGGCCATCTACTAGGGGAACCCTTGAAGTCCTCAGAGTCATGCTGCAATTCTTTTTTTCTTTTTCTTTAGCTATAGCCAAAGCTATAGGGGTAGGCAGAAAGTAGCTCTCCATATTGGCAGGGGCTTGTGGGAGTTGAACATCTGGAGATCTACCTTCTGCCTCATTTCTGGTGCGAGTGACACTCAAGCATAATGTAACCTACTGCTGCAGCCCAACTTCATGCCTTAATCTTCAAGCCTAATCTACCATAGAAGAACATCATATGAGAATGTGTTCCTCCCTGCCCTCTGTGCCAAGGCTGGGTAGACTTCAGGCTTGTGAAATGTACTTGGTTTTTCACTAGAACCCCCCGAGGTCTAATGGCAGGTGCAAAATAGTGGCCCAAGGCAATGAATTTCAGAACAAAATGCCTTTGAACGCATGTTCAGCCCAGGAATGTTTTCATTACCAGTACTGGAATTCATACAAATCTACTTTTCCTTTCCAAGCTGTTTAGTATTTCGGCAGTCTAAATTAGAAGGAAAAAAATATTTGTTGTTGTTAGTGTTCTTAAACAATAGGAATTGGAAAATCTTGCTGATCTACTGCAAATCACCTGGAGATCTCCCAGTAGATCCCAGTCTACCTTCTGCCCACCCCTGCTCTATGCCACCATCTCCAAAACTCTTTACATATTTTGCAGCAAAACATATGGATAGTGCTGATAAAGAATATGCACAGGGAGTTAAAACAGATTTTTCTTTTCTCTATAAATGTAGCATCTCATTCATGCAGCAAAGCCAGATGAATGGGATTGTGATGCATATTTTCATACAGCAGCAGCATATGCTAAATTTGGTAAACAATAGCAAGAGATTTCCATGCTAAGGTCAGATAAGAGCCTGTGGTGCATGTTAGCTGTGTCATCGCTTGCCTGATCTTTCCAATATATAACATTCACTCATCAGATAAAGAAGCCAAATACATTTATAAGGACGCATCACACATTGAATTGGATCTGGACTTAGTCACATGTAGAGAAGAACGCTTGAAGGCAGTGAGACCTAATTTAGTCATGTCTAACAAGTCCCATTGATTTCAAAGGGTAGTGCGAAGTCTGGATCCAGTCCATTAGGTGATGTAAAAAAATACCCCCCCCCCCCCCCGGCCTGGTACATGTAGTGGCAAATCTGCACTTACCTCATAGAACATCGGAATCTGCCTTATTATATGGAGGCAGACCAATGGTCCATCTGTACCAGTATTGTTGCCACTGACTGGCAGCAGCTCCTCAGGGTTTCAGGGAGAAATATTTTCAGGAAGAAATATTTCTAACTGGCAACTGAACCTAGGATCTTCTGCCAGTGCAGAGCAGGTGTTCCATCACTGAGTCACAGTCTCTCTCAATACCATGTAATGTATGAAGCAGCTTCCTATCTCTTGTTACTACTTTACTGTCAAACTGAAAAACTATGTTTGCTTTGCAAACTGAAAGTACTGGTCTAGTACTTGCTGTAACATTGAATGTTCTACATGAAATCATCTCACCCTCGACAGGCCGAAATCCTATGCACTTAACTGAGAAAAAGTCCTATTGAAGTCATTGGGATTTATTTCTAAGTAAACATGCATATAGGATTCTGCAAGGCAGCCACAGATATTGCAGTTAATATTTTAATTTTTTTTTTAGGGCATGACAGAAGAAGAAGAGCAAAGGTTGTTAAAGAAGAGAATGCTTGCAGCAAAACTAAAAGAAGAAGTTATTAATAAGCGATAGTTTAGAGAAACAACTTCTAAGAAGAGTTGGAGACAAAAATTACCTTTAGTATATATTTAACCATGAACTGAATTGTTTGTTTACAAGCATCCTATTCATTAACTTGTTTTTATATATTATAAAACCAGTAATTTTTATGTAGGTTTGATGGTTCCAAAGCATCACTCACCCCGTAGTTTAGTTTCTTATGATTTCCAGTATGTACTGCATTAAAAAGGTTAAACTTGTTTTAATTTTAAGCTTGTGTAAGAAGTGTCAGGTTTAAAATCCAACATGGAAAATGAATTGCATACCTTCGCGTAAAGCCAGTTAACACATTACATACATGTAGCCTCCAATATGCATTTTTGTCTACCACTGCATGGAGCTGCTTGTGGCCCTATCTTTCCCTAGCATTTCCCACTCTACTTACGAGGGGAAAGTATGGCATTCTTCACATTACAGGGTAGTCGCAAGCACATGCCAAATTAGCATGTACCTATTTATACTGGGTTGGATCTATACTAAATCAGTTGAACTTCGGTCCCACTGAAATCAATGGAACAAGTTAATCATGACTTTAGGTTCAACTAACGTACTCTGGCTCCAGCCCACCGCAATGTGTAAAGCAGCCCTAGGAAACAGGTAGGCAGTGTGGTTCACAAAAATGACAAGATTAAACCAGCTTGTGGGTTGGATCCAGAATTAGCAATACTTAGTCATGACCCACTGAAATCAATGGGACTATAGAGTACAGTCAGTACCATTAATTTTAATGGGACTATTATTCCAACTATGACTAAATCTGGATTGAACCTGGATATTTTCATATACTTTAAATGTGCCTATGCCACTGTTTGTGCTTTTAAAAAATTGAATTTGCTGTTACAGAAATAGCCTTTAACTTTGTCACAATATAAATATACCAAGAAACTTCCAGTTATTGTCTATACTCATAATTCAGAATCATCCAAAATCTGATCAATGTCCCATTGCTTTGGAGTTAACAGAATACTACTTTCAACACAGTAAAAACAGGCCATCCACATATCATGTAACTTTTTATTAAAATAGTATTTAACTGAGACACATTGGCAGATGAAATCTTTTTCTTTAAAAAATCAGTTGAAGGGCCCCAGGCATTTGAAATGTGGGCTATCCTGTGGCAAAAAGCAACCAGCATATAAACTGGAGAGGAGGTGGAAGTGGGGAAGAATGCACCTGAGGCAGATTGTGTAACTTGAAAGGGAGGAGTTCAATGCCTCTCTCACAGCATCGCAAGTGTTTAAATATTGGCTGACACGCCACCTCCATTTGTTTACATTAAACTATAAAAAGCAACACTGTTTTCTGCTATAGAATCGACTCCTGAGCAGGTCTGCATGTGTGTTAAAGCTCCTAACAGTCTTTGAAAAAGTATGGAAGATAATGAGCCCAAATGTGCTTTGGGTCTTTTTCAGTGACTTACTAAAAAGCTTCGGAACAGGCTACATGAATTTCACTTTGAAGGGAAATGATACACACTGAGTTTCCCTGGGGGTTAGCCACAGAGCTTTAGGAAAAAGTGTTACCTCTGTGGGGGTGGAGGGAAGACTCGCCAAGAGAACAAAAATGGAACTGAAGAGAGCAAGTCTATACAGTAAGTCTGTTGAACCAGCCAAATTGTTTCCCCACCAATAAGAATGTCTCTGTTGAAGTGAGAAGGAAGCCCCATTCTTGGTTGCCTGGTGCCCCCAGAGGGCAGAGATAAGTCCTTCAGATCACATTAACTGTCAGTCATCACAACACACTGAATCAAATCTAGGAGTGTTCCTTGCTTTTTCTGCCAGATTTAGTTCAGTGGTATATAGTGATTAAATTGTACAAATAACTATCTCATTAAAATCCTCTAAAATGGCCACATTTCAAAATCTGAATTAACTTACCATTTACAACAAACCAAACAAAACCAATAATTATGGAATTACAGGGTCACATTTTAATTCCTGAATTTTACAGTTCAGCATTAATATTACCACATGTATACAAATGGTGTAAAACAAGTACAGTGGTTTTTTTTTCTCAATACAAAATAAACTTCTGTTTCATGGAAAAACTATACTTCATATCTACACAGACAGCCCATCTTTTGCAAACAATAGCTAAAATTAAAGTTAACTACAAAATCTCCAAAACAGGGAAACTGTCAGTAACTGTTCCAGGAGAAATGGACCCATAACACATTGCAAGAGTGATCTATAATGGTGGATTGCTGCTGGTTTCATAGTTCATATCACTCTTAACACAATTTGTAGTCTGGGGAATTTCTTCTTCTGCATGATCTCAGATCATATATGGCCAAACTAACATTAAAATATTTACAGTTTACTTGCTCTGAAAATAAAAAGGTCTCAAATAGTTGCCTCCATCAATTTACCTAATGTACTTTTTGAAATTTGTTTAAATACATGGAATGTGTTAAGAAGCAGCCTTTGTACTAAACCCCCTAGGTTCAAGATGCTGCATGTTGACTCTGCCTTCAAATCACTATTGGTCAAAAATGATTATACCCCTAATTCAGTAGGGTTCAAAATTTTCTGGCAGCATTTCACTGTGTTGTCTCTCTTACTCTTGCAAATGTAAAATGCAGATGGCTCAAGGAAAACATTTTCTGATGTTAGCAGAGAGTGACTCCATTCAACTTCGCTTCCATAAAATGCTATTAGTAATTGCAACTCAAATGTTATTTCAAGTACTAGGGTTTATTGATGGTTTCCCCCCCCTGACAGCTGATGATCCTCAGTATTGGTTTTCCTGGATAGCTTCTTCTAGTCATCTTTCATTTTGAACCCAGCTTTTTTCCTTCCAAACTATGTTTGGGGGAGGGGATCAATTTGCCACTCAACATGCACTACACAGCAGGGTGCTATCCTCTACCATTTGGCTGACTGTGCAAATAGTGGTCCCCAGTGTCTGAATTAATTTTTTTTTAATGGAAAGAGATTTAAAAGAGGCAATTGCTAAAAAAAACACAATGGACAGCACCATTACAAAGTTATGTTACTAGGTTTGCAACTGAAGCCTTACAATTTTCTTCTAGCTTGGATACAAACTGGGGAAACCCTGCAATATCAAAAAGTTACTTTTCCCATCCCCATTCCCTCACAGAACCCAAGATGATCTTTTTGCTGGCAAGCTGTCATCCAGGTGCTGATTACTAACCCACCATTTCAGTTTAATATTTAACAGCCTGAATGGCAGACTCATTGTCTAGAAAGAGATTAGGTTCTTTGGAAGCCTGGTGTTCTCAGAACTAAACCCTTCTAGTCGAGTTTCTTTTGCTACTCCTGGTATTCTCATGTATTTTCCAGGGAGACAGCTTTCCGAGTCAGACTATTTAGTTCAGTCACAGCATTTAAGCACCCTCAAGTAGAGTTTGTTTCAATGTTTTTAAGAGCCAAGACGAGGTCTTTTTCTCGGGGATGTTTCCTCCTCTTCATCTTCCTCCTCATCATCAGGATAATCCACAAGGCCAACCAAACTTCCCTGTGGAATGAAAAGGAAAAACCCACATTTAAAAAACAAGAAAAACGCATTGCTGCGAACAGACACCCCACTGGCCAGCTTATGAAAGGAAAACCAAGGACCTCGCGCACTGAAGTGCCTGGTGTTTCTTCCTATGTTCCATTTAATGTGATTACATTTAATATAAAACATTTATATACCCCGCCTTTCCATAAAGATGCCTAAGGTAGCCAACAGTGATAAATGATGCTAATGTCCAATAAATCAAGAATTACAGTTTTGGTAAGACAACTGTGGGAAGCTATTTAGGCTTTATTTGAACATTTGAAAGCATTTAAGGCTGGTGACCCCAGCGCGATGCCCATGAAGGTCTTCCAGAGCAGCCACAAAGCCTCTGCACTCCCCCAATCACTGCCACCCCCTCTTTGGGACTGGGAAGGGAGGGATTTCAGACATGAAAAATGCATGGAGATTAGCGAGAAAGCTAGACGGGTGTTAAACTTCCTCCCTCACCTCTTATATATTTCTCCAGGCTGACATCAGCACTCGAGCTGCTGCTCCAGCCTGGAAAAGTATACAGAGATGAGAGAGGAAATGAGAAGAGTGTTGCAGCTCAACAGAAAGTAGAATGGCCAAAAGGGACGGCACCCTGTAAAATGTTTAAAAAGACAGCCAGCAAGGAAGTGGTAAGTGCGGATGGGTGGAAAAAGGAGCACTGGTTGGGGTGGGTGGGGAGGAGACCATGGCTGTGCTTTCCCCCACCCCATGTGTCTGAGGCTCCCCCCTCTGCATGTGAGCATCTTCAGTTTTTTTTCTCTGTGCATGTATGTGAGCATATGTGTATACATTTCTTTTCCACCCAGCTTCAGATTCTGTGTTTATTCCCCCTCCATTTCTCTGGGTGTGTCTGTATGGTCCCCCTCTCCCTAGATATTTCATATCTCCATGGGCACATTTAGAATGCTGAGACAGTATTGTAGATGCTGTTGCAAAATGGCTGCCTTGGGAGGCATAACTGTTTGTAGAACAGCTGCTGTGCCGCACACAGAGAGTAGGTAAATATACAAAGAAATCCAGAGAGAGGGTAAACTGGTAGAAAGAAACCCAGAGAGTGGACCCCCACCCCCGGGAAACACAACACACACAAAAACTCAGGGAAAGGAGAGGAAGCAATACACAGACAATTTGATATGAGATATATATCTCATCTTTCATCTCTGGTTTTCTGTGTGTGTGTGTGTGTGTGGGGGGGGGGTCCTTCCTCTCTGTGTGTCCATATGTTTTCCCTCTCTCTGGGTCTCTCTGTATATTTACCCCCTCTGCCTGTGTGTGGCACAGCAGCTGTTCTACCAACGGTTATGCCTCCCAAGGCAGCCATTTTGCAACAGCATCTACGAAACAGTCTCAACATTCCAAATGTGCCCAGGAACTCAAAAAGGTTGGAGACCCCGATTTAAGGCATCCATTAAGTTTCAACCCCTGCTTTTCACAAATACCATGATGAAAGGCATGTAGAGCAGATATCTGTGTCATAATTCAGAAATAGGGGTAGACATTGCTCACTCCATATGCAGAAAGGAAATTCTTACAATTAGCAATTATATTTTGCTGATCTTAGCAATGATCCATTATGTGGCATTTGCTGCCACAACTTGTGCAATGGCCACTAACCTAGATGGTTTTAGAAGGGAATTATACAACTTAATAGAGGATAGGTCTATTAGGTATGATAGTTAAATGGCACCTCCATGCCAATATCAGATGCTGTGGACAAACAGCAGAGAAGGACTGTTGCTTTCATGTCCTGCTTGTGGACTTCTTGGAAGTATCTGGCTGGCTGTTGTGGGAAACAAGATGCTGGACTGGACGGAAATTACTAAGAAATTACTTAAAAATTAGTAAGAAATATGTCTTGTATAGGTCAGATCTGTGCTCAAAGTGTGTCTGAAGTAGGGACAGTTTGAACAGGCATTAAGCATAAAGGTTTCTCCTTAATCAGGGTGGGCAACTTATGGCCTTCTGGGTATTTTGGCCTACAATTCTCATGATTCCTCACCATTGGATATGCTGGCTAGGAATGATTGGAGTTGTAGGCCAAAATATCCGGAGGGCCACAAGTTGTCCACCCCTGACCTAAACCAACTGGCTGCTCAACTGCCCGCTCAACTGCCCAGTGGCACCTGGAACTTGCAGCATTACATATAGTTCCCAGCAGGGTCAAGACTGTCAAACAATACCACTGAATTTTCTTAATGTGACACAGACAATATTGACACTGGGTATTATATTTGAAATATTTCATCCTGCCTGGTCTTACCAAGTGACAACAAAAACATTAAAAGTACAACTTCACATTAACAATTGATGAGCTCATAAATTCCAGTATCAGAGCCCAGTAAAATGCCCACCCTAATCAGTTTTACCACATTTATAAAATTCTTGCAAGGTCAAGCTGCAGAGAATCACACACTTGCAAAATGATACCCATAGTAAGAGAAAGCCCCACTGTGTGTCCCAACCAGCTTCACCTCACACATTCTGGATCTTAAGAACAGCATATGTGGATGTCTGAAGGAGCTTTCTCACCATATCCACATGGTTTGAAAGTGCAAAGCCATCATCATGCCTTCTTTCACAAACACCAGATTACTCACCTTCGTGGCGGTGACTGCTGAAGTCAAATTGGCATTCTTGGAAGAGGAACCATTTGAACTTGCCGGTGATGTCTGAGCCGCTACAGATTTGCTGTTTGTACTATTTGCTCCGTTAGTGGCACTGGCAGAGTGGGAAAAAGTGAATTTGAAGCCACCTGCTGAAGTCCTTTTGGGGAGATTCTCTTTGTCTTCACTCTCTTTTGCTAATGGAAAAAAAGGATTTTGATATTTAGCACAGTACTTGACAAAATAATCTGTAAAACCCAAATTACACAGAATGTATCAAATGAACCTGTTCTTCCTTTTAACAGTGGGGGAAGTGGTGCTGAGCTAAGTGATCAGTACTTTTCTAGTAATACAGGTATTGCAAGCCCCCCCAGTATATTATATCTAACATCCTAAGATCAAGCCTTCTCGGTGGGCAGTTTGCTCTAGCTTGCAACCTCCTTGTGAACATCTCTGCAACTCATGGCACCACTGCAGTGCCCCTGCCGAGGCACAACTGGTATGAACCTCCATTTTGATGTGAGGATTGCTGCAATTTGTGCAAATACGGAGGCTTGAATGAGTGCCATCACAATCACACAGGTCTTGTTGCATAACTTTGCTCGTATTTAATTTGGCCCTCTCCAACTCTGATCCGCTCTGGTTGCAAAATAAAATACATTATGCTTTATGAAGATTGTTGTAGAGAGAGTGGACGCGTGTGTGTTGGTGAGGGCCAAGTTCTCTCGGGAGGGAGGGAGTATATATACACCACGTCTGTCTGTCAGGGAACAAAAAGTGAAGGTTGCAATTGAGTGTGCACAATATACATGGTTGGGAAAGAAGATATGTTCTATGAATATTTCTTCTGTTTGGTGTGTGGACACATCCAGGCTAGGCTTCATCTCATACCTACTCAAAAGGCAGTGAATCATGTGACTAGGGTTTTAAACAATATATAATTTGGCTCCCTGGAGTAAGCCCCTCCCCAGTTCCAAAGCATGGACAAGCTTAGGGTAGAAGAGTTATCCTGAGAAACAGATAAGGAAAAAGAGGGTGGGGTGACTTCATGGAAGTGTTTGGTGTTTTAAGGACCCACAGAATAGGTGTGTCTGTGAATAGTCCATAGAATGCCAGTAAAGGTGGGGCCTGGATACTTCCACAAACCAACCAGAAGAAACTTACATGGTAGGCACCAACATTCCTTCCTCTGTTGTTGTGGGATGTTCCAGGCTGGGATATGAAAAAGCAGCATGATAGCCTGGGTAGGATGAGTGGGTGTTTCATGACAGAGACAATATTTTGAGAAGAGAGAAATGGCCTAGATTGAGCTTTGTTCTCTGGAAAGATTATTTATTTGCATCTGCTTCCTGAGCAAGGCAGTGAAGGCACTGGGAGGGGCTTACTCCAGGGAGGTAAGAGTATAAAAAACCCTAGTCACATGATTTCCTGTCTCTTGAGCAAGTAAAAGGAGTTAAAGCCAGTCTGGATACATCCCACAGCAACAAAGAAGGAGACAGAGGCCAAGAACAAGCTCCCTACACTGGAAATTCCCCCCTTGCTAGGTTTCAATGTTTAGTTTGATTAAAACTACCCACGCTGCTTTCAAGATTTCTTTCTGCTGCTGAGCCTGCGGGAAAGTTCCTTAAATCTTGGGGCTTAATAGCTTCTTAAAATTCTGCCATGACATGGGCCATACAGAATCTCATTATATGCTGTGACCAATTGGGAAAATACCTTTTTTTGTTTCCATGAACTTCTCATAACTTTCTGGAAAATCATCCTCTGCCTTGGATTTCTCTACCGGGGGTACAATGGCTTCACCCTCCTCCTCTTCATCTTCATTGAACCACATTTCCTCGTCATCCTCTAAGGTTCTAGCATCTCTACGAAACCTGTTGCTACGTAGTATAGATGGGACACTGTAAAATACAGCAAAAAAAAGGTTCAAAACTTGACACTGGGATTGCAGCAGAACATGCCAAAGCCAGACCATGTGTGGTTGATACAGTATAGAGAAGTTAGCTGAAAATAATCCAGAGTGCATTTATTCACTTATGACATTTGTATCCTGGTCTTCCTCTATCTTGGACAGGTGGAAAAGCCGCACTTCTCAACCTCTCTCCATTTGGTCCACTGGAGCCCACCCACTTTTCTCCACAGATCGGATGTGAGCTGGGCAGCGAGGAAAAGGCCACAGTTCTGGCACTGTTATTAGCAGCACTGGGACACCGATCTTGATCGGGATTGCTGAAGGCAGGGGGGAGACCTTAATCTCACTATCTCCAGCAATTTCGATGCAGTCGCTGTTTCCCTGCTGCTAATAAGAGTGGGAAAACAGTGATTCCATCCCCTGATCTCAGCAGGCAGGGATGGGAGGTTTTAAACTTCTCCATCCCTGCTTGCTGAGGTGTGCGCACGTGCGTGCACATGGCCACGGCTGACAAACCACCCAGCATTACCTTTTGCCCAGCATCCCTGCGGGGGTGCCAAGTACCGCACAAAGCAACCTGGACGGTGCCAGGAAGAGCAGTCTCTCTTTCTGACACCAGCCAAGCCCCCTACTGCCAGCATCCTCGCTGTTATTTCCGATCTGAGATCAGGTATAACAGCAGAGTTTTCTTTGGGGGCATTACCTTGGAGGCCAAACCCTGCCTCCGGAGAAACCCCAGGAGGCTCCAGAGGATGGATGGGCGAGCCTGGTGGGTTGGATTAGACCCACGGATCAGGGGTTCTGCATTCCTAGGGGCATTAGTGCCAGCTCTGCACCAGTGTACCTGGTTGCCCAACTAATCTCTGTTCCCTCCTGCCATGACAAAATCCTAATGTGAGAACTTCACTGAGAGGGAACTTGGGACTCCTCCTCATCCCCTGGAATATTGTCGTAACTTATTAAATGATTTCTATGATGCCCTTCAGCTAGTCAGCTCTCAGGGGACCTTACAAAAATCACAGAATAAAAGATACCAAGATAAAATAAATTCTTCCCAACAAAACTAGTTTCCTCATCTTTGTTTAGAAATCAAGCAATGTGCTTTTCAAAATAAACTAAAAAACAAAACCCCAAGACTCAAAAAGTGTATTGACATATACTTTGGAAAGAGAAATGGATTAAACACAGACATGCCCAAGATAATAAAAATCTATTGCTAAGCACCATGCATTCTCTTCAAGAAAGAGAACACATGGAGCATGTCCCAATATTATCAATAGAAGAAGCAAGACAGTCATGCTTCAGGAAACCCACTAGAGAGGCCACCCAATTGTGCTTTCAGATTTAAATTAAGTTTCAAGAACTGTACCTGTTCAGTTTCTGGCTTTGTCTGTCTTTCTCTTGCTCATATTTTGTCTTTAGTCCTTTGAATGTCTGAACATATTCAATGGATTCAAGTGCCTTATAAAAGTTTTCAACTATATGTGTAGTAAGTGACTTGATATCTTCCTGCATTAAATGCAAAACAAAGTTAATGTTACCTAGCTGGAGAAGATCAGAAACATCAGTATGAGCCTCCCACAGTTAAATCAACTGACAGCTGCTCTGTTACAAGGGAGTAAGATAATTTTAACTCGAAACTTATTTACATGACTGAGCCTGTCTACTCAGGAATACTTTCCTGAAGCATGAAGCCCTGTCTATGCATACAAGAAATTCCAGGTGATTCACCCACACACACTTGTGAGCCACCTGGGGTCTAACAGGTCACTTGGCTATACAGGGAACTTGGTAGGCAAGACCCCTGACACTGCTTGCACAGTCTCTTCTCCTGAAATGAAACACTTAATTTCACAAACACTTCTCCTGAAATGGAAGATTAGAGTCAAGAGTCGTGCCTTTCCCCAAGATTATTTCCCTCTCCCAACTCACAGAAGCTTTTGATGCAGCACTTTAAAAAGCTGGATGCAAACCAAAGGGGCTGCTGTCGGAGGATCAGCAAGAGCGGGCGGTGACCTCACATTGCCACTGGCCTTGTGAAAGCTGCCATCTCTAGGTGACTCTCCGCACACGCCTCATCCAGCAGGGAAAAGGCTGCGGCTCAGCTTTCAGTATAAGCAGTGTTTGCGAGGTGGCTGTTCCTCGCACCAATATCGGGTTGGGAAATTTTCTTATGAAAGCTATGGACCGCTGGGATATCCCTTCCTGGGCGAGGGGAAAAAGTTTTTTCTTGACTTTATTTATTTATTTCATTTCTATACCGCCCAATAGCCGAAGCTCTCTGGGCGGTTCACAAAAATTAAAACCAAACAACACACAATAAAACAATTTAAAATATATAGAACATTAAAACCACAATATAACAATACAACCACAATAAAACCTAGCAGCAGTACAGGAATTTAAAATACAGATTTAAAACAGCAAAGATAAAAATTTAGAAAGCTAAAAAGCTTTCTATAAGTCTGACACATCCCCTCTTTTCCTGAGGATTTAGAAAGAAGTAATAGGTTAAAGACATTAGATCTGTAACGTACCTATGTGACAAAATGGGATTTAAATTCAAATAAGCAAAATTGATTGACTCTTAACACAGACTTTTAGAATCCGTTCTAGTGATCTTAATTTAAATGTGAGTGTGTGCACATAATGTGGTTGTATAAGGGGCTGAAAAAAACTGATGCAGAGCACATGGTGAACATTGCTGATATTCAAGAACATGCAGGAGAAAAACAACCAACAGCATCTGTAGCTTGAACTACTTCAAAAGTAGCACAGCTTTGAAGTCACTGGATGTAACTAACTTTATGAAATCAGTGGAAATAATCTGAACAGGAAAACTTTTCTACAACTTGCTTTGAATCTGAATCACTGGAAAATCATTGTGGGGAGAGAGCAGACACACAGCAGGGAAGGAATGGGTGCAGCATTCTATTCACAGATTGAAAAACTGCATTAGAAACCTGGCTTCAACCATATGACTCTCAAGGCAACTACCCTGTTCAGCTGTTGCAAATATTCCTTTACTTTGGCAGCTGCTAATGGCAGTGCTAGAATTAAACTGTTTTAATCGGGAGTGTTTCCACAGCGAACACAGGCAGTTTTCCCAGCAGGAGAGTACTTTATACCCTGGTTTTTATTCAGAATAGCTCAATCAGTTGTATTCCAGGACATCGTAACATTTGTACAGAAGGTCAGCCAGACTCTTAAGAGCCTGAACACAGAGCAAGCCTCTGGCTCCCATGCATTCAAACCCCATGTGAAACTCCCAGGCCTCTCCTTCAGTAGAAAGCCAGGTCCAACACAGTGTTACGATCATGTCTAGAGGCTGTCCTTTATCTACCTCTGCCTTCGGAGATCATGCAGGTGGTGACTTGTGAGAGGCCTTTCTCGGTCGTGGTGCCACACCTCCAGAATGTTCCCTGTTCCCCCCGAGGCTGATCTGGTACCAAGCCAAATGTCTTTCTAGGACCAAGTCAAGATTTTTTAAAAATTTCCCAGGCACTTGAGCACATCATCAAGCTGGTTCTGATCAATGGTTTTATGTATGCTACTGTTTCTAATGTAGATCTGTTTTATAGTTCTGATTTAACATACTGTTAAGTTTACTTGGTAATTATTTTATTTTTATCTGTTAGCTCTGCTGGGAGTTTTGTAAATGGAAGAAAGGTATCTACAATAAATTAAATAAATTTCATGTTCATCTAGGTTCAGGATCCAGATGAAATTAGAATGATCTGGGGACATACAGGAGACTCAAGCAGATCCCTGGTACCAAGTGAACATGGTATTCACTTTCTGCAAAAGATGAAGGGATAGGGAGTGTGGGCCAAGAAGCCAGGGAATGGGTCCAAGGCTCAGCCTCTTTCATAATGGTCCGTTTTGCATGATCAAAACAAGCCACCACGTTTATTAAGCCACGGTGGCTTGTTTAAGTCAGTGGTGCATGCTGGGCACCATTAGCCTAATTATGTACTTTGGTGCCACCTACTGTGTCATCTGAACCTGGGCAGAATGGCTTCCTTAAGGGGGAAACAACCCTCAAATCACCCATGGCCCGTTGTAGGGTAATCTGAGGGTTGTATCCCCATCATACAAGCCATGCACCCAAGTTTGGATGACACGACAAGCTGTGTCTGGTCAGGTAATTAGGCTAATGGTGCCTCACATGGGCTGCTATTTTAAACAAGCCACCATGGCTTATTTAAACCACTCTGGTTTGTTTGATCATGCGAACTGGCCCGCTGATCTGATCTGCACTATCACCGAAGCCCACCATGGCTTATTTAATCCAAGATGAGCCACAGAACCCGCAGGAGCCAGACTGCCTATTCAAGCCCCAGCTGCAGCTTGTCATGTTATTCAAAACTGAGTGGCAATAAGCCATGGTCTCTTTTGTGGTTATTTGTGGGCTCTTTTAACCATCAAACAACCCCTGCTGCCTGAGTTCAGATGACCAACAAACTATGGCAGCCCCCCAGCGGGAGCTGAATATTCAAAACGGCTGTCTGCCCACACCACAACCCACCGTTGCGTACATAACCCATGGTGGGCTGTGGTGATCATGCAAACCGCCCCACTGTATTCAAGCACAATAGCAGACTTAGAGAAAAGGCACCTCCCCATTGTGGTGTCATTTCTTTTCTATTTTGCTTTTTATACACTTAATACACAAGACCTTTAGGCATTTAGTATTAAGATCTAAAATCCCTTTATGCTTTAAAAGTTTACTTTAGATAAAACTAAGAAACACCATCACACAAAACTTACCACTCGGATGAATTCAAAAAGTTCAATGACTGCTGAATTCAGGAGATTGTACCTAGTTCCATTATCCAAAAGAGCATTTATGACTGGCTCAAATAAGTTTCCTTTGGTGATATAACGGTTATAAAATTCATCTTTTAGTCCAATTATTCTCCTCATGAAACGAAGAGCACCTGCAACGATAACAAGCATTTCAGGAATGTCCTTTCTTGTTCTCGAAAGCTCATATATAACAGCCTTATGCCAAACTATTTGCATTTGACCGTTTACATAGCGTGAAAGGATTGGTCCACTTTAATGCCCAGCAGCAAAAAGTTTGCACAAGGGTACATTTAACCAGGAGTCTACACATATGGTCACCATGGTGATCAAGAATTTAATTCTTGCAATCAGAATTGGGCTGCAGCCTCCAGCCAGGAGAAGCCACAGCACTTTGCCTTTCCCTTTTGTAATACTGCTAGCGTTTTCCCTATTTGTAACTAACTACACTGCCAGACCAGCTTCTCCTACTGTGTCCCTAATTCTGCCATGTTCCACAGTCCTCCGACTGAAAAAGAGCTGGCAGCAGCATCAGTTGGGTGTAATTCCTATTTCTCCACATACCTTAATCTGCTACCCCCCTGTGCCGCCTCCACCTCAGGAAAGCCCTACTCCTGTCCCTACAGCTCTTTCCTAGCCAGTGCCCGATACAGAGGAGTGTGCTTGTAAGCTGGCCCATCGTTCATGCCTCAAAATGGTGCTGGAAAACTGGATTTTATAAAACAGTAAAATGAAGAGCCTGCCTATATCCAGAGCTGGACAGCTGTGTGTATGTGTGTGTATATGGATTTTAATTGTTGGTGGATGGGATTTGGGAAAGCCAGGACTGCTTTTCGGGGGAGCGAGTTTCTGCTCTTTGATTACATAAGGAACATTGCACGGGGAGGGAAAGAGGCAGTGTTTAATTTCTAGAAAGGTATGCAGGGACCCCAGTTGTCAGGGAATAATGTCATCCCCTTCCATCCTATGTGGGGAGGAGGCAGGCTTCACTGGCTCCCTGGAAAGGGAGACTCTGCACATTCCCAGAGGAGCTTTTAGTATACTGGCTACTGGAAATGACTGTTGGCTACCAAGCCCAGATACAATTTCTGGACTTAACTTATTTGCATTATTTGTGCGGAAGCAAACGTGGAGCAGAAAAGCACCGGAAACTTGTCCTGTATGAGTTACAGTAAAATGAACAGGAACTGACCAAGAATATCCACTACTCTTGGGCCAGTTTCAAATGCAATGGAATCTGCACAGGAGAGGCTTCCAAGGCGTTCTTCAAGATAGTCCAGGCCGTGCAGCACTGGATTTGGATGTAGGAAACTGGGAGAATGAGCATCTAAATGGCAAATGCAGTTCAGCGTAAGCAAGTGTAAAGTGATGCATGCTGGGGCAAAAAATCCCAACTTCAAATATAAGCTGATGGGATCTGAGCTAGTGGTGACTGACCAAGAAAGAGATCTTGGGGTTGTGGTGGGCACCTCAATGAAAATGTCAACCCAGTGTGCAGCCACTGTAAAAAAAAGGCAAGCTCCATGTAAGCATAATCAGAAAAGGAATTGAGAACAAAACTGCAGATATCATACTGCCCCTATACAAATCTATGGTGTGGCCACACTTAGAATACTGTGTACCGTTCTGGTCAACGCACCTAAGAAAAGATATTGTAGAGATGGAAAAAGTGCAGAAAAGGGCAACAAAATGATCAAGGGGCTGGAGCATCTCCCCATGAGAGAAGGTTACAACAGCTGGGATTGTTTAGCTTGGAAAAAAGCAGGGTAAGGGCAGACATGCTAGAGGTGTACAAAATTATGCATGGTGTAGAGAATGTGAAAAGGGAGACATTTTTCTCCCTCTCTAATAATACTAGAACCCAGGGTCATCGCATGAAGCTGATTGGTGGGAGATTCAGGACAGATAAAAGGAAGTACTTCTTCACACAGCGCATAGTTAAACTATGGAACTCGCTACCACAGGGTGTAGTGACGGCCAGCAATTTGGATGGCTTTAAAAGGGGGTGGACAAATTCCTGAAGGAAAAGGCTATCAATGGCTATTACTCTTCATGGCTATGCGCTACCTCCAGAACCAGAGGCAGTGAGCCTATGTACACCAGTTGCTGGGGAACATGGGTGGGAGGGTGCTGCTGCGCTCATGTCCTGCTTGGGGGTTCCTGG
Source organism: Heloderma suspectum (assembly GCF_057233095.1). NCBI lineage: Eukaryota > Metazoa > Chordata > Lepidosauria > Squamata > Helodermatidae > Heloderma > Heloderma suspectum. The sequence goes on from NC_139458.1 coordinate 425,427,305, forward strand.
TTGGCCACTATGTGAACAGAATGCTGCATTAGATGGACCCCTGGTCTGTTCAGCATGGCTCTTCTTATGTTCTTATGAACTCTGTTCACCTATGAAGTTGACCACGGATTGGCCCTGTGTGTGTAGGCTTTTGTTCCTCACAGGACTGCTGCGAGACTAAACTGCATTTTGAGATGCTTGTAGAAAGGGCAAGGCACATGTAACATAATTTGAGCCAGATGTTTTGCTGAACCAAGGCACCAACTGGAAAATATTCAATTCTTCTCTCAGAATGTGCTTTGTAGCACAGTTTTGATTGAAATGAGGTCAGGTATGACAATATTCTCACAATGCTGGTCTGAAGCTACCACAACAAACATTCTGAAAAGAAACTGTGCACATTTGCACATTTTCTCTCTTTTTATATAACTTATTCTGGTTCTGCTGATCACAGTAAGGAACAAGGAGACAGCTCCACCTTTTGACTACTGAAAATCTTACTAAAAACCTTCTTTGGTTTCTGAGATTTTACCAGGCATTGTTCACACACATTGGAGTCTCTCTCCACACTGTAAAGTCTAGTTTCTAGACATCTGGGGCCTTGCCCCAAGAAGCGTGACATCACCGCTACCTGCTGTGATTGCATGGGGAACCAGCAGTGCTGGTTGAGATGGGTGGATCCTATCCTAGAAACTAGCTTTAAAAAAAAAAAAGGAGCTGCAGAAATTCTCAGGAAATATTGGGTACCACATTCTGCAGCTTTTCTGTGCTCCCTCCAAAATTCTATCACATGCAGAAGTCCTGATTGCATCTTTCTTCTATCCATACATATCCATCACAAGATGGATACCAATCAACAGACTACAAAGAGCAACTGTACATATCTAGAGTAGAACATCTGACTTGCTACTTACATAGTGCCAAAAAGGTGTGTTTTGAATTCATCAAGACTAAAACTCTTCTCAGCAAATCCTTGTTCATAATATAGTTCTTGATGTGATATGTGTGGTGTTCCACACAAAAAGTGAGCAGCTCCAAAATTAAGGCAAGCAGCTGTGCTGTTTGATAGTTGTCTGCAAAATAAACAAAACTCATTTAGATACAAAGACCCCATTTTGCAAACACCAGAGAAGTATTAGCCTAGGAGCAAGACTTTTCCCAAGCCAGACATGCCATCTTCTGTGGAGCAAACTGGAGACCAAGAACCCTGAACAAATCTTTGCAAAGCATGAGCTGGGGCCCCAGGCCTAGCAACATTTTATTGAAAACATTTTTCCCCACCTCTCTCGCTATTTAAGGCACCCTATTAACACAAATGTATAGCATGACCATCAGCTGCTGATGAAGGAGCCACATATTTCTCCTGAAAGGCACAGGAGTGTTTCTCCAAGGTCTCCTGGTAGATGGTCTTGCCAGTGGCCACATCACATCAAACATTCGGAGATTTGTTAAAAGCCAATGTAAAAACTGGCTTTGTTGACCACAAGGTAACTAATTTTGCACAACCATTTATGGGCTGCATTCAGACGTGACATTCTCCAATCCTCGACACTATGAAGAATTGGGAATGAGCTGTACGTGCATTTGCAATCCTGATTTGTAGGGACTGCTCATATCAGTTTGCCAGTTTAGGTGTCACAACTATGGTTTGTCAAACCAAGAAGTGTTTTATTCAAGCCAGATGTGTGAGGAAGCAACACACACACAAGGCTTGTCCCATCAGTGAACATGATGTCTGAGTGCAGCCGCCTTCCTGTGAACTCAGAACTTGATTTTCCATTTTATTCAGGGTGATGCAGTTGTGTCTTGAATACTTCAAAATGTGGCAAGTGTGTATGCGAGTTGTTCAGAGCATTCAGAAGATGACTGGGCCACAAACTGCCTAGGAAAGCCAGCTCCTGCAACTTCACCACATGAAAAAGTGTCATGGAAACAGATCAGGCCACTATTTTTTCTGCTTTGACTGACAACATCTTCAATCAACATTTATTGATGGTGGTTATAAAGAATACCAGTCCAATCCCGTAAGTACTCTGCCCTTAAGAGCACTGCTTCCTGTAGTGGTCTCCTCCCCACCTCTTCCCTCCCCAAGGCAGCCCTGCATCGCCACACAAGGGGCCAGGTGTGGTTCTGCTGGGGACAAAACCCTACCAGCCACATTATGTAGAATCCTAGGGGCTCTTCAACCCTGGCCCCTCTCCAAATATCTTTTTTTTTTTTTGTAGTGAGTAATCTCACCATAGTGCTGGATGTTGCCATAGCTCAGTGGTTGAGCAAATGCGTGGCATGCAGAAGGTCCCAGGTTCAATGCCTGGCATCTCGAGTTAGGGCAAGGAAAGAACCCTGCCTGAAAGCCTAGAGAGCCACTGCTAGCCAGTGTCAACAATACTGGGCTAGATGGACCAATGGTCTGATGCAGTATAAGGCAGGTTCCTATGACCCACTCATGAAGAACAGGATTCTGCTATGGCAGCTGTTTGCACCAGTACACCTGGAACAGCTTCAAAGAATCAGGTTCTGTGTCTTTCACATCTACACCACAAATTTAAAATGGTTTGTTATTGCCTCTCCCAACAGACTGCTGGGAATTGTAGTTCTGAGAGGGACATGTAAGAATCTCCCATAGAAACATTTCAGAACCTTACCAAACTACAATTCCCACAATTTTTCAGGGAAGTCACGATAGCTGAAGTGGTATGAAGAAGGTATCATTTTGCAGTGTAACAGCTAGGGAGCCTAATGAACCCTCCCCCCGCCCACATACATACATTCTAATATGGGTTCAAAGGTTGAAAATTTCAACCTTCGGATTTACCACCTCATCCAAACAATACAAGGGCAGGGTTTTCTAAAAAAATAAAATCCAAATTCTAATATAATATGAGTCCATCTAATATAAAAGCTGTACTCATATTACACCATTTCAGTTAGTGACATTTTGTGTAACTGTGGGCTAATTCTCTCCCCCTGGCTAGAAGGAAGCAGAAGCTGTCAATCTAAGTTTCTCAGGAAAGGATATTTCCATCTATACATTACAATTCAATTACATGTTTAAGGAAATATTACACAGAAAGACTTCTACCTACCTGGGCAAATTGTGTTACTCTTGTTGCTTCCAACCACAGCATCTTGCAAAAAGTGAAAAGATTTAACACAGTGAATTGCCTACTTACAATGTGGTACACAGAATATGTTCCAAGACAAGTATACATTGTATTTCAGGGCTGGGCAACATCTGATCCAGTCATGCACCAGAACAAGCCCATCCATCAGTTTGGTGTCACAGCATCAGAGGCCCACCCAGTTTTGTCTGTAACTTCACTACAGACATGCATAAAATGGTAAGAGTGTGTAACAAACAACAGGCATGCAAGTTAGCCCCACGGTCAGGGACAAGTTAGTAAAATGCTACAACTCCCAAACTGAGAGAACCACTTAAGTTACATTTAAAGACATGGATTCATTTTGGTGAGGAATCTCTGTGCCTCAAGATCAGCAGCCTGGTTCCCCACTTCATGAACAAACCTTCACAAGCCTTGGGCTTGCATGCTCCCTTGTTCCCCTACTCCTCTTTTGAGCCCACAGGGAGGAGAAGCTTTCATTTTTAAACTAATCACAGTTCCCTTTGATGTCTGAAAACAGGGAACTATGATTTGTTTCGACCATGATTAATAAGAACAAGCCAGGATCAAACCATGGTTTCAGATCCTGCCTTGTTCTCAAACTACAGCTCCTCAAGTCTGGATGTCAAATGGAACTGTAGTTGATTTAAATTTGGAAGCTTCTCCTTCTCAAGGGCTTGAAAAGAGGAGAAGGGAGAGCACACAAGTCCAGGCTCATTCATGTTTGAACTGGGCCAGTGTGTAAGGTGAAGACAATAGATACACTTTCTCAAGACACACATTTAAGCAGGCTCTCTTACTTTCTGGGATTTTTTTATAAAGCAGCTCAGAAACTAGGCACTTAAACAAAACATTACAACACTTTTCGGTGTAAAATTTGATGATTTGTAGTTGCCATAGAAAATGCTTGTGGAAAATTCTTGCGCGCGCAGACACTGGACAGGTTCACATGATCACAGAGGGAAAGTATGCCACGGTGGCTTATTTTCCCTCCCTGCGTGTGCTAGTTGCAAGCCGCCTAATTAGCATAATTACCCTTGCCCAGTGTGGGTTACTGTGATGTCTGAACCTGGAGAAGGTGGCTGGCTGGGGTGGCTTACAAACCACCCTGAAACCCTAGAATAAGTCATAGGTTTCAGGGTGGTTTATAAACCACCCCAGCCACCCATCCTTGCCAAGTTTGGACATCACAACAACCCACGCCTGGCGAGGGTAATCATGTTAATTAGGCAGCTCATGACCAATGCACAGTAGGAGGGAAAATAAACACGCTGGCTTATTTTCCCTCCGTGATCATGCAAATTCGGTCACAGTGTCAAATATCTGAACTCAATTGTCGCTGCACTCAAAAGAATCGTCAGGACACTGGGACTCCATGGTTGTTTCAGAATTAGATTTTGGAGATTCAGACCCACAAGCCTGGAAGAAGAACTGGGTAGTAACAAGCCACATGCTGTTATTTTCACAGTGTCTTAATACCTCAATTAAGCAATACTATGTGCCTGCTCCACCCCATAGCATCTTTTGCATGCCATCAACAAAGCTAGTTTTTCAAGGAATAGCATGTGGTTAACACTTTAAACGTCACTATAACACTTGGTGCTATGATCTGGGTTTTTCCTTGTCTTAAAAAAGGTACCCTGTTTTACTGAATCATATCACTCTAGCAATATGTCTTTGACTCCTATTTCTGGGTTAGTTTCAGATACAAAATGTGGACAGTATCAGCATCTAAAATTCAGGGATAGAAAGAGCTACTGAAAGAACACAACTCTCACTACTTGGTAGTGGGTGAAAACGAGAACCTGTAAAATCTCTAATTGTACAACAGTATTCCATCTGACAACCCACAACCCACTAGCTGCATTCCAGTGCAACATTAAACCAGAATTTAGCACTACAGGAACAAGCCTATGCACGCCCCATCTGGCATGGTCATTAGAAGACTGGAAGTGTCTGCTGTTATTTTCAACTAACCACAGTTATTTCTTTTGAATTGAGAACTGTGGCTACTGTTATGGTTTAGGGAAATGAGGCCAGGTTCATACACCACAGTTTGAAGTGGGTTTCTTTCCCTAAACTATAGTTAAGCGCAGTTTGTCTCAGTTCAGACATAAGCAAATGTTTTTAGTTGAAAACAGAAGAGACAACTCGTATGTTCTCCTCACAGCTCAATTAGAAGAAGAGGGGGGAAGCGCATGAGCCCTGAGGCTTGGGCATGTAATACTAAACCATAGTTTAGCGTTAATGTGTGAAGGCCATAATCTTCTTCCATCAGTCTTCTGCAAATCAAAAAGCAGCACAGGTTTATACAACTAGGGCAAGAAAACATGCATGGTCTTGATACAAATCAACCAATTCACAGAACACAACAAAAACACAGCCCTCTTGCAAATTTCAGCAAATACTGCCATGAATCCTGAATCTGAAAGGTAGATAGAGGACAATGTAGAAAAGTATCTGGTCTTACCTTTGTCACTTTTGTCCTCTGATGTATTTGCCAGAAGAGGAGCAGTGAGGACATGCATACAATGGTTGTAGAAAAAATTGAGAAATTCACTTTTCTCAGTTTTCTGAAACACAAAATACTAGGTATATTAGCAAGTACTATAAGAGCATGTGAACTCACGCAGCTCACAAATATAAACAAACCAACAGACAGAAAACAATGATGTTGTATTCAATACCTACAAAATATATACCTAGAAGAGTTGAAAGACACCATGCTCCCCTTCTGTAAAATCTGTATGCCCCTACCTTGAGTCGAGGTGGTTGGCAAGCAGAGTTCAGGCAATCTCACCAGCAGCATCTCAGTTATGGAACTCCCTCCCTGTATCTGTCTGCATGGAATGCAACCTTGATTTTCAGGCACCCAGATAAACATTTTTTTTTAATTTTCCCAGGTGTTAGATGGTTCCAGTTTTCAGTGGTTTAAAGATTTTAAATGGCTCTTGAGGAAGTGGCTGCTGCTAAATGAATTGTTTTCCTTTTTAAAATAAAAAGGAATTATCTTCCTTTTAAAATTGTTTTATTGATAGCAGTTTTAAAATGTGCTGTAAGCGAAATTCTGAACTGGATAATGCAAGGCAGGATTGCAATATTTTAAGTAATAATAATAATGGGTGAAATCCCTTAGTGTCCGTTTGCCAATGGAATAGATGCTGTTGGTGAATTCCCTCTCCTCACTGCACACCCCCAAAATCTGTTCCAGAGGGCTGGGGGATCTTCCATGTCAGATTTGAAGCAGGATTGGAGGAAAGGAAGGGGAAATCCTGTTGGATGAGCAGAAGTCTGCTCATGTGACATTCCATGTCACTCAATGCATGCATACAACATAAGCATTAACACAACTATAATTTTAAAATGGCTACTAAAAATGTCACATACTTATATGTTGCACACAGAGTACTGGCTTTATTACATTCTCTCCTGCCCAGTCACAATGGCACAGGGAAGGTGCAACATATCCTGATCTTATCCCCCAACCACCTTGTGAAGTAGCAGATTAACAGATAGCAACTTTTCTAGCTGCTAAGCTTCACATCTTGAGGGAGAACATGAACTTGGGCCTTTAAGTTAAAACCCCAAACTCTTTCTATGGCACCACACTGGAATGCAATATTTTATATTTCTACTATGTACACACATGCTCCCAGTCATTTTGTTTGCAATGGTGTCATCCATGCCCCCCACACCCATAGTGTTATGATGCCTTTCAATTTCCTGGGAAGCAGTCACTGTAGCAGAACTCATCATTTGATCTAAGGGTGGGTGACAGCCACACCCCCACCTGACCAAACACAGAAATCAAGCATCTGTCATTTTTCTACAGGAAGGTAATATCTGAACTCAACACAAAATGGTGTGTAATGACTAAAGCTCCATGCATGTGAAAAGCCATACACATGGACTGCAGACATCATGCTGTAGGAACCATGTTTGAGAAGTACAAGTACCACTCCAGCTTCACGGATGACTGGTGGATACTTTTTTTAAAAAAGAAAAAAACATACTTCAAAGTATATTTGCCAGAAATACAAAGGCACTGTACATTTTATAAATAGCACAGAAGTTATAAAGTGTGCCAAAAGACAAGTAGATTTTATTCAACATGTTTCTTAGACAGTAAAGTTTCTTTACCCCTTTCCATTTTCTTACATTAGCTGTGGCCAACATGTTCTCAGGATCGATTAGAGTACGCAAGAGCCCCATTAACTGAACAGCACCCCCAAGCTCGGGGTCAGTGTCACAGATCATTTGCTCAATGACTACGTTTATGAGGAGGATATCCTGGAATAAAGACAAATTAAGACATTCTATTTTCAGAAATTTAACAAAAGTAGATCTCTCCTGACAATAAAAGTGCTATAACATTTCTTGGCTTCACTACTCTTTCAGGGTACCAATTACTTAGCTGGTGAATATAACCACCTTTCTTGGTGAAGATTTCCTCTTGATAAAAAGTTTTCATCATTATAATCTTATAGTTCTCAAATATGTTCGCACCCATTAATCTGTTTTATTGCTATGCATCCTGCCTGAGATTTTAACCATTTGTTATGCAGCAATTTTGAAGACTGTGACCTGGTTCGCATGTAATGGCAATTCATGGGCTGTTTAATTTATGAATTGTTGTGGCTGTGTGAGAGCGTGCGCATGCGCTGCTTCCACTTTGCATCTGGTTTCATTAACAAACCATGGGTTCAAACTTGAGGCTGTTTGTCGCTCAATAACCCAGAGTTCCGGGTTTGGAAGTCGTATTTCAGGGTGCACACCTGGGTTGTTGATGAAACTGGTTCCAAAGCGCAAGTGGTGAGAGTGCATGGGGCAGAGTGCTCACTCGCTTTTATGCAGCCATGACTAGCTATGGTTTGTTTAACCTATAGTTAGTCATTATGTGTGAACTGGACCTTTATGTCAAAGAAGCCATGTGGCCTCAATGAACACTCTACTAATGTAAGTGGTCAATGGTCAACTTAGTAGGCCCAACATGACCTACCTAGATGTGAATGCACAATAAAACTCCAAGTTACCTAAGTCCCGCTTCTAGGGCTTGCATAAGAGAAAACAGAGAGCCTTATAAAAGGTGAGTGCTAAACTACTGGGACCATCTCTCTTTAGCTCCTGTTTCTGCTTTGAGATTTGCAGACAGATTGCTATTACTTTTGTCATTTACAATTCAGGGAGGAAAATATACATAAATTGAAAGTATTCAGGGTCAAAATGGCACACATACTCAAGGCAGCAAAGCTCCAGACCAGGACCTACAGACCACTGTTTGAACTCTTTGCACCCTTCAAACCCATGGTTTGAAACTGGCATGTTTAGCAAATGACCAGAATTTTAACCCGAGATCCCTGGTTCAAATGCAGTGCTAATCTGGGGTTCTTTAAATGTGAAACTAAACTCTACCAAGGTCACCCTCCCAGCTACATGGGCAAAAGGACAGGAGAGCCTGCAAGCCTAACACTTTGCTTAGGCTTTTTCAGGCTCGTCCACATAGTGCTACACCATGGTTTAACATTATGTGTGAACTGGCACCAGATATTATTGCAATCTCATCATCAATATCTCTAATTTCTTTTCCCTCTACCTGACTAGTACAGTAATAACTGAGGCATCTCTCATGTCAGCCAAAATTATTGTTCAGAATACAAGTCTATGTTCTCAGACTTACACTTGGGGTGGGGTGGGGTGAGAAGTGCCATCTATTAAAGAAAACTAACATTTTGGATTGATAGAATAAGGGCCTTGATTCTACGAATGGCTACTGTCTTTATATATGTAACCATATCATGGAGGCATGCTGCATCTTTCTTACATCATCACTCTGCTGGGCTTCTTGCATTACAAATTCTCGGACCATGGATGGACTGAATTCTACCAGATAAGAAAATATATCTGTAGCAGCAGACCTAACTTGCAAATCATCCATGCCCTGAAATGAAAATCAAATCAGTGAAAAAGAAGCATTTCAGATGCAGTAATGTTGTACAAAGAAAATCAAATGCAGTGAAGTTTTGATTTCAAATATGCAAAAAGCCAATAACTCTATTTCTATATGATATGAAAGCACTTCACATAATCTTTGAGTCTAAGGCTATCTGTAAACCTGGTAGCCATGATCTGGACAACTGTGTTTTTTTTTCTTTTTCTAATTTCCCTATTAAAAAATAAAGAAGTCCAACTTTACTATTTTAAGTTCAGGTTGCTATGCTACATGCAATTTGTGACTATTAGAGAAGACAACTTAAAGGTCAAAGATTAGAAAATGTTCCTCTACATGTCAGATACTTTAAGGTTAACATTAAACATTCCCCACCTAGTATTACACACACATACACACACTTCTTACAATTTCAAACAAGAAAGAAGTTCAGTGATTACACAATGAGGGTCATAGTCCAGATCCCAGATGTATATTTAAATGAGCTAGGAAATATGCAGATAACTATGAATTCTATCTTTTTCAAATGCTCTGTATGCCTCAGAGAGTGGTGTTAGTATCTGTAAATCTATAGAAGATTTAAAATCCTCCATTAAAACAAACTATTGAGATGCCTCAAGTCTTGCCTCGAGTTTAACTTACCATTACTATTTCAAGAGCAGGAAGAATTCCTAACTTTGCCAAAGTCTTGAAAAACGTATCTCTGTTCTGAGGTTGTAATGTTTGAGAAAAAGCACAGAACTCCTTGAAGAAGTTAACCTGCAAGAGACAACAGAAACATTAAATACCAGCACACCAAATACAACACTAATGCAGCTACTGATGTCAAAGACTCTGAATTTTACTCAACAGAAAAAACGCATGTTTTTTCAGGGAATGAAGGTAATAGAAGCAACAAAATAGTATAATCTCCTTTCCTTTAACTCCCTCTTCCCCAACTCCTCTTGAATATACTTAGGACCAACTAGGTGAATAAGCACAGGTCCTATGGGTTGTATCCAATGGTGTCTGCCTGCCTGTGGAATGGACTCCACTGGTAGAACTGATCCCTCCCCTTCCTGCTCTGGAGGGTTGGGGGCCCTTCCAGAAAAGATCTGGGGAGAACACAGGGGACTGGAGGAGGAGGGGAAGGGAAATCCATATTGTGTGAGTGGAAGTCTGCCCCCTGTAACATTGGATGTAGACTATACAACAAAGACCTTTTATGTTCTTCATGTTGTAATATGCCATGGAGTTTTAAAATGTGGTGGAATCTTACTTCTTCCAACATCTTAAAATATATTAAGTATTAACAGATTAAGCTACAGAACTGCCTTACATGTGCAATGAAACACTGAGAGGGGTACCCCAGTATAAAGAGAGAGAGAGAGAGAGAGAGAGAGAGAGAGAGAGCGAGAGAGCGCGGAAAAGTGCCTGGAACATTTTTAATGTCTTCACTGATGAAGAGATCTGGAGATCTTGAAAGCCTGCACATTTTTAATGATCTTTTGGTTGGCCTAATAAAGGTATTACTCTAATATAGATTTTGGAATTTTTCTTATGGTCAACACAGCTACCTTTGCTTTTTTGTGTGTGACCTGGAGAATACTGAGTTTAGCCATTCTACAGTGGGACTCTACACCAGAGGAAGAGGATTTTACACCAACTGAAGCTGTGACCTTATTCTCTGAGGGTTCTCCTCTCCAGCTACTAGATTAAGTTACCCCATTCAATTGACTTTTTTTTTTTTTTTACCTAGTACAGCATCTAAAATTACCTCCAGATTTGTTAAACGCTGTTGTTCAGGCAGGCATTTGGGGTGGGTTAGGGTATTTTAGAAAATGTTTTTATTGTAGAATTTTATTGTTTTAAACTGTTTTTATTGTATGTTGTACATCGCCCAGAGTGGCTGGGTGACCAGCCAGATGGGCGATCAATCAATTTAATAATAAATAAATAAATAAATAAAAAGACGGCCTAGTATCTTTCTGTGATCCACAGGTGAAAGTGTGCACTTCACTCTGGTTAGAAACATGTCTGAGTAATAGCTGGAGTTTATATTTCCAAAATTGAGTATCCAACATTTTTCCCTTTCTGGATCCTAGTAACACTAGGGGCAGCTCCAGGTCCAGCCTGTAACCATTACATGACCCGCAGAGCCTAATTTGAATCCCTACAGACCTCTCCTTCCTCACTTCACCTTGGGACTCTGAACATGCAGATACTGACCATGTTCAGATGTCACTTTAAGCCATGGCTCACAGTAAGTTACTCACAGTAGCTTCATTTTGAAATAGTCCACGATGCCCCACCACACAGGAAGGCTAATAAACTACTGTGAGTAGCTTATTAAGCTACTGTGCGTAATCTGAGTCATCCCCCTGCCCCTTTGTCCTGCTGCCATTCTCCTGCCCAAGCAGTGGCACTGTTTCACCCACTGACAAATGACTGAAAATCCCAGGTGACTCACAAAGGAGCCTCCCCCAGTCAGGAGGAACATGATGCACCATCAAAACCCTGCATGATTATTCAAAAAGGAATGAAAATCCTGTGTGCATCAAAAAGGGGGTGGCAGCTATAAAACCTTGGAGGTTTGCAGGATCGGGACCAATCTTCATACACAGCCTCCACTAGTCAAGAGGCACCAATCCACCATCAAATCCCTGCACAATTACTCCAGAGATGCGACAGTCCTGAGTGCACCAAAAAGGAGGTGGTGGCTATAAAACCTTGGGGGTTTGCAGGACTAGGACCACACCTCATACAGAGCTGTAGCGCTCCTTTGCTCAAGTGCTATCTCGCTAAAGTGGAATTACACATTTTTCGCCATAGACATTACTGGCATAGAGGCTTTAATGTGTTCCCAATACGGCAATTGCGCAAAAGTGCAAAGAATAAATAAAATTTTAAAAAGAGGAACAGAGGCAATTGCGGAATAGGGGAAAATGGGGGAATAGGGGAAAAACATGCTCGCTTTTCGCTCCATCCCAGCAAACTGTCAGGGAGTTTCCATTACACAGACAACTCCCATGAAAAACAGAGTGATGGCAATGATCTGAACAACTCTTGCCGCCCGACTCTGTAGGCAAGCAAAATAACCCATGATGCCTGACAGACGCCATGATAACCTACCGTGGGTTACCGTAGTAACCCCTACTTCAGACCGTGGGTTATCAGGGTGGGTTATTTTGGCCAAATAAGCCAACGTGGGTTAAAAAAATCCCCGACAGACAGCACGATAACCCATAACAGGTTAAATAAGCCATCGTGGCTTATGTAACCCATTGTGGGTTATCTTGTCATCCGAACCCAGTCACTGTGAATTCATCATCATGTTGCATTCCCCCTGTCCCCTATCTGCCCCATCTTGCCCCTATAAAAATATCTTGCCTGATGAAAAGATCTGGTGATCTCAAAAGCTTGCACATTTTTTGTGATCTTTTGGTGGCCTAATAAAGATATTATATGGATTTACACTAATATGGATTTTGGAAAGAGAAAGTGCACCTCAGCGGTTTAATGGTAGGAACACTATAACGTAAAAAACATCCAAGTGACAGGTTTGGCTTATTAACATTTTAGTGTGCATTTAAAAAACATCGGTGTACCTTTAAATAACAGTGTGAAGGGGACATTTGAGTGCTTTTGTTCTGGTTTATTGTGCTCTCCTGCTGTACATTAGTTTGTAGTACAGAGTTGCATAGATGCAGTACAGCCATGCTTACATACCCAAATATTTAATTAAATTGGATAACGTGCCCCACTTCACAGACATCTTATAATTGTCACACTAGCAAAAACATCTTAAAAACAAACAGAAATTATAGTGGTAGTGCATGTGGAGGGTTGAAGGATACATAGCTTTCCTGAGTCAAAATCACTCAAACCAGACTTACCAGTTCACGCCTTTTGTCATCATCAGTAGCTTCATCAGTTAGTTGTGCAAAAACTTCAGACAAAAACTTTTCGTCTTCCTGTAGGATACAGTAATTGTTACATCATCATGACACCAATATCTTTACTTTTATAGCTGTAATATAAAATCAGGTTCTGTAATCTTGCAACCGATTCAATGACCTGGTTCATACATAACGACAACCCTGAGAGTGACCTGGTTCACATGTAACAACAACTCAGAGTACAGTTTGGGTATGGACTGAGCAGAGGTTGTCATTGAATCATGGGTTGTCATTACACGTGAACCCTGCACAATGATTTAACTATGAGTTGTTAACCATGAACAACCCCAAAATTCACAACCCAACAACAAATTTGGCTACTCCAGGGAGTAGGGGATTACTTCTCTCTTAGGTCCCATTACTCCAAGCTGTTTCAGTAAAAGAAAGGAGGTGAAAGCCAAGGAGGACTAATTCAACCCCTTCTTCAATAAAGTGTGTGATCTGAACGTATGAGGCTCAGTTCAGATCTACATGATCTCCAAGTACGACATCTTAGCAGCAGTGCTTTAGGGTGCAAAAAAGATGCACCTAAGGCTCCAGAGCAATATGTGCACAGAACAGATAGCTTTGGATGACTCAGTAAATCAACACTATCCCACACATTTACATTTTTGCTATAGACTGTCTCAAGTACTGGTCTGAAAAACTGTTTACTTGCCGTTACACCTTCACTTTAAAGGGATTTAGAAGTCAAACACCCACAGTTTTAAGTCTCATTCTTTTCGGAAATCTCTACTCAGTAGTGGATAAGAATACTTTGTCACCTGTGAGTGCAACAGAGTAATTCAGGCAAAACTTTGTTCAAGTAAGAAATTTAGGTATGAGTTTAGGTGTTTCCTAACACATTCAAGTTTAAAGACAGTTGCAGGTCCAAAAGTTAACCTCCTAATGCTAGACTCATTCTCAATTGGTGTATCAAAACTCAAAAGTGTAAAAAAAAACTAGTAAGTTCTATTATCTTAAACCTCTCGATAGCTTTCTAGCATTAACCACCACATTTTTAAGAGCATGACTATGGAAGGATTATACAATACAGATTTAGTGAACTGATAGAAGGAAGCAGCAGGCACAGTGCAAGACAGCCCCAGCCTCTTTACAACCCTAGCCCTTAAATGAAGTTAAGGGTTATTAACATGTCATAAAAATAGTAGGTATTAACCCCTCCAATTCCCTCATAAAGTATCAAGCTTTCCCAACTCTGAAAACACATAGTTTTCACATAGACTCTATGTGAAAACACATAGAGAAAACACTCTGCTACTGTTTACAAGTTTCCACCTCTCTGGAAACGGTTCAATTGTACTTAAGTCAAAACACAGATGCAACAACAGTTCAGACCTGGGAGTGGATAAACACAAATGGGTCACAAAGCCATTTCCTGCTTCCCGCCATCCTATTTCCAAAATGGCGCACAATCTCATCCATGTCTGCCCCAACAGTAGAGTTTATGTGCTATTTTTAGTGTTTTGTCCAACACTCAGAATGTGTCATTATGAAAACTGACATGATGAACAGTCAGAAGCTAGTGGGCCGCCTTTCTAAGTTACCCCCTTCCCAACAATTAATGATTGTGTCACAAATAGTCATCCAAATAACTGTGTAGCCTGGAGCTTCCAGATGGCGGCCATATGGCTGAAGGACTGTACACTGTGGCTCCCCCACATTTTAGAGAGTAATATTACATTTATGCTGATATTTTCAGTGAAGTAATTTTCAAGGTACAAGGCTGTTCTCTTTGTTTCTTTTTGACCACGTGGTTGAGAATGTAACTAACACTTCTTTTGCATGGGGAATGGTTAATTGTGTGCCATAGTTTCTACACCTCTTGTTTCTAATATTGTAATAGAGAAAGACAAGATGTACCCTCTTCATAAGTATTCCATCGTATCAAGTGGAAGCAACTGGTTAGGCATTCCATTTGAATATAAAACTGTATCAGCCTTGTTATTAAGCCCCCCAAAGTTAAGAGGGCCCCCCTAAAGAACAGGTTAGAAGCGTGGCAAGCTGGTGAAAGAGGAACAGAGTGCTGTGTTTCTCCTTTGCTAGTATGCTACTTTTCCATGCTGGCTGAATGGAAGCTAAATGAACTGGTGAAGAAGGAACAGTTCACTCTGTCCCTCCTTCTCCAGCCCACTCACTTGTCTGGAGGATATTCCATATGCTTGCCTGTGTGGATCTGGTGACCAGGCAAGGCATTAAATAGAAGAACAAATTATATCTTGAGAACTATGTTCACTTTATAGAATCATAGATTATCTCTGTCCAGTGATTTGTAGTTTATAATGGCTGTAAAACAGCAGGCAATGATGGAAGAAAAAAAAGAGGCAAGTCCTAGTTTAAAAACTATTTTTGGACTCCTTCCCTCAGGTGTTCAGTACTGAATATCATGTTACTACACTATAAGGTTAAGGCCAGGAAGTGGGCCAAATATAATTAAAAGGAATATAGTTATTTCTCTGTTTGGGCAATTCACAGGCACAAAGATTTCTTATTGCAGAAAATTAACTATACTGGACAGTCTCAAATACCGACTAGTGATCTCTCTGTTAAGTTGCAACTTAACATTTCCATCTGTAAAGTTTTGATAAAAATCTTGAAATAAGTATGATTGCAATATTGCAAGATACAATAATAAATAATAATTATTGCAATATTGAATACAGCAAGCAAGGCATACCCCTGCAAAGAACCCAAGACAACAGCTCTAGAACATCACCTGAGCCTGCTCCGCATTTCTGTCTTTTCTGGAATGAGAAAAGCTTTTGAGGTTATGAAGAGAACCTCCAAAATTGCAAGAAAACATGGGCTGAGATCCAAAAAGTCACACAAGTTGTGCATCCCCAGGGCAGCTTTGGGCAACTGTTTCTCAATCAGCAATCCACCATGGCACAAGGGAAGCAGCTTTTGAAACTGAAGGAAGCTTCAAGGCCAGTTTACAACATGTTATGGGCATGACTGGGATGGGTGGGGAGGAGGGGTATATAGATATAGAGAGGACCATTCAAACATGAAAGTTAAAAATAATACCATGGGCATGCATGAGGCCTTCATCTCATTTCTGAAGTTGTTCTTTGGACTTCAGCCATCAAGCAAAAGAAAGAAATATACTCACACATATATAGCTCCTTCCCACCTACTGCTATTCATAATATTGCCAATTAGAAGAGATTCACCCAGCATCTACCTCATTCATGTGTCACTTAGAGCCCTGCAGGCAGCAAGAAACCTCAAAAAGCTCACCAATTTCGTGTTGCCACAGCAGCAACAGCAAGGACCAAAATAAAGTAGGAAACTGTTTCCAAAACACAGTTGTTGGCAAGTATTGAAAATATGTCCTCCATGTGTTATGCTCTTGGAAGGCAAGAGGGTTGGAAGGGGTCAGGGAGTGGGGTGACCACCACCAAGAAGAGGCTTTAGGCCTAGCTTTGTATTCATTTATCATGCTTTTATATATTCATCCCACTCATAGCCAAATAATCAGTATTACAGTATATTTAAAATCAAGCTTTAAACATCAAGAGCAACATAACGAAGTATAAAATCTAAAACCCCATCCAAGATCAGTCTAGCCTCAACCACTAAAAAGCCAACTCCAACAGAAGGGTGTTGCAATGCTTCTGGAGAATGATTATGCTTGGGCAATGGAAGAATTTCTACAGTTATAAAGCAGCCACCAAGGGTCAAACTACATATCCTTGGAGTATGGGGTACAAGTCAAGAAGAAATGTGGACAATCTTTGTGGTCATAGCAGGATACTTCTCTGTGGTGATAGCAGGTAGTCTTAAACATTTGCAGGACCTGAATATTTTAGATTTCAGGGTTTTTTTAAAGGCATATTTTATCATGCCTAGGAGACAAATGGAACCCAGTGCAAATGTTGCTACATTATGCTATGGGTTGCCCTTTCTTCTGAGATAGAAGCCATCATCTATAGTAGCTACAGTTTAATTGCTGAACATTGAGCAATATCACACTACAATTGCCTAACTGCACAACACCAATGGCATGAATAAGGATCAGCAGTCTTAAGACCAATGGAGTTGGTGGGAAGCACTTCTGGCCACTACTACCACCTGATGGTCAAGGCATAGAAACATTGGACTCGATGGTGTTGTAGGCCCCTTCCAACCCTATGATTCTATGATCTATGATCCAGTGGACAAAGGGAGGCTGAACTGTGTCAGTGATTCTAACCCCTCATGGCACAAGGTCCAACCATTATCACTATCTCTTTAGGGGAAGAGCCATAACTTGGTGATTAGAGCACATGCTTTACATGAAAAGCTCCCAGGCTCAATTCCTGGCATCTCCAGGCAGGGCTGGGAAAGATTCCTGTCTGAAACCCTGGACAGACAGTACTGAACTAGATGGACGAATAGTCTGATATAAGGCAGATTCCTACGTTCCTATTTCAATCTCTGTAGGATTTAGCTTCAAGTCAGCTCATTTGTTCAGCCTCCCACTATGGCAAGACACCCAAATGCCAATGCAGAGGCATTTGGGGAAAAGAAAAAGGACAAAGTGGAATGTTATCAGCAGGTTACAAATCTTACGCCACAGGCAACACTCCAGGCCAGGGAGATCCTGAGTAAACAACCATTGAAACAGGCTGGGACCTTCTTCCTGGCAGAGGGTGATGTAGGGCCTTTCTATCAGTTCATCTCCATCAGGCTTCTCCTCTCCCTGAACTGTTTTTCAGCTAGTCATTGTAAGAATATTTAACTTTAAGAATTAGAGCCCGAGTTTGCCTTTCTCCTCTTCCCATCCACTTTTTCCTTCTGTCCCATGTCTTTTAAATTGTATATGCTGTGATTCAATATCTTCTGCTGCTCTCTAGACTGGGGTTGCTGACAGTTCATGCCCCAGGATATGAATTCAACTTCCTTGTCTATAACCCTTCCTCTACATGATACAACAAATAATACTGATCCAAGGAATCATTCCAAGAGAGTCAAGTGCAGTCTTTTCATTGGACCTGGTGAACTACAAGTTGAGCTGAACATAAGTCATTGTATAAGAACGTGGAGAGCAAATTCTACACGACTCTCTTAGGCTAAGAAAGTTCCACTAGATAACATATTGCAGATGCTTTGGCAGCAAATAAAACTTTGACAGTGGCACAACCACAACACAGTCTTTTAAAAACTGCACCACAATAAGTTTCCTTTAGCATTATTGAAATACTCCAGAATCTTCCAGAAGCCTGTAAGCTACTCTATGCTGCCATTCAGGAGCCTCAGAAGAACCATCAAAATGGCAAGGTTTACAGCCTCCAAATGCTAGAAATCTAATGAACTTCATCAGGCTCCTACAGTCTGACCTATAAAAACTGCAACCCAAGAACATGTTGGAAGGCAGGGATCTTTCTCCCTACATGCTGGTGTTAACTGTGAAAGTTGTGTTTTCTTCAATACACTCATTGTCAGCACGACAACCTGAAGAACTGGAGTACTTAAAAACGAGCTTAGACCTTGCTAATCATTCCAGCATCTGTATTGTCCAAACAGTTAGGGAGTTAAACAGAGGCTTTAAGATCCCCCCCGGCACCTTTTACCTTTAATTTCTAGCTAGTATGCAAAGAGATTTCCTCCATCTAGGAGTCTTGTAATAGTGTATTCTAAGTAAAATCCTGCCAACTACTAACTGAAAAGAGTTAGTTAGAAAAGAGATAGGATTTTTATAATAAGGGGAGGGACCATAGCTTAATGGCAGAGCACATTCTTTACACGCAAGTCCCAGACTCAATCTCTAATATCTCCAATTAAAAAGGATAAGCTAGGTGGTGCAAAAAATCACCGCCTGAAACCCTGGACAGTCACTGCCTGTCGAATTTGAAAATATTGGGCTAGATGGACAAATTGACTGAACTGGTATAAGGCAGCTTCCCACGTTTTTGTACATTCAGCCCTCTTGCTTTATTTCAGTTCAGAATTTCATCTTAACCTAATGCCAAAATTCATAGGAGTCTCTTGCAATGAGCAAGGTTATGCTCAGATTTAAATTTTGTTCCTCTTTATGTTTTAGACAATTTTTATTTAGAGTTTTCATGGATATATGTATTAAAAACAAGTTTCCCAACAAAAATTACTGTGTGTTTATTGTTTCTGATTTAGCTTCAGAACCTTACAAAATGAAAGATCTGTGTCCTTCTCATACAGCCTGCATAAAATGTTCATCAAATGTGTTACAACCATTCACATATTACTATTTACAGGTGCAGGAAGGCTAACGATAGTATAGTCACCATTTATACTACCTTTTGCTTTTAATATAGCACACAACTGTAAAGCAGGCACAACTGCTAACCATCTGCCACGAGTAAGGCCATTGCCAAAAGTCACCCATCTCTTACTTTGCACAGAACAAGTTGGATGTAATATATCTAGTTTAAGAAAAATCCGCTATGTTTATGAAAAACCTGTGAAATATACAACTGAGAGCGTACAGCAAAGAAGAAACTAACCCACACTGCTGGTGTAGGGAGAGAAAGTATCAGAACTACTAAACAAGAAGGCGTTAAGTATATACAACCAACAAACCTGAATTAAATAATACAAATTGTTAAAATCTCAATCATGCTTTGAATCTTCTACATGTAATCCTTTCAAACTTGTAGGTTTACTTACCTGCAGCATACTGACAATCTCAACTTTGTTAAAGAAAATGAAAGAAGTGAGGGTAGAAAGAAAATTCTCTTCAAAAACAGATGGTGTTGGCAAGATGATGTCCTGAATGTACTGTACCCTGTAAGTCTGATGAATCTTTTGCCTAAGTTCGGAGTCTGTTATGGGAATGACCTCTTTAAACTTTGCTGTTTTGGTCAAGAATTCCCTGTGCCTTTTTGGCTGAGCTAATGCAGGGTCATATTCAAGGCATCCCACAACATCCATAATGCACTCGTCTGAAAACATCACTTCAAAAAGAGTTGCTTTATTGAGGAACAAAATTCCTCGAATGATTTCATACAAATGATGTAAGCCTTCAGTATTTTCTAGGTTCTCACAAAGCTGGAAAAGCTGCAGTAATTTTTTAATATAGCCTTCATTTTCCAAAGCCAAGGCTAATTTTTCTCTACGGATGGGTGACGAGAGAACTGAGGTAACTAGGTCTGCGATCTCTTCGAGTTTGTTGAGTTCACAAGTTGGGAGATCAATCAAATGACTTGTTTCAGGCATTTCCTCAAAACGTTCTTCTTCAGATTCGTCAATGAGGTCCTGTGTGACTTCCACTGATGGGTCTTTACCTTGAACCTAAAAATGGAAACATGAACAATTGCTGACTCATTCTGAAACATATTAGTGACAGTGGGTGACAAAGAAGAGGAAGAAATATCAAAATCAAATCATTTGATCACAATGTATATAAATCACGTAATGTTCATAGCCTTCTGGATTTCTGCAAACTGACTGGAAATGAAATGGGACTGGTGAGCTGCACCACACTCAGGTTTTGCTCTCATGGCAGATGTTGATACTGTGGAAGAAGGAACGGGAACTTTCCTGTGGCTCAGAGCTAGGTATGCGATGAACTGCTCTGAACATGACTCACTGGCAAAGCGTCAGTGGTACTATTCACATCCCAACCAGTCGCTGTCACATAGGACAGTCACATGGAGGCTGTGGTGGCTGTAATTCCCGACACAGGAGGGCTCTATTGTGAGGCAAAACAACCCATATAATTAGTTTAAAGCTGAGACTTAGGAATTAGATGAAAATGATTACATATTTCTAAATAAAACACATTATGGCCAGTATCCAATGGGGGTGCTTATGTCCCTGCCAATTCTTCTGTGCCCCACTGATTCTGTTGCACAAGCAGCATCCACCCCTTGTGCATAGTGATCTAGTGCTTCTGAGGGCAACCCCAAATCAGGAGAAACGTTCATTTCTGGAAGGAGGCAGGTTGGTGGAGCTCACATAAGGGAACTCTGCCATCCTGCCTCCTTTCAGAATTGAGCATTTTCGCTCATTTCGGGGATTCCTCTACACAAGTGGTGGGACCCACCTGTGCACTAGAATTGGCGGGACCCACCACTTGTGGAAGAAAATCAGTGAGGGCATAAGTGCTCCGTTGAATACTGCCTCACATTTCCAAGGACGCTTTGCATGTATTTTTAAGGTGCACAAAGCATTTTATGTGTGGAAGAGTCATTCATGCATATACCATGTATGCACATAACATGTTTTCAGCTGCATATCATTTCACAGATAGATGTGTCATGAAGCCTAGCTTGAGTTCAGCTCTATAGAGCATGTACTTCTTGTGCTTAGAGATATGAACACCTGGGGGAAAAAAACACTCAGGTTTTCCCCCCCAAGGATAATTCTGCGACTGAGATACATACAAAAATAAAGGTGCAACTTGGGCCAGCAGTGTTATTCCAAAAGTGGGGTTTATTCAGAGTCTGACCCATATTAAAATGTGGTAAGAACTTTAAAACGTTAACCTTACCTGGCAAATCTTTTCCCAGATCTCATCACAGCCAGCTTTTTCTTGAAAACTCAGGGCTAAATCATAATTCTCTGCCTCTGACCAAACAATCAAAGTATCCTATTTCAAAATGAAAGACTATACTTATTATTTGATTCCAGCATACAAGCAGAACAGTGAAATATAGCTAGGTGTATATATCCAAAGCAACTTCTGCTGCTTGTGTTGAGCTTGACCAAAAAGGAGACTAAAAAAGGTATAGTAAACTTTTTAGAGGAACAGCTCTCCACATGCCTTTTCTTCCATGACTACCTATCCAAACTTTTAATGAGCAATATTAACCTTCCAATTTACTGTATCTTGACAAAGACATTAAACAGACAGCATAACCTTGAGAAAACATTTTATCAAGAGACTAGCTGTGTATTTAAGATTATATCCATGGCTTGTATAGAAGTTTATACTATACATTTACCATGCAAAATGCTTTTTATCTTCATTCTCACAACCACATAAGTAATTAATATTCCTATTTTATAGAAAGAGAACTGCAAAAAGATAGGGAAGTGCAAAGTCCCCAACAGAAAGAACTACTTATTACAGCAATATGAACATCCGTCATGATCCAGAAGTTAATTTTGCACTACCGTATTTGTAAAGAGTTCTGTTATAGCATACAACCTTCAGCCTAAGATGTCACATACAACAACTATAATGAACAAATTCCACGTTGTTCAGGAAGATATATTTGACGAAACCGAAAATGCAAAACCACTTCACCTCTTTTGGTCCTACTTTCTTTCATTGAAACAAGTTATCAAACACGCAAATTAGTTTATCATGTTCATTAGCATGCAACAGGTGTTGAAAGGCTTGCATGATGTACCACTTAACTCATTTCTGACACATATCTTTTTCAACACATACAACTGATGGGGTGTATCCAATGGTGATGTTCTGCCAGCCAATGGGAAACTGCTGGTAGAACCAATTTCCCCTTCCCTTGCACAGCCCCCGAAATCTGCACCGGAGGGCTGGGGAATCCTCCGGAACAGATTTCAGGGGCACGTGGGGTGCTGCAAGGGGGAAGAAAAGATGAAGAATTCTAGTTGTGTGAGCGAACTTCCACTCAAGTGACAATTTCATCCAACCTGATGTTTTTAGCATTAGAAAGCAATACTGTAAAGAGATAGAATGTCAACTGCCTCCTCAATGGAACAGCAATTATATGGTCATGGTAGAAGCACCTTAATGGATGGGCTAACAGTACACAATTTCAATTTTTATGGAGAGATTCGCAAGTTCATTTTTTTCTTGCCATCATTTTGTTTACAGAATAGGGACAGGTCAGAAGAACTATAGCACACTTCCAAGAACATAGCACATTTCCAAGAGCATAGCACAGTGACTCTAATCCACATTAGTAACTGTCACAATGCTCAAGAAAAAGTAATTCCAGAATAACACACAAAGACAGGGTTTTAACAATGGTCCGATAAAAATGCATTTTAAAAGTTGTGGGGAAATATCTTTTATAACTCTTATGGAATGAACAAAAGCTTGGTTAGGAAACATTAAAAGTTATAATTAAATATTATTTTATTTATTACATTTCTTTATTGCCCAACAGCAGAAGCTTTCCATATTACTGAGAAAAGAGGAGGGTGGGATATGTCCTAAATCAGGGGTGGGTAACCTGCAGCCCTCAGCCTAATTTCAGAAGTCCTCTGCACGCAGTCATTTCAGACCTCTGGGAAGGGCAATCTGGCCCTTCCTTGGCAGCCCACTGGGCAGGAAGGAAGAGGAAGAGAGAGACGGGGGTAGCAGAGAGATGGGGTGGGAGAGAGGAGTGAAGGCTCTGGTCCTGCCCACTGTTGGCTTTGGCCTCGCCCACTGCAAAACATGTAGCCCCTGAAAGAGTACCCATAAGGGATTTCAGCTCTTGACAGAAAAAAGGGCTGCTTAGGAAGATCAACCTGCAGCAAAAAACTGGCAGCAAAGCAAATACCCTTGCATGTACTTGAATAGAATACATTTTTCCTAGATTCCATCAAAATAAAAGCAAAACAAAATATCAGTTACATTCACTTAACAATGCTATTGCTTTTATTACTTCAGACAATACATGTTTAACTCACATTTTAAAAGGCCAACATTTAAATAAGTGCCATTAACGTTTGAACTGACAAAGATTTTACACAGCTATTTTGTATCAAGAACTATGTAACTATTGACTTATATTGGGTGATGCATCAAAATCCCATCTTTGATTACTTGAATATAAGAAATTAAGACAATTTTGAACATACTGCATAAACAAAACATTGCCAACTTTCCCAAGATATTTGTTTTGGAACATTCTTGGGGATATCACTGGTGTGAGGGCGAAATCTGCTCCTTCCCCGAGAATCAAGCCTCCTTCTATCTGCTGGGGCCCATCCTTGGTCACAGTAGAATGTGGCAGAATGTTGGGAACTGGCCTTCAGATAGACACATACAGTAAATGAACAGGGCTGCTGCTTTCCCCATTTTATTAGGAGTGCTTCTACTATTTCAAAACATGCAGAGGCAATTAGGATACAGCACTAACCCTGTAATTGCACCATGTAAGCCAGCCTCATATATGCTGCCCTAAGAATTCTAATGATAGGATTAGCCTGAAAAACGGGTAGTGGCTCCTTACTACAGTAAAAATAATCCATAAATGTAATACCCAGAGCTAATTATTCTTGTTCACTGTTAAGATGTCAGCACCAGAGTTCAAACATATACACCTAACACTGAAAAAGATAACAAGTGAATGCAACCTGTGTATTTTTGAGTTTGTGCTCAAGCCTTCCTAAACCTATTTATAGACAAGATTTACTTATTTCAGCCTTGATCCTCTATTCTGTTCCATGCAAGACAGTTCCCTCTGCTACCAGAGTACGAATGAAGTCATGAACAGCACAGAAGCCTTTCTATGAATCCAACTACAGAACTGGAACCCATGGTCCAGTTCTGCAATTGAATCTAACTACAGAACTGGAACCTATGTCTTCAGAAACTCTTCTGTAACATAAATTGAATCTCACTAACAGATATGGGCTGTAAATTCTTAACTACACAGTTTCTTTTTGAACTCCCCATATTTCATTTTTATATATTGGCAAAACCTCTTTCTTTTAGCTTCTTGAAAACCAAGGGAGAGCACACTTTATTTCCTGAAAAACTTGCACTAGCCAGTTTGAAAGACACCTTCTCCTAACCTAACCCATCGAGGGATCGATCTAGCGGTGCTATCAGTGCTCTAGATGACACTCAGAACATCTACTGAGCAAATTGGGCCATATTCTCAAAAATATTTTTCACCCTTAATATGTTTTAGCTGTCTCCACAGAGAGGTGTCAACATGAAAGGGGACCATTTCTGACACCCCACTTAAATAGCAAAGCATGCTTTTAATTCCTAAACTGCTTGCTCTGGAGAACATTACTCATGAAATAAAGCTTACTTACCTGCCATTCCTAAGGTGCCTCCATCCACCAAAGGGAAGATTACTACTTCAACACTAGGAATGAATGCTATGGCTGGGTTTGGACGATCTTTCCTGGCTTCATAAACCACAGTCTGTAAAGCTGGGAATGAGCATTGGGGCTGGGCACTCCACCCCCTTGCCCCCCCCCACACACACTGACTGGGTAACCCCTACAGCAAGCCACTGGTTGCAAGGTGGTTTGGAAGCCATCCCCACAGCAAGGGTAATTAGGAAATGGTGTGTGTGCATGTGAGCAGCACATGCGGGGCAGGGAAAAGAAGCCACAGTGTCTCCTTTTACTCAATGATCCTCCAAACCCAGTGGCTTTGGTCCTTGATTCCTGGCTTATATTAAGTCAGAGTTCCCTGTCTGAAGCAGGAAACCCTAATCTTAGTTAGCTAGCAAGGATAATAAGCCAAAATCCAATCATGGTTTATGAAGCTGGAAAAGATGGTCCAAACCTGGCCTGTGGCTGTAGCTTCCATGAAGCAAGAGAGCATAATCAGTAAGCATAATCAGTACAGAATGACACAAACTCAAAAGAAAGGATGACTGGATATTCCCCTGCCCCAACACTAAACTTAATTTGCCATGAGGGGGAAAAGGTATTCGTGACAGACAATGGACTCCAGCAGCCATTCTAACACAACAGAGCTCACTGGGAGAAATCTGTAACCTAGTCCCCTTCCTTTCTATCATAAGAAAGTAACTGAAGACTGCAGTCACAGCAAAGCAAACTCTGGATTTCCTGTCTTGCTTTGTATCCACTAGTCATGTGAATGAAAGAGAAGTGAATTAAGGCATTCAATCTGCATATTTTTAATGCAAAAATTATCTTGTAAGGTAAAAGACTAAAACCATCATAACTACATCTTCCAAACTGCTCTAAACTCTGGTAAGGGACCCAAGAATACACAGAAACTACTGTGATGAAAAGAGAATAATGAACAGAAAGAAGGATAAAGGAGAAATATTAAGTCAGGCCTGCACAAGTTGTGACCCACCACGTCGGATGCAGATCATCAGCTATGCACTGTAGCCTGCTAGGTGCTTGTGAGCCCCTGTTTTTGCAGTCCTGGTCAGGCAGCAAAATCTGAAGTTTTATCAAGCTCCAAGTGGGCTGCAATAAATGGCTGGAGAGCTGCATCCAGCTTGGAAGGTAACAAGCGGTGCAGGCCTGCATTAGGTAAACAATAGACACATTACAAAATATAACACAGAACATCAATGTTCAATTATTGATAAAATTGAAAAACACTAATCTTTTCAGAACTGGACAGAAAGCTAATGACAAACTCTGTCATCCCTTTATTTCAGAACTTCTACTGTGACCACACAGACCATATTGTTATACTCAGATTGGCTCACTGTCACTGCTCTTATCTAGCGCAGGGGTGGGCAACTTATGGCCCTCCATCTGTTTTGATCTCCAACTCCCATGATCCCTCACCATTAGTTATGCTGACTAGGGCTGTTGGAAGTTGCTGGCTAAAAAAAGTTGCCCCCCCACGGTCTAGTGGTATGCAAGATTTATACATCACAGGCTGGTTAACTCCTACGAAAATCAAAGCTGATGTCGTACCACATCCAGCAGAGAGTCATTCTCCCAATCATCAAAAACAACGCTAAGAAAATAAGAGAAGACTGAATTCTCATATATTTTTCTCCAAACAGAATATACTCATACACCTCATCTTATATCAAAGTCTACTGGACTAATAAGAACTTAATGTATAGTAGATCTATTGATGATTGCCCCCAAAGAAAAGCTGAGACTGGTTATAACATTTTGCCACTTCTGTGAAAAATGGTGATATTTTTGTACAACAGTAACACAATAGAAACATACAGCCAAAACAACAACAACAAAAACTAGTACATGCCTGCTGCTTTTGATATGCAGTGTTTGGATTTATCTTTGATTCCAACAACAGTGAACCTGAAGAGATGACAAGAACAGTAGTTAGGAACCTTAAGAAAAATACAATCTCTCAACCGCCTTTATAAAAACTTAACATGTCTGAAGTCACATCTATTTTAACATACCACCTTTCATTCTAAAATTTTGATACAAGCAACGATCAAGGCAGGAATGATCATAACAAAATTTAAAAGTTCACCCACTTTAAGATATGCAAGCCCATTCCCAAACCTGACATTTGGGGAACATCTAAAAGAAAGCAAATCCCAGTGTGCCATATAAGTTAAATTACCCATGCTATTATGGTTGGTTGACTAATAAAACATGATTGACTGAATTCACCCATGCAAGAGCACTGTATTCTTATCTTCCTTTGGTAGCTAGCATACATTTATGTTGTGGTATATTCAGAACGCTAAACTCTATAACCCTAAAACTCTGTATTATGTGTGTGTCTAAGCAGTGATGTATCATGGCAACCGCTCTCGAGTAATCTTTTCCAGCCCTGACAAGGTTTATTTAGAACATTAACACCTGTTCATTAGTAACGTTGCCAATATACTTTCTTCTTCTAAAAACAGCTTTCCTGATCTTTAAAGAAAATGACCCTGTCACAGTACAGAGTTTGAACCCTAGTTAAAAAAAGTACTGCAACAGAAAAACATGTGGTTTTTTAAAAGAGCCTTTTCCATCAGGACATAAAACACAACACATACAAGTTAATGTTTTCTTCTCTCTTTTTACTACCAAGAGAATACAAATGTGCAATTGTTAGGGCCAACTTTAAGGTAGTGTTTTGGTTACTTAGAACCCACAATTCTCAAATCACTTTTTGAAATAAATGTGCTCAGTTCAGAGCTACTTAGAACAAGAAGATAACTTAAAGTCTTAGACTTTAAGAATTAGCGCACAAAACGTTAAGAGCCAGTATTCTATGTTCCTTAAACATGAGTCAGGATAGGGGATTTGATAGCCTGAAATGGGAGCGAGATTAGTCCCTTCTCCATAATATTCACTAGTTTCTCATGAGAAAAAGTAATGAGGAGTCCTATGGAATCTTACAGGCAAATTATAATAAATATCTTAGTCTTTAAGGTGCTACAAGACTTGAGGTCTGTTGCAGTAAAAACAACAAGCACAGCTACTCCTCTGGAAATAAGAAAAACAGTTTAGTTTTGTTCAGGAAAATGGTAAGATGTGGGAAAATAAACAAGTATCTGAAGACAACTATTGACTTGAAAGAAGTATGTATCAAGTCTGGAGTGCCTTTGAATGGGTTCTCTCCTTAGTATAAGCTTCAGAGTAAAGCTTTCTAGAACTGCAGAGATCAAGGGGGAATTCTCAAGAGAAATTCATGCCTGGACAAGATGGAAGTGAAAAGGCCAGCAGTATCTGAAAAGGATCTCGGGGTGTGTGTGTGTGGGGGGGGGGGGGGAGTACAGTTCTGTAGTGTTATGGCAGGACTGCAAATAGTCACTGGCCTGGTAATCTATGGTGAATGAGAATCACCTGGAGGTGACCAAATATAGAAGCTTTTCAGAAGTTGGTGTTCTCTCCCCTCACCTTTAATTCTCTTTCCTTTTAAGCCACAAAACAACTAACACTGATTCACAGGTTGACAAGTTAGTAATAACTTTTGTAGGTTTTTTTTTTGGGGGGGGGGGATCAGTCATGCCACTCTGTGCGGGTGTGTATGTAGTCTTCGGCACCGGGCAACTGTGAGAAACTGAACTGGGGGAGGGGGGTGACCATCAACACGGTGTCTGGGGAGGGAGGGGGAGAATGGGTTGAAGTAGCAGAGCACGCGAGTCTTGGAGGGCCTTGGGAGGGAAGAAAGAAGGGAGAAACACGAATAACTTCGCTAAAGACCTTATTTTGGGTAGGGATAAAAGAGGGGAAGAGCGCAGGTGTGTGAGCGTGAGAGGGAAGAGCTGTTCAGAGCCATCATTTCGGAAGCCTGCCCCCTAAGCCATCAGCGCAAGGTGGGACTGCCGTTGGGGGCCGGGTTCCGATCGCGGACAGAGAAAGCAGGGGGAGACCCGCGGGCTTGAGCTTTCCCTTTCCGCTGCTGGTCTCTATTGTCCCAGACAGCCCAGCCGCCGCCGCCGCGCCCCATTATTCCTCCCCCCTTGCCCTCCTCACCGTCCGACTCGGCCCGCACGAGCAGCGACATCCCCTTCAGCCGCTCCACGTAGGTGGACGAGACGTGCCCGGTGCCCCTGTCGTCCCATTGCCGCTCCTCGTTGAGCGTGTAGACCTTCACCCGCCGCCGGGTGTCCGACATGGTGGGGGCCCGGCCGGACTGGAAGGGGGGGAGGGACAAGGGGCGCCGCTCAGGAGGCCTTTAGCTCGCCGCTTTTCATGGCGCCCGGGCCACCCGCCGCCGCCTTTCCTCCACCTCAGCGGCACCAGCAAACAGCAGCGGCACAAGCAACTACCACCGCGGCGCGGCCGCCATCTTGTAATCCGACTCCTGTCCCGTCCCTGCCTTTCTCTTCCTCTCAGCGCCGGGGAGGGAGGGGGACGGAAGGCCTGTACGGGCTCCACTAGCAGGGGCTACGGCGGCCGAGAAGCGGAGGAGGAAGGGAGCCCGTCAGATCGCGCCGGGGAGGGGAGGGGCCGGGGGAGGTTGCGCCTGCGTGCTGCGTGCCCTCCTGCTGAACGCGGGAAGGCGGCGTTCCTCGGCAGCGCTTGGCGCGCCTGACGGCCTCGCGCGGGCTGGTGCCTGTAGCCAGGCCGCCTCAGCAAGGGGCCCGGCTTCCTCCCGCCTTGGAAGAGGCGCCTCGGAAACTCGTTCCCCCGTGCCACGAACAAAGAAATCTGTTTTTCAAATACATTTTCTTAGGGCACAATCCTACGCATGCTTAGACTGAAAAAAGGCCTACGACTCCCAGCACGCTGGCTGGGGCATGCTAAGAACTGGGCTTTTTGCTGCCTAAACATGCACAGGATTTAAACATGCCTTTGAAGTGTTTCCAGGCAAAAGCCCTCACAAGGTGGCTGACACAATAAAATCCCATACAATGTTTAACATTAAAGAAGAAGAACTAGGTCTCAGTGGTGCATAGACGTTACAGTCTCTGGGGTGGAAGTCCTTCACCTGGTTGCAGAGGCAGGAATGATCTGGCCATGTCACCTCAGGAGGGGTGGGCAGTCCTTCAAATAGAGGACTGTCCTCTGTAAATGACGACACATTGTGACCCTAGAACAGTGTGTGTTTCTTGGCAAGATTTCAGATTGTTGATACTGCCTTACAAAACTTCTTTTGAGCCTTCCCAGATCAAAAATTCCAAATGCGACCCCCCCCCCCATGTTACATGGCTCTTTCAAGACAAATCTTTGTTGAACCAGAGCCCACTTTATCAGATACAAAGTGATGTGCATCTGATGATCTGACCCACATAAGCTCATGCTGATATGTATTAACTGGCCTGAAAGTGTCCCAGACACTTGGTTGTTTTTGCTGCATCAGTCTTAACACAGTTGTGCCCCGGATACACATCGTACATACACTATAGTAAGGACAGACAACAGGAATGAGCATCTAGAGGGCACCAAATTGCAGCAGAGTTCCACTATTTTAGATCAATCATGCATAACATTTGCTCTTTAACTTACATAGAAGAGACATCTATTTAAGATAACATTCTCATAAAATATGATCAACAGTCTCTTAAAAGAATGAGTATCTGGCTATTTTCAATATCTATTACACAGTTCTGTGATTTGCTACACAGACTGGGCAGGCACACAAAAGGCCAGCATCAGCATCTGCCATCCTTGAGCAGCTACCAGGGCCTCAATGATGGGCCCTGCTGGGGTGCTAATGCCTGCCCTGGGCTATTTGTTTTTCATCCTGGTGCTCCAAGCAGCATCTGACAACTGAGTCTGCTATTTACATTTCCCACAATGCCCCTGCTGTAGTGTTGGTGTCAGGATTGAACCCAGGCCCTCTGTTTTGGTTTCGGACTCTGATTCAGAGTTAGAAGAAGCCCAGCAGAGACAGGCTGTGGGGGAGGAAATTCTGCAAGACTCCTCAGGAGCCAGCAAAGAACCTTCCCCAGGGATTATAGAAGAGGAGGAACAGGCTCAGAGACCGTCTCCTCCCGGTGGGAATCCAGGCAGGCGCTGTTGGAGGGGAAGGGAGCTTCGGGATTGACAGATGCCAGCACTTGCCACCAAGTTAAGCAGGCAGAGTTGAGAGGAGGATGTGGGAGACATCATACCAGATTGGCTTCCTGTTAGAAGTTGGGTTGGGAAGATCCTCCCTGAAGGCAGGAGCTCAGAAAAAGCCAGCCAAGCGCAGTGGGAAACCTGTCCAAAGTTGAAAAGGCAACTAACTTGCTTTCAGTAGGTCTTTTACCAAATGATTTACTTTGCAAATTAGACCTAGAGGACAGCTCTAAGCTTTTGTAGCTGCCGCAGAGGTGACAGGTGCGATTAGCTAAGTAGAGTTTGTGGATTGCACAGCAAGGCTCTGCTGCCTCATTACTCAGTGGGAGGGCTTAGCATCCGGACAGTCACTATGGGGCATTGTGGGAAATTAAATTGGTGGCTCTCAGTCACCTGGTACTACTCTCCATGCTGCTGCCTGCCATTGTTGGCAAGTACCATCACTAGGACTTAGCCAACAGAACAGGGGACCATCAGAGGCCAATTTGCCAAAGGCCTCCTCACACCTGGAGCCAGTCTCATCTACGCTACGAACATATGAACTACTATATGCTGCTTTTAACTATTCTAACTCCCTCCCTCCCCCAAGAAACCTGGGAATGGTAGACTGGTGAAGGTGCTCCCTCTGCCCCCATACAGAACTATACTTCTCAGAGTACTCTGAGCAGAAGAAATGATCGTTAAATCACTTTTAAGTTTATAGTGTAGATTGGCCTTCCCCCCTCACACAAAAATATTTACCCCAGTAGTGTAGTAGCAAATTCAGAAGTGCAGGGTCCCTTTGTGACTGTCACAGCCATGCCCCCTTCTAAGACTACCCAACCTTGTAAGGTATACAGCCTTCAACTGGGATCCAAAACCAGTGCAGCTGACAGTAAGGCAGTGGTACTTCAATTGGACAGCTGAAAAAAATGTAGGGGCGTTAAAAACTTTTTTCCCACTCACTCAAACACAAACATTTTAGGTTGTCAAAATGTGATACTCTATGGAAGCTTCAGCCTCTCAACTCAGCCCTCAGGGACAGATCCCTTCTCATTTAAACAGCCCCCTTGCACACTCCTGTAGCGCCTCAACATTGCCCATTAGCCTTCCCTAAGCTCCTTCTTTATATCTCCCCCCTCCCACTCCAACAGAAATGTCCACACACCCAGCTGGATTGAACTATACACGCACACGCGCGTGCACACACACACACAGAGAGGTGCAGTGGTAAATTTGGAAATTCAGGAGCTCACTGTGACAGTCTCCAAGGGCAGTCCAAAAATTTCAGGCAGCTGTGTCAATCCATATCAACAAACCGGTTCTAGGAGTTTTCATCTCCACCAGGGGCATGTCTTTGGTAAAGCAAATAGGTCTTAATCGCCCATTCCAGACCAAGTCATCCCAAATGCTTTGCATTCCAACATGGAACAATATATTGTTGCTTGGAAAATTCATTTCCCCCATAGCTACAGTGAGGATCACTAAGCTCAGAGGGAACAGGGAATTCTGAGGGAGGTGGCAGATGACATCAGAGTCCCTGGTAATGAAACAGTGCTGGGGCTTTATCCCTGCAAGCCCTGCCTCAACTACACCACTGATTTACCCTATCAATCTCAAATAAATATCCTTTACAAATTCTCTCTAAGTCAATTCTATCAATGTATGTCAACATGCACAACACTTTCCTGTCAGCCTCTTCAGACACATTCAGTCATTACATTGGGCACTGGTTCATGGGAACTGCCTGCATTCTGGTAAGCAACATGAGGGGAATCAGTAGCTCCCTTAATTTGGCTATAGTCCATGAAAGGTTCTGCCAAAATAAATTTTAATCTTTAAAGTACCACAAGGCTCTTTGCTGTTTTTGCTGCAATAGACTAACATGGCTTCCCTCTTGAACTCATATCATGTGTTATCCACAACCATATTTTTAAGTGCCTGTGATCAAAACTGCCAAGCCACTTGTGGATGCAAAATTCAATCTGACAAAAGATCAGAACCAGTGTAAAAAGTCTAATTGCTGACCTCACTTCAGACTTAAATCTAGTGTCTCTTCTACTGGGCAGCTACAAGTATCCCTTCACAAATACACACATCCATATTCCTGGAACACATTTGTCTTGCCTTCAAACCCAAAGCACTCACTACATCAGACTACAACAACTACGGCTATACCAAGGTTTTGTTTCTTTTGCTGTCCTCGGAAAATCAAAATTTTCTTATTGTATGCTAAGCAGTATAAGAATTACACATTAAATGACCCACAGTTGACAAGGATATTATTTTCTCATTGTTGAAATGGTTACAAAAATTGTGTTCTATCCCTGGTAGACTCATCCAATTTGTTTACCAAGAACGAGAGGAGGCAGAGATCTGGTCCAACACGATTTTATTCTGCAGAATAAGGCAACCTTTGGGGCTAACGCACCAACAAAGATGGCAAATGTGATCCAGAAGCTTATATACACAAAGTCTTTGGGGGTTGTCTTATGCCTGCTCTCTACTAACTTCTTTGTCTAGCTGGCACAAACAATGCCCCTCAACACTCAAGCATGCGTAGAGACAGCAGAGAGATAGTCACGTACTCTTGCATACTACATTCTTGACATTCCTGAGTCTCTGATAAGGCACTGTGTCTTTGCCAACATGGCAGTTTTATACAGAGGTAGAACACACACAAAAATCTAGCTACATAGAACAACTTAAGCTAAACTAGACATATTAAAGCTAAAATGCTGTAACAATACCAGTCACTTCTTTAACCCTAATGTTATAAATTTGAGTAAACATATGAGGATGGGCAACATGCTAGCCCTGCCCCTTCCTTGTTCATTTCCATCGCCCTCTCATGGAGGGTGACTTCCTGAAGAACAGAGCCTCCTGTATCTGTGGAAACTGAAGGAAACGAAGGGTTCTCAATCATGTGGAGAGCCTCTACAGATACAGGAGGCTCTCCAATTCAGAAAGTCACCCTCCATGAGTACAGGGCGATGAAAATGCGTGAGTAGGGGGGCAAGGCTAGCATTCTCCCCCTCCTCACACATTTACTCTACTGAGGCTCACCTCAGGAGCACTTGTGGTAGAGCATTTAGTGTTGCGGCACCCACCCTCTGGAACACTTTACCAATTGATATTAGACAGCCCCCAAAAGTTCTGACATTCAGACACCTTCTTAACATTCATCTCTTTACAAAGGCTTTCCCCAAAGTGTGACCCAGCCAGCTGTAGTCTGTAGAACACAGTAGAGTGTGCAGTTTTATCACTGATCAACTGTATTGTTTTTATTGTTGTATTTATAGTTTTTATGCCATTATATTTTATGTTCACTGCTTTGATACTTTTGTGGAAAGCGGTATATAGATCTGAATACTACTACTCAGGTTTATGACACCTGAATAGGGCTTTTATTTTTCTTTTTTAAAATACTGTTTTTATTGTGTTTTAATCACATGTTTTCAATGTAATCAATGAGCACATAAAAAATATTCTAACAAAACAGAAACATTACATAGGAAATCCAGTCACAGTCAACAGGGATCACAGGAGTTTCAATGTATTAATAACTTTATATTTGTCCACAGAAGTTCTTCAGGCATTTCAGTTGTAATTATCTAAATGTATCTTTCCATATCTGTCCATAACACGGTGGTGGTTTTCTCTGGGAACCTTGTTTGTTAATTAAGTCAATGAATTTATACCAGATTGTATGGAACGTGTCAGATTCTTTTTGTTGTCTTTGTGCCCTTATCTGTTGAGTTAGTTTTGCAGCCTAGGGCTTTTATTTCTCTTTATAAGTGGGTTGAAGTCCTGGGCTGCCAATAAAGGTCAGGATCCTTGACCGTGTCCCTGGAATGCAGGAGATATCAACTAGCTGAAAAACTACTAGGTTCATCTGTCTACCTTCTCCAAAACGTACAAACAGCAGCTGTGTATGAGGCATTTGACATCCCAAGTAGTGGCCTAGTTTGCCCCTATGGTTGGGTCAATCCTGACTGCAAATACTCAAAATACTTATTTTCTCAAACGTAGGGCTCTATAAATTACAATTACTGAGTTCACTCAATACCGAAACACTACACATCCAATCCCAATCAGATTTCTAAATCAGTTGTCTAAGAAGTCATTTAACAGAAAAGCCAAGGCAAAAAGGTAGAAAAAGGATGTTTAATACAAGAATATAACTTCGACATATTTCGGGCCCTCAGGTCCTTCTTCAGGGTAATCTAAAGAGACAATATATAATGTTTATACACTCACATATCCAAAGAAAGAAGGGAGGAAAGGAAGAAAGCGACCTAATATCTATGCTTTAGTGATTATGACTCTTAGGGCACAGAAGATACAGAAGAGGATCCATTCAAAGATGAACATAGAGCTTCCAATTCAAGAGACTTTTAAAAACAGATCTGAACAAACTTGAAACAAGAGCATCTTGTTGACAAGAACACAGAAACGCTTACAAGAGGGCTGGAACTACCAACCACGAAACAGGAGGAAAGCCTAATCGTAAATCTGTCTAGTAAAGTATTTACGAGCCATGAAAGAGGCATTTTGAATAAGGGGTTGTCTTTTGTTCCCACATCGGTGTACGACCCATTATCTACCAGGGTAGAATTGTGTAGACTTATAAGACATATAAAACTTAAGAGATTATTTCAAGGATACTAGTAAAGAGGAATATCATTCTAATACTCCCTTTTGTCCTAAGTCTAAATGTATTCCTCCAGGTAGGGTAAAACCTTGTATTCAAGTTTTTGAGGATTTGATACTGAGGGATCTAGAGATTTTAGAAAAGACACAGAAAAATCGGTGTGTGAATTTGAAATACACAAAAAGACAGGCTGTGAAGGTTTGAGACCTACAGAGGCAAGGAAAAGGAAAAGGTCAGGCCTAGAGGCCTGGGGGGGGGGGGTTGTTTGGAGGGGGTAACCCTGACAGGAGCAGTTTCATTTCCCTTAAGTTTCATTTTCCTGAGTTAGGTTTCATTTCTCCAGGTTTGAAACTGTACTTTCGGTTTTGGGGAAGGAGGGCATATAAAGGGAGAGAGAGCCAGTGAGAGGGAGACCAGATAGAGGGAGACAAGAGAGGAGGAAGTCAAGAGTCAGAAGAAGACCAGAGCAGGAAGAAGCAGCCTGGAGAAGTCTAAGTGCTGCTAGGGTAGAGGAACTTGCGTTTTTGCAACCTTATTTTCTCTTAATGCCTTTTGTATCACTCAGGTATATTCTGTAAATACTTTTAGTTGAAATTGGCTTGATTAACACCCAGGTTTCTGAAATGCCAGTCACCCACGTCTACACCCTAAACCCATTATTGAGGAGAGGAAGTTTAAAGAAAGGAAGGTGGGACTCTTAAGTCGGCAAGAAATCCTTACGGACTTGCTCAGGGGGTCCAGGTCATAAGGGGAACCTTAACACAGGCATTAGACAATCTGGCCAGGGATAATACTATAATTATCAAACCAGCTAACGAAGGTGGAGCAATAGTATTAATGAATAGGACTGATTATTAAAAGGTTTATAAGCAATGTAATGATAGAAAGTATTATAAACTATGTAACCAAGATCAGATTCAAGAGACACACAGAGAGAGATCAGTTATTTCTTAGAGGAAGGGGTAAGTCTGGGATATTTAACTAAGAAAGAATATGATTAGCTGCAAAACTTGGTTCCCAAGACTCCCCTATTTTATATATTACTGAAAATCCATAAGGGGATTTATCCACCTCTTGGGACAGCTATAGTTTCAGGCAGTAATTCAGTCCTGGAACCCTTATCAAAGTATGTTAGATGTTTTTGGCTCCCATTGTTGTACAATTAAAGTCATAGGTAATGGACTCTACAGGCTTCATGAAGTAACCTATGGAGTTGGGCAATATTAATTCTAATGATTGTGGTAACTCTAGATGTCAGCTCTTTATATACAACTATACCACAAGAGGATGCATTACAATGTAATGAGGTGTTAGATTCTAGAGAAAAAAAGATGCCACCTACACATTACATTATAGCTCTTACTGAATTCTGTCCAAAATTACTTTCATACCCAATTTTATTGACAAACACATGGAGTATCTATGGGTCCCCCAGCTAGAATTGGAATGTCTATATATGGGACAATTTGAAGACTTATGTATATATTCTTTTGATAATCCATTTTATGAGTGTATTAAATTTTGGTGTAGATACATAGATGATATATTTTTTATTTGGCAAGGAAATATGGATGAACTGGATGACTTCTACAAATAGTTTAATATCAGAACAGATAACATCAAATTTGAGATGACCTGGGACTACCACAACATTCACTTCTTAGATATAACCATGAAAAAAGAGGAAGGCTAAGCACTATTCGTTATATTAAAAAAAAAAACCTGATCGGAACAAACTTCTCAGGCACGATAGTGCACATCCTAGACATATTTGAGAGAATATGGGCAATTCATAAGAATTAAGAGAAATTGTACAAAAAGATTCAGATTATAAAAAGGAATCCAATAATTTACATCAAGCATGTATCCAGAGAGATTACTCAGAAGGAATGACACAGAGAACTAGAAGGAGGCTGTACAGTATAAGCAGAAGTTCTTTGCTGTCACCCAAACAGAAGAGAACCACCAATAGAAGAGTATGTAGTTTACCTTTTCATAACATTAGTAATTATATAAGATATTCTATAAATAAACATTGCTATTTAGTAAAAGATATAGTTGGATGTAAAGAAAATGCGTATACGGCTATAAAAGATCTAGGAATATAGGTGATTGGGAGTTCAGGTCAGGAGTGACACATCAGAAAAGACAAACTGCGAGAGACAGCTTCTCTTACCAAGATTAGGACCTCTAGTAGGAAATTTGCCTTGTGGTCATTGTAATATTGTGAGCATGTTTGAGATTAAAATACTTTGTGAATCCCATAGATGGGAAAGAATACACACTGACAGATTTCACAACATGCAATAGTAAGTTTGTGATGTGTGCTATACTTTGTCCCTGTAACAAACTATATATAAGGAAAAACTACAAGGAATCTTAAGCTCAGTATAGGAGAACGTATCAGTAATATTAAACATGAAATTGTGGGAGCATCAATAGTTCAACACTGGAAAGACAAATCCCATAGAATAAGAGACCTTTCATTCTGGGCAATAGAAATGATAAAGAAAAAGACAGAGAGGATCCTTTCAGAAAGGGAAGCCAGGTGGATTCTGAGGCTGAATGAAGTCACTTCCTTTGGTCTAAATGAGTCTCTCAACCTTGCAGTACTTCTTTGAAAAACAGCTGTTTCTAATTATTTCCTGTGTATTTAAATACCCAGGATTTTCTCTTGGAGTGAACATAGCACAGGATACTGGGGGTTATGGAGAAAATGAAATCCATTGCATTCTAACAAGTAAGCCAATTTATATTTCATGTATGTGAATGTTTGTAAATAGTTTTTATGCT
Organism: Heloderma suspectum; assembly: GCF_057233095.1. Taxonomy (NCBI): domain Eukaryota; kingdom Metazoa; phylum Chordata; class Lepidosauria; order Squamata; family Helodermatidae; genus Heloderma; species Heloderma suspectum. The sequence goes on from NC_139458.1 coordinate 425,465,759, forward strand.
TTGAGCCTCTCATTCTTTATGTGTTACTCTTTTACACATTAATTAATTAAATTTCTTAATCGCCCATCTGGCTGGTCACCCAGCCACTCTGGGCGATGTACAACAGTACAATTTAAAACAGTAAAATTACACATTAAACATTATTTAAAAATACCCTAACCCACCCCAAATGCCTGCCTGAACAACCATGTTTTTAATGCACGACGGAAGCTCATTAAAGAGGGGGCATGACGGAGTTCCCTAGGGAGGGAGTTCCACAGAGTGGGGGCCACCACAGAGAAGGCCTTCTCCCTCATCAGCTTAGCTGTCCTGGCTGATGGGACAGAGAGAAGGCCATCCGAGGCTGATCTTGTTGAGCAGCCTGTCTGGTGTTCCTGGAGGCGCTCCTTGAGATAGGCTGGGCTGGAACGTATAGGGTTTTAAAGGTCAGAACCAACACCTTGAATTTGGCCCGGAAAACAACTGGTAGCCAGTGCAACTCCTTCAGCACCAGAGTGATGTGATCACACCGGCAGCTGCCTTTAATCAGGCGAGCCGCCGCATTCTGTACCAGCTGCAGCTTCCGAACCGTCTTCAAGGGTAACCCCACATAGAGCGCATTACAGTAGTCTAAACGAGAGGAGATCAGGGCATGTACTACCGATGGGAGCAGATGGTTGGGAAGGTAGGGGCACAGCCACCATATCAGATGGAGTTGATACAACATGGTGGTGCACATTTGTATGAGTTATGCGATATACAACGGTGGATCTGTGCGTGTATAAACATTATATATTGCCTTTTTAGATTACCCTGAAGAAGGACCTGAGGGTCCAAAATGCATCATTTCTTTCATTGCATTAAACATCCTTTTTCTAGCCATTTGCCCTTGGCTTTTCTTGTGGGGTTCTCCCTTTTTGTTGGCTAAGATGGTATTTGCACAGACGTTCGTTCCATAATCTATTGAAACTACAATTTCTATTCAACTGCTAACAAAACATTAAGGACAGTAGGAAAACCGTAACCCAGTCCTCAAAATATCTATTCTCCAAGAGCCTGAAGTGGTACAAAAATCAGTCGCTTGAGAATACTGTACGTAAGAGGAATGTACTTGGATAGAGCATTAGAGATCTTTCTTCCAGGACAATTACTGTATAGTGATGTCACCTTTACTAAAATATTAGTGCCATAATTCTTACTATGCAGGTTGTTAAGACTAATTATACACTCAGCAATTCAAAGTTGATTTCACTTCAGCACTTTTATTGTTCTCCAAGGTGCTTAGTACAACGTTCTAGAATGAAGAACCTGTCCAATGGCTAAAACTAGAGCAAGGCAGTGGCTACACAGAAACCAACGAATCAGTCACTGTTTACACTTACGGCATGGTATGACACATATTTGCATATCTAAATATGCAAATAAAGTGTGAGTGATCTCCTTAACCCAAGGCTTTAGTAACAAGCTGCAACAGAGGGAGGTCTTGCATCACTTATGACACACTCATCTAGGCAAGTCTCCACCTGCTGAGGATACCCTTTGCATGACCTTGCAGACCGAACGTAACACACAGATGTAATATATTAAGAGGTCAGGAGAGCTAAGGTCTTGTCGATTAAGATTTCCTAGACCAGGAATGGGGAACCTCTGGCCCTCCAGATGTTGTTGAACTTCAACTGCCATCATTCCTGACCATTGGCCATGCTGATGGAAATAGGCATCCAACATCACCTGGATGTTCTCTCAGATTGCAATCCTTTACATACTTACCTTGCAGTAAATCCCATTGAACCCAGTGGGATTTCAAAGTGAACATGGATAGTATTGTGCTGACTACAGCTCTGAGTATATTGCAGCAGTAGAACAATCTCCCATCCATATGTAACAGGATGGTAAGTTAGCTTTAAAAGCAGCTGGATAGCTTTGCTGCAAGGGAATGGCTGTAGTTATGTTGGCTGCTTTTTGATTTTTTTAAAGGAGGGGTGGGGAATACGTGGCCCGCCAGATATTGGTGGACTGCAACTCCCATCTACCCTAGCCAGCATAACCAATAGTGAAGGATGATGGAAACTACAGTCAATCAACATCTGGAGGCCCACATATTCCTCATCCCTGTTTTAAAGCAAAACAATTAGAAAGGGGTGATGGGGAGAGGGAGTGCACAACCTTCAAAGAAACAGTATTTAAAAAATATAAGAAGCAACATGTTCTCAAATGGCAGGGTATTATTGCCGGGTGAGGGGAAAGGAACTCCTCCTGCCCTTGAGTGATACAGCAATGGAGCATTCAGCCAAAAAGGTATAGGTGTATCAGGGAGAGTTTTGTCACTTGCTGCAACTAACACATGCACAACCATATTCCATACAGCACTCCCAACTGCAATGGATGTGGAAGCAGTGGTAAAAAGTTACTGCAGAGCTACTACTTTGAAGGAAGACATCTGGATGCTACCCAACGATGGTGCATTTACTTTTCAAAAAAGGAGTCCATCAAATCCCTAAGAAATTGCAATGAGGTGCAGGAGAGGAGGACATCTTGAGGCATGCAGGGCCAAGTTCCTAGAGGGCTGAATAGTTAAAACCAGAGCCTTGAATTGTGTCCATAAAGTAGAACATATTGTATCTGCATTGGCACCGACAACATCCCGCTCCCAGCCATAAACAAAACAGTAGTAATGGTTAGGAGTAACTCATAACAGCTCCTTCTCTGTGGCAAATGAATAGGCCAAACAGACCATCTCAGATAGCAGCAAAAAAGTGATCACCTCTAGAATTTACTCTTTCTGTACCTGCACATGTGAATGAATATGAGATAACATTTTTACTAGAAATAATTCTCACCACTGCTCCAGAAATGCTGCTACAAAAGCTCTCGGAGACCCTATATCAATACCTTTATTGCAGGAAGGCATATTAGCAAAAATAAATGAAAAACAGCAACCAGTGTAGACACAGTATTTTAATAGCTTAAAGTAGCAAAATATAGAGCTATAATAACAAACACTGAAGTGTTCACGTTTACATTCTCTGTACCCCTAATTGGTGCTTCCCTTAGAGACATCAGTCACAATCCAACACAGGGATACAGATTTGGTGATTTCATTGGTACTTAGGTTTGTGTTGAATTGTGGCCATTGATTGTTACATCTCCATATATTTGTTCTCCTCATAGTAGAATAAAAAATCACACACTGAATTAAGACTCCCCTCCAGTCTCAATTAGGTACCTTTCACACTTGAAGACAGTATGAAAACAGGTTCCACCATGACTGAAAAGTTGGACATTTCCATATCTGGTGCTGGATAAATCTATTTTTCATTTTTAAATGTTCTTAGATTCTATGATAGTATGATAAAGTAATACTTACTGTAATGAAATCTGATGAATGCGTCTTTATTTGCTTCTCAAGATTTAAGAACATTGAGAGCCATGCTGAACCAGACTAAAGGCCTATTTAGTCCAGCACTCTGTTCACACAGTGACTAACCAGCTGCCTGTGGGAAGCCCACAAGTAGAACACGAGTGCAATAGCACCTTTCTGCTCATGCTTTCCAGCAAGTGGTATACAGGCATACTGCCTCCAATACTGGAACTAATATATAACCATCATAAGTAGGAGTCATTGATAGTCTCATCCTACAACCCATTTCACAGTTCTAAATAATTAAAGATTTATCCTAGATTCAACAGCACTTCACTGTAAAGATGTGACATCTTAGTGATCATATTCTACTTATTTTTCTTAGCTGTTTTTCATTTTAGCACTTAGGTTACCACTTCTACTGAGAAGTGCAGCTCTAAATATAAAACTTACACAACATTTCAAAGTGTGCTTTTTATCATAAGAGTTGTGCCTATTCATTTTTCATGTGCGATGGCACACATCTGCATGTTCACAATTTCTATTTTTAGTAATAACCCATGAGGTTTAGAGCAATGGTTCCAGGCTTTTAGGATGTTTCTCAGAATTCTACGGTTGGCTTCTGTTTTAATGACCCATTTCATTTAGTAGTATGGGCTGTGCCTACTTAACTATTTTCTCCAAAGAGGACTTGGTAGTCCACAGGCCTACCTTTCCCGATCACTCACGCCCAACTGCTCATTTGTACCTACTAACCTTTGTCTTTCAGAAGACAATTTAAGTGCTTGACTTGGGGTGCCTTTCCTTGTGCAGAGCAGCCAGCTCTTAGAGAAGGCTCCTCCATCCTTCCGTCATATGAAATGTTTAAGAGTGTGAGAACACCACACATTCAACATGACTAGAGACAGAAATACCACATTGCCTTTTATTGATGGAATGCAGCCCCCTGAGAAGCTCCATTTTGGATTATAAAATCTTTAAGTCTGTGATTCCTCCAAGCCACAATAAAGCACCATCAATCTACAGACTTATCAGATTGCTTCAAATTAGTTGAATGGAACAGAGATGAAGTTTCAGGATGCTGAAAAAAATATGTAGTAGTGACCAGTTGTAGGATTCATCTTGGAGACTATCTTTTTCAGAGATAATTGCAGGCACTTTTAGAAATACTGACCCCCGAAGAAGGCGCATATATACTATTCAGGGCCAAAATGTGTAGAGCTACTCCTTGGAATAAAACGTATGATTTCAACATCCTGAGACTTTGTCTCTTCTTTCCATTGGGCATTTTGGATGTTCTTCAGTTTTTTTTATCCCCCCTTCAAATCAGTTGAGAAATACATATTTGTTCAAACGTTTATTTGCAAGTCACGTAGCACAGTTCTCTCCATTTTTTAACTGTCAGGTTCCCCTCCCCGCATTAGTTTCTAACAGAAAAGATGCACATATAATTCTACTAAAAGGGCTTCATACTACTGCAGAGTCTCACATACATTTTGGGGGCCATTTCCTGTTGTCAAGTTTGTAAAAACATCATGCAAGAGAATGAGCTGTTCTTTAAAAACAGTATTCTTGCAAGCAGATCAGCACATAGATGAAAACTGCAAGTACATGTGTATATAGGTATCTTTAACACACCTCTTTAACAAAAGAGGTAAGGCATTCATTAGGCATTGTTCTTTTGTATACTGTCTGGGAACAAACACTCCTATTTGCTTGGAAATGTCAGTCTCAAGTTTGACATGATTTATAAAGCTATGGGCTTCTGCTTTTCAAAGTAAGAACCCCATGGGGGCAAAAGCACAACTGAAAGTTAACTAGTACCCAATAATATTTATACAAAATTTAAAACGTGGGTGGTATACAGACCTGCATGATAAGAATCTGCCATTTCACGATTATTCAGTCTTCTTTCAAAGAGTCACAGTTCTGGTACATCCAGAACGGTTCCTATGCTTTCGAAAGCTGCTACGATGGTGAACTAGCAGACTCTGGAACGGCACCTCCCATTACTATATTGTTTTTGTCAGTTAGTGTTTTAACAATAGATGTAGCTGGAGATTGAAGCACTTTCCGCGATAGTCTCATTCTACCATCAGTTGGATCGCGCCCAAAATACTTCACCTGTTAGTAGGAAGAAATGAGATTGCAATTTCATTTACTGCTGCCATTTGTTCTGCTGTGAGCTGCTTTGAGCAAAAATTTGTGGAAAAGTGACATACAAATAAATAGATAACGATGAATTTGATCTCAGCTGGTAGGAAGGTTTGTGAGGTTTCAGTGTAACCCAGATGCCAAGGAAGTTATTTTAAAAACTTTGTATTTTAAAAGTTTAACAAAAGTTATTTATTTTAAAATAAAGGTAGAGACAGGACATCTTGGGAATGACTGAAAGCCCCACAGGTGCAAGGGCTTCCCCCTTTTCTTCTGTGAAGTACTGTGCTACACGTACGTATGGGGATTCCCCACTGACATGCTGAGCAGTCAGAGAAATGCACAAGCCCCTTGTGCAGGCAGCCCTTTGTGGATGCATCAAAGCAACTGGATCAGAGCCTTGGTGCTTGATCCAATTCTCTTAATTTCACTACCCCCAAATATGATGACTTTGTGATGCATGTATGCAGACCAGTGGGATTTTATGAGAGAAGAATATATGCCTGTTGAACACCTTGATTTTACCTCTCTCTTGACTTTGGGCCTAGTTCTCACTGAAGTGCTATGTCTGTGTGCGGGTGGTACCCACCTCAAGAGTGCAAGTGGGGGTTCACATGAATGAATGCTCCTCCATACCAAATAAATTCCCTGCACATACACAACTAAATGTCACAAGAAATCGTTCTGGCCCAGCAACGAAAATAGCAGCAAGCTATTTTTCTATGTACAGGGATTTTTTTAATATGGAATAGCATTTTGGCACATGAGGACCCGCCTCCAGTCTGAAGTAGTACAGCCCAGAAACAGGCTTACCATCTCAGGGAGAACGTGTCCCAAGGTGAAAGATGGAAAGACAGGTCTATAGGTCAAGGTAGGGAGGAATCAGAAATGGAAAAGAAAACAGGCCAAAGGCATACAATTCCACAAACATTGAACTGATTTACTAGTCTGTGCCATGGCAATTATGCCATGGAGTTCCACAGGGCTCTATTTTATCCCCCATGCTGTTTAACATCTACATGAAACCGCTGGGGGAGGTTATCCGGAGGTGTGGGCTGAGGTGCCATCAATATGCAGATGACACCCAGCTCTACCTCTCTTTCTCATCAAAACCAGGTGAGGCAGTGGCTGTTCTGAATCAGTGCCTGGGCACGGTAATGGACTGGATGAGGGCTAATAAACTGAAACGCAATCCAGACAAGACGGAGGTACTGTTAAGTGGGTGGTTCGTCTGCCCGGCTAGGTGATATTCAACCTGTTCTGGAGGGGGTTGCACTCCCCCTAAAGGATAAGGTTCGTAGTTTGGGGGTGCTCTTGGATCCAGAACTGTCACTTGAGGCACAGGTGAACTCAGTGGCACGGATCACTTTTTATCAGCTTAGGCTGGTATACCAACTACGCCCTTATCTGGACAGAGATAGCCTAGCTACAGTTATCCATGCTCTGATCACTTCTCGTCTGGATTACTGCAATGCGTTATACGTGGGGCTGCCTTTGAAAACGGTCCGGAAACTTCAGCTGGTCCAAAATAGGGCAGCAAGATTGTTAACAGGGACTGGCCTGCGAGCTCATATTACACCAGTGCTTTTCCAGCTGCACTGGCTGCCAGTCCATTTCCGGGCCCGATTCAAAGTGCTGGGGTTAACATTCAAAGCCCTTAACGGCTTGGGGCCAGGTTACCTGAAGGATCGCCTCCTCCCATATGTGCCTGCCCGGACCTTAAGATCATCATCAGCGGCCCTTCTCCGTGAGCCCCTGCCAAAGGAAGTGAGGCAGGTGGCTACTAGGAGGAGGGCTTTTTCTGCTGTGGCACCCCGGCTCTGGAATGAGCTCCTTAGTGAGGTTCGCCTGGCGCCTACATTGTATTCCTTTCGGAATACTTTAGGAAAAAAATACTTTTTTATTTTCCCAGGCATTTTAGCATTTTCGCTTTCTAAATTTTTATCTTTGCTGTTTTAAATCTGTATTTTAAACTCTTGCACTGCTGCTAGGTTTTATTGTGGTTGTATCGTTATATTGTGGTTTTAATGTTCTATATATTTTAAATTGTTTTATTGTGTGTTGTTTGGTTTTAATTTTTGTGAACCGCCCAGAGAGCTTCGGCTATTGGGCGGTATAGAAATGAAATAAATAAATAAATAAATTTTCATGTATTAGAAAGGTTCAAAAAGTTACCTGGATTTCTTGGTCAACTTCCAATCCAAGAGCACTAGGGTGCTTAATCTAGAACAGAATATTCACAGCATTACATTTGTTTTTACAGCTTAAGAATGTTTTTGGCGTAACTGGAAATCATATATAAGCACTTGCCACAAAATTCACTCTTCTTAAGAATTCATTCTCAAACTTTCCATTTCCTTTTTCCTTGGTATTAACATCCAATTGCAACATTCACTAAATGGCTATCAAGATCAGAAGTCTTTGCCATGAAGTCTTTAGCACAAAGAAGTAGAGGCAAATCTTGTCAAATAGGTTAGTTCTGCTTAAACTGACCGTTCTAAAAAGTGTCTCCAAAATACTGTCTTCTTGACCCAAAGGTACAAGTACACCTGCTTAGTGTCACATCTCCAGTTTTGGCATGGTGTGGAAATAACAGCAGCAACAAGAGTTAACTTAGAGTGGAATCCAATTAAGTTATCCCAATGATGAACTATTCCATCAGAGGAAGGGGGGGGGGTGGCAGTGGCAATACACCTTCCCTGTGCAGTGTGCCCTCAAAATCTGGTCTGGCAGGTTGGGGTACCCTCTAGAGGAGGTTTCCAGGAGGCATAGGGGCTGCAGACAGGAGATGAAGAGATGAAAGTGCTGTTGCACAAGCGGCAATACTGGGTTCTGCCCTTAGCTACTATTATTTGAACAGAGGGAAAAATAAATACCTTTCTTTGATCCAGCTGAGAGTTGTGCAGTAGAACAGGAGTCATATTTGGATACAATTTTACCATCACTCCAATATCTCTGCATAAAAAGAATAGCGAAACTTGAATTATTTCAATAGGAGTGGAGGGCTTGCAACACATAATGTACTCCTCTTTAGGCAAAGCTAAGCCTGTTTCACCCCTTCTTCTGTTTTCGGTAAGATTAAAGAACCTCATTTTATCTGTCTGTGCATGCATTTTATTTCTTTTTTAACTGATTTTTTGACCTTTTGCTTTACAGTCATCTCAATTAAACTTTGTAGATATGGTTAACGTTTTCCTGCTCCTAGAAGAGAACAGGGAAATCCCTAAACTACCATATGTCACACCTTGCAATCACTTGTCATTTATCTTGATCTGAAATCTCACACAAACGGCTGGAGAAAACATAAGGGAGCATTACACCACAGTTAAGGAATTGGGCCAAGGTTGTGGAATTGTACACTCTTCACACATATACAAATTCCTTTGTGTGGGGGTCCAAATGTTGTGCAATTGCACACTTTTTCTTTTTTAAACACATATAGTTGGGTAGGATGCAGGATCAGGTCAGTCATGAGGTGAGGGATATATCAGACTAAGAAAAAGGGTTGGATCTAAGATCTGCCTTCTACAGGAGGAAAGGACCTTCCACAAGAGGAAGAGCGCCACTCGCGGAAGGTCCCTCTGTCTGATTTTTGGGGATCCTGCTCCTACCCTCGCCACAGCTCGCCCCATTCAGCAGGTTCTCGTGACTCCTTGTGTAGTATTTTCAGGGGGCTGGAGGGGCTGCTGTGGGAAGGAGGTGGTGGTGAGGAAGTCCACTTCCACCAACACAGATGATCCAGCATAAATCTGGATCCAACCCCAACTCCATGAGGATATTGACACATCCTTTCTTCACTGCACTTCTAATCCCATTTAAGAAGACAGCCTATAAACTGACACCTATGTTTTTTAAATAATCCCTTCAGCAGTTGAATATGGAAATTCACTCTCATTAAACAAAATTATAAGAACACACCACAAGCTTCAGACTTAATGATTTTTGGAGTCATATAGCGGGCTGGTTTGTATGGCACACTGTGCTCACCATGGGTCATTTAACCCATGATGAGAGACACGCGTGAGGCTGCCATTATGAATATGCAACCAACGATGGGGTTGCATTGTGTTGTCTGAACCTGGCCACCGTGGGTTATTTGAGAGTTAAACAACCCTACTACAAACTCTTGAATATCCACAGTGCTTGGGTTCATACGACACACTGCAACCCCATTAGGGGCTGCATATTCATACTGATGACAGCAAATGCCAGAGCTCATGGTGGGTTAAACAACTCACAGTGAGCCCAGCATGTTATGCAGAACAGGTCAGTATGTACTTAGCTAAGAAATGGACTATTTGCTTACATACAAAAATGCTGAAAAGGGTATTTCTAGAGACTGCGTGTGTGACTGTTTATGCACTAACACATATACATGTAAACATAAACACACACCGCCAAATCCTGATCAGCTTCAGAAGAGGAGTTTTATTTACCTCAATTCAGTGATTGTTGCTGTATAAATAGCTCCAAATTCCAACTGATAGTCCTTCTATATAAAAACAGAAACAGTAAGGCAGATTCGCAGGAAAAAAGGACAAAATATACTGGTGAAGTTCCAAAGTAAACTTTAGTCCTGAAAACCTAAGGGGTTGTCAGACTTCTCTTTCTGAAACGCAGAGGAATTTTTAAAGAAGTGTGTAATATGGCATGGGATGGGGCCTTCAGAAAATTTAAATTCTTCATGGGTACTACAAGCCCTTTCATTTAGAGTAGCTCTTTGGATTCTGGCCATCAGGTTGTATCCAAACAGTGTCTATTTCTCTGTAACAAGCCATTCTGTGCTAGCAGAAACCAAGTTCTGAACTATGTGCAAGGGGAGAATCCAACTAAAGTTTTGCTCGCACAACTGGTTGCAGAGTGTTCACAAAGTGATCTGCTAGCACCTGCACAATGGAAAAAGGCAGTGAAGCTCTACTAGATCAACAATTTCTTCCGCTGATGGTAGATTGAATTTAGGCTATTATATTTTACTTAATGCTCACCCTAACCAAAAGGGCTTAAGGAAGGAAAAGTAACTACATACATAAGAGATAGATCTCTGACCCTGAAGAGTACACACAATTATTAGGTACAATATATAAGACTCAGTTTGAAGGTCATGACTAGCCATGGGTTATTTAAATCTTGGGTAGTCATGAATGAATGGGAGTCAGCAAACATACTGGCTCCTGCCTGCTCCCGCTGAGCTAAATAACCCAGGGACACTGTCCCAAAGTTGTTGATTGTGACATGAATGTAGAATTGTGGGTTACTGCAGGAGAGACAATCCAGAGTTGTAACCCAAGAACAACCATGGGTTACAACTCTGGGTTGTCTCTCCCCCAACAACCCACAATTCCAGGTTCGGACTTCACGATCAACAAACTAGGAATGGGAAGTCCCTGGGTTGTTTCACTCCACCGGGCTGCAGTTGGAGCAACTGGGGAGCGAGAAGCAGTTTGCTCACTCCCACTTCACTTGCAACAACACAGGCTTTGAATAAACCTTAGGTTGTGTGAAACAGGTCTAAATCTAAAGTTATTAAAACAAGCCCTTACATCATCTTTGCAGATTTCTGTAATAAATTCTTGTGCTTCATGCATAGCAGCTGGTGTTGGAGCAAATACGGAAAACGTCTCTTCGTCTATTTGGCTAACAGTTACTCCTTCGGAATAAAAATGTGAATACAATTAACATTTATTTAAAACAACCACATTTGCTGTTTGTTAAACTACTTACACTAGTGCAACAGTTACATTAGAAACAAGTAGTGCAAACCTAATACCCGAATTCTCTTGCATACCATCAAGAGTCTGGTAGGAAACTACGGACAGTGCTCTTCCTTCCCTCCTCATTGTTCACCACGGTTAAGGATTAAGAATGCAAATGCTGTCCAGATCTCCCATCTTAACCAGACTTTGAGGCCAACTAACTTGAGGAAATCCTGTCTGGCATTAACTATTAAAGCTAATGCAGCAGTGGAAGGGGAAGAAAAATTCACACAAGAGGGGGGAAAATTTGTGGTGGGGGAGTGCACTATCTACAGCCTACTCCCTTTTGGGGCATTCCATCTGCAGTATCCTACAGCCTCATTCGCACCAAGACAAACCAGAACATGGAAATCTTTAATTTGTTACCACTTTTAGTCTGCATTATCAACAGTACAATGCAATACAGGCTTTCACCTGGAAAATGCCCTGGGATAGGTCTGCTGAACAATGGTGCCTTTATAGTTACAAGGAACAGGCAGACCCTTTAAGCACTACAGTACACGCCATTTCCACCATGTGTGCTGACCACTGACAGCCATAAAAAACAGGTCAGGCGTTATGTCTTCTATGTGTCTGCATCTCAAGGGATGGTCCATGGAGCAATTTACAAATGTCTGAACTGACCCACACTCAATGGAAACTAACATAACATGACAAATGTAGGCATTGAAAGCAAGGTGACTCACCAGTTTCAGCTTGAAGTTTCTTTAAATTATAACCTCCGGGGCCAACAAATCTTGCCCTTCTTGATAACGGCACTTGAACAGTCTCTGAAATGTAGAGGGTTCAAGTCAAAGGCACGCTGTGGTAATAAGATTGGCAGCGGGGGTGGAGGCAGATGCTTTTTCTCCCTAGCTCAATACATAAACGTGTTACTATTTAGAAACCTGATTATTTGAATCCTGAATTACTTTTGTTGGTAGGAGCATGCTCACAGGATACTCCTGCCCATGAAAGCAGGATAGAGATGACTTTCGTCAATTCTCCCTTCCCGCTGCTGTCCCTTGTGCCACCTGAAAATTTGCTCCAGAGGGCTGTGGAGCCCTCCAGAAAATTGGGGGGGGAGGGATGGGGACTGCAGCGTAGAATCTGTGAAAGTTGCCTCCTCTCCTTCCACCAGTGGAATCCTCTGGTGGATCAAAAGCCCCTCAATGAACAGGAGGAGCCTTCTGTTTGTGGAATGATCCAAGCCATTCCTTTGAAGGATGAGTTTTTAGCTACAAGATACCATCAGTTTTAGCTATGAGATACCATCAGTTGGGGGGGGGGGGGTTCAAGTAACCCCACTGTCACGGTCAGACCATTTCCGGGTGAGATCTGGACTCATGGCACTACTCCCCTCCTGCAGGTGTGGGGGACCCATTCAGATAGTCCACCCCAGACTGATGGAATCCAATGGATTTCTGAACGCTCTTGGAGGTAATCCAGCCGAAGCACTAGTCTCACTGTGGAACAGTGAGATGCAAAGGGCCATAGATTTAACTGAACCTGAATGCCCTCCCTGGCATTGTGGAGCCCACTCTGCTCCCTGGTATACTGGGGAGCTATGGGCAATGAAACAGGCTGGACGTCGGCTAGAGTGCAAATGGCGCAAGTCTTCAAGTGAAGATTGACTGAGCATGCTCTAAAGCACATAACCTTTCTACTGTGTGGCAATGTGGGCAGCAAAGAAAGCTTATTTTGCTGCCTCCGTTGCATCCTCAAGTAGCCGTTCAGTGGAGCTCCTTCGGGTGTTAACACTCTCCCCAGTCAATACGGCCTTGGTCCCCTCAAGGACCCACTGTGGCCTTTTTATATTGGACTTTGAGAAAATCATTTGTCTCCAACAGCAAACTTGACACTGTTGGTAGTGCAGTTCCAGTCAAGGTGTCAGATGTCACCATCTGCCCGATTTTGAGGAATCAGTTTCAGTTGCTGTCACCTGATGATGTGGACAAGGTACTTGCAGCAATGTAGCCAACCACGTGCCCTCTAGATTCTTGCCCCTCCTGGCTAATAAAAGCTAGCTGAGCAGGTATGACTGGGTGGGTCCAGGGTGTGGTGAATGCTTCTCTTCAGGAATGGGTGGTCCCTGCTGTCCTTAAGGAGGCAGTAGTGTGACCACTCCTGAAGCCCACTCTGGACCCAATAGTATTAGACAACTACTGCCTAGTTGCAAATACCCTTTTCTTAGGGAAGGTACTGGAGAGGGTCATGGTGAAACAACTGTAGGAAGATATCTTAGAAGATATTGATTATCTGGTCCCATTCCAATCTGGGTTTCATCCTGGTTACGGGACTGAATCAGCCTTGGTTGGCCTTTATCAAGAGAGGGACAGGGTGAGTGCAAAACTGTTAATTCTGCTCCATCTATCATTGGCTTTTGATACTGGCTTTTGATACTATCGATCATGGTATCCTCCTGGATCAACTCCGTGGGATGGGCATCAGAGGCACTGTGTTACAGTGGTTCTGGTCCTGCTCCTACCTATGAGGCTGATTTCAGAGTAACACTGGGTGATTGTTCCTCGACCTCATGGCAATTGAGCTATGGGGTTCCACAGAGTACCATCTTGTCCCCAATGTTGTTTAACGTCTATATGAAGCTGCTAGGAGAGGTCATTAGGCAATTTGGAGCCAAGTGCCATCAGTATGCTAAGGACACACAGCTCTATCTCCCTGTGACATCTGAATCAGATGAGGCTATGCAAGCCCTAGATCAGCGCCTAAGCTCAGTAATGGGCTGGATGAGGGCCAATAAACTGAAGCTGAATCCTGGCAAGACGGAAGCCCTGTGGGTGAGTGGTTCCTGAGTCCAGGAGATATGCTCAATGCCTGTTCTAGATGGGGTTGCACTCCCTCTGAAAGATCAAGTCTGTAGTTTGGGGGTACTCCTAGATCCATCAGTCACTGGAGGCCCAAGTGGCCATGGCGACTTAGAGTGCCTTTTACCAGCTTCAGCTGGTTTGCCAACTACACCCTCTCCTGGACAGGAATAGCTTGGCCACAGTGGTTCAGGTGCTACTAACCTCAAGACTGGATTACTGCAATGTACTCTATGTGGGGCTGCCCTTAAGGTTGCCCCAAAAGCTGGAGCTAGTGCAGAACACAGCACCTTGGCGGTTGTCGTGAGCTGCCCCTTTTCAGCATTCAAGTCCTTTGCTGAGGGACTTCAGTGCCTATTCGCTACCGGGCCAGGTTTAAGATTTTGGTACTAGTGTACAAAGTCCTAAACAACTTGGGACCAGGTTACCTGAGAGAGTGCCTTCTCCCTTACCAGCCTGCCCGGTCACTGAGATCATCGGAGGGCTTGCTCCTGGTGGTTCTGCACGGACTATGGCCTGATTGGAGACCACTGGAGAAGAGCCTTCAGCGTGGTGCTCCCTTTCTTTGGAACTCCCTGTCCCTCCCAAAGCCAACATTGTGTTGTTTCTGGCACCTCCTGAAAACAGCTGTTTTCCAGGAAGCATACCTTAACTGACCAACTACCATTTTTATTGGCATCATGTTTTTAAAAGAATAATGTTAATATGGTGTTTTAATCTTTTATCTCTTTATTGTTTTACTCATCACTCCGGAATCTGCTTTAGATATGGAGCGATATACAAATGTTGGAAAGAAAGAAAGAAAGATGGTGGCAAGTCAGATTGGGTCATGCTGACACATCCCTTAGTTACATCATGTTTAGGTTACATGCAACATGCTCTACATGGGGCTGCCTTTGGAGACTGATTGGAAGCTTCAGCTGCTTCAGAATGGTGCAGCCAGGCTGTTCACCACAGCCAGATATAAGGAGCATGTGTCTTTTAGATGACAATAACTACACTGCTGCCAGTCCATTTCTGGGCACAATTCAAAGCGCTGATTATAACATATAGAACCCTAAACAGCTTGGGACTAGGCCAGCTGAAGGACCTCCTTCTCCTATACAAACTTACCCAGGTGTTGAGATCCTCCAGAGAGGCCCTTCTCTCTGTCCTGCCAACATCTAATGTGCATTTGATGAGAATGTGAGAAAGAGCCCTCTCAGTGGCTGCGTGTAGCCTTTGGAACACTCTACCAAGAGAAATTCATCCAGTCCCCTCATTGATAGCTTTCTGACGAGAGGAAAAGCGCCTTTTCTTTAAACAGGCATTTTGGCCTACTGGACTGACTTGCTTTGATTTCTCTCTGCTGCTCTGTGTTTAAATCTGCATTTCTAATTGAACTATGTTTTTAACTGGCAGCCATTTATCATCTACATTAATTTTGTGATATTGCTTCCTTAGAACAAGTTGTGCACAAACATGCTTATATTATGGAAAGTTCTACATAAATATAAATGGAAATTTTCGATGTGTGTGTTTTTCTAAAGATCACACACTGATGCAGATACTGGATAGAACAGACTTATGACTGAATAGATGCGAAACCGACACAGACTAAAAATAGGCTGATTTGTCTATCCTTTATCTCCAACCCACCCAATTCCCTGGTTTGATATGTATGCTATTACCTACAAGTGGTCCATTCTCTTTTCTGCTTGCTCTTGGTTTTGCAATTGCTTTGTTCATAATTTGCAAGATTTCTCTCTTTGCCACTATGGGGAAAAACAAAAACCATTTCCAATTTAAATATAGAACACACATGGTAACATTTTCATTTTTTAAAATCCTGTCTGGTTACAGGGAAAGCTGCCTTTCTCTTTTGTAAGCTTCTAACATGACTAATCAAGCAAACCTTTTGCACTGCTGCACCACATCAAGGGTTTCAGGCGCTTTTGAGCAGCCTTATTGTTAAACAAAAAGCAGAATTGTTTCCAGTCTTATACTTGCTTCATTAGGACATTCAGAACACCATATCTTGTGTCCATCTCTATGTATGATTTCCACTGCTTCTTAAAAGCCCTCCATCTCCCCCCAGGTGAAGAATGTTACATTCCTAAGAGCTTCAACCACTGTGCAATAAGAAACACCTTTGTGTTTTAAGCTTCTGTTGCTGTCATGTTGACTGGGTAGATACAACATTTTTGGGATAGGGTTCTTGGAAAATAAAAACTACAATGATCCCCATTCGCCTCTAAATAATCACAATTTTCCTTCTACCACCTAAATAATGGGTCTGTACAGAACAGACAGAAACACCCCCTCAAAATTTACTTCAATGAATTCTTTGCTTAGAATTAGTCACATCTGGCCGCACAGAACTATTTACTTAAGACGCTGACTGCATTTTCTAGAAACAGGCTAGCTAGCAAAAATGCTTTCCTAGAGAAAGGAGGGAGACCCAGCTTTCTTCTTTAGAAATAGAAAGCATGCTGGGTGGCATAGTTCATTGGCCATAAAGAACAGTTTGACTGGGAGAAGAAACACAGCTAAGGTTTAGGCTGAAGATCAAAGCATATTGGTCGAAATTTGAATCCATAAGGTATGTTCCCCATATGGAGTAGGGAAATCTGAATCCATAAGGTGTGTTATGCAATACTTAATCACTTTTAATTGGTAGATCAGTTAGCTAAAGCTTTAAGGTGATTAATTAGTGGGGCTGCAAGTTAGGCTTTCCTTCTAACAACAAACAGTAGACTTTGTTTATTTAATGTTAAGTTCACACTTCATTGAGACACAAAATTAAAGTTTGGTAATATGAAAATATATTCAAATTTAATAGATCAGTCAGTCAAATAAACCAGCTTAAAGAATCAATTAACTAAAATCTTTAATTGGTTAGTAAACTTAAAAAGAAGGAAGAAGATCTCTGTATCACATCATAATTTCTCCTTTGGAGGTTATGTCCAAGAAGTACTTTGGCCCCACCCAATATAAACCACCTGAAAGTTTTGATATTGTTACATGTAGATCCTTCCTCATTTGCTTTTCTATTTAAGAGTAGCTGGTTCAACACCCATCAATATTGCATATATTTTAGATAGAAGCTCTTTGAATTATGTTAATGAGGTTAATAATTTATTGGATATTCTCAAGTTTCTTCATATTAAGATTTGTCATGAATCACACTCCTAATCTGTAAATATTGGAAAAAGAGACAACCAATACTGCATTATTGTCTTACTTCATCCTAATAGATAAATGTACTCTTGCACAAGAGGGGCCATACTTTTTACCAATGCATGTTTTTTCCCCCACCTGTCAAATTACTCATTCCTATCATGCCACTGAATGAGCTTTATATGTGGGGGAGTGGAGGAGAATGCAGAAGATCTATTAAGTTCAGAAGGGACATGGCTTTATAATGCTCAAGGCAACTTAATCTTGTAGCATGCAGAGCAGCTGGGCTCTCTTGAAACTGGCATAGATTAAAATAGAGATATGCTTATAACACCCTTATTCTCATCCCCAGCCCCCTCCCCTTATTACACATTGCTGAAGGCTTCTCTGTTCGTGTTATGCTGTATTCATTTATTTTGCTTTGCCTCCACTGATTTAAAAGCCAAGATAGGGTCTGTTCTTTTGGATAAAGATCTGAGAAAAATGTAACTGTCTGACGATATGGTACCACAGCTCAAAATATATCACGGTATCATAGAATAGTAGGGTTGGAAGGGGCCTACAAGACCATCGAGTCTAACCCCCTGCTCAATGCAGGAATCCATGTCAGGGGATACCTGACAGATGGCCGTTCAGTCTCATCTTGAATGCCTCTAGTGTGGGAGAGCCCACTACCTCCCTAGGGAATTGCTTCCACTGTCATATTGCTCTAACAGTCAGGGAGTTTTTCCTGATGTTCAGCTGGAATCTGGCTTCCTGTCACTTGAGCCCATGATTCTGTGTCCTGCATTCTGGGACAATCGAGAAGAGATCCTGGCCTTCCTCTCTGTGACAACCTTTCAAGTACTTGAAGAGCACTATCATGTCTCCCCTCAGCCTTCTCTTCTCAAGACTAAACATGCCCAGTTCTTTTAGTCTCTCCTCATAGAGCTTTGTTTCCAGTCCCCTGATCATCTTCGTTGCCCTCCTCTGAACTCTCTCCAGCTTGTCTGCATCCTTTTTAAAGTGCAGTGCCCAGAACTGGACACAGTACTCCAGAAGAGGCCTAACCAGTGCTGAGTAGAGGGGAACTAGTACTTCCTGGGATTTGGAAGCTATGCTTCTCTTAATGCAGCCCAAAATAGCATTTGCCTTTTTTGCAGCCACATCACATTGTTGGCTCATATTCAGCTTGTGATTTACCACAATTCCAAGATCCTTCTTGCTTGTAGTGTTGTTGAGCCACGTATCCCCCATCTTGTAAGTGTACATTTGGTTTCTTTTTCCTAGGTGCAGAACTTGGCATTTATCCCTATTAAACTGCATTCTGTTATTTTCTGCCCAGAGCTCCAGTCTGTCAAGATCATCCACAGTGTGAAGTGGCAGGCTTTGCACTGCCTGATGTTTTAATGCTTTTGTGCATATCTTAATAATATCCATGCGTACTAGAGACAAGATATATTTCTGAGTGGTGGAGTAAATGCAGCTTCTAGAGACTGTGTAAAGAATGATACTTCTAGCAACTCACAACATTTTAATAAGGCATCCCCCAAAGGCAAAGACAGAGTCAAAAAAGGGGACAGTGGTTTACCAGCAATGGGTAGGACTGCTTTTGGTATATAGGGACAGATGGAATGTGTGTCATTATAGTAGTTTGCAGGAGACTCTTATTTAGAAGGCCTCATTGTATAAATTGCCACCCAAATAGAATAGAAAACTGAAACTAGACAGAGACAATAAGGTGGACATTGGTACAGATTTATAACCTACCCAGTTCTTAATTGTCCCCTTCATGGAACAAAATCAAAACACCACAAAAATAAGCCAAAAACTGAGTACTGTGGGCAATGCAGTTACCTGTGGCTTGCTGAATAGCTTCCATTACAATTTTAAGGGGTACTCCTGGTAGCTTGATATCAGCCTAACAATGCACAAATGAAAAAATTGAGATCATTTAAATTTACCAATGGCATAATTTGAGGACAGATTTTTTTGGAATTAAGAAGGTTTCAGTAAGATACCTGTAAGGCAGTTATTCCTTTATTCGTTCCAGCCATTTTAAAGTCCATATCACCATTATAATCCTCTATTCCCTGCCGAAAAATAAGTATATTGTGTTTTTTAAGTTTGCAGACAAAAAAGCCTTACATTTGAGTCCTGAACATATTATATCACATGCTCTACTGCAATCAGTGGATTAATTTCTTCATAACTGCTGCAAGATCATTTCACAGTGGAGACCTCTCTCAGTACCCCCAAACTAGTGTTTCATGGTTTCCTTTCTGACAGTCAAAGTTATTTTTTTTTTTAGTATAGCTAGTTTTGAGTACAACAACACTATAAGCATAAGGGCACAATCCTATGCATGTTTCTGTCTAAATATGCATAGGATTGCGCCCTAAGTGGATTTTAAACTAATGAAGGTGTTGCAAATTCTGTTAGAGAGCACTAGCTCAGTCAAAAGAACCACAGTTCCCAAAATTTCAGGTAAGCAACTACATTTACACCAGTTCAAGACATTCATGTATACATCTACTGCAATGTTGTGGTTAATGTGAGTTTTGAAGGTGTGGGAAATTTGCATAGACATTTTTGGATAGTCAATATGCATGGACAATGTCAATATCAACCAGGTACAATAGCCCATCAAAGTATGATCCTCAGTAGAGCATCCTACTGATGTAGGAAGTGTTAGGTGGTTGCTATGCATATGAACTGGGCATTCTCCAACAGCCACTGATGATAACACCTAACAAGTGTGCATTTTTATAACACTTTCACAGTGATCAACACACTTCCCATAGATTACATTGTAACCCTGTAAGCCAGGTCAGCATCCTTATCCTATACTGCAGATGGGAGGTAAGCAGCTAGAAAGTAGGTTGCCTAAGGCCATCCAGTGAATTCATGATCAAGGAGAGATTCAAGCTGAGGATTTTGTTATTCATAGGTTTGCCTCTTAGCCTCCTGCTGTTGCTGTGAATTTCTGCACAATTTATGTGGGTTACAGATTTTCTTCGTGCTGAATTTTATTACACTGGTGGAAAATTGGTGAACCGCCCAGGGAACTTCAGCTATAGAAATATAATAAATGAAAATTTTGATTATTTTATTTTAGTTATTAATTACATTTTTATACTGCCCAATATCTGAGGCTCTCTGGGCAGTTCACAATTAAAACCATAAAATACAACTTGAAAAACACAATATAAAACTGAAAAAAGTTTTAAAACATCAGGTAAAACCAAGGTAAAACCCAGCAGCAGTTACAGCCCCGGGAAAGCCTGTGTGAAAAGGTGTGTTTTCAGGAGATGTTTTCTGCCTCCCGAACTGCACAGAGGAGGTTTTTCCCGAGGGTGAGTGCCCCTACAGAGAGGACTTGCTGTTGAGGTTCTTCATGGTGACATTCCGTTCTTTCTGGAATGACCAGCAGGACCTCTTCTGAAGATCTTAATTGTCGTCTGGGTATATATAAGGGAAAGCGAAGAGTGCAGATTTTACAGATTGATAACATCTCAAACTGAGAAACAGACTCAACCAGGAACTCACCAGAATGTCTGTTAGCAAGCGATAATCCTCAATATCTCCATTTTTTTTAGAATTAGGCCTGGTAACCAAACCTACAGCAACACCTGCTACAGCAGAAGATATTGGGACTCCTAACATGAAAAAAGAAATATATATTTCTGGGTTACAATACCACTTCCAATGATATCATTTCCACAGCCCTCTTAATGTATGAATGCATCCAAAATATGCATTTGTCATTGTAAAATGCATACCTGCATCCATCAATGCTAAACTCCCACCACAAGCAGAAGCCATTGATGATGATCCTGGAAAAGAAATCGTAAGTTACACTAACACTATTTTTTTCCCTTTTCAAATATTCAGCATCTTTCTAAAATTAAGTGGCCAATAACACAACAGAAATTCACAATGGTCATCTTTTGATTTGTATCTCTTCAAGACACCGGTACATCCCCTTCTAGATTCACGGGACATGCTATTTCCCCCTAAATCTGATGCATTTCAGAAATTTCAGCAAAGTTTCTGCAACATTAAAGGGACTGGAGACCTGTACACCCAACTACAGGGGAAAGACTAGAGGGCTCTTAAGGAAATTTACAAACCCCATTCCGAAGGAAGTAGGTAAGGCGAGGTGGCCCCCTTCTGTTACCCCCTCCCTTAATTAGAGCACTGCCAGAGATTTCCAAGGGTTAAAAGCCCTTTCCCCCCAATTCCAAATTCTTAGCAATAAACCAAAAGAAAAAAGGTGAAATACCATTTGATTCCAGTACTTCTGAAGTAACCCTTATTGTAAAAGGGAATTCGCTGGGAATAACTGGCTTCAAAGCCTTCTCCGCAAGTGCACCTATAAGTAAAAATTATGCCATTATTACAAAGACTATTGAAGCTTTAGTATAAATATTCAACTTCTTCAGCTTTCACTCACCATGACCAAGTTCTCTTCTATTTACACCTGAAATTTTGCCAATCTCATTAGTTGCATATGGAGGGAACTGCAAAATAAATGTCCACATATCAAAAGGGGAAAAAGTCAGAATGTGCTCATCGGTCAGCATCCATTTTAAGGCAAAGACCCATGAAATGTATCCAAACGGATAAAAATATGCAGATTCTGAAAGACGATGAATCATTTCCTGATTAATATGCAACACTTTGGAATTAAAACAAAAAACATATTCAAGCACATATTTCAAATGGCTGATTTCCATGGTCATCATGAAAAAGCTGATATTTAAAAAACAAACCATCAGTCCAAACCTATGCAGATTTAAGCACATCTAAATCGAGGAACTTAGGCTCAGCTGACTGTGTATAGAATCAGGCTAAATATTTACATTATACTTTTTAAGTGACAATAAAGTCAGACACCAATCAATTTAAATACCTTAGCTTTAATAAATAAACGCCATGGACCTGTGCTATGACACATTGTATGAACGGGAGCTTGAATTAATGCATAATTTTAAG
Organism: Heloderma suspectum; assembly: GCF_057233095.1. Classification (NCBI taxonomy): domain Eukaryota; kingdom Metazoa; phylum Chordata; class Lepidosauria; order Squamata; family Helodermatidae; genus Heloderma; species Heloderma suspectum. The sequence goes on from NC_139458.1 coordinate 425,487,946, forward strand.
GTTTAGAGACTTTTCAGGATTTTCAGTTTCTATTTCAAAGTATGAATATGATTCTCTTTTGAAATCAAAACTCAGAACTCCCACATTTTAAAACATGCCTTAAACTGCACACTTTAATGCTTAAGTGTTATCAGTTTTCATAATCATTCCTGTAGCTCCAACACTCGGAAGACTAGTAAATTTCACAGTCACTATAATTTTCATAAGAGTTTAGGGATAACTAAGGGCTGATTCATAAACAACTCGCTTTATGAGAAAACCTGTGAATACAAGCATTCCTCCACCTGTACAAGACTTCAAGTGGAACACATTACCTCACTAATGCAAAATCCTGCATTGGACAATACAGGCTGTAGGTGCAGAACACTTACTCTTCAACTGCTATCGTGCACTCACACCGCACCTAATCTTCTTCCCCAGAAGTCTCAGTCTCTCTCTCTCTCTCTCTCTCTGGTAGCTGCTACTCTTCCCTGAGCAGAGAAACTGGAAGACCTTCCTCCGCCTGACACAAGCCACCTGACACAAGCCGCCTGACATAGAGGAGGTTGAGGCCTTTAGTAATGGTTTGGAAACTTCAGCTGGTACAAAATGTGGCCGTTCAAGTACTGGTAGGCGCTAGGCTTTAGATCATATGATACCTATATTGTACCAGATGCACTGGTTGCCAGTGCTTTTCTGAACCCGATGCAGAGTACTGGTCAGCCAATACCAGTTCTTTACTTCGAGGCCAGAAGCACTGAACGCATTACTCGGAAGACCGCTTTCATCCATACCAATCTGCCTGCACTCTGAGATCAGACTGCCTGCCTCTCAAAGCAATTAGGCTAGTGGGCATGAAGGATAGGGCCTTCTTGGTAGTGGAACTCTGTTGTTCCTTTAGGGTCTCCCAGCAGGCCCTAAAGACTTGTTTACCTCTGCCTATAACTGAGTCAGGATTTTATTGTGTGCCATTGTGTATATGGTGTCAGCTGGTTGTAAATGTTAATTTAGATTTTGTTATTGTTTTATTATTTTACCTATTTTTAATTTTTTTTCCTGGCTTTAAATTTTGTGCACCACCTTGGGAGAGTTTTCCTTTAAAAGGCAGCTTATAAATCTTGTACATTAATAAGCAAATATTAAATTGTCTTCTCAGGGAGAGCGGCTGTCACCAAAATGAAAAGGGAGCATAGCGGGGATAGGGTCCATCAGCAGCAGCAACAGGGGTTCTCTCCTCTTGCCAAAAATGCCTAGAACATCAAGGGGAGAGTGAAAAGGTGTTCCTTCCAGAGAACAGTACAGGAAAAGGGAGGCTTTATTTATAGTACTTTTATTAACTGCTTTTCTTCTTTAAAAGTACCCAAAGCAGCATATGGTATCAAAACCACAAATCAATTAAAAGTAATTGCAACAGAATCAGGCCATTACAATTCAATACAACCTCTAAATGCACCCTAAAAATCGCTACACAGGTAACAACCACAATGCCATTTCACCGTACAGCTAGTCTTTCTACAGGAGACCCGCAGCACCCTGCCTGCTTCCTTTAGGCCACAGGAACAGACGTTTGATATAAAGAAGGTTTTTTCCCCCCATGCAAAGGGCAATGTGGGAGTCAGCCCTAGGTTTCTGAGTAATTACATCTAATGATTAAACACAGATGGTTTCGTACCTCATAATGGAGCATGAAGTTTTTTTCTTTAATTCCACTAAAAGTAGAAATAAGTGTTACACAGAATGAGATGAGCTGCATATAATTTAGTACATCCATAAACAACTTAAATAAAGCTCTGTATATCCTGTCCTGATGAACGTGATGAGTGCACACATGGGGTGTGACCCATGGCTGAGAGGCTCCATTTTTGGGAGCATCACTCACAGCCATACAAGCCTGCAATGTCCTTGAAAACTTCAGAAAACAACCTGCCTCAAGTGTCATCTAGTCATATTGCTAAATCAGCTAGGAAACCAAGTAAGGGCTTTATTGTAGTAACCAAAATACTAAGGGACTTTTCCAGGGTGATCTGCCTAGCCTACTAGAGCTGAGAGCGCAATCTGAGGATACAGTATGCTATTATATTGTTAAAACTAAGTAGGCCTGAACCTGGTCCATGCTTCAATGGGAAGTTTTCTAGATGAATAGATTTTATATACACATACATATAACACACATACATACAAATTCAGTGTTCAGAAGTTATAAAGAAATTTTAGCTGATCATTTCTCTTTTATCCAATTACATATGCGTATCAGCAAAATCACATTACAAGTGCCTTTTTTGTAGTACTGAAGTGAGATAGCCTTGGTTAGATTATAAGTTACCATTCATTGGCCCAGTTTGCTCGTAACGCTAAAAGCATGAGCTGGAATGAGCCCCTGCCCCTAATCCTCTGGCATTGCAGAGGATTACACCATTGGTTAGTTTTGCTTACACAGAATCAATCCCACTGTAGCATTGCGTTTGAACCAGAGATCATGATTTATAACAAATTGTGGTTAGTTTAACAAGCCAGTTTCACAACCCCTAACCCTAAGCCCAAAATTGTGGCTTAATAAGCCACAACGTGAACTCATCCCTTCACACAAACAGGTAAACAAGTCAGGAACGGAAAGCTTTGTGTAACGTTTGAACCCAGGATTATGGTTAAGTGTGCCCAAACAACAAACCCTGGTTTCAAGATGGCTTAAGATCATAGTTTGTTTGGGCACACTTAACCACAATCTCAGGCTGAGACATCTCATGAAGCTATTCCTTCGTAGTTTACCTACTTGCACAAAGGAAGAAGCAAAGCAGGAACAAACAGGCTGTGTGTACTAGGAGGCAGCTCAGTCATATTGTGGTTTATTATGCCAGAATTTTGACATATTATTACTTGTGAACGTGGCCATAGTTTGAAGCTGGCTTTTTTTAAACTGTTATCAACCACAAACTCAGGATTCTTTGAAAGCGAAACTAAACAATGTCCTCCTTCCAGCTGTGAGGGAGGAGAGGGGAGCACAGAAACCCAAGTTTTGCTGGGGTTCATTCCATCTCTTACACATACCACTTGCTTAACCATGAATATTATGTACAAACCAGTCCATTCTTTAAGGAAAGGCCCTATGTTAATGTTTTCTGTCTCATTCTTTAGTATAGTAATACACCCAGGACCCAAACAGTGACTTTAACTGTCAGCCCCACTGTTTAAAATTTTCACGCATCATTTAAAATCGGTCGCATGGATTAATCAACTAACAATTTAGTTGATTGATCTACTAGGTTTAAGCCCTACAAAAGAAACAAGCCCTTTCATCCTTAAGAAAGCTTTTGATTTAACTGTGTATTGTAATGTTTTAGGATAACTTCTGTTCGGCTTAGCTATGGAATGTCGCAATATTATTTATTTATTTATATATTTATTATATTTATTAATATATTATATATTTATAATTATTATTACTATTCTGTAAATGGCATGATCAGTCTTGATTCTGAACAGAACCCATGGTTTGCTGTTGGGTTGTGAGCTGTGGGTTGTTCGTGGTTAACAAGCCATGGTTTATTATCGTGGCTGGGTTCAGACAACACGACAACCCACGTTTCAACGACAAACCATGCTCAACCTTGAGTGTGGGTTATGTTGTGGGAGCCCAGTCATTGTGTTCATCTACCTGACAGGCTACAGCGCTCCAGAATCTCAGGCTGAGGTCTTCCCCGTCACTTGTTACTTGATTCTTTTAACTGGAGATGCCAGGGATTGAACCTGGGATCTTCTGCATGAAAAGCAGGTGCTCTAACCACTGAGCTATGGCCCTTACCCCATTTCCTCGAAGATGATAAACACAAGAACCCAAAAAGATACATAGTACAACAAGTGCTGAAACCAAGATGTGGGTTGTGGGGTTGAAAGGAGAAGGGATGGAAGCAGATACCTTATGGCTGTTGTGATAAGATCAGATTTTACACTCGATTCCAAAGAGTCAAATGTAACTGTACAGAGGACCTAGAACAACAACAAAAGAAAGGTATTATGAAAATATTTTCGTTGGTGGGCAAATTCTCTATAAATGAAGGGGACAGTAATTAACACACACTTCAAAACCCAAATAAGGTCGCATTGCCCTATGCGAAAACATTCACACTGGTATCAAAGGGAACTAAAGACAGCAACTTCAAGCTTTTCCCCGACCCCTTTTTTTGCTTAAAAATCTCCACCTTTTTCACTGATTACAAACTGGTACAGTTCTCACATTTGTTATGCGGCCTGATATCCCCATGGTACTTTCTTCAGGAGAAAAGTAACTGGGAGGGATAAAAAAAGATGGCTGACAAACCTTCTAATCACTCTCAACAGATAAAAGTCAGTCGTCTGTCCCCGTCCCCTCCCCTCACTGCCCAAATCAGCTGGACAGGTCACTGATGCTGTTTAAAGTAAACTTTCTGAATGTTAAAAGAAGCTGCGGTCAAGTTTATATACAATTCCTTCAAACAGATTTTCAGAAAAAAACAGTACAAAAAATAACATTTCCCACCCTCCAATTTAAGCAGAGCAGCAGGTCTGATTCATAGAAGCTGCTATTTTAAGCAATTCGCCCACAGGGACCTTTTCATTCACTGACATGCACATCCCACACACAAGCACAGCTTTTAATAGTGATGCAGAACATATGTACATTCTAATTTTATAAGCACACTCGGAGAAAGTTAGGAATCATTTTGCCTTTCTGCAGAGAAGTAGCCAAGTTTATTTCAAGTATTTTGCAATAGCCTAGCACAGAAAACGAGACGCATACGAACGTATCTAAGACTATTTCTTTTTAACTGGTGACCAACAACATGACCCTAACCTACCACATTCACTTTCATTACAAGACTATTGCTTTTTACCACTGAGTACACTAAACATCTCACTAGGGCAGCGCCTCACTTCAGCATACTTGTCACAAAGCCATCTCTCAAGTTTAATTTTTCAGTCCCCCACTATATAAGGATTCTGTACCCTTGAAAGTCTCTCCTTGTTTATTTTTTAAAAATATTTCTAGGCCACCTTTCAGGACAGGGGCCCTCCCAAGGCAGCTTACAACCATAAAAGTTGACTGGCAGTGGTTCTCCAGGGTTTCAGATAAGAATCTTTTCCAGCTCTACCTGGAGATGCCAGAGATTGAAATGGGACCGTTTGCATGTAAAACATGTGCTCTGCTACCTAGAGATGGCCACTCTCCACTGAGCTATTGCCTAATGCCAAGGAAGTTATTCCACAAGGCACACACCCTTAACCCGTGCCCAGCAAGAAGATAATCACGTAAGCGACACATTGACTGGGTTTACACAACATGATAACCCATGCTCAAGGGTTGCGAATGGGTTCAGTGTGGGTTGTTGTTGAACTGTGGGTTGTTGTTGAAATATGGGTTATCATGTTGGGTGGGTTCAAGCAACGCAATAACCCATGTTTCAAGAACAACCCATGGTTCAATGACAACCGAGTCAATGTTATGAGACAACGGATCCCCTCCCCAATATCTCATGGGATCCTAACTTCATGATTTTTTCTCTTCTGTCTTCATCGCTTTTATTGGCTATAAGGCTTTTTGTTGAGGGATGTCACACATGGGTTGGCAGAGCCAAATTCATCACCTGGCAGATGCTGAGGGGCTGCACACAAATATTTCACCAGCAGCAGCCATTGATGCGTCAGCCCCTTTGCTCTATTGAGGGCATCTGCTTTTTGGTTCCAAAGACAATTCCGTGATTTCTTTGAAGTGTGGTAGTAAGGGACAGGGCCAAAGCACCCCTTATTTTAGTCCTGGGTCATAACATCTAAGTTTACAACACACATACAGAACACAGAAATTGCTGTCTATACATAACAGAGGGAAAATATATATTCAAGAAGATCCTGTTAACAACAACATATATTTTTGTTCATACAAATGTTCAGGGTAGAGGTGCTTTGATTTACTTCAACTGCCATATACTTTTAGAGCTGACATTAAGCACTTTGAACAGCCACTGATTTCAACAGGAGCTAAGCACATGTTTAAATCCCTTCCATTGAAATAAACAGGACTTAAAAGTGCTTCACTTGGCTGGATTGTGCTTCAAGTGTTCTTTATTTTTTTAATGAACATATGAAGCTGCCTTACACAGCATCAGACCATTGGTCCGTCTAGCCATTACTAAAAGCAACTGTCCAAGGTCTTCTTGAGCCTTTCTTCTTGAGACTCTTTTAAATCGAAGCTGATGGGGATTAAACCTAGGACCTCCTGCATACAACGCTTGGGCTTAGCCACTGAGCTATGTCCCCAATTACCAGAATATGAGCCATCTCAACTGAAAGTTAGAAATAAATTAAAATAAAACACTAACATGTACAGAAACATCATAAATAAGCTTCCAGGATACAAACAGTCCAAAAAACGAGATGGAAAAAAAGGTGAATACCTGGGTTTGACCTCTCTGAAATAATGCTGATCCATGAAGGGTTTTGAACATGTCCACTTCACAAGTGATATTTCTAAGTGAGGTCAAGTCTCTACCATCGCATCTGTAGGAGTAAAGTCAAGAAACATTCAGAGAGAACAGTTTCCAACGTCTTTATTTCAGTTTCATACTTGTGGAATCCTCTGATCTGGATTCATGAGAGTCCATTGCAGGTAGAGATGTCAAGACCCAGGAATAAAGTACCGCCCCCCAAAAAAGCTTGTTTTGCCCCCTGGAATCCCTGGAAAAAACTATTCAATTTTTTCTGGTTTTGCAAATACTGCCCTTTACAGATACAGCCATGAGGGAGCTATATCATGGCTGCTGACCCTGCCTCTAGTCCCACCTGATGTGCACACATTGGCCTGGTTTGCATGTAACGCTAACCCATGGTTTATTTAAACCAGGTTTGTTGCCATACTCAGAGTTTGCCTGGCAGACAACTGAACTACACATGGTTTGTTTTCTCAATCCCTGGGTTGTTTGTTTCCCTCCTCCTTCACCCATTCCCTCTCTGTATCCCAAATGCCTTTGCAGCACTGTAGTACTGGCATGTAGATCAGCTGTGTGTTGTTGTTGTTGTTGTTTTACTGCTTTTGCTAACTCCCTCTGTAGACTGAAGAAACAACCCATGATCAAGCTACAGGCAACCCATAGTTCAACATCCTAGAGTTCACAACCCAATAACAAAACATGGGTTTTCTTTCTGGGTTATTTGTAGTTAACAAACACATCACAACAACCCACAATTCAACAACCCAAACCATAGTTACTTATGTACTAACCAACCCATTGGGTGCTATTTTAAATAAGGGCCCAATGAGTGCAGGTCTTGACTGTGCACCACAAAGAAGGATGCTGATACACTATACATTAGCTAGGTTCCTTATTGAACATGACGTCCAAACTGCATAGTCAAGCAGAAGCAGAGCAGGATCCTGCTAATTCACCATATACAAGCTCTCTTCCTAAAGGAGCTGTGTGCATATTGGCTTATGTGCAAGGCTACTGCCAGTTATCCTGCCTTTGGTCTGTTAGTGCCCTTATTCTGTGGGTGAATCTGTTTAAAAATAGAAACAGTAAATCCCATCTTTACCTTCTGTATTCATTCAGAATAAGATTTCTAAAGATGTCCTTAGAAACAACATTAAAGGCTTCCATAATTTCATAAGGCTCAACCTCTGGGAACTTTTCTAGGGATAAAACACAGAACAGAACTACAAGCTGCACACACAGTTGTTTCCCCAATAGTATGACCAGGAGGGAAGTAACAGATGCTGCCATAGATGTTTCCCCAAAGCACCTGCCAAACTTTTAAAACTGCCCTGTTCTTACAAATGTAGCCATTGGCAGGAGCGGTGCTCCACGCATCCAGAATAATAAAGGTTTAGGCTGTTTGTGTCTCTTTGCTTTCTGCAGGTACACAGAAGAGAGCCTAGTGTGAGAGGAGAACATCAAGTGCCACTGAATGTTGGGAAGATGGACGGGGGCACATGCTTCTTTATCATCATCCACAAGACAAAGAGGACTACAATACTGGCTTACAGCGCAACGCTATGCATTTCTACTCAGACATGTCATATTGAGATTCATCAGACTTACACCCAGGTAACTGTGTACAGGATTACAGCCTTGCTGATAACAGCCTAGACATCTTTATCACTTCAGATTGCAGGTGGGTGTTCATATGATAATGCTCCTCTTACAAAAAAAATATCCATGCACATAAAAACAGCATGCCAACTTCTTCCTGATGTGCTAGCTTTTTATGAGCAGGATTTTTTTTTTAAATTGCCAAGCATTCAATCATGTGAGCCACTACCTGCAATCTGAAGTGATACAGCCCAGCCACAGGTTTACCACCTCAGCAAAGCCTAGGTCACTATAACATCAGTATCACAAAAAACTATGAAAATGCTTTTATCTGCAGGTGTAGAACTGTTGACAAACTCCAGAATAGTACAATATTTTAGAATAAATATAGTCTAAATAATGAGCGTATCTGACCTTTTAGCTGTTCTTCTGTTTCAAGCCTGATGTTGTTAATTGCCTCATCTCTTGAAATCTAGAATGTAAGATTTCTCTTATAACTCTAGAACCATTTTGAATTTCATTAAGATGACTTTTTGTGTCTCTTGCACATCCTATGCCTGCGAGGCAATGTAAATGCCTGAACGAATACCCAGTAGAAGCTGGTGGCGCTGATGTAAGCGGGGCAGTGAATCCACGCCAGGTTTCAGCCAGAACCAGTCAGAACAGAAGCACCTTGGCTATCTCCTTTAGAGTTCTGACTGAAACCTGAAGCAGATTCACCACCCCACTGCGATTACCCAAATACCTGAAGGAGTGCCTTTGCCCATATCAACCTGCCAGTACTTTTAAGATCTTCCACTGAACCCTTTCTCCGAGTGCCTCCTTTATTGGAGGTATGCTATGTAACAAAAGGCTTTCTTTGCAGTGGTGCCCTGGCTACAGTAGGCCCTCCCTGAAGAGGCTTGCCTGAGGCATATGTTGCAATCTTTCCAGAGACAAGCAAAAATATTCTTATTCACCCAGGCATTTTAATTTGTTGTAAACAATAAGAGCAATTACAGTTAAGGATTTTATCTGCTGTATTTTTTGTGATATAATTTTGTATACTGCCCTGAAATCTGATAAGACAAAGGCCAGTATATAAAGTATATTAATTTTAGTTCCTATGATTGTTAGCTGCTTTGAGTTATTTTCTTGGTGGAAAGATAAGGCACAAAGAACTAAATAATTTTAAGTAAATAAATTTTAAAATCCTCCACAGAATAATCCACCTGATAGATTTAGGGCTCAATCCTATGCATGTTTAGAGGTCCTACAACTCCCAGCATTCCCCAACCAGCATGGCTAGGTGGAGAATGCTGGAAGTTTAGTTTAGACTATGCATGTCTAAACATGCATAGGATTGCAGCCTTAATGTTCAAAAGCCTTTTACTCTATACATTGTCCAAAATTCATGTGATTTCTCAATGCTAGCACCACCAAAAGGGAGCACTTTTTGCTGTCTCCATAAGCAGCTTACATCTCACACTTAGGGTGCAATCCTATCGAGATAGGCCTATCCTAAGCAGGGCAGGAGAAGCACGGAGGGGATTGTGTCCTCCACGCTTCCCCTGCCCTGCTTTTTTGGCTAGACAGCCAATTGCGGCCGTCTAGCCACAGGAACATGGAGCTGGGAAGGAGGCTGCTGTACGACACACTGGATGTGTTGTGCACGCAGCTATGCTCTCCCCGCCCTGGAATGCCCCCGTTACCCCCCTTTTTGGCCCCTCCACGTTCCTCTTGCAAGCGCAGAGGATGGGGCTGTTCTGTGCTGCCTCCGAGGCAGTGTAGAAGTGGGGGGAGGTCAGTTTTCCGGGAACTGACCTCGGGAGTGTGGGCTTCGACGTCGGTTCCTGGAAAATGGCATATCCTATGGCCGTCTAGCCATAGGATTACTCTCTCCAAAAGGTATAAAAATGGAGATGTTTCCGCTCTCCAACCCTAATCACTGAAGACAGACAATGAAAACTCAGAAGTGATTCAGGTGCAATTTATCAAAATGAGTTTAGGTACTCACTTTATCATGGGTGAAGTCTGAAAACACTGCAGTGATCTTTTCAGATGCAAGTCTTTGCAAAACAAAACAAAACAAAACAAAACAAAAAGGAGGGGAAAGGAGAAAGCAAGAGGGGAAAAAGTATTGTCAGCATATATTTTAATGCAAACCTGGCCCTTCTGTGACTTTTAAAGGCAAATCAGGGATAGCCAAAGTTACAATTTTTTGCTTGGCATTCATATATTACATCACAGAAGTGTCCCACCTGTCTTCAAACAGATCGCAACAATCCAGCAAAAATAAAATAATTGTGCCAGATAACTCTGGAGCCAGAAGATGAAAACAGAGAGCTTCAGCTATTGGGTGGTATAGAAATGTAATAAATAAATAACACAAAGATCAAAATGTGTTTATGCCCACCTGCATCCCACATGATCAGGCCTTTCTTGCTAGCGAGATTTTTCTCTTTCCTCCCTAGTTTACCTAGTGGCTTCATCCTATGAAGTGCTGTCGTGGCGACAAGGGCAAAGCAGTAAGCACAAGACTGCTCCAACACCATCCACTCTTGTGAGTATTTCATTTACATATTACTGTCAGCGCACATGGCATTTTACAGAGTACTATAAGCCAAAGGTTGATCCCTCTTCAGAGGAACCTACAACCTAAATTTAAAGTGGGTGGGGAGAACAAAGAGAAGGAGGTGGTTTGTACTTCTGCAAAACTCGGAGTTCCCCCAAGCCTGCGGACAGTGTGTGTGCACATGTGTATAGTGCGATTTTGGCTACATAAGCAACGGCACCTGTGCACGAATATTGGAAACAGACAGAACGATATGCAAAAACCATCACATGACGCATACGAGGCATGGGGTGGGCAGAATCAGAAATAACCCACTCACATGCTGCCCTAGAGACCACCGCTGGCTCAGCCTAGCCTTGCTCACCTGGAATACAGTGGGGATTGCAGCTGACTGGCAGCAGAGCTTCATTGCCCCTGAGTGCTGCTGCAATTACTTTGGCAAAAGCTGCCGCATCCACATTGCAGATGGGGAGCTGAGACCCAAAGGGAACAGCTTGCCTAAGGCCAACATCTGAGTTTGATGGTGGAGGTGATATTTGAACAGAGGACTTCCCAGCTTACAGCTTTTTTTTTTTTTTTTTTTTTTACCACTACATTAGCTCTCCAACCCACGCAGCAGAAAGTAGATGTTTAACACTGTTGAACATAGGTACAAAAGCAAGCACAGCCATTTGTCAAGAAGCAACTGCAATATGTCAGACAGCATATTGCAAAAATGCTAAGTAGTGTCTGATTTGGCCAAGACTGTGTTTAACTTTATACATCTAAAAATGTAACTGCGTTTATTTTTAAAAGGCTTACTCAGTGTAACTCAGGTTTTTGCTGCTGCTACCCACACAGGTTTCACTCCCTGCCATTTGAGTGTTCAATTCATAATTCAATTTATTTTCCACCCTCACTTCATTACCAAAATATCTGAAGGATGTTGGACAGACTCCAACAGGCTTTCTGCTCAAGAAAGATCCTCAGCATGTGTGTTAAGGGCAATTAAGAAAAAAAGGGTAGAAGTTCAAGCTTAACAGATCACCTACAATATAGTAGTTCACATATAGATCTTCACTGATCCAAACTGCAGTCATATGAAAATGCCACCTGCTCTCTTTAGTTATTGGAGCAATACACACTGTGTTAAATACGCAATTTAACTTAGAATTGTTTTTCTTAAAAGGAACTTCCAAATAGGGAATTTGAAATGTTTGTTTAATTAAACTAGTGCCTAAAGCTTAGAATTATTTCAAAAAGATGGTGCAGATGACTTTTCAGAGACGCCAAACCAAGAAGTATTCTTAATTTTAGGCTGATGTTTTTAATCCAAGCTGCCTTAAGCCTTATGGAGTAGATAGGAGAAAAATACATTTAAAAAAGTAAATAAATGTGTGTGCCCTGCCATCCCAGTTACCGGTTCTGCCCCCTCTCCTGCCCTGTTCCTTGCCAAGGAGCTCCACAGATAGAAAGAAGCATCAGCAGTTGGGTGGATAGGTGCCAACTGGGTCAAAAGTTTCTGCCAGCTCCAAAAACGAATTTCCCAAGATGAAAGAAGCTCCCTTGAGCCTTCATTACTGAACACTATTTTGTCAGAAGGCTAGCTAGGAACAAGGAAGATGGGAAAAGCACAGCAAGGTTTTAATAGCCTCTGCAGCTCCCTCCCTCTTCCCCATAACTAGTAATCCTGATTGATGTTGATCCATAGAACCCAGAACAGCCTGAGAACTGCATTACTTTAGGCAGCACCTTTTCCCCATTTAAACCATTTGTCCATGAGAACAGAAGAGAAATGTCCACCCCAAGTCCCATCATTTTGTTTTACTCAAATCAATTAATTGACAGCATGGAGCACAACCTTTTCTACTGTGGGTCTAGCGTTACTTGGATAATCCCACCACAGCTTGATACTTACTGCTTATCTTCAGGAAGAGAATGAAAGTGATAAATTATCTTACCACTAACCATTTCACCCCAGCCCATCCTTTCTGGAACTCCAAAATTTGCCCCCTTAAATCCAAGAATTGCAAACATAATTTTATAGCATTTAACCAGTAACTGGGATGGCGGGGCACACACATTTATGTTCTTAAAGTAGTAAATCAGTTTAGATCTGATAGAATATTTTCTTATCTGACACTGCTTTTATTATGTTATTAGTCAATTGTTTAACATTTTTATTGTAAGCAGCCTTGTGAGAGTTGCCCTAAAAGGTGGAGTATAGAAATAGATTAAATATTGCATACTCTTCCATTTCCGCCCTAAACATTGTTTTTTCTCCTGTTTCTTCTGCAGTTTCAAAATTTCTGGCAATTTTACATCTCCAAGACTTAAGCAAACCTATTTTATCTGCATACTTTAGCATACTTTGGTACTGCTTTCGCATAAAATTGGATTAACAAAGAAATATATTCAATTATTACTACTTATATTTGAGTCAGTGAAGGACATCAAATACAACAAAATTTGTCAAGAACTGGCCTCTTTTTTAGCACATTACTGGAATAGTAAATTTAATGATAGTATATCCTTACAGTTTGTTTTTCATATTATAAGTATAGTTTATATTTTGGCATAGTTGTGTTTTGAAGAGCTGTGTGACTAAGGGAAGGGGCCATAGGTTAGTGGTAGAGCACATGCAGAAGCTCCCAGGTTTGTTATCTGGCATCTTCAGATAAGGCTAGGAAAGAGTCCTGCCAGAAACCCCGGAGAGCTGCTGCCAGTTAGGGTCGACAATACTGGGCTAGTGTAGTGGCAAGAGTGCTGGACTAGGAGCTGGGAGATCCGGGCTCTAGTCCCCACTCGGCCAGGGAAGCTCACTGGGTGACTTTGGGCCAGTCACAGACTCTCAGCCCAACCCACCTCACAGGGTTGTTGTTGTGAGGATAAAATGGAGAAGAGGAGGATAATGTAAGCCGCCTTGGGTTCCTTGCAAGAGGAAAAAAGGCGGGGTATAAATGCAATAAATAAATAATTAGGGTCTGACTCAGTATAAGGCAGCTTCCTGTGTTCCTATCTACTTATGTAGGTGTATTTTGGATTTTTTTAATAAGAATAAACACACACATTAACCTAGTTATTACGTTATTGCACTGTAATCCACAGATTGTTTTCCATACTTACTGCTTTGCACATTCCACAATCTCTTCTGGAGCTATAAATAACTTCTGGACAGTTCTCTTGGTAACACCCTGCTCTTTTGCCAGTTGCTGTATGCCTTGAATTATTTGCTGGCTATACTTCACACCCACTTTGACGGCATGGCAGAAGTCCTGCTGCAATACATTGTCTGCTTCAGCTTCCAACATAACTATAGATTCAAATTGAGAACATCGGAACAGTTTTCAAGGGATACATTGTAGTTAACAACTCTTATTACAGAGAAAGGAAATGTCATAGGTAATGATGGCAAATGGTGGGTTAATTAACCCAGTATTTGCTGGAGCTCATGCTGTGCACATTCTGCAGCCTTTTTTAATATCCAGCATTTGATTGGGCTGACCAAGGGTTGCTATGTGATGCCCAAACCCTGATAGTATAGGTTAATCCTGGGTTAAAACAACCCACAGTTAATCTAACTACTAATTAGCTGGTTCGTACGTAGCAGGAAGCCACTGTAGGGGAATTTCCCTGTGGGCTTCTTGTTGTGGTGCTGGCTGCCATTTTGAAAATTCAAGCCACAGCAGGGGCATGCCACAGCTTGTCATTATGTACAAACCTGGAGTGTGGGCTGCTGGGGTGGTTAACAACTACCTGCAACCCTAAAACAGTCCATGGGTTCATAGAATCATAGAATAGTGGGATGGAAGGGGCCTACAAGGCCATCCAACCCCCTGCTCAATGCAGGAATCCCAGTCAGATAATCCTGGACAGATGGCTGTCCAGCCTCATCTTGAAGGCCTCCAATGTGGGAGAGCCCACTACCTCCCTAGGGAATTGCTTCCATTGTCTTATTGCTCTAACAGTCAGGAAGCTTTTCCTGATGTTCAGCTGGAATCTGGCTTCCTGTCACTTGAGCCCATTATTCCGGGTCCTGCACTCTGGGATGATCAAGAAGAGATCCTGGCCTTCCTCTCTGTGACAACCTTTCAAGTACTTGAAGAGTGTTATCATATCTCCCCTCAGTCGTCTCTTCTCAAGGCTAAACATGCCCAGTTCTTTCAGGCTCTCCTCATACGGCTTTGTTTCCAGTCCCCTGATCAACTTCGTTGCCCTCCTCTGAACCCTCTCCAGCTTGTCTGCATCCTTCTTAAAATGTGGTGCCCAGAACTGGACACAGTACTCCAGATGAGGCCTAACTAGTGCTGAGTAGAGGAGAACTAGTACTTCCCGGGATTTAGAAGCTATGCTTCTCTTAATGCAGCCCAAAATAGCATTTGCCTTTTTTGCAGCCACATCACATTGTTGGCTCATATTCAGCTTGTGATCAACCACAATTCCAAGATCCTTCTCGCTTGTCGTGTTGTTGAGCCACGTATCCCCCATGCTGTAACTGTGCATTTCGTTTCTTTTTCCGAGGTGCAGAACTTGGCATTTATCCCTATTAAATGTCATTCTGTTGTTTTCTGCCCAGCGCTCCGGTCTATCAAGATCACTTTGAATTTTGTGTCTGTCTTCCAAAGTATTAGCTATCCCACCCAATTTTGTGTCATCTGCAAATTTGATCAGCATTCCCTGCACCTCCTCTTCCAAGTCATTCATAAAAATGTTGAAGAGCACTGGGCCCAAGACCAGTTTCCAGTACCCTGGAACCCCGCTCATTGCCTCTCCCCAGTTTGAGAAGGTCCCATTGATAAGCACTCTTTGAGTCTGATTCTTTGGCAAACTGTGGATCCACCGGATCGTTGTTTCATCTAGCCCACTTTGAGCTAGTTTGCTCATCAGGATATCTTGGGGCACTTTGTCGAAAGCTTTGCTGAAGTCGAGGTATATTATGTCTACAGCATTCCCACAGTCCACAAGGGAGGTTACTTGATCAAAAAATGAGATCAGATTTGTCAGGCAGGATTTGTTCTTGACAAATCCATGTTGGCTTCAAGTAATCGCTGTGTTGTTTTCAAGGTGCTTACAGATGGATTGCTTTATAATCTGCTCCAGAATTTTCCCAGAGATCGATGTCAGACTGACTGGTCTGTAGTTCCCAGGTTCCTCCTTTTTGAAGATAGGGACAACATTAGCCCTCCTCCAGTCATCTGGCACGTCACCCATCCTCCGTGATTTCTCAAAGATAATGGACAGTGGTTCTGAGAGTTCTTCTGCCAGTTCCTTTATTACTCTAGGATGCAGTTCATCTGGCCTTGGAGATTTGAACTCAATCAAAGTAATTAGGTGTTCCTTGACCATATGCCTATTGATCTCAAGCTGCAATCCTGCCCTTCAGCCTGTACTTCGCCTTTGCCAGGGGGCTGATAGACCCTCTTCTGGGAGAAGACTGAGCTAAAGTAGGAATTGAGCACTTCTGCCTTTTCTTTGTCATCATTTTGCCATCCTTATTTAATAGCTGAACAACCATTTATTTCCTCTGTCTTTTACTATGCAGGTAGCTGAAGAAAGCCTTTTTGTTGTCTTTAGCATCCCTCGCTAACCTCAGCTCGTTTTCAGCTTTAGCCTTCCTGACGCCATCCCTGCAATTCTGTGCTACCTGCCTGTACTCTTCCTTTGTAGCTTGGCCTTCCTTCCACTTCCTGTATGTGTCCTTTTTTGTTTTCAGGTCATCTCTAAGCTTTTTGTGAAGCCACATTGGCCTCTTCTGTTGTCTTCTACTTTTTCTTCTTGTTGGAATTGTTTGTAATTGTGCCTTGAGAATTTCCTTTTTAAAAGCTCCCACCCATCTTGGACTCCTTTTCTCGTTAGAGTCACTTGCCATGGGACCTTACTCATCATTGTTCTGAGTTTATTAAAATCAGCTTTCCTAAAATCCAGGGTATGCGTTTGACTACACTCGGCTTTTGCTTCCCTTAGAACCAAGAACTCAAGTATAACATGGTTGCTTTCCTCCAGAGTTCCTGTAACTGCTACTTTATCCACCAAGTCATCTCTGTTGGTTAAGATCAAGTCAAGAATAGCCAATCCTCTACTTCCTTCCTCTTCTTTCTGTAGGAGGAAGTTATTCGCCACACAAGTCAGTAATTTCCTGGAGGGGCCGTGTTTTGCAGCATTTGTCTCCCAACAAATATTGGGGAAATTGAAGTCTCCCATTACTACTACATCATGCTTCCTTGAAACATTGGCTATTTGCTTTTCAAGTTTCATCCTCATCTTCTCCTTGATTGGGTGGCCGGTAGTAGACTCTGACCACCAGGTTCCTTTTATTCTTTGCTCCATTTATTTTGATCCAGATGCTTTCGATGGGGCTACCAAGCTCAACCTCCTGTATTTCTGTGCAGAGATGTGTATTTTTCACATATAGTGCAACCCCACCTCCCTTTCTGTTCCTCCTGTTCTTTTTGAACAAGTTACATCCTTCAATTGCTGTATTCCAGTCATGAGAGTCATCCCACCAAGTCTCAGTTACACCTATCAAGTCATAATTTCCCTCTTGTATTAAGAGTTCAAGTTCGTTCTGTTTGTTTCCCATACTCTGGGCATTAGTATATATACATCAAAGACCATATGCTTCATAGTCTGGCTACATGTTTCTGAAGACTATTATTGGGCACTATTACAGCTGTTCTCTCAGCTGCAGTGCGTGAGCCTTTGTTCATTGTTACCCCCAATTTTACATCTCCCTTCCCCACAGGATTCAGTTTAAAGCCCTCCTGATGAAGTTCTTCATGCTGTGGCCAAACACATTCTTCTCAGCCTTTGTGAGGTGCAACCCATCCCTTGCCAACAGCCCATCTTCCAGGAAGTATAGCCTGTGGTCCCAGAATCTAAATCTCTTGCGCCGGCACCACCTCCGTAGCCAGTCATTCACCCGGAGTATTTTTCTTTCCCTTTCTATCCCTCTTCAACAACTGGAAGGATGGATGAGAAAACTATCTGGATCCCAAAGTTCTTGAGTTTCCTTCCCAAAGCTTCAAAGTCTGCCGTGATTTCTTTGTAGATCCACTTGGCGGTATCATTTGTTCCCACATGGGTGAGAAGAAAGGGATACCTGTCAGTGGGCTTTATGAGAGCAGGCAACCTTTCTGGGTGGCTTGTTAACACTGCAACAACCAACCCTCGCCAGGTTTGCACATAATGACAAGCTGTGCTGTGCCCCGCTGCAGCTCGAATTTTCAAAATGCAAAATGGCAAGCACTATAAGGAAATTCACACACGGTGGCTTGCCATTATGTGCAAACCATGTCACAGTAAGTTAATTGTGGTTTCTTTAACCCACGATTAACCTACAGTGTCTAGGTTCGGACATCATGTAGCAACCCCTGATCAGGCCAATTGGGGAATATTCAAAATGGCCTCGAAATGTGCCAGGCAAATCTTGGGTTAATTAACCCACAATTTGCCACTGTTACATGTGAACCGGGTCAAACTCAGATGCTCAGTATATCTTTTGTAAATGGAAGCGGATGACTGTAGCATCAAACAATCTTGCACATATGAAGGCCTATTCCTACGTTTCTCCAAGCCTTGATCTCTCTGCTCTTAAAAAATCTCTCTCACCCCTCTTTCCAACAGGAATTAGTCAAATCGAGAACCATGGGCAAAACCGCAGCTCTCAAAATTCAACAGAGTAATTGGG
Source organism: Heloderma suspectum (assembly GCF_057233095.1). NCBI lineage: Eukaryota > Metazoa > Chordata > Lepidosauria > Squamata > Helodermatidae > Heloderma > Heloderma suspectum. Next base: position 425,506,202 of record NC_139458.1, read on the forward strand.
AGATTGTCCAAATAGTTGCCATGGTTAAAACCGCAGCTGCTCATCAAAGGTGGGAAATACTTTTTAGCTGGTTGCCTTAAGGTGTTCTGTCCTGGTCTCAGATGTCTTTTCTGCTTTGTAAGCCTATTGTGGCTCAGTACTATTGACTACTGTAAATCACCATGGGGGGATAACTTATTCTGAAAGGTAGCTTTAAAAATCCATGAAATAATCATACTCATAACCTTCCTTGCCACTCAAGAGTGTCTCTGAAGGGTTGGTAGTGACCACACATTTTGGCAGACTAGCTAGTTAAGCCAAGATCTGTGGATACCTGCATGTCCACACAATCAATGGACCATGGGTGAATCTCCTCCCTCCCTCCCATGCTGTTTCCGTTGCCATCTTTCTCCCCCACCCCCATTTCAATCCCAAATGCCACTGATTCCCCCTTCTTCCTACTCTAAATCCAACCCCATGGATTCTAACTCCACTCTCCCTTCTAACCAGGTCCCTACCCCACCCCAAAATTTGCCTTAAATGTACTCTCGCCTGCCCACTACTTCTCTTGTCCCCTAACACAATCTTTGTTCATGGTGCGGCTTCACCAATACAAGCACAATACAATGTATGATAAAGAATGAATCTCAGTAATAGTTCAGCATGTACACAACAACTATTTGCTGTACCAATGATTTTAAGAAGGTATCCTACCTGCAGTTTTTCAATCCAATAAAACTCCATGAGCAAGTTAAAATCAAAGAAATTGGGACACTATATATGCACATCACCCTGTCCCTCAACACTCAATGCGAGAATTGAGAATTATTCTGTTGGAAGGTATCTGAGGCAATATGCAGGGCCTAGCTAAGTGTTTTGATCTGCAATTGCCAACGCACACATGCAAATAATCCCTTGACGCTACTTTTAATCACTTACCAACTTGGCTATGAGGAGCTCCAGACACCACTAAATTTAAAGTACTGGAAGACATTTCTTTTCGAGTGGGATTAACAACCACTTCTCCATCAATGAGTCCTACTCTCACGGCACCTAAGAAGAAACTCCATAAATTAACATATTCCATCAGTTAGCTTTCTGAATTAGCTTTGAAGACAAAGCTAATTCAAGAGCTAATGTGAGTACTTTTCAGAAGTGCTTTTAACAGACTAATACAGTTTGAGAGAGTTGCACAGTACTTGTCAGGTTAGCTGTTCAAGAGATTTCACTTGGTAAAGCAGTCTCACTGTAAACCAGAAAAATGTGTGTTCCCCATACATTATATGTTTGGGAAAACTGATCTTAGATGTTAACAAACTGACTTACAAGTAGAACATCTCTTAGCAGTTGGATGATTCATTACACGTTTTATATTACAACTACTTCCCCATTTTTCGTATATTCTGAAATAGTCAATGTACCAATTGCTTTAAAACTAGCTATTTACAATCCCACCCAGGGAGAAGGGAAACAATACACTTTGTTCTTATATTTGTGTCATGATTTAAAAACCAAGGGTGGTACCCAATTACATCTTTCCCACTGATGGAACTGCTCCCATCAGTAGAATGAGGTGGGCACTTCCCCCACTTCAAAATCTGCTCTGGAGGATTGGGGGACCCTCTGGAATAGATTGAGGGGAGGTCATCATACAATGTTGGATTTCACCCCAATTTACATTAACATCTTTACTCACCAACAGGGCCATTCCATGGGATATCTGACAACGCAAGGGCTGCGGAAGCTAAAAGTAATAACATTGAAGAACATAAGAACACAAGAGCCCTGCTGGATCAGACCAAGGGTCCATCTAGTCCAACATTCTGTTCACACAGTGGCCAACCAGCTGTCAACCAGAAACCCACAAGCAGGACACAAGTGCAACAGCACCCACCCTTCAAGCACCCTCCCTTCAAGATTTGTTTCTTGAAACTGTTTATAATGTTTTGTTAACACCAATTATTCTGGGGGATGGGGAAATGGCTTACAAAAAGGTGTTACCTCCATTGATTGCCAGTACTTCAGGATTGTTGATACCATCTACAGCTAAAAGATTACAAACGATCTGGTGCAAAGGGGAAAAAAAAAATTGTATAGTTTCATTTAATGCCATTCAAGATATGATAGACTGTGCATTTATGGAAATTATTTAATTATATAAAACAATTTGACTGTAAATACAAGGACTTCAGTCACATTTAGATAAGGACTGCCTTCTCCTGTATGTTCTTCCATGATCAAAATCCAAGATCCTACTCTGAGTTCCCCCTTCCAATTTAGGTGCGGCGGAGCCTTCACAGTTATGGCACCAACCTTATGGTGGTTGATTCCTTGTGGAATCCTTGCCAACCCAGGGAAGCCCAGCTGGTCCCATCTTTATGTTCTTTTTATTGTCCCATCAACATCTGTTTTTTCTTTAGGTTTCCCCATTTGCTCTGACTGGGGTCAAACCCCCTTACATGTACTGCTAAATATTTCATTATTGCAATTTATTTTCGACTGTGTGGGTTGTTGATTTTTTTTTTTTAGTATTTATGTTATTTATCTTTACACTATTTGTTTAAAAAACTGAGAGGAACAGCTTCCACTTAATAAAAGCTTTTGGGTCCTCCCAGGTTTTACACAGGGGAATGGAGCATGCTTTTACCTGATGGTACTGCATATAAACACCATTTTTTATCACACTGTAAAAGGCAACTGACTACTTCAACAACTAAAGAGCAATTAAAATGATCAAGGGGCTGGAGCAGCTCCCTTATGAGGGGAGTTACAATGTTTGGAACTGTTTATCTCAGAAAAAAGGCCAGTGACAGCAGTCATGCTAGAGGTGTACAAAATTATGCATGGCATGGAGAAAGTGGACAGGGAGACGCTTCTCTCTCTCTCGCATAATATTAGAATCCAGAGTCATCCCATAAAGCTGATAAGTGGGAGCTGCAGACAGATAAAAGGAAGTACTTATCCACACAGCACACAGTTTAACTATGGAAATCACTATCACAAGTAGTGATGGCCACCAACTTGGATGGCTTTAAAAGGGGATTGGACAAATTCATGGAGGACAAGGCTATCGATGGGTACTACCTTTCTCTGATGTGGCACCCCAGTTGTGGAATTGCCCCCCCCCGGCCTGACTGGCACAGACATTGGTTTCATTCCGGTACCAAGTTAAAACATAGCTTTTCACCAAAACCTTTGAGGGCTAGTTGAATTCCCTAAAGTTGCACACTGTTTTAACTGTTTTATTGTTTTAGGTTTTAAAATTGGTATTGTTTAACGGCTTAATATGTTTTTAGCTGTTTAAATTATTTATTGTTTTATACTGTTTAAATTGATGTTATCTGTATGCCGCCCTAAGATCTTATTGATACAGGGCGGAATACAAATGTTTTAAATAAACAAATAAAATAGTCCTGATGGCTATAAGCTAACTCCAATATCAGAGGTACACCAGTTGCTGAGGAACATGGGAAGGAGGGTGCTGTTGTGCTCATGTCCTACTTGTGGGTTTCTTGCAGGCAGCTGGTTGGCCACTGTGTGAACAGAATGCTGGACTAGATGGACCTTGGTCTGACTCAGCAAGCCTTTTCTTATGTTCTTAGTACTGTCTCTCACAGGAAGGTCAGGCTTTATCAACAGACTGAAATTGCCCACATGTTTTAAGTAACAGTAACACAAAAAACAGTTATTTAATGGTTATTTACCATCAATGGCACACAAGTAAGAAGTGACCAAAGTAACCCACCTGTGTATCATAGTAGTAGCCTGCTGGAAAAAGTGGTCTAATTGACCGATCTGCAAAACAGCATCAAATATTTGAAGATTTCTTATAAAAAGAATATTATATTTATTTTAAAGTTCTAGGCATTCTTTAAGGCCAAAAGCCCTCTGAAGAAGGCTGACATAATAAAATCCCATACAATAATAAAACTGTAAATACTGATATCAATAAACACAACAATAATAACAAACACCCAGCCCAGACAGTACTAAAATCTAACCCACAATTGCAGCTAAAACCAAGGACAGTCCAATAAAATACAATCAAGAAGAGGCCAAAGAAAACAGATATGTCTGCAGAGCCTTCCTAAAAGCCTACAACAATGGGGCAGTCCATTCTAGAGGTGCAGGGCTGCTGCAGAAAAGGCCCTCTCCCTTACTTCCAAGTAGGCATGCTTAGGATCAGGCTGGATGACCTAAGATACATAGCATCCTAAAGGCAAGTTCATCAATTGGAGGAACTGCAAACCCTCCTTTTTCAAACATCAAGAAAGTCATGAAGTGGACAAGGTGCTTTCATCTGTGAAGCCAACCACTTGCTTACTTGATCCCTGCCCATCTTGGCCCATTATGAGCTGCAGAGAGAGGCTGAGTGAGGGGATCAGGGTGGTGGTGAACGCCTCCCTTGAGGAGGGAGTGATGCCACCAGCCCTCAAGGAAGCAGTGATGGGACCACTTTTAAAAAAGCCCTCCTTGGATCCCCAAGTCTTGAACAACTTTCACCCAGTTTTGAATCTGCCATTTTTGGGCAAGGTGATTGAGCAGGTGGTGGCGATGCAGCTGAAGGCACACTTGGAAGAAGCCGATTAACTAGATCCATTTCAATCGGACTTCAGGCCTGGGCATGGGACAGAAACAGCCTTGGTCGCCTTGGTGGATGATATGAGGAGGGCTTTGGATAGGGGCGAAAGCTCCTTCCTTGTTCTCCTCGACCTCTCAGCGGCTTTTGATACCGTTGACCACGGTATCCTCCTGGACCACCTGGAGGGGTTGGACATTGGAGACACCGTATTATGGTGGTTCCGGTCCTTCCTCTCTCGCAGGTATCCCAGGGTAGCGCTGGAAGTGGAGATGTCGGACCCGTGGCTGCTCACTTGTGGGGTACCACAGGGTTCCATCCTCTCCCCAATGCTATTTAACATCTATGTGAAGCCACCGGAGGCTATCATCAGGAGGTTTGGGGTGTGGTGTCATCAATATGCAGATGACACGCAGCTCTACCTTCTGTTCAAATCTTCACCAAGGTGGGGTGTAGAATCCCTGTCTGGAGATGGTGAGTGGCTGGATGGGGAGGAATAAGCTGACAAGATCGAGGTATTTTTGGTAGGAGACAAGAGGAGGTTGGGGGATGTTGACCTGGTGTTGAATGGGGTATGGCTACCTTTGAAAGACCAGGTCCGCAGCCTGGGGGTCATTTTAGACTCCCAGCTGTCCATGGAGGCTCAGGTGTCAGCTGTGAGCCGGACAGCGCTGTACCAACTCCATCTGATACAGCAGCTGTGCCCCTACCTTCCCAACCATCTGCTCCCATTGGTAGCACATTCCCTGGTCTCCTCTCGTCTAGACTACTGTAATGTGCTCTACGTGGGGTTACCCTTGAAGATGGTTTGGAAATTGCAGCTGGTGCAGAACGCAGCGGCTCACCTGATTAAAGGCAGGCGCCAGCGTGATCACATTACTCCAGTGCTGAAGGAGTTGCACTGGATACCAGTTGTTTTCCGGGCCAAATTCAGGTGTTAGTTTTGACCTTTAAAACTCTGTATGGTTCCAGCCCAGTGTATCTCAAGGAGCGCCTCCAGCAACACCAGACAGGCTGCTCAACAAGATCAGCCTTGGATGGCCTTCTCTCTGTTCCATCAACCAGGGCAGCTAGGCTGGTGAGGACGAGGGAGAGGGCCTTCTCTGTGGTGGCCCCCACTCTGGAACTCCCTCCCTAGGGAACTCTGCCATGCCCCCTCTTTAATGAGCGTCCGCCACTCATTGAAAACGTGGTTGTTCAGGCAGGCATTTGGGGTGGGTTAGGGTATTTTTAGAAATACGATGTTTTAATGTGGAATTTTATTCTTTTAAACTGTTGTATTATTGTACATCGCCCAGAGTGGCCGGGTGACTGGTCAGATGAGCAATTAAGAAATTTAATAAATAAATAAAATAAATCATTGCAATAGTATAAAAGAACAGCTCAGGTTTATAGTGTATACCTATTACTCTGCTTGTAAGAATGTCTTTGTCTGTGGAACCCAGTTCTCGTCTCAGATAATTGGTAGGAATTCTTCCTGCTGCAGCAGCTTTTTGCCGATAGTCAACCTTAGGCAACAAAAGAGACAGAATTCCCTTTTTGTTTGATTAAGACTAAGTACAGGATATCATAATAAATCCAGAGTTTATCTGGTTCACCTAGAACTATGAAAGACTTGTCTAGACAATGTCTAGAATTTTGTATAAATTATTTGCATTATAACTAACTAGTGTAATCCTATGCACAGCTAAGCACTATGTGTGGTACTTCAATACTGCTCATTATAATACTTACCACCAAAGGCATGAACTGAGATGAAGAAGGCTTTGTTTTACTGACTGCTGTCACCATAACTGCTGTATCACCTAGCTTAATTTATTGAGAGAGAGAAAGGAAAAGGAATTAATAATGCTGATTTAGTTCACAGTACAGAGAGAGATGAACCTCTGTTTTACAGCTGTTATATTTCTTGACCTAAAAGACACACAGAATGTCCCCCAAGGACTGAAACATCTCTCAGTGATATGAACAAACTGAGTTTACGTAAGTTTTCTACCTGTACTACAGCGCATCCATCAGCAAATCTGGCCAGTTTTCCAGAAGAGATTTCTAATTTTCTAGAAAAAAAGGAAAAAAGAAGTTAAACTGATAATTCTAATCTATTACTATACAATATATGCTGTTATCCATCCATGATCTGTGTGACCTCATGAAAGATGCTGCCCAACATCCTACATGTACATCTCATGCTTTTTCTTATAAGGAAGTACTATATAGGACAAACATAACACATGAAGCAGCCCAAACACAAAATGCAGCCAGCTCTGTTACCTGATGGGCTCTCGGCTATGTATTTCAATATTGTATGTTTAGCACACAAAGATATGGACAGAAGTTCTTAAAACTATCAACGTTTCTTGGGGGAGGGGGCTGTATGAAAGCCAACTATATTTCTGCAAACAGAAACAGCGCAGCACTGGAGGTCAAAGGCTGAGGCTTATTAACAGGAACTCTCTGCTCAAAAACACACACCACAGAACAAACTCCTTGATAAGCAAGAGGGGAAATTGGGATTTTACACAAAATCACATAAATGCATGCATGTTATTACTGGACAAGCAGTGGCCAGAGATTCCTCACCACACATCTGTGGCAATATTCAAAAGGAGGGGAGAACAAAGTGCCTATAGCAGAGAAGAGGCAAAACCCTGAGACGAGAGGAGAAGCATGGACCTGAGGGAAAACACACAAGGGGGCAGGAGGGAGAGTCTATTTCTAAAGAGAGAAGTCCTGGGGTTCAAGCCAGCTTGGCAGCCAAGCCACCTGCCCCAGAACTCGCGATCCTTAAATCTGTGTGGGGAGAGGCTGCAGCTGCTCAGTGGTGAGGGCAAGGCACTCCGCACATGCTTGAAAGTGCTCTTGCGCATTACTGCTTCGTAAGGCTGCGGCTGCTCAGCCACAGGGAAGGCACTCTCCAAGCGCTCAAAAGCGCTCTCGTCACTTCACACGTTAGGAGCGAGGAAAAGGCCCTCCGCGCAGAGCGGGAAGCGCTTTTGCTTATCGCTGCTTCATAAAGCCCTGGTCGGCATAGCGGCGAGGGCAAAGCATTCTCTGCACACGCTCAGAAACGCTTTGTTTTATTACCATTTCTCAGGGCAGCAGTTTCCCACCGGTGAGGGAAAGCACTCTGCACGTGGTCAGAGGCCACTTCACATACCCCGGGAGCTCAGCTACGGTTCTGGAAACGGACTCCGGGGCCGGACCCTGGTAGGCTTTGAGACCTGCCGGGGGGGCGGCCAGAGACCCTCCAACCCCACCCGCCGCCCCCTCACCTGCTCCCCAAATCCACAGACGCCGTCGCAGGGCCTCTCGCCGAGCTCCACAGGCCCCTCGCGGGCCCCAGCCGCGCCGGGCGCAGGCAGCCCGGCCCCCTCAGCCAGGGCCGCATGGCGCCGGGTCCCCGGGAGGCCGCCGCCGCCGCCGGCCGCGCTGCCTGCGCGCTGCACCTCAGCCACGAAGGGCCCCTCGCGCCGGCGGCGGCCATGACGCCAGAGTCACCCGGCGAAGCAGCCTCCTCGCGCTAAGCCGCGAGCTGATTGGCCCGCCGCAACAAGCTCGAGCGCCATTGGCTGACCTGAAGGAAGAAGACGGGGCGGGCGGGGGGAGGCACGAATGAATGAGTGAAAGCGGGTGGGCGGGGCGGAGGACGGAAAGCCGCGGAAGGTTCGCTTTCGATTTCCGAGGGCAGCGCCGCCGCGCGTGCGCGCCCTCTAGTGGCTGGCGCCCTCTCGCGGCTAGGCCAATAGGAAACGCTCAGAAGGCGAGCGGCTTCTCCCTCCGCTCGCTCTCCTCTTACGAGAGAGACTCGGCAGAGTCTGAGCTCGAGCACCTTAAGTTTTGGCAAAGTAATAGGGGAAACCTTAGGTTTCTCTACGTGGCATTTCTGAAAAAGCAAAGGTCGCTGTGTTGGCCATAAGCAAAATCCCAAAATCCACATTGGTGTGTAATACCTTTATTAGGCCACCAAGCGAAAGATCACAAATGTGCCCGCTTTCAAGATCTCCAGAGCTCTTCATCAGGCAAGATGTTACAAAAAAAGGGGAGAGCGGGAGAGAGAAAGAGCTGATTTGGTGTTGAAATGATGGTGGCTGCATGATCACTATCTTGAGATGGAGTGGAGGAGGAATTCCATAATAAATCTTAACAGTTAAGTTAGCACTAGACTCGTGTGTGTGTGTGTGTGTGTGCTGCAACATATCAAGGCTGCAATCCTATGCACACTTATCTGGGAGTAAAGCCAATCGAACTCAATGGGACTTACTTCTGAGTAGACATGTTTGGGATTGTGGGAAGGTGTAAAAGCCAGAATGGAACAGAACCGCCTCTTTATTTAAAAAGAGAGAGAGCATGCCAAACACTGTGGCATGTGTTAGACATACCTGAGAACAATATTTTAGGACAGAAACCCTTGAAAAATTGTATTATTATTACCTCTTAATGCCCAGAATACACCCAGAACAGGACGGTCATTTCCAAATGAGCCAAATCAACCAAATGCACCAGTCACTAAATGAGACTGATACAATAACTAAATGGGACTGATACAATAAGCCACATAACTAAATGGGACTGATGCAGTATGCCAGAAAACTTCCACAGAAACCACGTTCAGGTACATGTTCTGGGCAATAGTCTATATTCTTGAAAAATGGCCCAGAATGGCCACTTCCAAATGAGCCAAATCAAACAAATTCACGAATCACACATGACTGTGTGATAGAGACACAGTGACCCACAGAACTACCACAAAACCCACGTTCTGGTATCTGTTCTGGGCAATTGTTGACATTGTCAAAAAATGGCCCAGAACAACATCTTCCACATGAACCCAATCAACCAAATGCACCCATCGCACAGGAGGCATGCAATAAGTCACAGAACATCTACAGAAACCACGTTTGGGTACCCATTCCTGGCAATAGTCCATATTTTTGAATAACGGCCTGGAATCATAGAATCATAGGGTTGAAATGGGCCTACAAGACCATTGAGTCCAACCCCCTGCTCAATGCAGGAAGCCTGATTCCCAGGGGATCCCCCACCCAAGTACTAATCAGGGCTGACCCTGCTTAGCTTCCAAGATCAGACAAGATCAGGCACATCCAGCCCTTTGCAACTTCCACTTGAACCAAATCATCCAAATTCACCAGTCACACGTAACTACACGGGATGCATGCAATAAGCCACAAAACATCAGAGAAACCACATTTGGATACCCGTTTGAGGCAATAGTCCACGTTCTGGAAAATGGCCCAAAGGTCAACTTCAAAATAAGCCAAATCAACCAAATTCACCAGTCACACTTAACTGGATGGGAGGGATGCAATGAGTCATAAACCCTCCAGAAAAACCATGTTCCAGCAAGCAGACTTACAGTCTAGGTTTTTACTTTTGTGGGGGATTTGTGCAAATGTCCACTTGCACACATGTGCGTGCATGCAAGTGCACTAATGTGCATTGGGGAATGAATTAAATTCTTGTAGAAAAGATCCAGTTCTGTCCCTGAGTGGACAACAAAACAAAGGATGCCTGACAATCCGTGAAATATAGATGGAATGGATTTAAGAAAATTCATACCTCCCTACCCAAGCCTCCTATTTCCATTGCCAAAAAGGCATGCAGTTCCAAAGTAAATTGCAGGCATAGGAAAAAGGGTTAAGGCCCCCTACCCACCGATCTATAGGGTCCTGATCCATATGACATCCCATGAGCTTACTTCTGAGTAAAAAAAAGAAACCCTAGCTACATCTTTACAGTAACATGAAGTTTGACCCTCAGATAATTTGGGAGGAGTGGAGATGGAATGCCCAAATGGGGGGAGCAGAAGGATCAGGACCTCACACCAGCTTTCTGAAAGCAGAAATGCAGTACAAAGGCCCCAATCCTTGCTCTTACTTTCTGTATGGAGAAAGGACATGCAAGGATCGTATCTCACACTATATTCACATGTTACACCAAACATGCGTTCGCACTCTATGTACGCCCATTTCATTTCACTTCATGCACCCACACTTTTCCTTGGTCAGCAAAGATGCCCCATGTTATCCTGATCCTATATTGCTTTATGAAGCATCTGTGTCATTGCTAGAAGACGTCTCCCTCTTGTTTAACCTATCCTGCCAGCTACTGATGTAAATAACAAACATGCCTGGCTCAAGTCACAGGAGGATTCCTTTAGCAATAGAGTAAGGCTCAGATGCATCTTCAGGCAATGCAGGACCAGGACAACATCAGGCATCTTTGCTGGTCCCAGTCACGCCATCCTCGTTGTGTGGATTTGGGTCTGCAAGACCTAGGAGAAATGTGGATGCAGGGAGGGTAAGTTATAAGCAAGCATAATTCATGTCATTATGTCAGCAACTTCATCACTGATCACGGGGCATGTCAGTTTAGGCACCAACCTAGCTTCCAGGTACCTGGATTTGTGGACCTTGAGCAAACATGCGATAGCTTTGGTCTTAATCCAGCAGGCTTTAAAAATAAATAAATAAATTGAATGTATATAAATTACGCTGAATTTATATAAATTGAATATAAATTATGCTGGTTTAACAATAGAGAAATTTAATTGGATGAAGTCAAATGTTACTTGGGCTAAAAGTTAAAGACAGACGTCGGTAATTTGTGAAGTGGGCTTGATTCTGTTATATTACTGTAATATACATTAAAGATGGCTTTTAATTCTAATATTGAGTGGTACTGTTTGTTTATGGCTTATTGGATCACTCCCATCCAGTCATGAGTGACAGGTGAGATTGGATGATTTGTCTCACTTGGAAGTTTCCATTCCGGGCCATTTTACAAAATACAGACTGTTGCCTGAAACCGGTACTGGAACATGGTTCTGTGGCAGGTCTGTAGCTTATTATATCACTCCCATGCAGTTACATGTGGCTGATAAATTTGGTTGATTTGGCTCACTTGGAAGTTGCCATTCCAGGCCGTTTTCTGGAATGCGAACTATTGCCCAGAACAGGCATCCAGACATGGTTTCTGTGGATCTTCTGCACACTTGGAATTAAATCCTGCTGAACCCATTGGGCCTCACTTATAAGGCTGAAGCTGTAAGTGTGGCTTTGGGGGTTTCACATACAGCCCAAACCGATGCATGTTTACTTAGAATGGGATTTCTCCCTTAGCAAGTTTAAATAGCACTGAAGCCTTAATCTCCTTTTTTGGGTTGCCAACTGCCCAGGTCTCCCTTCCATCCATCACAGACTTTGTGCTTGTGCCTTTTTACGCACGTTGATCTGTAGAAAGCAGCAAGTGAAGCTTTTCACAGCATGGCGATGAACATGATTGCCTGCTAATGCCTGCAAATCAAACTGCTGTTAAAGATGCAGCTACAGAGGCCAGTTGAAAAGTTGGCAACCCTAAAATCAGTCAGGCAGAACAAATAGATCCAGGTGCTGAAAGCCAACAATAGCATGCACAATTGCGAGAGAAAATTTTCACCTATGGTTGCGTCACTTGCGTGTGCTCCTGCTATGAAATGTTATCAAGTCCTTTTTTTTTTTAAATCTTTTCTTAATTACTCCTTGGAGTGTAAAGTTATATAGCTCTCTTGTTCAGTGAGAATAGATTACTGCTCATTCATGCTCAGACAGCAGAATAATGTGAGCACAAAAGCACAATCATGGCAATATTGAGCTTCACACATGATTAAATTAGGACAAGCTTTTGTGCATCATACTAACTTCACTTATCATCCAGCGTTGCCTGTAAACTATCTGTGACAATGCAGAAGCAGCAAGCTGTAAATTATCGGAGCCTTTCATTTCATGATTTGTTGCTTGTGGTTTACATATGTCTTGTGCTTTCTCAACAGAGTGGTAGTGAATGACATCTTTGCGCATCACCTACAGAAGTCAGGTAACAAAGAAAACTGCTCATCCAGTAAATACAACAACTGAGTTTTGTGGCACTCTGAAGACTAGCAGATCTATTGTGGCTAGTGCAGAGGCCCACTGATCAGCAACCTAGCAGAGACCCACTGACAAGGGCTTCCTGTGGTTGCTTCTCCTCTTCCCCATTACAACCTACTTGTTCACCTGTGTCCTGGTCTGGCCCAGACAACGGTGGCAGTGGTGAAGAGGAGTGGTAGGTGCCACGGCCTCCTTGCTCACTGGTTCTCTGCTTGTCAAGCAAGCAAGCAATAGCAATGATGGGAAAGAGAATGGTGAGCAGTTGCAGCTGGTGGCAGTGGCGGTGAGAAGGTAGATTCAAAGAGAGAGGGGGCCCATTGAGGGTGTCTTGCCTGAGGTCCCACAAAAACATGGAGCCAGCGCTGCACAAGATGATGTCTCCTCCACCCGCTCCCTGGTTCCATGGGAAAAGGCTGAGCAGAAGGGCCGCTGAATCTTATTTCAACACAGCATCACCTGATGCACCTGAGGGCAGCAGGATTGCTTAGGGGGGCCTCTGTATGGAAGCAACCATAACCTTTTTACCTTCACAGCCTTTTGGCCTGTTTTCTTTTTCCTCCACCATGCCACCCCCCGCCCCCTTCTGTATGTATGTATTTATTTATTATTTTATTATTTAATTTATTAATCGCCCATCTGGCTGGTCACCCAGCCACTCTGGGCGATGTACAACATACAATAAAACAACAAAATTCTACAATAAAAACATTTTCTGAAATACCCTAACCCACCCCAAATGCCTGCCTGAACAGCCACGTTTTTAATGCACGACGGAAACTCATTAAAGAGGGGGCATGACGGAGTTCCCTAGGGAGGGAGTTCCACAGAGTGGGGGCCACCACAGAAAAGGCCCTCTCCCTTGTCCCCACCAGTCTAGCTGTCCTGGCTGATGGGACAGAGAGAAGGCCATCTGAGGCTGATCTTGTTAAGCGGCCTGTCTGGTGCTGCTGGAGGCGCTCCTTAAGATAGGCTGGGCCGGAACCATATAGGGTTTTAAAGGTCAAAACCAACACCTTGAATTTGGCCCGGAAAACAACTGGTAACCAGTGTAACTCCTTCAGCACTGGAGTGATGTGATCTCGCTGGCGGCTGCCTTTAATCAGGCGAGCCGCCGCATTTTGTACCAGCTGCAGCTTCCGAACCGTCTTCAAGGGTAACCCCACATAGAGCGCATTACAGTAGTCTAAACTAGAGGAGACCAGGGCATGTACTACCGATGGGAGCAGATGGTCGGGAAGGAAGGGGCGCAGCCGCCGTATCAGATGGAGTTGATACAGCGCTGTCCGGCTCACAGCTGACACCTGAGCCTCCATGGACAGCTGGGAGTCCAAAATGACCCCCAGGCTGCGGACCTGGTCTTTCAAGGGTAGCCGTACCCCATTCAACACCAGGTCAACATCCCCTAGCCTCCTCTTGTCTCCCACCAAAAGTACCTCGGTCTTGTCAGGGTTCAGCTTTAGCCTATTCCTCCCCATCCAGCCACTCACAGTCTCCAGACATTTGGACAGGGATTCTACAGCCAACCTTGGTGAAGATTTGAATGAGAGGTAGAGCTCTGTATGTACGTACATATAATGTGTGAACTAGTGATAACATCTCACCCCTCCCTTGATAACTGATTCCAGAGCTTGGGAGCCACCACTCCAAAAGATCATTCAGTGGCACTCAGCAAAAGTGGGACTGCTGAGAGGAAACCACCAAATTATCTGTGGTTGGGAAAAGAGGGCCTTCTGTGGTTCTGCGCCCCTGTTTTAAAAGGTAAGCACATCACCAGAATGTTGAATGTTGCCCTGAAACAAATCAGCAACCGGTGGAATTCACACAGAATCGGTATCACACAGTTACTCCCTGAGACTAACCAGATATTAACCCAGTTGCTGCATTCTGGACTAAGTGAATTTTCCAATCTGCTTTCACAAGGGCCTCTTGTAAAGGGCATAGCAGGATGAACACATACGCACCACATTCTCAGATTGTATTGCGGAACAGAACTTTGAATCCAAGTTGATAAGCGCCTATCATGCGCTGGGTAAGCAGCCCTTGATGATCAATAATTCACATTTGCTTGATGGAGAAGCTGCTCTAATTGCTCTCTGGTTTATGGAAGATCAGTGGGGTCACATCAATCTCATCTGTTGTGTTTTTTGGTTTAATTAGATCCACCCTGGGGAGAAAAAAAATTATCTCTGCACATAGGTAATCTCTCTGTTTATTAACTTCATGCAGCTGTCTTCAGTGCTAATTGAGATTTCAAGTGTGTGTGTGTGTGTGTGTGTGTGTATGTATATATATATGTGTGTGTGTGTGTGTCTGAGTATGGGGATTGGATAAAGAAGAGCTGGATGAAAGTGAAGCCAAACAAGAATTAGCTTATGAAGGTGGGCATGTCTTGGGATAGGAACATCCACGTTTTTTATGATATGATATGAGGAGGGCTCTGGATAGGGGTGAATGCTCCTTCCTTGTTCTCCTCGACCTCTCAGCGGCTTTTGATACCGTTGACCACGGTATCCTCCTGGACCGCCTGGAGGGGTTGGGCATTGGAAACACTGTATTGCGGTGGTTCCAGTCCTTCCTCTCTGGCAGGTACCAGAGGGTAGCACTGGGAGAGGAGGTTTCGGACCCGTGGCCACTTACTTGTGGGGTGCCACAGGGTTCCATCCTCTCCCCGATGCTATTTAACATCTATGTGAAGCCACTGGGGGCTATCATCAGGAGGTTTGGGGTGCAGTGTCATCAATATGCGGATGACACTCAGCTCTACCTCTCATTCAAATCTTCACCAAGGTTGGCCGTAGAATCCCTGTCCAAATGTCTGGAGACGGTGAGTGGCTGGATGGGGAGGAATAAGCTGAAGCTCAACCCTGACAAGACCGAGGTACTTTTGGTGGGAGACAAGAGGAAGCTGGGGGATGTTGACCTGGTGTTGAATGGGGTACAGCTACCCTTGAAAGACCAGGTCCGCAGTCTGGGGGTCATTTTGGACTCCCAGCTGTCCATGGAGGCTCAGGTGTCAGCTGTGAGCCGGACAGCGCTGTATCAACTCCATCTGATACGGCGGCTGCACCCCTACCTTCCCGACCATCTGCTCCCATCGGTAGTACATGCCCTGGTCTCCTCTCGTTTAGACTACTGTAATGCGCTCTACGTGGGGTTACCCTTGAAGACGGTTCGGAAACTGCAGCTGGTACAGAACGCGGCGGCTCGCCTGATTAAAGGCAGCCGCCGGCGAGATCACATCACTCCAGTGCTGAAGGAGTTGCACTGGTTACCAGTTGTTTTCCGGGCCAAATTCAAGGTGTTGGTTTTGACCTTTAAAACCCTATATGGTTCCGGCCCAGCCTATCTTAAGGAGCGCCTCCAGCAACACCAGACAGGCCGCTTAACAAGATCAGCCTCGGATGGCCTTCTCTCTGTCCCATCAGCCAGGACAGCTAGACTGGTGGGGACGAGGGAGAGGGCCTTCTCTGTGGTGGCCCCCACTCTGTGGAACTCCCTCCCTAGGGAACTCCGTCATGCCCCCTCTTTAATGAGCTTCCGTCGTGCATTAAAAACGTGGTTGTTCAGGCAGGCAATTGGGGTGGGTTAGGGTATTTTTTTAAAAAAAATTTATGGTAAAATTTTACTGTTTTAAATTGTTTATGGTGGGTTGTACATCGCCCAGAGTGGCTGGGTGACCAGTCAGATGGGCGATTAATAAATTTAATAAATAAATAAATAAATTTTATCAATCAAAGATTTATACCTTGCCTTTCAATCTAATTATCTCCAAGGCAGCTAAGGGCGCAATCCTATGCATGTTGAGACAGAAAAAAAGTCCTACAACTCTCAGCATTCCCCAGCTAGCCAAGCTGTCTCAACATGCTTAGGATTGCACTGTTACAAATGTTTAAGTCAATGCAAGAAACACAGCTCCCAAGTATAGTGTCTGGCCACCCCTTGTTGTCTCAAACTAGACATGATGTAGAGATCCATGGAAGGAAATCCCCACTGGTTAAAAAAATTATTTAGAGCAGCCTAAGGCAGCTCGGGGAGGGGGACAATGACCCTTTCTCTGATTTCCCAATCTGGATTCCTCCCTTCCTAAACTGCTCTTTGACAAGTGATCTTGACAAAAATTGTCCCAGTGCACTGCAGTTAGCAACAGTCACTAGCTGTGGTGTTGGTGGGGATTTTTGTGAGGGTCGTGTGTGATGGGGGAGGGGAGTGGTGTGCCCAATTCAAAATGGACCCTGCCTGGGCTTACTCTTTTTTAAAACCCCAGGATGATGCTACAGACAACACATTTAATGTCTCTAAAGCTTAAGCCCTAATAAATTAATGAGTCTTTAAGGTGCCAAGGATTCTGTTGTTTTTGTTGCAGCAGACCAACATGGCTATGGTGGTCTTTACACACACAGTTACAGGGCACTCGTGGTTGGCCACCCACGGAAGTTTGCGGGTCCGTGATACAACACCGTCATCATCCAGGGCCCCTCCTGTGCTATCCCCAGCAAAAAGTGTATTTAAAAAAAGCAATTGAAGGGCGCAATCCTATGCATGTTTAGAAAGAAGAAAGTCCTACAACTCCCAGCATTCCCCAGCCAGCAGCTGGCTGGGATTGGTGGGAGTTGTAGAACTTTCTTCTGTCTAAACATGCATAGGATTGCACCCTAAATGAGGTATTTAAATACAATGGGGTGCACTGCCATTTTTCAGCCACCAGCTGGCACTGTTTTTCATGGACGGATACATGGGCTGCTGAGAAAGGACATTTGGTCCTGTTCCTAGGGCATGTTTCCAGGCTATGGGCTTCACTTTGTTTGCACCATTGTTGCAATGTTTCCCCAATCGCATCTTCTCGTTTTTCTGTGTCCACAGCCCTTAAAGACCCTGCTTATCATCGCTGTAGCCTGAGGCTCTGTGCTTTTTCCACTGAGCAATAATAGAATTATTTTCTTGATGGCTGGGCGGAGTCTGAGTGGAGTCTGGGTTGGGACTGGTTACCTCATCCGTGTTCCCGCCTCCTCGGCCATGTTTCCAGGACAAGGGAAGGAGAAGCTAATGGAGGAGTGCTGGATTTTTTAAAAGGAATCAGCTTTGCTGTGAAGAGAGGATTCCCCCCTCTGCCCACCCTTTCTGCTTTCCCCTGGAAGTCCAGATGCACCTGCATTTCAGGAGCAAGCCTCATTGAGCACAATGGGAGTTACTTCTGAGTAGACATACATATGATTGTGCTGGGAAAGGGGAGGGGAGAACACAAAGAGGGAAACTAGCCCCCATTTTAACCCAGAGGACCTCATTGACCACAATGGGAGTTACTTCTGACAAGATAGTAATGGGTTCGTTGTGGGAAAGAGAGCAAAACCACCCCTCATTTTAATGCACAGGATCTCTATATGGAAGCTGAGAATGAATTACATCTTAAGGCAATGGACCAAAGCGTCGAGATCGTGCTTAATTGCATTTAATAAATTGGGCTTTGATATGTGCCGTGTTAGGTGAGGGGATTCTCTGTTACTTCTATGGTCAATGAGAGGGCAAGCCTCATTCAGCACAATGGGAGAAAACAGCCCTTGACAGGGGTCATGGGCTGTGTTCTATTGCTTATTTTCTATGATGTTGTAAAAGTTGGTTTCTCGGCATCCTGCTCCAAAACGGCGAACTTCCAGAAAACGGAGGGAAAGGGTTGGGTCATTGAGGTCAGAGCGACACACCCACAAAGGCTGGGCTACACGCCCCATGGGCAGGACTGTGATACTGGACCCGACTGTGGAAACAGGTCAGTAATGGAGCCGCGGTAAGCTGGAAAAGTCGGACTATAAGCAGTCTCAGAAGAAGTATTTTTTCTGTGATAAAATGCAGGGCTGGTGCTGAATGGCCACGACGTCATGGAAGCACAGAGACCTCACCGCGCAGCCAGGTTGGAGTAAATCGCTGGTGGAAACACAGCCCTGGTCTAATGCAGTGGTCTCCAAACTTCTTTGATTGCACACCCCATCAGTGAAAACATTTTGAGCACCCCCACAATATATGTATATTTAATTATAAATTATATACATGTACTACTGTACTAATATATTACATACATTATAAAACATACACAAAATAATGATTAAATAGAATGAGATAAAGATGAAATAAACAATATTTTTAAAATAATGTTTTTTCTTTTATTTATTAACTGCACAAAAACCCTTTTTGCTCTCACTTAAAAAATTATTTATATAATCTGTAAATCCACTTAACTGTGCACACGTCATTGTTTTATGATGTTAACCCTGGGCTGTTAACCCTTCCCACTCTCCTTTGGCAGGATGGAAACTGAGAGGAAGGTGCCCGCTTCCTTCTTGGAGAGTGGGAAGGGTCAGTCTCCTTCCTGCTTTGCTGGGAAGGGTCAGTCTCCTTCCTGCTTTCCTTCAGCTGCAGCCACCACTGACACCACACGCACCCCATTTGATCATCTTGCACACCCCCTGGGGTGCATGCACCCCACTTTGGAGACCACTGAGCCAATTCTCAACGTGCCACAGAGATGGAAGAAAATGCTCCAGGGGGGCTCTCAGATTTCCCTTTAATATCCAGACACCCTAAATCTCTGGAGTTGTCCTGTGCCCATCTTTTGGCACAAACAAATCCAGGCAAACAGACACAAAACAGCAGTAGTGGGCTCTCCCACACTGGAGGCGTTCAAGACGAGGCTGGACAGCCATCTGTCAGGGATGCTTTGACTTGGATTCCTGCATTGAGCAAGGGGTTGGACTCAATGGCCTTATAGGCCCCTTCCAACCCTACTATTCTATGATTCTATGATTCTGTGAACCAATCAGATGCTACCTTTGGGGGGACTCAGCCAATGAGGGCACAAGAGTGACATAAAGACCACCCTGTGCCCTCATTGGCTGTGTCCCTCCCAAAGGCAACATCTCATAGGTTTAGATCACTGCTACTCAAAATGTAAGGTTTTTGTTTTTGTTTTAATCATTTAAAATTAGATATTGTTGGGCCTGACCACAAGCTTGGCCATGCTGGGGGGGTCTTGCCCGGAAGGCCAGCCGGGTGGATGAGGAGGAGTATGGCAGCTAGGGCATGGATGGGACCTTCCAAGCTTCTGGTCCCTTGGTACCTGCCCATCCTGCCCACCCTGACACCAGGCGCCATCAATGCAGGCCTTCAATCAGGCCCTGAAAGCTTGATAGTTTATCTTGGCCTTATATTGAGTTAGGAGAGCCTTTCTACACAAGGCTTTTATTGTGTGCTTGTGTTTGCTCACTCACGGTAGTCTGCAGGTCCTTTAAACACCATTGTCATCCTCCAAGGCATTTCCTGTGCTTTGCGACCATTATTGTGCTTTTTTTTCTTGATGTGGAAAGCGTGGTATTTTTTCTGAATGCCTTCTATAATGCCATAGAATCTCAAATAACTGTGCAATTCTGCTACACCACAGTGCCACCTAGTGGTTGTATAATGAAACCTATAGAAAGGCAGAGAAAGAAAACCCCTGGAGACAAAAAACATGTAAAATCTTAATCCTGCAAAAAGTCCAGAAGCAGAAATCTTGGTAAAGATGTGGGTTAAAACTTTCTTCTAGAAAAGCCCTGAGTATCATGGTGTGTATGTACTATTTGATTTTAATTGTCATTCAAATAGCATAGTATTTTTCTCTCTTTCTTGACTAAAGCTTCCCTCTTTCTACCATTGTTGTTGTTGTTGTTGTTCTTCAGTCATTCAGTCATGTCCGACTCTTCGTGACCCCATGGACCATAGCACGCCAGGCCTTCCTGTCCTGCGCTCTCTCCCGGAGCGTGCTCAAGTCCATATTCATTGCACTGGTGATGCTATCTAGCCATCTCATCCTTTGCCGTCCCCTTCTCCTTTTGCCTTCAATCTTTCCCAGCATCAGGGTCTTTTCCAGGGAGTTTTCTCTTCGCATTAGGTGGCCAAAATATTTGAGCTTCAGCTTCAGTAGCTGTCCTTCCAATGAGCACTCAGGGTTGATTTCCTTTAGGATGGACTGATTTGACCTCCTTGCAGTCCAGGGGACTCGTAAGAGTCTTCTCCAGCACCACAGTTCGAAAGCATCGATTCTTTGGCGCTCAGCCTTCCTTATAGTCCAGCTCTCACAGCCATACATTACTACTGGGAAAACCATAGCTTTGATTAGACGGACCTTTGTCAGCAAGGTGATGTCTCTGCTTCTTACGATGCTGTCTAGGTTTGCCATAGCTTTCCTCCAAAGGAGCAAGCGTCTTTTAATTTCATGGCTACAGTCACCGTCTGTGGTGATCTTGGAGCCCAAGAAAATAAAATCTGTCACTCCTTCCATTTCTTCCCCTTCTATATGCCAGGAAGTGATGGTGCCAGATGCCATGATTTTAGTTTTTTTTAATGTTGAGTTTCAAACCAGCTTTTGCACTCTCCTCTTTCACCCTCAACAAGAGGCTCTTTAGATCCTCTTCGCTTTCTACCATTAGGTGGCACCAATTAGCTAGTAGTTAACCCTATGCCATTATTGCCCAAGCTATATTCTCCTTATTAATTTTTATGATGATCCTTTTCTTTGTGAATCTGAAAATGCTTAATTCTGTTGAGGGGAGAGATGGCTAGAAAGGATCCATCTGAAGATTTTTGGAGGCATAGTGAAAATGAGCAAAGCATTTCTGTAGAGTAAAAAAACCAACAGCAATGTTACAAACTTGTTGTAAGAGAGGCACACCGCAAAGAAAGTTTGAGCCATGCTGAAATACACATTCACTCAGGGGGTCCCAGTCCCAATGCATGCATTGGCTCTTCCAGTTCCAAACTGGGTACTGGGGCTCACAGCCATCTGGGTGAGCCCCACTACCCAGCAATTAGGGCTTGTGCCATAAAGATGCAGGATAAAATGACCCCTCAATCTATTCTACATCATGGTCCCACCACCCAAATATGGCTTTCAATTCAGTCCGTGGAGGTTTTTGCACCTTGGATAGCTCCTTTAGACTTCCGATGGTTCTGACTGAAACCTGAACTGCCCCAATGACATCGGAGCCACCAGCCACTTAATTCAGTACCGGAAGCTCAGGGCTGTGTATCATGTTATGGGTTCATCACATGAGGCTGAAATCCCGCATCTTTACTGGGCTTTCTGCTTCTGGAGTCTTTGTGGGATTAAGATCGGCTCCTTTACATGGGCAGACACGTGCTTTGAATCCTTTCCTTTTTCAGCAAGTTCTATGTTTCATTTTACAGCCACTAGATGGTGTTGGGATTATAGCGCAACCCTGTCATTACAGCCGATACATCAGATTAATGGCCCTTATTGCTGTTATCTCTGACCTTTTAGAAAGCAGGATAAAGGTCATAAATGGGGGGAGGGGTCCTAGAGGTTGACGATATCATGTAAAGAACCCGCAGACTTACGTGAGCAAGCAGTCTTGATCACATGATATAAGCCCTGTGTGGAGAAGCTCTCAATCTTTTCTTAAGTCTACGACTGAACTCCTGTTTTGTTTCAGTGGGATTTTAAAAGATGCCTGGCTTTGAATTATCCCCAGTATGTAAGTCCAACTGAGTGCAATGTCCAGTTCGGTGTATCACAATTTAAGGAGGATCTAGACAGATGGGAATGAAGTCAGAGGCAGGCAACAAAGACGGTCCGGAACATGGAAAGCATATCCCATGACTGGGTGTTGAACCTCAGGTCCCAATCCAGTGCTCTAAGGTTCACCATATGGCCTCAGCTGTTTCCTCTGACTGCCAATCCTTTGGTAGTTTTCTGGCTTTTGTGTGTTTATTCCCCATTCTAAATTGCTTACAGGTAATTTTTAGATATGGCAAGTGGTAGAGTAATGATTTATTTAGGGCGCAGTCCTATGGGGATAATTGGCCGCCTCCGAACTTGGAGGTGACCAACTATCCAATGCAGGGCGGGCAGAGTGCAGAGGGGATCTTCTCCTTTGTGCTCTGGCTACCCTGCATTTGCAGCTAGATGGCCGATTTCGGCTGTCTAGCCAGGGCACCTCAGAGCGGGGTGGGGGGGAGGCTGGATGGCACATAGGAAGTGTCATAATGGTGCCTCAGCCCTCCCCTCCCTGCCCCCAGGAATGCCCCCTTTTTGGCCACTCCATGCTGCTCTTACGAGTGTGGAGCCGGGGACGAACTGCACCGCCTACAAGGAAGCAGGGGAGCCAGTTTTCTGGGAACTGACCTCAGAGTGCTGGTTCTGAGCTTGGTTCCCAGAAAATGAAAAATCTTAAGGGTGTCTAGACGCTGTCTAGCTGTTGGGTGGTATAAAAATGTAATAAACAAATAAGGGTGCAATCCTATAGCCATAGGGTTGCACCCTTATTTATTTGTTTATTACGTTTTTATACCACCCAACAGCTGAAGCTCTCTGGACGGTTTGCAACAATTAAAACCATAAAATACAAGACAAGAAAATGCAGATGATAAAATGCAGTATAACATTTAAAAGTTTAAAACTACAATATAAAAGTACAAAGAATAACCAAACAGAAGCTAGCAGCAGTGCAAAACTCTAAACTCCAATACCAGATATAAAACAAACTGAAAAACTAAAATATCTGGGAGAATAAAACGGTCTTCACCTGGCGCCGAAATGAACACAATGTAGCTGCCAGGCAAACCTCTCTGGGAAGTTCATTCCACAGCTGGGGTGCCACAGCAGAAAAGGCTCTCTTCTTAGTATATATTAATAATAACAACATATATTAATAATACTTCATATATTATTATTAATAATAATTTGAATCTTAGTATATATTAATAATATATATTAATAGTAAGTAGTATATTAATTTGAAATAAGGGCTTTAAGCTAAAATATGCTGGCATTTTGGTATTATTGGCCCACCCCTTTTGCCTTTGGCCCCGCCCACCACTGGAATGCGGTCCCCAAGAGCTTCTCCACAACTGAATTTGGCCCTCAGGCTCAAGGAGGTTCAACATGCCTGTCCTGTGAAGAAAGGTTGAAGGAACTTGGTATGCTGAGCCTGAAGAAGAGAGGACATGGGTGGGGACGATGACAATATGGTAGCCTTCTTCAATTACCTGAAGGGCTGCCTCATAGAAGAGGGCAAAGACTTGTTCTCTGCTGCCCCAGAGAGTAGGACGAGATCTTACGGGCTTAAAATACAGGTAGAGGTGTATGAACTCCATGACTTCTGGTCCGGGAGGGGTTTGCAGCTGCATGGGGCCCTGTGGATTTCCCTGGAGCCTTACCGCATCCATCGGATTTCACAGGGTGGTTCTCCTCCGTGGGGGCTGGCTGTGCTGGGACCCTTCCTCCCCATGCCGGCTGTTAAGGAAGCCCTTGACAGCTGGTGCAGGGAGGAAGGGCCTCAGCGACACCCCAGTGCTCTCACCCCAGCGCCATTTAGAATGGAGGAGAGACGCCCCATGGGAAATCCAACAGACCCGGAGGTGAGTGGGGTCAACCTGCTGCAGACTGCACAGGTCGGATTCTTGAGAATCTTGCCTGATTTGAATCCACAGCAGATTTCTCTGCCGTCCCTAGTTACAGGAGGGTAGATTTTGGTTGAACATTAGGAGAAACCTCTTGATGGTGAGAGCAGTTAAACAGTTACTTAGAGGGGTGTTGGTCTCTCCCTTGCTGGCAGATGCTGGACAGAAATCCGCTGAGGGTGCTCCAGGCCTGGTTTTCCTGCATCAAGCAGGGGGTTGGGCGAGATGGTCTAGCAGGACCGCTCCAACTCTATGATCCGGGCCAAGTCATTATAATTTCTTCTCTCCTTTTCCCTTATTTATTTATCTGAAAATTGATAGCCTTCTTTTCTTTTCAATGCATACTCAAGGTGGCTTCTAAGCTATAACGACAATGATCCATCCACAGTGATGTATCAGTAAACATCCCGATGTGATAATAAAATTGGTTAAAGATCAGTTAGAACAGCAGATTGCAGCACAACAGAATTTTCACTTCAGAATGTGGGTGGAGGAGATTATTTGAATGCTTCCGTATGTGGAACGGGGGAAACCCACTTTGCTGCAAGTAAAACAAACCTAGGAAAGCACGGGGTGCACTGAGCAAGAATCTTGGATGCCCTAGTTTTTTTAATTCCAGGATTTGGGTATTGTGCTGTTTTTTAAAGTGGGGGAGCATTAAAAAATGGCAAGCCCCCCCCCCCAGCTGCAGCCTGAACTGGTGCAGTCCACACTACCGGCTTAGACTGTACCACCTCATTCTGCTGCATGTGTAGACGAAGCCAGAGAATCCCTTTTCGCTCACACTGATGTCAACCGAGCTCTGTTCTTGGCAGGGCGATGGAAGCAATACCAAGAGGAACTGCTCTGCGGTTGCAGCTCCCCTGATGGCCATCACTGAATTCCTTCTGTTGCTTGCAGGGGTGGGCCACCTCCAGCAGTACGGAGGCCATTTTTGTCTCCTGGACCCTGTGGGGCACCTCCCCCCAAAGGGCCGAAATTGACAGCAAACTGCTCCGTAGTGCTACAGAGTGCTACAAAGGTTAAATTTGCACTGGTTGCCTGTCTGCTACTGGGTCAGCTTTAAGGTTTTGGCACTAGTGTATGAAGCCCTAAACATCTTGAGACCAGGATACCTGAGAGAGCACCTTCTCCCTTACCAGCTTGCCCGGTCACTGAGGTCATTGGAGGGCATACTCCTGGTGGTTCCACATGGACCTATGGCCTGACTGGAGTCCACCCAGAGGAGAGCCTTCAGTGTGGTGGCCCTCTTCCTATGGAACTCTCTGCTTCTGGAGGTCATGCAGGCGCCAACTCTGTGCTGTTTTCGGCGCCTCTGGAAAACTGCTGTCTTCCAGGAAGCATTCCTTAACTGACCAGCCACGGCTGTGATTGGTATTCTGTTTTTAAAATAACAATTTTAGAATGGTGTTTGAATTCCTTTTATCTTATTATTTTACCTTTTATGTTCACTGCTCCGGAATCTGTTTTAGATGTGGAGTGGTATGCAAATGTTGTTAACTAACTAACTAACTAACTAACTAACTAACTAAATAAATAACTGTGGCTTGTTTCTAATGTTTGGTGCTCCTTAGTGCCTACACAATGTCCAAAGGGCCAAATTTAGCTTGGAAGCAAGCTAAATTTGGCCTATTGGGCGCTCTGTAGTTGCTATGTGATGGTTCTTTATAGGACAATCTGAGATAGGTATTGTACAAATTCTAGCAGACACTGGCAAACTTTAGCAGTATTTATCAATGTTAAAAGAATTGCCATTTTTATGAACATTGATCGCAAAGCTAAAAATACTCTAATATCCCGGTAACCTCTAAGAACCCTTTAACTATTGTAACAGTTCACTTTCTGGCTTTCCTTGTCATCGGAGATCTCCATCTTGTTCTTTAAGATAGCTGGTGATCTGTCTCTTTCCCCGTCTCATTCTTTAGCTGCAGGCCTCCCAATCTACCTGCTCCTCACAGCCATTCTGTGCCACATCGTTCTCTCCACATCCAGTTCTTCGCTGTCCGCAGCCCTCTCCAAAACCAGTCCCTTCCCAGTCCTACTAGCCCAGCTCCCTCCTCACCCGATCCAGCTTCACTCTCCTCCCTCCTTCCAACCGCCTCTTAATTGTCCCACCTGTCCATCCTCCTCCTTCCCAACATTCCATTATTGTAGCACTTGCCAGAGCTGCAGATGGTGTTTCCGTTTTGGGGCGGGTGGGGGAAATAAATTTAAATCATTTGGGGGAAGGTTGGCAGGGGCCACACCGGGGGTCAGCAAGTGCTACATGTGGGCCACGAACCCCACGTTCCCCACCCCTGCCGTAAAGGAGGGGCATCGGCGTTAGGAACCTGCACTCTTGGAATAGGGGTGTCAGGGTCAGGCGAGAACCAGTGGGCTGAAACATGCAAATCTCCACCAGGAGGTTGTTCTCTAGCTCAGCATCGTTGGCTTGAGCTCAAAAGAGTAGAAGCCAGGACTGGACGTGCAGCAAGCACTGCTCTACTGAACATCCTTCATATTGCCTGCCAGTGGCAAGGGCTGATGTTCCCCATGCCTGCTCCCTTTTGTGCTCTGGGGTCTCAGCACCGTCAGTTTCTAGGCTAGGCCGGTACCTGGCCTCTAATCATCCATAGGCAGTGGAGGCTGGTGGCTCCTATTTCAGTGGGTGGAAAATCCGCTCTGGCTTTCAGTCAGAACTTTAAAGGCGCTATCCAAGGTGCTGAACCCTATCCCCAAAATGGGTCCAGCACTTTGGATAGCTCCTTTAGAGTTCTGACTGGTTCTGACTGGAACCCAGAGCAGATTCACCGCCCCACTGAAATAGGAGCCATCAGCATCCACTGGTCATACGATCATGCAGGGAGTAACGTATCCACTGTATTCATGCACCAGTTGCAGCTCAGGTGATGAAAGCAGAGGCTGACCCAGGGATGGGGAGCGAGGCCGGGAACTCTGAAGTTTCAGAGAGTGCCGCAAGTTGCAGGCAACGCCTCAAGAGTGAACCCTGAACAGAACAGATGAGGTTGGGAAGGGTTCCCAGAGAGTAGGCTGCATACATCAGGGAAGACACTGGCGACAACGCCAGCCAGTTTTAAAACTTGGCAGAGAAAAAGATGCATGCTTGCTCTGGGACTACACATCCTTTCAGCAGCCCTCGCTGTGTTCCAACATCTTAGGTTGGAAGGAACACCGGCAGATCAGCGATCTGTGACTGGATTCTGGTAAAACGCTGTCAGGTATTCCATGCAGCTAAGAATACCTTTTGTTATGTGCACAGGTGGCCTGACATTTTGACTGTATCATGGCATCTTACGCAAAGGCAGGAGTGAAGGCTGAGGCCAGGTGTGTTGCTAGGCCCTTAAAAGATTTAGGGCCCAGGCCCATAGGACTGAAATCTGCATAAAATCTGCATTTTCTAGTTTATATCTATATATCCATATTTAGAAATAATGACTAGGTTTCACTTAAATTTCACAGGAGGCAAAGCCAGCTAATTAATTTCTCATCCAAATCATCACAAATAAAACAAATTCTTTGATTAGTTTGTACTCTGACCCAGACCATCCCAAGCCAATGGAAAAAGGTTTTTTCAGCTTAATGGCCATGTAGGGAAAGGTTTTTTGGGTGGGGGGAGGTGTTGCAGCATGCGGGAAGGGGAGAGTTAACCCTTCCCAGCTGCAATTCCCCTTAAAAATTGGTCTCTGCATGGCAGTTAAGAAGAGAGAAAAACCTTCCCTTACGACCAATGGACACTCAGGGCTTTGAGGAATAGATCCAGGACCCTGATAAATAGTTTTGGGCTGAGGCTCATGGGCGTTGTTGGCTCCATGGTCCAAATGGGCAATCCCCTGGCATTCAAGGATGCAGAAGGAGGGAGCAAGGAACAGATTGTTTTCCCTAGGTCCCAGCATGGCTGCACCAACCTCTTGGCTTTATGCCTAGCCTGACCTCCCTATAAATACTTCCAGGTAAGGCCAGGCCAGGCTAAGCCAGGGCACCTGGCTCTCACTTTGCTTGTACAGCTCTGTAGTCTTGCTTTAGGAGTCTCTGCCTGCCTGCCCCTCCTCTCTCTCTCTCTCTCTCTCTCTCTCTCTCTCTCTCTCTCCCTTCCTTCCTTCCTTCCTTCCTTCCTACCTGCTCTTGTCCCTGTTCCCTTCTTTGCCTGCATATATCCCAATTTTAGCTCCCCTAGTTGCCTGTGCATGGATTTCTCAGCTCAGACCTTTGTCAGATTCTGCCTTTGCTCTCCAATGCACCTATCCCATTGTCCTATCCAACTCTGGCCCCAATCCTGCCAGGACTTGTGCTTCAGCACCCAGCATGCTCAGCCACAAATGGGTGCTCTAGGATGAGGCTTTCAATGTGCCCTGCCTCAAGCATGGAATTTTACGGAGAGGTCCAAATGTCATCGCTTTCCATTTGTGACCCTCCCATGTTTTCCCTATGACTCTATATGCCAACAAGTTGTCAGACTTGGGACCATGTTCCTTTGGTTGGGATGGTGTTCCTCCGTACATTGAGGCTAGCTGAAGTGAAGAGTGCTTCTGAGATTGTGCAGGGCATATTGCTTTCCTCTCTGAGTAACCAGAGTTAACCTCTAGTCATTTGGGGTTAGGGGAAACATCTCCTGGTTAGAGTGTATGCATTGTATCCAGTGGTAGTCTAACCTAAGTCCCATTCAGGTCAGTGGGTCTGCTCGAAGTAGGACTAACTTTGGCTACAAGCCTATGATTTCCAGTAAAGCTTTACTGACAGTATCTGTGATCTCACACAGGAAGTATTACTCATCATCAGTGGTATTGCCAAAAACAGGCTGATTGGGTGGCTCACTCCTTCCTAGAAGTCTTCAGGCCACCCCCTCCAAGAATCTCTCTGTTCGTATTGTGTAAACTAAACTTCCTAGGAAAGAAAGCTCAAAGGCTTCCCTCTTCCCTTTGATTTATACATTGCTATGGACATCAGCAGCTGGAACATGCAAACCACCCAGAAGGTTACAATTATTAAAAGGAGAAGGTTATTTTAGAAGAATTTTGAACTGAGGAAGTATTTTGACAATCCAGAGATGTCATCTTGCACAAAGCTTTCAGATGTGGAAGGAGAATTCCAGTTCTTTATGACATGGCTGTTCTGTGATTAGTCTTGGCAAATCATTATTTTTAAAAGGGTTTTTTTTTTTTACAGATAACACGGAGATGTCCTTTTAAAGGCAGATATATAGAGATAGAGATAGAGAGATATTAGGACATTACCAAACACAGTATGAACAAATTAGACCAGCTTTCCCCAACCTGATACACTCCAGATGTGTTGGACTACAACTCCCAGCATCCCCCAGCCAGTTACAGGAGGGGCAGTGATCAGATGCTGCTTTCCCTCCTGCAATACTTCCTTCCACTTTTCTTGTGGCTGGGGTTGCCCAGCTGTGTTTTCTACTGGAGTGGGGACAGGCCAGGGCTGGCACCGGCGTCTGGCATTCTTGGTTGGCAGACAGGGCCCAACACATTTTTTTTCTGCCCCGCCACTCTCAGCAGCACTAGGCAGTGGTATCCAGCTACCCTTTTAATTTCCCACAATTCCCTCAACCTAGCAATGAGGCATTATGGAAAATTAAAAGGGTGGTTAGCAGCGCCGGCTCCAGGTTTTTGCAGGCCCTTGGGCAAGAAACCCTCCATGGGCCCCCTTCCTCAGTGAGTTTACCTTCTCACTGCCGTTGTCACCAGCTGCTATCGCTCCTCATCCTCTTTCTTATCCTCTTCCACTCACTTGCTCGCCAGGTAGAAAGCCAACGAGCAACTAGGCCGTGGCATCTCCTGCTCCTGCTCCTCACCGCCACAGTTGTCTTGGCCAGAGTGAGAGGCAGGTGAACGAACAAATTGCGATGGTGAAGTGGAGGAGCAAGTCCTGGAGAGTCTTGTCAGTGGGCCCCTGCTGGGGTGTGGGCCCTCGGCCGGTGTCCAACTGGACCTACCCTTGACACCAGCCCTGGTGGCTACATACAGGTGCACAGCACTGCTCGGAGCATTGCCAACACAGCCAGATAGGTCCGCCAGGGCCCACTGACTGAGGAGAGAATCCATCAGAAGATTCTTTCCCTAAGGTACCTCAGACCTGGAGCTGGCCCTGGGAAAGGCAGCTGGAGGCAGGGGTTGCTCAGCAGAAGTGACACCATCTGTCAGGATGGAAACTGAGCCCATAGAGCCCCAGAGCAGTTCTGATTCTGAGGAGGAACAGCAATCCGTGGGAGAGGAGCTTGCTCATCTCTCACAAGCCCAGCAGCTGGCAGATTCCTCCTCCCAGCATTCCTGGGATAGATAGTGACCCTGGCAGTGAGAGAGCGCTGGAGGGGGGCTTGCTGGACGCTCGGCGCAGACGCAGGGAGCGACAACAGATGGAAGGCATAGAAAGGAGGCGTAGCGCTCGCTTGGCGTGCAAACTATGGTCGCATCCTGAGGACCCAAGGGAAAGAGGGAGGATCTCTCCCTAGCTCATAAGTTCAGGGTCCTCCCGTGGTTCTTCAAACGGGGACCAACTGCCTTACCTGGAGCTTAGGCTACTCTGCTATCTTTCCCCAGTGCTGTTCCTTGCTTTGTCGCTAGTGATTAGTATCTGAAAGAGTCATAAAGGAATAAAGTCTCGGAAAGAATTCCTCGTCGTCTGTGTCCTGAGTTGGCTATTGGTGGGGACTGCAAGAGGCAGCTAGGGCACTCCTGATACCATCCCATATTGGTGGCAAGGAAGTGGTTATGGCACAGATCAATAGACACTTCCCATGAAATTTAAGAAAATGAGACTAGATAGTGAGATTCAGAATCAGAACATACCCACTTGGGACCCTCACTTTAAAGCTGTCGTTACATCAAACCTTTGCACACAGCAGGTTTCCTACATGAGTGCAAATTTTTTTGTATGGAAGTCACACCAATGGGCCCAGTAACGAGTACATGCACTTAGAAGCTGAGGTGTTGATCCAATGCAGAATACAAATCTAGCAAAGCAAAGAACTGGGAAACACAATAAACCACGCATGCAGAGACTAGCCCCTCTGAGGTCCCTAGAAAGCCACACCCACTTCTCCTGGCCCCACCCACTTCCCCCCACCCACTGATCATTTGGCAAGTTTTCTGGCTTTTGTGCAGTTTTTCCCTCATTCTAAAAGGTTGAAATGCCTCTGCTAAGGCTCAGTTACTCAGTTACTGACAGTGAGAGCTCTAGAGAGCAATCCTATGCCCCTTGACAGATGGACAAATGGGTCCATCTTATAGAATTCCTGCTAAGCACAGAACAAGGGTTTTGGGGTAATATAATGTTGAACTCTTCCACTGGTAAATATAACGATGATTTATGATGGGAAGCCAGATGAAAACATTTAAGAGCGTTCTCATAACCTTTTCATTTCATTGGAGCTGGAATAGGGACCTGGGAAAGGGCTGAGCGTTTTGGATCCAAAGCCACCACTTGAGGAACTTGCCAAATGCAAATGCCATTACTGGACCTGCGCAATGTTCATAAATTCTACCTGCCATGCAAAAATGCATGTACTCCACTCTGCTGGGTGGGATTGAAACATGACGGAAAAAATGTTTCCCCCTTTGAAACATAATCATCGAGTGCGACAACAGCAGCATCTACCGAAAACAAAACAGGCCAGAAACAAAGGTAGGACAAAGGAAGAACAAAGCCCACACCTTTTAGTGCAGATTCATGCAATGGATGTAGGTTTAATTATCTGTGTTTGGAAGAAGAGGGCAGATTATTTGATCAGTAAACTGTGAGACAGAGAGGAATGAGGACATTTGTGGGGCTGCCCTTGAAGACCATTTGAAAATGGCAACTGGTACAGAATGCAGCAGCTACAATTCTGGTAGGAGTGAGGCGTTTGGATGATATTACTCCTATTCTGCACTGTTTACGTGGGCTGCCTGTTAGTTTCCGAGCTCAGTTCAAGGTGCTGGTTTTGGTCTTTAAAGCCCTAAATGGTTTGGGACCATGTAATCTGACAGCCTACTCCTGTATGAGCCTGCCCTTGCATTAATATCAGCATCATAGACTCTATCCTCTGGTCCACCAGCGAGAGCTATTACACTGGCAGTTACTAGGAATAAGGCTTTCTCAGTGGTGGCTCCCCACCTTTGGAACTTCCTCCCCAAGGAGATAGGTATGGCTTCATCACTGCTGGCTTAACAAAAAACAACAACTCTCAAGACTCATGTATTCCAATCTGCATTTGGTGCTTAAAAAATCATTAGTTGCTGTGGTGTGTAACTGTAATTTGTAAAGTACCTTCATGTTTTTGTAATACCATAAGCTGCCTTGTGAGGGCAGTATGCCCTTAAAGGTGGGTTAAAACTCTTTTAGGGCACAGTCCTATGCATATTTAGACAGAAAAAAAAGCCCTACAACTCCCAGCATTCCTCAGCCAGCCATGCCGGCTGGGGAATGCTGAGAGTTGTAGGGCTTTTTTCCCCCTGTCTAAACATGAATAGGATTACACCCTTAAACAAATGAATAAATTCTTCTACGTGAGTATGTGAGGGAGACTGAAGCACTGACGGTCTGGAC
Organism: Heloderma suspectum; assembly: GCF_057233095.1. Taxonomy (NCBI): domain Eukaryota; kingdom Metazoa; phylum Chordata; class Lepidosauria; order Squamata; family Helodermatidae; genus Heloderma; species Heloderma suspectum. The sequence continues at coordinate 425,538,671 of NC_139458.1, forward strand.
CCCTAGAGAAGGTACAGAAAAGGGGTGGACATCAGATTGATGTTTATAAAATTATGGGTAAAATCCAACTTAAGTTCTACTTAGAGTAGATCCATTAAAATGAATGGGATTTAAGTTTGTGATGACTAACATAAGTCCCATTCATTTCAATGGGTCTACTCTCAATAGGGCTTACGTTGGATTTTACCTTATGTATGGTATGCTGAATGTGGACAGAGAAAGAGGATTTTTTCCTCTCTCGAACACCAAAATGTTTCTCCCATGGAACTGATCAGCAGGAGATTCGGGGCAGACCCAAATAAGTGCTTCTTCACACACTGTGCAACTGATTTACGGAATTCGCTACTACAAGTAGTGTGGCTACTAAAGAGGAATACTAACAAAGAGGAAATGCATCACCAAAAAAAAAAAAGAGGACACATTTGCAGAAGATTTGCATATGGCAATTTATACATATAGCTGCAATTTTAGAAGCAACGTCTGTAATTTAAGTAGAAATTCAATCCATCTCATACCACGAGAGGGGGAAAGATACATGTCTACCTGCTCAGCCTGCTGTCCATGTGCTCACTGTTGATGGACATCTTCAAGGCCCCTGCTGTCCCTTCTTAGAATTCTGTATCTCTAAAGACCGATGTGAAAGAGACCAACATTGCTACCCATCTAGAATTCGGTCTATCCTGTATTCCAGCATGAGGCAGCACTTAACATCTTCTAGCCGCATTTTTTTTTTTTTTGGAATATGCACTTGTATGCCACTGGAGTCTGGAAACAAAATCTGAGCAGTAGAACGTTTAAAAAGTTACTAAATGAAAGCAATTGAAAGGACAAGCAATATATATCCTATTACATCCTCACCATGCTAGTGTTTTTACCATATGCACATATTACATCATGTGAATATACAACAGGCACTTCTGTGCAAGCTGATGGGAAAATCAGAACGACATTTTATATCACATAATACCCAACGGGTGGGTGGTCTTTCGTAGTCTGAGAATTTGTCGCTATCAAAAGTATTTGTGGGGAGCTTTACAGTTTGTAAATCTGAGCTGCTAGCCTACAAGTGTTTTAGCGTGTGTGTCTTTCTATTGTGGGCACACAACGAGGCTATTCAAGACGGGGAAAGTAAGCAGATGAGGACATCTGCACAGCCGTGGTAGAGCTTGACAGATACTTTCATGCAAGTATCAGTTCAAATGCTTTTCTAAACCCTAAATAAAATAAATAGCTAATGTGCACAAGTCTGGTTGACAACCATTTTTTTTTAATTGCTCTAGCCAAGGGTAGTACAGAATGTGTAACGGCGGAAACCTTCTAGGCTGCTGCAAGGCTAGTGAGAGGAGGCTATGGGCAATCATATACTAGAAAATTGTAGTGGTTTTCTACCAGTCTAACCAGTGGAGGCTGGTGGCTCCGATGTCAGTGGGGTGGTGAATCCACTCTGGGTTTCAGTCAGAACCAGTCAGAACTCTAAAGGAGCTGTCCAAGCTCCACACCTTGGATAGCTCCTTTAGAGTTCTGACTGGTTCTGACTGAAGCCCGGAGCAGATTCACAGCCCCACTGACATCGGAGTCACCAGCATCCACTGAGTCACTGTCATGGCCTCCTCCAAAGAATCCTGGGAAGTCTGGTGAGGGTGCTGAGAATCAGTGGTGCAGTTGGTCCAGGGTCCTGCAGCCCAGGGGGCCCCCAATGACCGTCCAAGGAGTGGCAGCTGATGAGAGCACCAGAAGCGAACTCCATTTTATGGCTGTAGTCATGATGGTGCTATGATTGAAGTGACTTTAAAACGCAAAACTGCGCACGCTCAGAGTATTGTTATTATTTAATCAGGGTTGGCAAACAGTTTTGTTGTTGCTGCTCTCATATATCAGGAATGTAGAAGCAGTTGTAAAGAATGGAACGTGATGTGTGTGTGTGTGTGTGTGTGTAAGATATATTCGTCGTGTGCTTCACAACTGAAGTAATACACATGGTTGTTTAAGGGCATGCCCCCCACCCCGCAAACTCCATAAGATCTTTACGTCCAAGGTCTAAAATTACTTAGCTGCATCACTGCTGAGAATTCTGGTCCCACCCAGCCCATATAACTACAGTTCCCTAAGGAGAGGAAATAACTATTAACAGGGCTGGCTCCTTGTTTGAGAGGGCACTCAGTAGTGTCCTCCGGTGGGTCTACTGATGGGGGGGGGGCCCTTAAACAGCTGCACGCTTAGCTAGTGGCAACAAAAATATTCCAGTCACAGCCAGGGGGAGGAGCCATTTACATGCCTCAGAGCAATGCTACTGCATCAGGGGAATTATGAAATTAAACGGTAGTCCCGAGCCCCAGTCACCTGGTGTGGGGAAGTGCGTCGCCCCCTCCTCCAAAGAGCTCAGGGCAGTGTGTAAGGTACCCCACATCTCTTAAACAAACAAACAAACAAACAAACATGTTTTATGGGATTTTGATACATACATACATATGTATATATATTGGAAGCATGGCCCTAAAAGGCAGCCTAGAAGTATCTTAAGCCAGCATTCCCCAACTTGGTGCCCTCCAGATGTGTTGGACTGCAATCCCCATTATTCTCAGTGACAATGGCCATGCTGGCTTGGAATGATGGGAGTTGCAGTCCAACACACTTGGGAGGCACCAGACTGAGGAAGTCTGTCTTAAACACACACACACACACACACACACACACACTTTGCTCCACAGCTGGTGGACAAGTCTGAGCAAGAGGAGGAGGGCGAGGAAGAAACCGATACTTTTTAATCCCCTCCCGTCTGTTTCTGAGGCCAAAGGTAGTGAAGGAGAATCCAGAAGGCAGGGAGATGCTAGGACAGAGGCTGTGTTTAAACCTCCTTGCTGAATGAGTAGTCCTGAGTGCTACCCTCCCTAGAAGCCAGTTGGTGCCTGGAAAGAGGGAACCATGCCGCCAGAGCCAGCTCTACCATTAGGCAGAGTGAGTCAGTCCCCTCAGGCGGTAGATGCTGGGAGGTGGCAGCAAGCTGTTGGAGGAGAGAGCTGTAAGCCACATGGCCTGACCTGAACCCCCTAAGCTAGCCTGCTGGCTTGAGGTGCAGTGGAGGATATTGTCTCATCACCAGTGTTGAAGGAAGATTCAACTGCAGTCTGTATGTCTTGGGCTGGCCCTGCAGTCAGGGGTCTTTCCTGCAAGACTGAGAATGTTTATTTATTATTATTTATTTACAACATTTATATACAGCTCCACATCCAAAGATTTTGGAGAGGTGAACAGCAGATAGGATAAAAGAGTAAAAACCATGTTAAAATAATTATGATTTTTTAAAAGAAACAGAGTTCTGATAAAATATCTCTCAAGGGCCTTGCTTGCTGGGATTGTTTCTCTTGGTCTGCAAGCTTTCAGGCTGCAGGGAGATCTTGCTTAGCCAAACATGTCTTCCAGTTTGGGCCTCAAATCTTGTTCCTTTTATAGCATCTACCAACTCCATTCCAAGTTAGGTAACAGTGTTAGCAACGACCCTTTGGCAGTACATGCCAGTGAGCTAGTTCTGGCATCTGAACCCGGTTATGCTGGGTTAGTTGAGATTATTATTTATACTGTGATAAGTCAACAATGTCAGGAACTCATTTAAAAAAAAAAGAATGGAAATGTTGATTGAGCTGATGCAATTAAAAACACCCCCCCTAAATTCTACTGTGTGTGTGTGCACATGCCTGTTTCCAAGGTCATAGAAAATCCTATTGTTAGAGACCCATAGGTTCCTATTGTTTCTAGTGTTGTGTGTTTGTGGGATTGGCCTGGAAGTCCTTATGGAACTCCTTCCAACTCAGGCTTTCTTCACACAGAGCTTTTATCCTGCGATTGAGATTGCTCCTTCATGGACGTTTGCAGGCTCTTCACATGACGCCGTGAACCTCCAGGGCGTCTCCTGCACTAAATGCCCTTTGTTCCATTTTTAAATAGATTGCAGATAATGAGCTATCAAATTACCCCGTTGTGTTCCGCTTGAGTTCCCCCCATGAAAAGAGGAAAAGCGGAAAGAAGGGGAGCGTGATCAATGAAAGATAATGGAAGACTCAGATACGGGGAGAAGGAGGGGGAAAGGAAGCATGTGAAAAAGGGAGTCATTGTGATTCTGCATTTAAAACGGAAGCAGAAAGCCCCATTTTAAATGCAGGATTTTAGGCTGGTGTAGAGATGCCCTCAGTGTTCCTTGACTCTAAGATTTCTGTAAATGGGATTTCTATCAGTGTAGGTCAGCCTTCATGAACCTGGTGCCCCCCAGATATTTTGGACTACAACTCCTATCAGCCCCAGCCCACACAGCCAATGACCAGGCATGATGGGAGTTGTAGTCCAAAATATCTGAAGGGTGCCACGTTCAGGAAGGCTGGTGCCGGTTGCCAGAGGCACAGCTGGTCAGAGCCTTGGACTTCTTAATAGTTCTAGTAAAGTGCCCAGGATCTTCTGTTTGTTCTGGGAACTAGCTTGTTGGGCCATAATCCCTAGCCTTTTGGATGACAAGGAAGTAGCCATGGACTGGTCCGTAAGGTCCTTCTTCCACACCTGTCCTTACTGTGGAATGTTCTAGCAGAGGCCTGTTGAAATGCAGGTAGCTGCAGCTGGAGAGAAACAGAACTGGGGTCATGCTCTGGAAGCGTCTTTAGGATACAAGCCCTCCATCCCCGAAACCTCATGAGGAAGACATTCAGTGGGATATACTCCCAGGTAAATGTGTATAAGACTGAAGAGGGAACTGCACATGTACATGCATACTGGATTAAGAATAAGTGATGGTAATAAAGCTGGTTCGAAAGAGCAAATTATGAATTTGATTTTAAAAATTTAGAGATGACTTGGGATATTTTGAATACCACTTTCTGCTCCCTGAAAATCTACTATCTGTCTTCAGCCCCCCTCCCCCGTATATTTCTTATTTCTCCTATGATGTAAGTCATTTTTGTAACAAACCAGGATTTAATTTAATAATTCAGTCAATCCAGCCATTACATTTCCAGGTTTGCAGGAACCATAACTTCGTAAAGTGGCACTTTCATGCAACACAATAATGTATTAAATACACAGGCTTCTATGCAATAAAACAGTCCCCAACGCCTTTGGTAAGATAGAAATGGCATTCACTGTTGCACTTTGATATTTCAAGAGTGTGAGGTATGCTTTTCCAGCAAATTGGAAGCTCAAATATTTTGGCCACCTAATGCGAAGAGAAAACTCTCTGGAAAAGACCCTGATGCTGGGAAAGACTGAAGGCAAAAGGAGAAGGGGACGGCAGAGGATGAGATGGCTAGATAGCATCACCGATGCAATGAATATGAACTTGAGCACGCTCCGGGAGAGAGCGCAGGACAGGAAGGCCTGGCGTGCTATGGTCCATGGAGTCACGAAGAGTCGGACATGACTGAACGACTGAACAACAACAACAACAACTTTGGAAAATGACAAAATACAAATCTCAGGGTACCTTCAGACAAAGCTGCTGAAGCCAATATTGATCTGTTCTGAACTGTAGCCCAAGCCAATCAGAGTCCCGATTCAAAGATGGATCTAACCACTTTATGAAAATATCTCTCAAGGCAGAAAAGACTGAATTGCTGCACAGTGTCCTTTGATTAGTAGTGCTAGGAAGCTTCCGTCTGGGAGCAACCAAAGTCATCTTTCATGTCTGTAGAATTTCCAATTGTTCTGGATGCCTGAGCTTCCTTATCTAGCTTTTCTGTAATCAACACTGCTCCTAATAATTTTTGACCCTTCAACGGCATTCCATGCGATGGGAGATTCTGGCGTGAGATTTTCCACTTTCAAAATAGACATCTCTTTTGTAATTCTAACACTGGGTTTTTCCGGACTAGGCTTTTAAGGTGCCATTGCCTTGCCTCGTTCATGGAATTTAACGGGGGTCCAGACACCATCATCTTCAACTCATAACCCTCCTGTGTTTTCCCACTGCTTCTTTTATCTCTTCTCTTACTGCAGAAAATCTGTTACGAAAGAAAAAACGGAATAGCTGCACAATGCCTTCTCATTAGTAGTGCTCGGACCCCTCCATCTGGAAACACCCAGAAACTGAAATAGTTCCTTTCAGTTTTGTAGGCACAATCCAGCCAAACTCACTGATTTCACTGGAAGCGTGTGTTTTCTCCCACTGAAACCAACAGGATTAAATAAAGTTAACTCCAAGCAGGATTATACTTTGTATTATCAAATTTCCATCTTTTTTGATCAATTGTGATTATTATTTCTCAGGCACCTTAAAATCCACCCTGGACTGCAAGGAGGTCAAATCAGTCCATCCTAAAGGAAATCAACCCTGAGTGCTCATTGGAAGGACAGATAATGAAGCTGAAGCTCAAATATTTTGGCCACCTAATGCGAAGAGAAAACTCTCTGGAAAAGACCCTGATGCTGGGAAAGACTGAAGGCAAAAGGAGAAGGGGACGGCAGAGGATGAGATGGCTAGATAGCATCACCGATGCAATGAATATGAACTTAAGCACGCTCCAGGAGAGTGCAGGACAGGAAGGCCTGGCGTGCTATGGTCCATGGGGTCACGAAGAGTCGGACACGACTGAACGACTGAACAACAAAAATAAAGCAGGAAGATGCTGTACGAAAGAAAACATAGAATTTAGAACAGAAACCTGCCCAGAGCCCTACAGTTTAAGCACACCCATTGGAAGGAAAGGCTAAAATGGCTCATTTGTCTTTCTTGGTTGGATCAGACCAAAGGTCCATCTAATCCAGCATTCTGTTGCCCACAGTGGTCAACCAGATGCCTACGTAGGGTGGCCGCTTATGAATCGGCAAAAAAAGAGGAAATGTAGAGGAAATGAAAACTGTGGATTCAGAGGAATTGCTTAATGCCTTGGGGTTCAGACCCCACCGCTGCCTTGTACTCAGTCTTTGGGGCAGGTGACTCGTGCTTTGCCACGCCTTCCATGGCAGCCATTTTGTGGTGATCTTCAGGACAGGTTTTCAAATGGTCAAATGTGCCCATGGCCAAAAAGGTTGCCTCTCCTTGCACTGAAGGCTGCATTTCACATCCATTCAGCTCAGTTAAAAGTTGGCCCCGGGGTGTTATGCCACTCTTGTCAGTGTAAAATGTCTCCCTTGCTGCCCCATATGCTTGGAACTGCCTCTCAGAACACCTGCATGATGCCACATCTCCTACTTCTTTCAAATTCCTTCTCAGACCCTCCATCCCTTTTACCCAGAACGTTTGGCTCAACTCCCTATTTCCTACACCCTACTGCAACTAAGGGAACAATCCTTCGGCCACTAAACAGTGTCTAGACAGCCACAGGATTTTTTGGTTTCCGGGAACTGAGCTTGGAGCCAGGGCTCTGAGCTCAGTTCCCCGAAACCTCCCTCCCCGCTCCCTCCACTGCCACCTCATAGGCAGCGCAGTTCATCCCAATCTCCGCACTCATAAGCGCAGCACAGAGTGGGCAAAAACGGGGTGTTCCTGGGGACAGAGAGGAAAGGAGACCGCAGAAGCGTTGTTGCAATGCTTCCTATGTGCAGTCCGGTCTCCCTCAGTAGTGTAGTGGCAAATTCAGAAGTGCAGGGTCCCTTTGTGACAGTCACAGCCACGCTCCTTCTAAGATTGTACAACCTTGTAAGATATACAGCCTTCAGCTGGGATCCAAAACCAGTGCAGCTCAGAGTAAGGCCGTGGTATTTCAACTGGACGTCTGAGAAAAAATGCAGGGGTGTTAATCTTTTTCACTCACTCACTCACTCACACACAAACATTTTAGGTTTTCAAAATATGATACTCTCTGGAAGCTTCACCCTCTCAACTCAGCCCTCATGGACGATCCCTTCTCATTTAAACAGCCCCCTTGCACACTCCCTTAGCGACCCAACATTGCCCATTAGCCTTCCCTAAGCTCCTTCATTATATCTCTCCCATCCCACAACAGAAACGTCCACACACCCAGCTGGATTGAAACACACACACACACATACACACACCATCTTTCTCCTCTCCCCGCAACGGATTTTTTTTGTTTCCTTCCTTCCACCAGGGTTTGTTTGCCCAGATACATGCCCACCTTGTACCAAAAAGTGTAGCTGACAGAGCAGGTTGCATTTGGCAATTGTGCTTACTGTAGAAATTAATGTTCAAGAATTAACAGTGCAATCCAATGGGTCTTTATTTTGAATTAAATTTACAGAGGTCTTGGGAAGGCAGCTAAGGCTGCAGTCCTACGCACACTTACCTGGGAGAAAGCCCAATTGGCAAGTGAACATAGTGGGCCTGACTTCTGAGTAAACATGCATAGGATTGTGTGATAAATCCTAAAACTGGCACAAACCAGCCATGTGCCCTGCCCCATAAGTAAATAATGGTGGCAGCACCACCACCCCCGCTGCTGCCGTGGCCAGCAGCAGCAGCCTTGAATGGGTAACCAGTGTTTCAGGAGACAAGGGCAGCTCCGGCTGCGCAGGCAAAGAGCAGGGATAGGGTGGAGAAGCCAAGAGCTGAGGAGGAGAAGGGCGAGGGCGAGAGGAGGCTGCAGAGCTCCCTCAGGCTCCCTCGCTCGCTCGCTCCCTTTGTCTGGCCGGCTCTGCATAGTAGACGAGAGGCAGCCAAGAGGCAGCCGCCCGCACTCCCTCAGCTCCCTCCTCCTTCTCTAGCAGACTGCGACCCAGCTGGGGGCTGGTTTCAAAAAAAAGTGCCAGAGCAAAGGCCCGGCATGACCTGCCACCACTGCACCACAGGTCTCCCCCCTGCTCCGACGCACCCTGGCTGGGCTGCTGAAATTGGCTGTCTAGCTGCAGAAGTAGGACAGCCAGAGCACGGAGGAGAGGCTCCCCTCCATGCTTCACCCGCCCTGCATTGGATAGTCAGCTGCCTCCGAGTTTGGAGGTGGCCGACTATCCCCGCAGGATTGCGCCTTAAGCCAGTTACCACAGCTGACCTCCTGTAACAGAAACAATTGCCTCTGCTTCCATCCCCTTTCTCTGTTGTTTCCCTTGTGCTGAATTTTGGACTGGAAGCTTATCAGGGCAGGGGCTTGTCCTCTTGTCCTTTGTAAAGCACCACACTCGCTGATGGCACAATAACCAATCAGCCAGCAATTCCAGTTTCATTGCTGGCAACAAATGCAGAAACAATGCTCAGATGGGCCCATCCCAAGGTTCGTTTTTGCACACCTCTCCTACCCTGTAAAATCGCAACATGGTCCCATTAAATGATCAAGAGTTTGATGGGGATGCTACTTTCTCCGGTCCATTTTTAGAAGTAGCGGTTACTTCTTCACTTCCTACTTCCTTCCTTTCTCAACAAGAGGTGCTGCCAAGGAAGGACGTTGGGGGAGAAGTCCAGGGTTCTGCTTAGCAGAAGGAGCAGGAAGGCCCCCAAACACGGCACGGCACGGCTGGCTTAGCACATCGTGAAGTAAGTGAAGTAATAAACAATGCTGCTTAAAGAGGGGGCAGGGGAAGCCTGTAAGACCATGAAGCCCAGAGTCTGAAATGACCGAACCGCAACACTGTTTACAACTGAGTTGTGGGTGGAGATTTTGATCATGTCCTCTGGAAGGGAGGGGTTGCCTCCCAGCCAGGGCCGGCTCCAGGTTTTCACGGGCTCTTGGGCAAGGCACCCCCACTGATCCCTTCTCCTTCTACCTACTCACCAGCTCCTCTTCCTCATTATTACTACCACCCACTTCCTTGCCCACGCGGAGCGGCAATGAACAAGCAGGCAGTGGCATCCATAGCTCTTCCTTCACGCCACCACCATTGTCTGGGACGGAGCAAAAGGCAGATGAAGAAGCAGGTTGCAGGGGCTCTTGCCAATGGCCCCCCTGCTAGGGTGTGGGCCCTTGGCAGGTGCCCAACTAGGCCGACCCTTGACGTTGCCAGCCCTGCTCCCAGCCAACAAGCTCCTAAGAAGCTTCTATGCACCTCCTCCAAAAGGGCAGGCAGAGACTCTCTCTCTCCCTCTCCCTCTCCCTCTCCCTCTCCCTCCTCACCCCTTCAAGACATCTACCCAGTTTCAGCAGGCTCTCCTGGAATGTTGGCACTCAAAGCAGTTGCCCAGTTTACCTCTGCGGTTAGCCCGGCTGGCAGAACTCTATGAACTCTGCTGCCTTACGGTTAAAAAGGAAACGTTGTGGGTGGCGCTATAAAATATCCTAGTCCAGAGCGGTGGGATGGGGGGAGGGAGGGGACATCCAACAACCCTCTAGCTCTGTAACAGACTTCCCCGAATTCCATGACATTTCAGTGCTTGATTAAAGATTTGCACTGGATAATTTAGGGCTTTCCCCTCTTGAAGCGTTCCAGAGGAAAGAGAGCACTCTTCCTTTCCCATTAAGGGTTCATGTTACTATTTTTGATCCTCAGAACATGGTGCCTCCCAATAAAGTCCTCAGCGTGTTGCTTCATGTTTACCCACTCCAGCCCTTTGCAGATCTGTAGGTTGCTGTTTTTTAAAAAAATCTTATAAGACAAAATAGCTTCATTAGGATTAAAAGATGAAGGCCGCAAGTGACACAAAACCAAGCTCTTGGTTTGGAAGGAGTGAAATGCTCAGTTGCAGTCCTTTACAGAAATGGTTTAGAGGTGATCTCTTTAAAAAATTGGGTACTAAATTTTGGATGGATTAAAACACACGCACACATAAAACATGTGCACACAATTACTTTAAGACAGGAAGTCATGTCCAGATATCAGTGAGGGCTGGTGGCTTCGATGTCAGTGGGGTGTGTGTGTATGACTCCACTCCAGATTTCAGTCAGAACTCTAAAGGAGCTATCCAAAGTGCTTTACACCCTGGATAGCTCCTTTAGAATTCTGACTGGTTCTGACTGAAACCTGGAGTGGATTCACCGTCCCACTGACATTGGAGCCATCCGCCTCCACTGCCAGATATTCACCTGACAAGCTTGAATTCGGTTGTTGTTGTTCTTCAGTCGTTCAGTCGTGTCCGACTCTTCGTGACCCCATGGACCATAGCACGCCAGGCTTTCCTGTCCTGCGCTCTCTCCCGGAGCGTGCTCAAGTTCATATTCATTGCATCCGTGATGCTATCTAGCCATCTCATCCTCTGCCGTCCCCTTCTCCTTTTGCCTTCAGTCTTTCCCAGCATCAGGGTCTTTTCCAGGGAGTTTTCTCTTCGCATTAGGTGGCCAAAATATTGGAGCTTCAGCTTCATTATCTGTCCTTCCAATGAGCACTCAGGGTTGATTTCCTTTAGGATGGACTGATTTGACCTCCTTGCAGTCCAGGGGACTCGTAAGAGTCTTCTCCAGCACCACAGTTCGAAAGCATCAATTCTTCGGCGCTCAGCCTTCCTTATAGTCCAGCTCTCACAGCCATACATTACTACTGGGAAAACCATAGCTTTGATTAGACGGACCTTTGTCGGCAAGGTGATGTCTCTGCTTCTTACTATGCTGTCTAGGTTGGCCATAGCTTTCCTCCCAAGGAGCAAGCGTCTTTTAATTTCATGGCTACAGTCACCGTCTGCGGTGATCTTGGAGCCCAAGAAAGTAAAATCTGTCACTGCTTCCATTTCTTCCCCTTCTATATGCCAGGAAGTGATGGGGCCAGATGCCATGATCTTAGTTTTTTTAATGTTGAGTTTCAAACCAGCTTTTGCACTCTCCTCTTTCACCCTCAACAAGAGGCTCTTGAGATCCTCTTCGCTTTCTGCCATTAGGGTGGTATCATCTGCATATCGGAGGTTGTTGATAATTCTCCCAGCAATCTTAATTCCGACCTCTGATTCATCCAACCCGGCATTTCTCATGATGTACTCTGCATATAAGTTAAATAAGCAGGGCGACAATATGCAGCCTTGTCATACTCCTTTCCCAATTTTGAACCAATTGGTTGTTCCATGTCTGGTTCTTACTGTTGCTTCTTGACCCTCGTACAGGTTTCTCAGGAGACAGGTAAGGTGGCCTGGTACTCCCATCACTTTAAGAATTTGCCACAGTTTGTTGTGATCCACACAATCAAAGGCTTTAGCGTAGTCAATGAAGCAGAAATAGACATTTTTCTGGAATTCTCTTGCTTTCTCCATGATGCAGCGAATGTTGGCGATTTGATCTCTAGTTCCTCTGCCTCTTCGAAACCCAGCTTGTACTTCCGGTAGTTCTCGGTTCGCATACTGCTGAAGCCTAGCTTGTAGGATTTTGAGCATCACCTTGCTGGCATGTGAAATGAGCGCAATGGTGCGGTAGTTTGAACACTCTTTGGCATTGCCCTTCTTTGGAATTGGAATGTAAACTGACCTTTTCCAGTCTTGTGGCCACTGTTGAGTGTTCCAGATTTGTTGGCATATTGAATGCAGCACTTTAACAGCATCATCTTTTAGGATTTTAAATAGCTCGGCTGGAATACTGTCATCTCCGCTAGCTTTGTTGTTACTAATGCTTCCTAAGGCCCACTTGACTTCACTCTCTAGGATGTCCGGCTCAAGTTCAGTGACCGCACTATCATGGCTATCAGGGACATTTAGATCTTTCCTGTATAGTTCTTCTGTGTATTCTTGCCACCTCTTCTTAATCTCATCTGCTTCTGTTAGGTCCCTGCCTTCTTTGTCCTTTATCATGCCCGTCTTTGCACAAAACGTTCCCTTGAGATCTCCAATTTTCTTGAAGAGATCTCTAGTCTTTCCCATTCTGTTGTTTTCCTCGATTTCTTTGCATTGTTCATTTAAGAAGGCCTTCTTGTCTCTCCTTGCTATTCTCTGGAACTCTGCATTCAGTTGGGTATATCTTCCCCTTTCTCCCTTGCTTTTCGCTTCCCTTCTTTCGTGAGCTACTTGTAAAGCCTCATCAGACAGCCACTTTGCTTTCTTGCATTTCTTTTTCTTTGGGATGGATTGAGTTGCTGCCTCCTGAACAATGTTACGGACCTCCGTCCATAGTTCCTCAGGCACTCTGCCTATCAGGTCTAATCCCTGAAATCTATTCCTCACCTCCACTGTATATTCATCAGGGATATGATTTAGGTCATACCTGAACGGTTTAGTGGTTTTCCCGAAGTTCTTCAATTTAAGCCGAAATTTTGCAAGAAGCAGCTCATGATCTGAGCCACAGTCAGCTCCAGGTCTTGTTTTTACTGACTGTATGGAGCTTCTCCATCTTTGGCTGCAAAGGACATAATCAATCTGATTTCGATATTGACCATCTGGTGACGTCCATGTGTAGAGTGGCCTCTTGTGCTGTTGGAAAAGAGTGTTTGCTATGATCAGCATGTTCTCTTGGCAAAACTCTATTAGCTTTTGTCCTGCTTCATTTTGTACACCCAGGCCATGCCTGCCTGTTATCCCGGTGATTTCTTGACTTCCTACTTTAGCATTCCAATCCCCTATGATGAAGAGGACATCTTTTTTTGGTGTTAGTTCTAGAAGGTGTTGTAGGTCTTCATAGAACCGATCAACCTCAGCTTCTTCGGCCTCAGTGGTTGGGGCATAGACTTGAATTACTGTGATGTTGAATGGTTTGCCTTGGATTCGTACTGAGATCATTCTATCATTTTTAGGATTGTACCCCAGTACTGCTTTTCCCACCCTTTTGTTGACTATGAGTGCTACTCCATTTCTTCTAAGGGATTCTTGCCCACAATAGTAGATATGATGGTCACCTGAATTAAATTCACCCATGCCTGTCCATTTTAGTTCGCTGATTCCCAAGATGTCGATGTTCAATCTTGCCATCTCATGTTTGACCACCTCCAGCTTACCTTGATTCATTGATCTGACATTCCAGGTTCCTAAACAATATTGTTCTTTACAGCATCGGACTTTCTTTTCACCACCAGACACATCCACAGCTGAGTGTCCTTTCGGGTTTGGCCCAGCCGCTTCACTCTTTCTGGCGCTACTTGGAAATACCCTCTGCTCTTCCCCAGTAGCATATTGGACACCTTCCGACCTGAGGGGCTCATCTTCCGGCGTCATATCTTTTAGCCTTGTGATACGTTCCATGGGGTTTTCTTGGCAAGAATACTGGAGTGGGTTGCCATTTCCTTCTCCAGTGGACCACATTTTGTCAGAACTCTCTGCCATGACCTGTCCGTCTTGGGTGGGCCTGCACGGCATAGCTTATGGCTTCACTGAGTTACGCAAGCCCCTTCGCCACAACAAGGCAGTGATCTATGAAGGGGTTGAATTCGGTACAGCTTACCAAATTGCTCCATGCTTAGCAATGAACAGGGGTGATTGGCAACTTGTGGCCATCCAGATGTTTGGCATACAACTCCCATCATCCCTCCCTATTGGCTGTGATGGCGAGGGCTGATGGGAGTTGTAGACCAAAACATGGGGAAAGGTACAAATTGCCCACCCCCGAATGAGAAGATTTGGGGACCTCCTGCAAGATGCAATTAGAGCATGTAGGTGTCTGCCTTGGCTCTTTTGTGTTTCCCAAAGGGGTTTCCAAGATAGTTAGCAGCAGGGAATCAACATTGAGCCCATAGTGCAGGGGCACTCTGGCTTTCTGTTGCCCATCGTGGGCAACCAAACGATAGCAGTGTGTCCAAAATATAATAAAATACTCTGTCCACAGATACAAACAGCCAGCTTCATTCAGAGAGCAGTTAAAATTCTGCTATCCTGCAGTATGGATAAAAATGTGGGTGCTATCTGCATTCCCTGCTGTGTAATTTTTATTCCTGAGGTTTGTTTGCCTTTCCATTAGAAAGGTCAGGGCAGCTTAGAGGGTAAATATTCAATATTAGATGAATATTTCCAAATTTATGAGTCATCTTTTGGCCCAAATTGGGCCCCAAGACAGCTTACAATTAAAACATGAAAACCAGTTAGACAACTTAATTTTTTTATAGCATCACAAACAGCAGAATTAAGAGCAGGAGAAAATTCTAGAATCAGAATGCAGAGCTAATACTTTTAAAATACTAACAAGCTATGTGAAACAAAAATGTTTTAACAGCCCACCCAAAACAGAACCAAAAAGGTGCCAGTTAACTTTCTTAGGGACAGAGCTCCACAGGTGGGGTGCCGCCACAGAGAAGGCCCTATCCTGTGTTCCTACAAACCTAGCCTCTCTTGGTGGTGGGATGTACAGGAGGGACTTTGAAAAAGATCTTGAATTACAGCAGGTTCATATGGGAAGAGGCAGCCTTTCAGACATCCTGGGCCTGCGCTGTTTCGGTAAGCACTTGGCTTCAACAATGCTACAGCACCAGTTGTTTTCCAGACTTCTCACTTGTAACAGTGTGTGTGTGGGGGAATCACGGAGGGAAAATAAGCCATGGTGGCTTATTTCCCCTCCTCACATGTGCTGGTTGCGAGGCTAGTTAGCATAATTACCCACGCTGGGTGAGCGTTGTCATGACGTCTGGGCCCAGTGAAGGTGGCTGGCCGGGTTGGTTTACAAATCACCCAGCAACCCTGGAACAAGCTATGGGTTTCAGGGTGGTTTACAAACCACCCATCCACCCATCCTCACGGGGTTCGAACATGACAACCTGGGCCCAGTTGCTCCTTTAGAGTTCTGACTGGTTCTGACTGAAATCTGGAGTGGATTCACTGCCCCACTGACATCGGAGCCACCAGCGTCCACTGCCTGGAAGGCACATTTATAGGGGACCAGTGGAAGTATAGTTCACATGGGACAATGTGGCAACCTTCACTGGTCCGACCAGCACGCACAAAAACTAGGGTTGCCACTTATGAATTACCCCCAAAGAGGAAATGCATTACCAACTATTTGCATATGCTAATTTATAGCAATAGATGCAAATTTAGAAATAATTATTTTAATTTGAGTTGAAACATAGTACATCTCACCCTAGTGTGGAAGAATGTGGCCAGGTGACCTGTGTGCCTGCCTGTTCAGTCTGCTGCCCAGGTTTGAACTGTGGATGGGCAACAGTTAGTTGATGGGCAACAGTTCATTATCTTTAAACCAGAATTGGACAGAACATCCTTCAAAAAGGGGACGCCTTCAAACAGAGGGCACCTTCAAACAGAGGACAGCCCTCTAGCAGCCCTTCAAATAGAGGACTGTCCTGTTTAAAAGAGGGCACATGGCCAACCAAGAACAGAGAGCACACCCCATTCAGACGTATCCCACAATCCTCTGTAACAGGAGCCAGCAACCTTTTTGGGCCTGGGGGCACATTTGGCAATTTGAGAAACTGTCCTGGGTACATCACAAAATGGCTGCCATGGGAGGTGTGGCTAGTCACAAAGGACAAGTAGCCTGCCTAAAAGACTGAGTACAAGGTACAGGTGGGGTCTGAGACCCAACACAAAAAATAAGTGTTGCTCCCAGCTGGGGGCCCCTAGCCCCTGCTGGCTTCCTGCTGGCTTCCCTTACCCGCCCACCCGGCTTACTGCTGCCCTTCCTAGCCCCTCATTGCTGTCCTGGTAACCCATAACTTCTCCATCCATTGTACCACACAAGGAGGAACTAAAGTAAGCTTGCCTGTGGTATGACATGATTAAACTGGAGTTGTTTATGGCAAAATATGATTTCAGGTCCATCTCTATTGCACAATCCAGGACAAAGCCACAATGATCCAAATCATGCCACAAAAAATTGCACTGCATGGCAGCACCACCATAAGTAATAAAAGGATTTTGGCTGACCACAGTCTTTCTAGCATTAAGGCCAATAGTGGTTATAGATCATTCAAATGCAAGTGTCATTTACAAAAAAACTATTTTTAAACTACATTTCCTTAACTTTTACACAAGTAGATAATTTAGAAGCTGCCACCCAGGAGCTTCTCTAATCTTCTTTGTTTATATCCTCTTCAGGTCCAATTCCATCCTAAGCTTGAGCAAAGATGGAATGTCCTCGGTACCCAAAGGCTGCAATCCAACGCAGACTTACCTGGAAAGAAGCCCCATTGAATATAATTGTGCCAATTCCTAAGCTTGAGCAAAGATGGAATGTCCTCGGTACCTAAAGGCTGCAATCCAACGCAGACTTACCTGGAAAGAAGCCCCATTGAATATAATGGGACTTACTTCAGAGTAAACACACACAAGATTGCACAGAAAGTGTGTAAAATCTGGTAAAATAGTGATCAAATGCTCTTCCCAGTCACTGCAGTGAAAGTGAAGGGTTTTTCAAATTGGGTTAAAGCGGTGCTCAGCTGCCCTTTAACATTTTATTGACTTAAAAGGAGATGATCCTTTTCAGCAGGAGCTGCAAATACAGGTAATAAAAAGGCTGATGAGATGAGACTGAGATAATTGTTTCAACCTAGAATAGATAATTAAAAAGGAAAGCAGGTGCTTTACATATGTTTCCTTGAATCACTGTCTTCATGGTCTGTGTGTGGTGATCTCTCAGATGGGGTACTTCCAGATGGAGAGTTCCTATTGCTAATCAAAGACATTGTGTAGCTATTCCATCTTTTTTTTTCCTTAACAGGTTTTTTTCTTGGTAAGAAAAAAGGCAGAAGGAGCAGTGGGAAAACACGGGAGGGCTACAAATGGAAGATGACATTGTCAGGACCTCTTGTAAAATTATTTTATTGTATTATCTATTACATTTCTATACTGTCCGATAGTGAAAGTTCTCTGGTCATTCATAATGATTAAAACCATGAAATTCAGCATGATGAAATATAATATAAAACTTTAAGGGTGCAACCCTTTGCATGTTTAGACATAAAAAAGTCCTACAACTGCTGGGAGTTGTGGGAGTTTTTTTCTGTATAAACATGCATAGGATTGCGCCATTAAACATTTAAAAATACAGTATAAAACCCAAATAAAACCAGAGGCAGTGTAAAGATTTAAGAATACAATAACGGATTTTAAAACAAAAGAAACTGCAAGAGCAGCAATAAAAGCTTAATCTGGAAGTACCCAATGGATTCTATTCCTGCACAGAACAAACCTTGGAACATTCTAGAACTTTAGCCAGAAAACCAGACTTTTGTACCCCCTCCTGAAGCCCATGTCTTATCAGCAGAGAATTCAGGTTAAAAGTCTAAAGGTGCAATTGGGGCTAGTGTGTTCCTACAAGGATCTCAAATGTTTAAGGTCAAGCTAATGACTAGATTGTCCTTAGCTGTTTGGGGACTGTATTTATGCATAATGCAAAACAGAGCATCAAGGGGTTTACGGCCTACTGCATCCTGTTACGTTTGTATCTGCTATCAACGACCGGGGTTTGAGGGTAAGAAAAGACCTTAACTGAGCAATCACATAATATTGTTCTAAACTGGGGAAAGCGCAAGCTCCCCTTTTTATTAAAAGGTCCTGTCTTTCACTAACGTATACATAAAATACGTACCAAATAAACAGCCTCGCTGAACATCTGCTTTTGCCTAAATATAAAAAGCAGTTGACTTTTTACCCTCTCTCCTTTCACTAGCGACAATAATTTATTCCACTGGTCAGATGAAATAAGATTTGCCTCCCACCCACACCCCCTGCAAGAACCAGATGCAGTGTACTTTAAGTCTGTATCATGCAGGTGTTCCCCCAGCTGGGAAATATGGAAATATGCCATCCAGCAGAGATGATGGGTTTCGATAGAAATGCGAGGGCGTAATTCCACTAAGAGTAGGTTTTGCCCCTAGCGGGCCCCCATATGTGCAGCACACGATCAGGGAAGCAGCTGTTCTCTATTTTAGCCGAAGAGTTATAAAGTTAGAAACGTGGTTGGCCTTTTCAAAACATAAGCAACTGCCCGCTGCCATGGAGACAGATTTCAACAGTAAACTCTTGTTTTTAAAGACTTCCAAACATAATAATCCCATTGGACTCATGTTCAGGTGGTCTCAAAGAAGTGAATGAGTTCGGTTACTATGTCCACGAGAATCTTGTTTACTCAAGAGTTCTATAGTTACTGACAGTGTCCACGTTTCTTGGAAGATGCTACATTTTACAGTTGATCGTATTTTTAAGGCCCGTGATTGTGATAATGACAAGTAAACAGAACCAGATTAAAGGGAACAATGGCCCCGTGCAGGACCTTATCTAATATTTTAAAATGTATATACTGGCATTCTATCCTATAAGGTAGGGGTGGCCAACATGTGGCCCATGGGCTGTGTGCAGCCCACGCCAGTCCCTGCTGCCCCCAAAATTAAAAAAGAAAAAAGAAAAAAAGGGAAAAATGGCTCTGGAGTGCCCAAATGGCTAAATTTTGCTTGTTTGCAAGAAAATTTGGCCCATTTTATTTATTTATTTTATTTCTATCCCACCTTTCTTCCACTGTGGAGCTCAAGGTGGCTACACGCAGTTCCCAGGTAGTTTCCCCTCCAAGCTTTGACCAGACCCAGACCTGTTTCGCTTCAGCACAATGACTGCCTCATGTGCCTTCAGACCATGCCCTGAAATTTGGTGGTTCATAGCGTATACAGAATGTCCAAAGGGTTAAATGTAGCTTGTAAACAAACTACATTAATCATAGTAGTGCTCTGTGGTGATTTGCAAACCAGTAATTTCACTGGGGGGGGGGGGTGGCTCTGTGGACTGCATAGTGGCCAGCAGACTGCGGCCCAGGGTGTGTATCATGGGGCAAAATTGGGCTTTCAGGTATGAGGGTTCCAGGCCACATAAGGCTTTAAAGATTAAAGGTCTTTACTTCTGCAGAAGTAAAGCAATATATCAAAATATTCAGTTTTGATTTTCAATAAGCCAATGGAGGGAGCAATCCTACTGGGATAGGCGGCTGCCTCTGAACTCAGAGGCGACCACCTATCCAGTGCAGGGCAGGAGAAGCGCGGAGGGAGTGAAGGTCGGTTCTCAGGGAACCGACCTATCCTATGGCTGTCTAGCTGCTGACTAGCGGCCATAGGATTGTGCCCTTAGTTACTTATAAAAATGTATGTATATATAGGGAAGATAAATGTTTTTATTTGTAACTATGTTTTTGGATTTTGCATATGAAACATATACTGTATAATATATAGATGAATGTGAAAATGCATATAGCTTATTCTAGAAACCCAGAGAAGGGGTGCCTTTAAAAAAAAAACAATAGGAGAAAAAATTTATAGGTTGGGGAAAAAAGATTAAAGGTCTATATTGCTCTTCTGGAAACAAAAAGGGAAGTAGCTGGATATGTCTTTTTAATGAAGTTCCACAGCATGGGCACCGCAACAGGAGAATTCCTGCTCCTTCAAAATGCCAACCTGGTTCTAGAATGTATTTATTTATTAATTAAATTTATTAATCGCCCATCTGGCTGGGCGATTAATAAATTTAATAAATATTATAGAAGGCATAGAATACCCTGTTCAGCAGCTAATATTGGCCAATGATGTGCAAATGGGATGGGGAAATGCATGCTGCAATGATGTCAGGACCTGGAGTAAGATGAACTAGACATTAACAGTAGGAGACAGAAACTGCAATACAGGGATGCTGTTTTCCCTGGCAGCCCTCTGTTCTTTGTAAGGCATTGTTCTGCCCTCATTCTCAGTATGCTGAATCTTGTATCCAAGACAAAAGTTCTATACTTGTGCAACAAATTTGCAGAACTGCAGGCCATACCATACCATATCTCCCTGGTAAAGCACATGCTTGCCATGCAGGAGGTCCCAGGCTGTGTTTCCATGACAAAGGAAGGAGAAACTAATGGAGTAGTACTGGATTTTTAAAAAAGGAATCGGCTTTGCTGTGAGAACGGTTCCACAAGCAGATTCTATGCAGCAGTAAAAATCGCTTCACAGAACATACTTCCTGGTGGGGGTGGGGGTTGGAGTGAACATCATCTGACTGGCAGGGGCTGCTCAACCAGTAAGAGAGGCTTCACCCCTCCCCCCCTTTCCCCTGAAAGTCCAGATGCACCTACATTTCAGGAGCAAGCCTCATGGAGCACAATGGGAGTTACTTCCGAGTAGACACACACATGCTTGTGCTGGGAAAGAGAGGAGGAGAACACAAAGATGGAAACCAGCCCCCATTTTAACCCACAGGACCTCACTGACCACAATAGGAGTTACTTCCAAAGAGACAGTAATTGGTTGGTTGTGGGAAAGAGACCAGTAAACACAAAGGCAGAAACCAGCCCCCATTGTACCTCTCAGGATATCCTAAGGCAGTGAACTGGAGCCTCAAGATTGCGCTTGATGGCTTAATCGCACTTAAGGAATTGGGCTTTAAAGTGTGCCATTTCAACTGAGGGGGAATCTCTAAGTTCTGATGTGGGCATTCAAAGGCAAGCCTCATTGACCACAATGGGAGTTACTTCTGAGGAGACACTAAAGTTTTTTTTTTGTAGGGAAGAGACTGAAACCAGCCCCCATTTTAAAGCACAGGATCTCTATAAGGAAGCTGTGAAGGAGTTACATCCTAAGGCAATGGATCAGAGCCTCGAGATCGCGCTTAATCGCATTTAAGGAATTGGGCTTTGATATGTGCTGTGTCAATTGAGGGGCTTCTCTGTTATTTCTGTGGTCATTGAGAGGGCAAGCCTCATTCAGCACAATGGGAGGAAACACCCCTTGACTGGGGTCATGGTGAAAGGCACACGCCTGGGCAGGGCTAGCAAACCTGAACTAAATGCGGGGGTTGGGGCATACAACAACTATACCGGGAGAACCTGACTTAAGGAAAAGAATCGGACTTTAAACAGTCTCGGGAAATCCGGTTTTTCCCTGATAAGCTCCGGGGTGGCTGCTGGATGGCCATGACGTCATGTATCCCTAACAACCTCAACACACAGCTGGCTTGGAGTAAATTGCTGGTGAGGACCCCCTCCCCCCAGTTTCAGCCACCAGCAACTCCAGTTAAAAGGATGAAATACCAGGTGATAGGAAAGACTTCCACCTGAGAGTGGGCAGTAGATGGACAAATGCTCTGATCTAGGCCCCATCTACATGGAGACAGTTACCAGTATGTGATTCTGTTTAAAAATGTATTTTCGTCCAATCAGATCTACTCCTCCCATGGTACACGCAGCCAATTACAGCAGCGTACACAAAAAAGAAAAGAAAAAAAGAACCGCTTTTGCGTGGCAGACTGCAAATGGCATTAAGGTTGGGCATATGTGGGTGGGGCCTCGTAGCAGATTTAAATAGGCTTCTCCGCCCCTCTCCCTGCTCCCTGCTGAGGAAATGCACTGGAAGTCAATGGGAGTTACTTCTAAGTACGTGTGTTTAGCGGGCTGTTCTCAGGGCAGAGGTGGATATTTCAAAGTAATCCCAAAGCAACTGGCTGAAGGCTCCTTTGGGGAGACACACAGCACCTTTTAAAGTCATTACCTCCTCTCAAGGAAATTTTCTCCTGCCAATTCGCACCCTTGCACCGTGCAGCAGCTTGACTCATGTCCCCTTTTCTGCTGCCAGCCACCCCCAGGACCAGGAACCCGCCAAGCACCACCACCATCACCACCAAGCAGCCAGCAGTACCGAAGAGCACATGAGCCCCACTGGCACAGAACAGCGGTGCCTTCCGGCGCCCCTTCGCAGCCCCTTGCTTTCTTGCCGTTTTAAAGTTATGCAAAGGCTTCCCCACTCTTCCCTCCGCTCCCTGCTGTGCTGAGTAAGTGCAGTGTAAAGAAATGGAAATTATATTTGAATAGGCCTGTTCGCTGGTGCGACCCCCCAGAAAAGCGAGCTTTAACACTATTGTCTTCCCACTCCTTTTCTCTCTGCTCCTTGCTCTTAAGTGCAGTGGAAGTCAATGGGAATTCCTGTTTTCGGTGCAGAAGTGGAGACTTCAAAGGAAAAAACTCATCCCAAGGCAACATGGTGACTTCAATGCTCATTTGGGGAACAACTAAGCTTGATCACCTTTTCAGATCTGTTCCTGCGCACCTTCACAGATTTGAAACAACGGGCTTCCCCACCCATCCCTCCTCGCAGATTCCTTTTGTGTGGTGTTTTCAGATTGTAAACTCAGGAGGTAGGGACCATCTTATTGTTAATCTTTGCAAGCCTTTCGCAAAGAATAAGCGGTGTGTGTGTGAGTGTGTGTGTACAATAAGTGAGGCAGTGGAAGTCAATGCCCGTCTTGAGGGAGAGGAGTGTTTGTGCCTGGGACTGGGACTGGGCCTATCTGCACCTCCCTCTCTCCCTGCAAGTGCAGCAGGGCCCCAGGCTTCACAGAGGCCCTTCCCTGGAAGGAGGAGGAGAATTCAGCAGCCCCCCAGCCCAGCCCTCTTCTTTGTATTTTTCCCCTCTCACCTCCGCACCTCTGTAGCAGCGAAGGGATAGAACCTCAGTGGAAGTCAATGGGAATTATTTCTGAGCGTGCTGTTTTCAGGGCAGAAGTAGAGATTTCAAAAGAACAGAAGTCACTCCAAACGACAGGCCTAGTTTGGGGAAAACACCTTTTAAACTCATTAACCCCGTTGTGAAGTTCTGCACCTCCAGATAGGCGCAGATTCAAAACAATAGGCTTTGCCACCCCTCTTGGTTCCCTGTTGAGTAAGGGGGTGTCTCCACCAGTGATTTACTCTGAGCTGGCTGCGGTTGGAGGTCATTAGGGATACACGACATCGTGGCCATTCAGCAGCCACCCTGGAGCTGATCAGGGAAAAGCCAGATTTCCTGAGGCTGCTTGAAGTCCGATTATTTTCCTTAAGTCGGGTTCTCCCTGGTATAGTTGTTGTATGTCCCAACCCCCGCATTTAGTTCAGGTATGCTAGCCCTGCCCAGGTGTGCGCCTTTCACCATGACCTGTCAAGGAGTGTTTCCTGTCCCCTGTGTTTCCCAGCACAAAGCAATTACTGTCTACTCAGAAGTAACCCCCGTTGTCCTCAATGAGGCTTGTGCACATCAGAATTTACAGAGATCCCCCTGAATTGAAATACAGATTTTAAAGCACTGATTCCCTGAAGCCTGTAAAACACATTACTGAACCTGCAATTCTCCGTGGCTTCATTTATTGCCTTTGAAAGTAACTAATTCACATCTCCATTACAGCGATCCTGAGCGACACCCGGTTACAATGGGGGCTGGTTTCCCATCCCTGTGTTTACAGCTCTCTTTCCCAGAATGAACCCATTAGTATCTCCTCAGAAGTAACTCCCATTGTGCTGAATGAGGCTTGCCCTCTGAATGCCCACATAAGAATTTACAGAGATCCCCCTGAACTGAAATACAGATTTTAAAGCACTGATTCCCTGAAGCCTGTAAAGTGCTTCACCAAACCTGCGATTCTTTGTGGCTTCGTTTATTGCCTTAGGAAGTAGCTTCTTCACACCTTCCATTATACAGATCCTGCAGTTAGAAAGTGGGCTGGTTTCCCATCCCTGTGGTCCCCCCCTTTCCCAACACAAGCATATGTGTGACTACTCAGAAGTAACTCCCATTGAGGCTTGCTCCTGAAATGCAGATGCGTCTGGACCTTCGGGGGAAGATGAAAGAGGGGGAGGGTGAAGCCTGTCTTATTGGTTGAGCAGCCCCTGCCAGTCAGATGATGTTCACTCCAACCCCTACCCCCACCAGGAAGTATGTTCTGTGAAGCGATTTTTACTGGTACAGAGCAC
Source organism: Heloderma suspectum (assembly GCF_057233095.1). NCBI lineage: Eukaryota > Metazoa > Chordata > Lepidosauria > Squamata > Helodermatidae > Heloderma > Heloderma suspectum. Next base: position 425,563,063 of record NC_139458.1, read on the forward strand.
TAGCTCGCAGAGCCCTGTATGGACCAAAGCACAGCAAAGCTGATTCCTTATAAAAAAAATCTGGTACTCTTCCATTTGCTTCTCCTTCCATTGTTGTGGAGGCACGTCTAAGTGCAGTTGAAGTCGATGGGAATTACTTCTGAGTAGAAATGTTTAGCGGGCTGTTTTCAGGGCAGAAATGGAGATTTCAGGAGAACAGAAGTCATCCCAAACTGCAGGCTCATTTGCGGGAAAACAAAGCACGATCATGCACAGGTCTGGTTCTCTGGATACGATGCAGCTTTCCCTTCCTCATATCAGTGCTGCACCCTGCAGCCCACGCCAAAGGCAGTATTGCTAGTTGAGGTCACACAGACTCCAAAGCCACACTGAGGCTGGTCCACCCTTTAATGATGCCACTTTCCCTTCCGCCCAATCAGCGCTGCTCTCCCCCAGCCTGCAATGAAGGCAGTTCAGGTCACACAACTTTCAAACCGTGCTCAAGCCGCCATGACGGGAAAATCCATCACCAAACACGTTTGCAATAACACGTTTTTTAAAGCTTGAAAAAGCGTGCCTGTTACGGGGAGAGCCGTCTGTCACCTGACACGATCATCTTGGTGGCACAATAGAACCAGCGTAAATGTTCCATGTAGATTGGCCCCTAGTATAAAGTTGTCTCCTACAGGCCTGGATAATGGGAGCTACATTGTATTCAGGCAGACGGGTAATTCATGCCTTCCTGTCTACAGAGACAGGAAGCAGCTCCCCAGAAGTTTTCCCCAGCTAGGGTCCCTATGGTCCTTTTTCTGGATTGTACATGGAAGCATGTGCTTTACCAATAAGCTGTGGTCAGTGCACAGCTGGTGTAAACTTGTGTGTTCCTGTGAAATTAGCACTGACATATACCAGCTGCTGATCTGGTTTCTTTGAGCCGTCTTTTAACTTAAAGGAACTTGCAAGACACGACGAGTCCACAAAAAGAGGGATATTTATTTATTGATTTATTTTTTTTAAAAAAAATGTACATCAAAGAGTTCACTGGTAGGATTTTTAGGTAAGAAACGCAAGAAAGTTTTACATATTACAAAAGGATGCATTTAGTTCCAGGTCCTACTGCAAATTTGTTTTTTTAATGAACACTGTACATTTAGAGTTGCAAATCTCAGTTATAAAACAGAGAGAGAGAGAGAGAAAGAGAGAGAGAGAGAGAGAGAGAGAGAGAGAGAGAGAGATGGGATGAATAAGGCAATGTCGTATTGTAGAAAGCTTAACAAAGGGGAGCTCTTGGATCCCAAATTCTGAAAATGCACAAGACTAAGCCAAAAATGATTAAAACAAAAACAAAAACAAAGAAGAAGAACTCACAGGCAGCTGTTTCTTAGATCAGGGGATGTTAGTATACAAACATATATTTCTCTCCCCACCCACCCCCCTCTTAGCTCAGGAATTAGAAAGATTGTTCTCTGCAACAAGAAATATACAAAAATATTTCTCCAAATGATGTTTTCTTTTCCATTGGGAGCTTCACTCATTGTTGGCAAAGCATTCTGCTTATGTCCCATTTTTCTCGGAAAAGATAAAATGTTAATGAGTGGTATGTTTAAGTATAAAAGATCTGCCCAGTATCTGGAGCTCAGGAAACGCCCAGTGCAAACTCTTTTCTCTTTATGGTGCTCGTAAGTTCTAAATCATGTGTTTTAAAAAAAAAAACTCAGTATGAGAGCAAATAGGTGCCCGAAGAATTAATTCTTTTTATGCCTTTTTTAAACTGATCTCTGTGTTTTTAAGGCACTTATAAAGAAAAAGGGATATATTATATGCCATCCAAATGCCCCTCATTGAGATAGGCGGTGTGTGTGTGTCTGTGGATGGATGGAGAGAGGAATGTTCTATATTGCAAGAGCCCTGGAGGGGTGCAACCCCCCACTCCACAAGTCCCCTTCCAGAGGCACGTTACTTTTCCCCATGGGGACAAGTGGCAAACTTTCACTTATATTGAAGAAAGAACTGGTTCTCCCACATATGAAGCCATATAGCCTCTTCTAGGCCAGTAGTCCATCTATTCTGACTGGCAGCAGAATGGATCTTTCCCAGCCCTGTGCTCTGAGATCATTGAAATAGGATTGAACCTAGGACAACCTTCATGCAAAGCATGTGCTCTACCACAGCATGGTGGAGTGCAGTAGGGCAGAGATGGGAAGGAGGTACATCTCTGGGTGATTTGCAGTATATCAGCAAGGATTACTGACCTCCGATCGTTTAACGCCCCCAAATGACCCCGTGCCTTAAATTAGGCTACTGAAACGGAGAAAGCTTATGGGGTAACCAGGAGTGGGTTTTTGTGTGGAAGGACCATGAGCTTTACTCAAAACAAATACACAAAAGCACTGAATGCGTTGGCGGGGGGCAGTGAGTAAGGCTGGGCACTCTGGCCCTATGCCCAACCTCTGCAAATTTTAGTTTTTAAAATGTATGATTACATTTATATCCCGCCTATTTTCCTCTTGCAAGGAACCCAAGGTGGCTTACACGGTCCTCCCCCCTCCATGTTATCCTCACAACAACCCTGTGAGGCAGATTAGGCTGAGAGTCCACGACTGGCCTCAAGTCACCCAGTGAACTTCATGGCTGAGTGGGGACTAGAACCCGGATCTCCTGAGTTTCAGTCCAACACTCTCACCACTATGCCACATCACATGAATACAGACATTCGAAAAACATACGGTGCTCATTGTTCATGTAGTGAAACAGAAGTTGGTGTGTGTTCATTTCTTTATTTGTTACATTTATATCCCGCCTTTCTTCCAAGGAGCCCAAGGCGGTGTACATGATCCTCCCCCTCTCCATGTTATCCTCACAACAACCCTGTGAGGTAGGTTAGGCTGAGAGTCCACGACTGGCCCAGAGTCACCCAGTGAGCTTCATGGCCAAGTGGGGACTGAATCCAGCACTCTAACTACTATACCACACTGGCTCTTCCTGGATGGTGTCCAGTGGAAGGTGTGAATGGAGCTCGATGCCTTCATCAGGTGTCCTCCAGTTGGAAGGCACCAGGTTGGGGAAGGCTGGTGTGGACTCCTCCAAATGAGTGGAAAATCTGCGTGATCTGGGTCCCAGTGGTGTGTACAGAGCTTCTGCATATACAGCTGTATTCACACAGAGCTCTGTTCTCAACTTCTGCTGGACATGTGGTAATCTAGGCAGGGCCCGAGGGTGTGATCTTGCTCCCTCACTGTATGCCTTTACTGGGAGCTGAGCTACTGTGCTGTAGGTGGACAACTAATACAGGTATCGTAAGAAAAGAGAGAAATGCAGACTTTATACAGACAGTGGAAATGCCCGGGTTATACTGCGGAACACATACACTAATTCTGAATTATAAGCATAACAGCGTGGCTACAAGTATTAATTTCCTTAATAGAGATTTTTCTTTCCCTTTCAAAAACAAACACACCACGTAAAATCTATAAATAAAGTCGTAAGTGCTTCATTTAAGAGAATATTTCTTTGGCTGCTCTGGGTGCTTGCAAATTACTTAACTGCGATGACTAAAACAAATATGGTCCTACAATTAGCGTTAACCTGAGCACTGAACTTGACCGATAGTTCATATTGTTGACTGTCAGCAGCTCCAGGTCAATGATATGTTCTCGTGGTCCTGTTAATGGCTTCACCAACACCAGCATCGCACTCACTGGGGTTGTTTGCTGAAAGAAAATAAAATAGGACAGTTTTCATCTAGAAACATGCGACTTTCCACCCAACCCCACCCTGAGTAATTTTCAAAGATGTATGCCTGTGTTTGCTTTAAGGAATATGTTTACTAGGATAGGAGCTGCATTTTGGCAGTTTCATTATTCCTGTGAAAATTGCACTTATTCTTCCTGGTGAATTGAATTATTTTTTACATCACTCCACCAAACTCAGTTGGTAGAAAAAGCAAAAACTGCGTCAGCAATATATGTAGATCATGTCCCAAATGTATTAGAGCATTCAGCTGGAAAGGAAGAACCTGCTCAAAGGCTGTGGCAATTAGGCAATTTTTAAATTACAAAATAAAGAAGTGGTACAGGAAATAACAAACAAACTGGGCAGGTATTTTCAGTTAAACAATGCAACTATCTGGCAGGAGGGAACGAAGGAGCGGGGTGGGGGGAGAAAATTGCTGTTTTGATGGGGTAGAATTTTTTTAACTCAAATCCCAAGCTCCCCACATCCAAACGCCTTGCTTATGGAAAGCCAGCATGCCAGGAGAACAGGGAAGCATAGCAATTTTCTTGTTTTCTACATGCAGCAAATGCATATGGTGGGAAAGCATTCAAACATGGGATCTTCCACCAGAATTCTGAAGTGATGCAGTTTTTTGGGGTGGGGACGGCTATACCATGTGTTTCTTTTTTAAGATGTAGATCAGTTCTAAGAAAGGTTGTTGCAGAAATGCAGATACAGCAACAGTGATGGTAGAAGAGGTAGACAAGGTTAACAATAAGGCGCAGAAGGTGGAAATGGATGGAGAAGAACAAAGAGTCCCTGCAAAGAATGTTCTAAAGGCACATGATACAACTCTGCCATTGAAACTGAGCAGGTATGGCGCCGTATGTTGCCTGGATGGAACCCTTATGGAAAACACAGCAGGACTAAAGGCACCTTACTCTCTGCACCACTGTGACAGCTTGCCAAAGGAAAGAGCTGAAGGGTGACTTCCTGTTGCGCTTCAGCGCCTCCACTGCACATGGCCAGAGGCTGGTAGTGCAGCTACCAATTCAGCAGGGATCAAATGACACAATTGGGCCAATAGGGTTCTTCCTAATCCCAGAAAACTGCTGACTGGCCTGGCTTGTTGCTCTGAGCAACTTATTGTACCTGATGTCCACCAGGCTCAGAGGGAAAAGTAACTTTAGCAGAGGTCACAAAATACTCACTCTCAGAAAGAAGTCTCCGTTCTCGTTTCCAGATTTAATCCGGAACGTGTTAATTGTATTGGGGAAAATTGTGGTTGCCTGGATTTGGAAAATATCAGATGGCACGGTTCTCTCTGAGCGGATGCTCATATATTTGTGGACAATAGAGTACGGCAGGTCTCTACAAACGGGGCTGGACACTGGACAAACACAGCGACTGTAAAACAAACCACAACGACTGAAAAACGAAATCTTTCCATGTGCAAAGAAGCACACCAGCTTTGAACTCCACAATTATGCTTGTTAAGAAACTACAAGTGGGTTTCCCTTACTTTTCAGATGCCAGCACGTAGGGTTCTTGACAAGGGTTCCTTGGATAACAGCGATAGCCACCATTGTAATTTGAGCACATTTCATCTTCCCGGCATTCATTACCCACTTCACATTCATTTATATCTATATCAGGAAAGAAAGGAAGCAAAGGTTTTGCTGGTAGGATCCTTCAACTGGAGTCATTCAGATGCAGATTTGTATTTGAATCTTCAGGATATCCCAGGATAGGGTTCATAGGGTGCAGCAAGTAATTAGCTCCGCCGTCTTTCATAGGGTGCAGCAAGTAATTAGCTCCCCAAGCCACTATTTTGCACTTGGCTTCAGTTAGTGGAACTTGGGGTTCTAGTAAAAAATTAATTAGGTCCACAAGTCTGAAGCCTGTCTGCCCCTGATATATAGCAGCTTACTTTGTGTATGCTGGACTCTCATTTATTTTAAGTCAGGCCTACCCAGAGCCTTTTTTTAGCCTTGTGATACGTTCCATGGGGTTTGAATATGAACTTGAGCACACTCCGGGAGAGAGCGCAGGACAGGAAGGCCTGGCGTGCTATGGTCTATGGGGTCACGAAGAGTCGGACACGACTGAACAACAACCCAGAGCCTGCCAGATCTTGACCCCACCCCCCAATTTTTGCAGTCCTAGGCAGGGAGCTAAACAGGTTTACTGACTCTCTGGTGGGCCACGTTATGGGACTGGCGTGGTGTGGTGGGCATATGTTGTGCACAGCCTGGTCTGAGCCCATTTTACGCTTCCCATGTTAATGAGAATTGTTCCATTGTCATGAGTGGAAAGGAAAACAGGCAAAATAGTGTTCCCCACTCCTTTTTGTCCTTTCCTTCCTGTGGTGTTTTCCACTGTTTCTACCAGGCAGAAATATTTTTTCCTGTTGAAACTCCTGCAATTCTCATTCTCTCTCTCTCTCCCCCCCTCTGACCTTCTGTTCAACCTTCTGCAAACTTCAGTCTCCCAGCTTTCTGAGCAAACTTCTTGACCTCTGCATTGTAACTACACTTTTAACCTTTTGGCTGAAACTAACCAGCGCACACACACATGTGCGCACACACGATTTAACCACAGAATAACCACAAACAAAACTAAATACAAAAATGGAGGACAGTTCTGTCCTTCCACAACCATACAGACCGACTCTTGTGGCAAGGAAGTGTTTTCAGTGTGTACGTTTAGGTGCATCATCATCATATAATGATGGTGGTGGTGGTGGTGATGATGGTAGCATTAATGACGCATGTGTGTAAGTCCGAAAAGAGGTACACTCACCTTGACAATTTCTTCCTCTGACTAACTGGTATCCATCTGGGCACATGCAAGAGAACCTCCCTGGTTCATTGACACATTGATATTGACACATGAAGTTAGAAGTTCTGCATTCATCAACATCTGCAAAGCAGACACAGAGTGAGCCACCAACAGAAAGTGCTGTAACTAATTTCAGTGCTGAGCTGAAATGGCCCCTTTCCTGCCAACTCTCTTTATCTTTTCTCTCTTTATCACTGGCTTCTCCCGTTTTGCCACAACTGCCAGTTTCATGGCCACGGTAGACGTCTCAGAGCAGTTCTGCCCCACCACCCCCAGAAAACAACACTATGTCCTCATGTAGTGTCACTCCCAAGGGGCATTCGGGGGGAGGGGGAGGCCACCAGGAGGACCGCTGGTGCCCCAGGTGAGCCTCCTTGAAACTGGTGCTCAAGTTTGCATCACCAAAGATGGCTGAAATGCCCCCCTCCTCACAACCTGAGAATGGGGCTATGAAAATGGAGGGATTTGTGCACAGCTCTATTCCTGGTACGTGAGACCCTTTAACTGGAGATGCCAGGGAATACACCTGAGACATCGAGCATGTGAAGAACATACTCCACACAGGTTGGCCACAATTCAATGCGAAGTCAAGTTCTTTTAGATTCCACTGATTTTGACAGGAATGACTTAAGCGGCTGCTTGTCTCTTCCACTGAAACCAATGGGACTTAAGTAGGGATGTTAGAGGAATTTGTCTGTGGGGGTAAAGTTCACCAAGCTTTCAGCAGCTCGGCCCCCTGTACTCTGGCTCGCTTAGCTGTGAGTTCGCCAGACCTAATCTGTGTCAGGTCAGGCCAGCTTGTGGATTTTGGGGTCATCCCCTCCCCCAAATCTCCATTTATGCAAATTGCGGTCGCATGTTGCAGGTGCAATGTGGGCAAAATCAAGCATATTACGGCCGCAATTTGCGCAAATTACAAACACAACCTGTGTAAATGTGCTATAGCACTTGCAGATGCCACGTTGGGGATTTTGTGTAAATATTTACATATTGGGCAATTTGTGTAAATAGAGAATTTGGGGGCAAATGCGAGCTGAGCCAGCAGCTCCGGGGAAATCTGGCAAGCCCCCAAAGGGCTAGATTTCCCTATGACAGCCATCCCTAAACTTAAGTTCTTAACTTGGGTTGGACCTGATGGCAGTGAATATAGCTGTTAGAGTTCTATTAGAAGATTGCTGATAAAACAAAAGGACCCATTAAAAAACCTCTGGATAGGAAGGAGGAGGAGAATCTGGAGTCACTTGTGTTTCTCTGTCATGCCCTGACTGGAGTCCTCCTCCTCAGAGTAGGAGCTGGAGGCCCAGAAGCCCAGGGTACCCCAGGCCAGGGACTGCCACCAGACCCACAGGAGCCTGAACCCTCAGGGAAAGTGGCTGCAGCGCCATCCCTGTCAGGAGAGAGGGACTCTGCCTCTGAGGCAGAGGCTGAGCCACCCCCTGATCCCCAGGAGTGTTGTTGCCTCAAGCGACAGGCTAGCAGGGGCTCCTGTGGGAAGGAGTGCTCGCCTCCAGAAAAGGTCTCCTCAGGAGAAAAGGACTCTTCAGGAGTAGGCTCTGGAAAGGGAGCTCTGATGGCTGCAGCATGCTTTGGGTGGGGCTCCAGCTGGCTTTGGGCTTAAAAATCTTCACTAGAAACCCAGCCAGTGCTGGAATAGTTTGGTCCATCCAGTTTCTGCTGTGTACCTTGCCTCCTGAATTGTGTCCTGTGACTGATGCTCTGCTTCCTGACCTTCTGGACTGCCTAATGACCCTGCCTCTGGGCTGTGTAATGTACCTGACTGATTTATTGTGTTTGATCTCTTGCTTGTTACCTTGACTGCTGCCGCCGCCGCCTGCCCGTTGACTGACTGACTGTGTTCTGACCTCTGCCTGGATTTTGACCACTCCTGCCTTAGCCTAAACCTCCGTGGACTGAACCCTGTGTGCTTGATCATTTGCTTGCCAACTTGACTATTCTATTGTATCACTTCCTGCATTTGCTTATAAACAGCCAAGACTCGATCTAGAGCAGGACATTCTGGCCCTTACCAATAATGTCCAAACCCAACTGAAATGGCCCCATCCCATCCCATCCCATCTCCTTTGAGAATCCCACCAATGTAGAAAACTGTCACTCACCATCACAGCTGATTCTGTCAGGGCTTAGCTCAAAGCCTTGATTGCATTGGCACAGGAAGGAACCAACAACATTGTAGCACAGTTGTGCGCATGGGTTGCTGGTCTCACATTCATTTATGTCTAAGAAGGAAACATGAAAAGTTTTTACACATAGCTGGATCTTCTCCTGTGGGGTATTTAGGTGCATTCACCCAATGGCCTGTGTACGCTTTATGCAATTTACACAGGATTTATGTAGCTCGGGAACCACGGTCCATCTCTCTAGGCTCTCTCCGGCAGAGATTTTTCCCTAGCCCTGCTTCCATCCTTTGCAAGTGGAGGTAAACCTTGGTACTTTGTGAATGGAGGACTTCACAATTATAGGTATTATGGGTGAAACCCTAAGGCAGGGGTGTTGAACCTCTTTCAGCCCAAGGGCGGAATTCTATTTTGGAGACGCTTTTGGGGTCCACATTCCAGTGGTGGGTGGGGCTGAAGGCAAAGGGGGTGGGTCCAACGGCAAAATGGGTAGGCTAAAATACAAAAAATACCTGCATATTAGAGCTTAAAGCCCTTACTGCCTGTCCCTGTCCCATTCCTACATCCTCTCCCTTCACAATCAACACACTCCAGGAAACAAGGCTTGAGGCTAACACTACTTTATTAGTTAAGGGCTAGCTTCTTTACTTCCTGGCATATAGAAGGGGAAGAAATGGAAGCAGTGACAGATTTTACTTTCTTGGGCTCCAAGATCACCGCAGACGGTGACTGTAGCCATGAAATTAAAAGACACTTGCTCCTTGGGAGGAAAGCTATAGCAAACCTAGACAGCATAGTAAGAAGCAGAGACATCACCTTGCCGACAAAGGTCCGTCTAATCAAAGCTATCGTTTTCCCAGTAGTAATGTATGGCTGTGAGAGCTGGACTATAAGGAAGGCTGAGCGCCGAAGAATTGATGCTTTCGAACTGTGGTGCTGGAGAAGACTCTTACAAGTCCCCTGGACTGCAAGGAGGTCAAATCAGTCCATCCTAAAGGAAATCAACCCTGAGTGCTCATTGGAAGGACAGATACTGAAGCTGAAGCTCAACTATTTTGGCCACCTAATGCGAAGAGAAAACTCTCTGGAAAAGACCCTGATGCTGGGAAAGACTGAAGGCAAAAGGAGAAGGGGACGGCAGAGGATGAGATGGCTAGATAGTATCACCGATGCAATGAATATGGACTTGAGCACGCTCCGGGAGAGAGCGCAGGACAGGAAGGCCTGGCGTGCTATGGTCCATGGGGTCACGAAGAGTCGGACACGACTGAACAACAACAACAAAGCTTCTTTACAAATGCAGATTCTAGGAAACTCTCAGACTGCAGTGAAACAGCTAATCCACACATCTATGAATATCAATAAAAGAGATGAACTGGAAGTTAGAGAAGTTGCCAGGAGTCTGGGCATGAACTTCTTGGCCAGACCAGCTTCGCAGGGGTGCCCCCCCCTTAGGGTGGCTGCCTCCTACGTTGGCTTCCATGAGTGGCCAACCTGGCAGGACGTCTGAGCCCTGCCCCTAACTTTTCCCGCTTTGCTCTGTGACTGACCCTAGCATCCCTCAAGTCGAGTTTCCCCTTGCCTGCCTCCAAAACCTGAGTTCTCATGGTAGAGGAACAGGGGAGCCGTTCAGGCTGGGCCAACTGTGTGTCAAAGTCTTGGGAAAAAAGCATCGCCGTACCTGGGCTCGCTAGGGAGGGCGCCTCTCTCTGTTCTGGCTGTTCCCATTCTGATTCTGAGCTGTCAGACTTCTGACAGTCACTATGCTTTAGGAGAGGCTTATTATCTAATAATAATTATAATAATTATATTATAATATAATAACCCTAGTAATTAATTATAATTAATAATTAATAATAATTAATAATATTAATAATAATTAATTAATAATTAATAATAATTAATAATTAATAATATTAATAATATTAATAATTATTATAATATAATAACCCTAATAATTATAATAATTAGCTAATTATAATAATAATCCTAAGCATCGCCGTACCTGGGCTCGCTAGGGAGGGCGCCTCTCTCTGTTCTGGCTGTTCCCATTCTGATTCTGAGCTGTCAGACTTCTGACAGTCACTATGCTTTAGGAGAGGCATTTCAACCTTTTACAGTGGGGGGAAACTGCACAAAAGCTGTGAACCCACCAAATGACCAGTGGTTGGGGGAGAGGGGAAGAAGGCGTGGCCATCTGGAGAACTTCAAGTGGGTGGGTTGGGACTCTGGGTGTGCCAGATTAGGCCTGAGGTCCTCTACCCCTGCCCTAAAGAGAGATATTGAACAGATAAAACTTGAGTTTTGTAGGGGGTGGAGTTTTGCAGACCATGCTTCATTCCTCATGACACTGGTTGACTTACTAGAATCAGTGGAAATGCAATAAGTCGTGACTCTCTAGACCAGCTTTTCCCAACGATATGTCCCCCAGAGGTGTTGGGACCCAGAGGTCCCATAATCCTCAACCAGATGCGGCAGACTACAAATCCCATGGCCAATGGATGGCTGGGGCATGATGGGAACTGTAATCCAACACATCTGGAGGGCGCTAGGTTGGGGAAAGGAGCTCCAGATTTTGAAAAAGATTTGAGGTCCTGGTGTTTGCCAGTTACGTTGTCTGTGGACCTGGGGTCTTTTGTGCAAGTTGCAGATGGGATCCAATGGAAAGAAAAGCTGCTGTGTATTTCTGTATGTGTCTGAATTCTGCAGGTGAAGAAACACACCACATTTTTAGAGCAGTGGGGTTGATCTGGAGGTGCTTTCTCTATGTTCAGCCTAAATGTACTCCTCAGGTGCAAAGGGTCAAGCTCTGGGAAAAAACAGCTGCAAATTTCAAGTGGAATTCAACTGTGCACAGTGCTGATTGCTTGGCTTGCTGTGATGTCATCAAGAAACACCCCCCCCCAACCAATCCCCATGGCAGTTTTGCACTTTAACAAAAAGAATGTATTTATTTATAAATGTATTTTTCCGTTCTTCCATAACCTAATTCATTCATATTTTTAAAGGAATACTTTTTATTAAAACATGTTTAAAAATAAAATAAGGATGAATAGCCAATCTGAAGAATAGGGGAGGGGCAAGGGTGGTGGACCCAATATCCAATTTGCTGATATGAATGAACATCTGCCATTTCAGCTGCAAAGCTGGGCTCACTCCATGCTTATTTACTTTGCATCTTGCTTTCATCCAGGCTTTTGCAGATGTTAGCAGGAACCTTAGCAGTGAGATATGGCTGTTCTGATTGCTCAGAACATTGCTCAGGCATATGGTGGGTTCTGCAGTTGATGTAATATAGTCAGAACTGTCACGGGAATAGAAAGGTTCAAGAGTGCCTTTAAATCACGCCAATTAATACAAAATGCATTTCAAGTTTTCTTTTGTTTTCTGATATTTATTGGAAGTGGCAGGTAGTATTCTGCCGAGGGAAAAAATGACAATTCCCACATTTTTGCACCAAGAAAAAGGGACGGCGGTGTCATAAATCATGTTATGCAAATTAATATCAAATTATTCAGCTGTGCTAATTATTCTGAATATTTAGCTCTTTTAAAGCAGAAAGCTAATTGAACATGTAAAACATGGTTTGTGGGGGGCTGAGGGAAACAGTATCATACTACATTGTGCCTAGATATGAAGATCATTCAAATGAAGGCATAATCCAGCTACAGTTCTGTACATTTAGGTCCCATTGATTTCAATGTAAATGACTTTTACGCACTCCTAACTCCTCCACTGGTATCCGTGGGACTTCAAAGTGCTCAGCCTAGGCTAGATCAGGCTAGAAGGCTATATGCAAGCTGGATTTTTATGCAGAATTATCTGAATATTTTGCATATGTGCTCTCAGTTTGCAAACTATGTTTTTGCAAACAACAGTGCAGCGGGAAGACAACATGCTGAGTAAATGAGGGCTAAGAGAAACAAATGGTTAGAACAGGATTATGCAACCTTTTTGGTTTGTGGGCACATTTGGCAATCTGAGAAACTGTTCTGGGCACCACTACAAAACGGCTGTCATGGGAGGCATGGCAAAGGACAAGTAAAATAAAAATGGCAACTGGCAGTTGAAGGGTGGCAGTAGGAGAGCTGGTGAGCACTGTCCCACTTGAAATGCTGTCCCACAAAAGGTGAAAAAAGGAAGACAGCTTTCCCCCTTCTTTCACTATCGGCCCCATCCCAATTCCACCCAAAACCTTTTTTTGATAATGTTTGGCACAGCAATAGCTAGAACTGGGAACCCAGGGATCTGTGATTTTCACCTGCTCAATTGGGTGAAACACCACATGAATTTTAAAAAATATATCTCTAAAACCTTAAGGACTAGAAACTGGCTTTAAAAGCAAAAATAAAAATAAAAATCCACAGCATCCTATATCTAATAACTGCAAACTGTTCCTTTAGCACACACAGTCTTGTGTCCAAACTTGCTGACTTGTTGAAGGAAAGGAAAAATCTTTTTATTTAGGCAATTTTTTAGTGATCTGTTTTGTGGCACTCCCATCATTCTTTGCTGTAAAGGTAACTGAATATTTGTAACAGATTGTTCTCTATATTTTAATAGTGATGACTAATGCTATAGGGTTAATTTGGCACTTTTCCCACTTTTAATAGATTTGGTTTTAAATTTATGGTTGTAAAGCCAGGCTGGGCGGCCTAGAGCATTTTCTTGATTAGTGGAGGATGAATTTAATAAAAACTAAACACCTGTTGTCCGATTTATCTGCCAAATTCCACAAATTCAGAACCATGGCAAACTACAATTCCTGAGCCATATGACAATCACACATACAGTGAATGTGCATATGTGGGGTGGGGTGGAGTGGGCGGGGCAAGGGGAACAGACAACTAGGACTGCAGCAGCAAGCCCTCTCCCCAATTCATGCACATTCACTAGATCAGCCTTCCATCAGTGGAGGCTGGTGGCTCTGATGTCAATGGGGCAGTAAATTCGCTCCAGTTTCAGTCAGACCAGTCAGAACCTTAAAGCAGCTATCCATGGTGTGGAAGCACCTTGGATCGATCCTTTAGAGTTCTGACTGAAACTGGAGCGGATTCGCTGCCCTGATGACATCGGAGCCACCGGCCTCCACTGACTTCTACCATACTTGACCATTGGCTATTTGGCTGGGGCTGGTGGGAGTTGTAGTCCCAAAGATCTGGAGGGCACCAGGTTGCATTAAGGCTGCACTAGGCCACCTGTATGGTCTGCACCTGCATGACTTGTAGGCTAGTTGCACAGTCCATGATCAGGGACCGTGATCAGCATGTAGGTACAGAGCCTATATGCATGCAGTTTGTATGCACATAGAAACCGAGAACTACCGGAAGTACAAGCTGGGTTTAGAAGAGGCAGAGGAACTAGAGATCAAATCGCCAACATTCGCTGCATCATGGAGAAAGCAAGAGAATTCCAGAAAAACGTCTATTTCTGCTTCATTGACTACGCTAAAGCCTTTGATTGTGTGGATCACAACAAACTGTGGCAAATTCTGAAAGTGATGGGAGTACCAGACCACCTTACCTGTCTCCTGAGAAACCTGTACGAGGGTCAAGAAGCAACAGTAAGAACCAGACATGGAACAACCGATTGGTTCAAAATTGGGAAAGGAGTACGACAAGGCTGCATATTGTCACCCTGCTTATTTAACTTATATGCAGAGTACATCATGAGAAATGCCGGGTTGGATGAATCAGAGGTTGGAATTAAGATTGCCGGGAGAATTATCAACAACCTCCGATATGCAGATGATACCACCCTAATGGCAGAAAGCGAAGAGGATCTCAAGAGCCTCTTGTTGAGGGTGAAAGAGGAGAGTGCAAAAGCTGGTTTGAAACTCAACATTAAAAAAACTAAGATCATGGCATCTGGCCCCATCACTTCCTGGCATATAGAAGGGGAAGAAATGGAAGCAGTGACAGATTTTACTTTCTTGGGCTCCAAGATCACCGCAGACGGTGACTGTAGCCATGAAATTAAAAGACGCTTGCTCCTTGGGAGGAAAGCTATGGCCAACCTAGACAGCATAGTAAGAAGCAGAGACATCACCTTGCCGACAAAGGTCCGTCTAATCAAAGCTATGGTTTTCCCAGTAGTAATGTATGGCTGTGAGAGCTGGACTATAAGGAAGGCTGAGCGCCGAAGAATTGATGCTTTCGAACTGTGGTGCTGGAGAAGACTCTTACGAGTCCCCTGGACTGCAAGGAGGTCAAATCAGTCCATCCTAAAGGAAATCAACCCTGAGTGCTCATTGGAAGGACAGATAATGAAGCTGAAGCTCAAATATTTTGGCCACCTAATGCGAAGAGAAAACTCTCTGGAAAAGACCCTGATGCTGGGAAAGACAGAAGGCCAAAGGAGAAGGGGACGGCAGAGGATAAGATGGCTAGATAGCATCACCGATGCAATGAATATGAACTTGAGCACTCTCCGGGAGAGAGCGCAGGACAGGAAGGCCTGGCGTGCTATGGTCCATGGGGTCACGAAGAGTCGGACACGACTGAACGACTGAACAACAAAGAAACTGTTCAGATAGTCGCATGAATCTGGATTGTGGGAGACGGGCAGCAAGCCCCTCCCTTCAACTTACAGAGGGGTCACGAGTCCATCTGCATACAGCGCCTGTGTGTGTACAAACTCTAGGCTTGTTGCAGGACCCCTAACCATACATGTATACAGTCTCTATATGTAGTGGGACTATACAGACAATCTTGGAGAAGTTTTCAGGGGCTGTACTCCAGTGGTGGGTAGGGTCAAAGTCAAAACGGTTGGGGCTGAAAAGCTTTCAGCATTTACTGCCAGGAATTAAAACTTAGGAGAGGCATTTCAACCTCTTAAAATGGGAGGAAAACCCCCCGCTCAAAACCTGGGAAATCACCAGATGGTTGGCAGCCAGGGGAAATCGGGCAGAGGCAGGGAATGTGGCCTGGCTATCTGGAGACCTGAAGTTCAACACCCCTGGTGTATTAGAACTATGGTCAGCTAACTCACAGCAGAAGCCTATGCATGTTTAGACAGAAAAAAGTCCTACAATTCCCAGCAATCCTGGCTGGGGGATACTGAGAGTTGTAGGACTTTTTTTTGTCTAAACATGCATAGGATTGCAGCCTTAATAACTGCTGTTAGACTAAACTGTGCTGGCTGATTATCTTTTTTAAAAAGTATTTTAGCTGCTCGTATTGAAATTTGTCGTTATTATTTCTGGTTTTCATTGGTACATTAAACAGCAAACGTAACTTTAAATTTCTGTAAGCTGCTCAGGGCAATACGCTGTTTCCATGCCAAAGATGATTAATTTTATTTATTTGCATATTAGAAGGTTTGTAATCCACCAAGGACTCTCAAGGCAAGGAGCAACAATGGAAACAACAATAAAAATCAATAAAGCAAATTAACCAAAGGAACGATGATGAATGGAAAATGTGCGGCAGGCAAGGTCAGATAAAACCATAAAGCACATTAGCGACAGAAAGTTTGTCTAAATAAAAAAGGTCTTCACAGTTCATTTAAATGAGTCAAGAACCTGAATCTGATGAACCAATTCTGGCCCACTTGCACTGTCTGCCTGTATGTTTCCAAGCCCGATTCAAGGTGCTGGTTTTAAGCGATAAAGCCTTATATGGCTCAGGACTGCAATACCTGATGGAGCGCCTCTCCTGGCAGGAACCTACCCATAAACTATGTTCATCATCTAAGCCCCTCTTCCAGGTGCTTCCTCAGAGG
Source organism: Heloderma suspectum (assembly GCF_057233095.1). Classification (NCBI taxonomy): domain Eukaryota; kingdom Metazoa; phylum Chordata; class Lepidosauria; order Squamata; family Helodermatidae; genus Heloderma; species Heloderma suspectum. The sequence continues at coordinate 425,579,454 of NC_139458.1, forward strand.
GAAGTTCAGAAGGCTGCAAGAAGGGAGAGGGCCTTCTTGGTGGTGGCCCCCAGTTATGGAACAATCTCCCCGATGAGGCCTGCCTGAAGCCAACACTCTTATCTCTTCAGTGCCACTTTCAGATCTTTCTCTTCTCTCAGGCATTTGGCAGCATATGATGAGGTTTTAATCAGGTCCTGATTATTGTTGACTGTTTAAAATTGTTTTAGATAAATCTGTGTGTGCTGTCCATTTATATGTTTGTATGTACATGGTTTTTACACTATGTATTTTTAATGGTTTTTAATCTTTGTAAACCGCCCAGAGAGCTCTGGCTATTAGGTGGTACAGAAATGCAATAAATGAAACTCAGCAGATAACCAATTCCACAACATAGGAAGCTGCACTACACAAGGTCGGCTTATTTGTCCAGCTAGCCCGATATTGTCTGTTCTGACTGGCAGTACCTCTCCAGTCTTGGGCAGCGGTTTTCCCCATCACCTTCCACCTGACCCTTCTAACTGGAGATACCAGTGACTGACCTTTACACCTTCTGCATGCAAAGCAGATGCCCTATCACTGAGTGACTGAAAAAGCCTGCTCTGAAAAGGGTCCCCAGTATAACAGATGGTGGGATGGTTCATCTACTGAGAGGGGCCAGGGTCAGGGGGTCAGATCTCTGACCCCCTCATCTGAGATCAGTGTTGTCTCTGACCTCAGAGAAGGGAATCTCCACTATCCTATGGCCCCTCAGACAATGTCTGGGGACTACAGGATTGTTCCCTAAGTGGTTTGCATAAGAAATATATAAAATGCAATATAAAAGTCAATATAAAAACAATATAAAATAAAGAGTACATTAAAAACATTACAGAAACAGTAAAACAGAGCAGTGCAATTACACATCAGGGGACGTCTGAGTAAACTGGTACATCTTGAAGCATCATCTAAAGTTCACCTCAGTTTCTGACTCTCAGACCCCATGTGGGAGAGTGTTCCAGAGGGCAGGTGCCACTACTGAGAAGGCCTGTTTACCTGCTGTTACTTGACAACACACTGCTGGTTGTGGGACACCGGATACAACCAAATGTGGTAAATGTCAAGATTTGCCTTTTCTAAAAACACTACCGCTATTCAGTTTTAGGAAGGCTGCAATGTCTAGTCAATTAACCCAGAGGTGGAGAACCATTTTCGGTTCTTTCATCGACCCCAAACAAACACAAACACACCCCTACCTCATTCACATACACACACACACCACTGACACACAGACACACACGCTGAGCTGTCTTTTCCTTTCTCAACAGCCTCGCCTTTTCCAATAGCTTGAGGAGGACTCCTCAAGCCAGCCGCTCCGTCTCCTTTCTCTGAGGGAATTTAACCCTCAGAATCAAATAAATTAAAATTTATTTAAATCAGGTTGCATCCCTAAGTTTAAGAAATAATGAATGCATTACATAGACAGGATCACCTTGAGAATAATATCACAACTACCAAAATAAATGTAATAATCAACCAACGTTAAAAGAAATGTCTAAAAGCCATCCAAGTCCACCATTGTCAGCAAAGGGCCAGACATTTGAAGTGATCTGGGTGCAACCATCCCACCCCCTGCTCGGGAGATTCTATAAAAGAAAAGAAATGGAAACCACATATCGAGGGAACTGTCAGCACAGTTTCGGTGCTTGCGTTCCTAGATTTGACAGGTAATTTTAGACATGATGACCGCCCTAAGCTCCCAGAGGTTATTAATCCAATCTCGACAGGATGGGACTTCTCTGCTTTTTCCATTGATTTGCCTGGACAATTTTGGCAGCGAGGAAGCTTTTCTAAGTCCAGAGGTGCCCACTTCTGCAGAAAGTAATTGAAAGGCGCTTACCTGTGCACGTGTGGTTGTCAGCTGTTAACTGAAAACCGGCGTTGCATTGGCAGTAGTAGGAGCCGGGAGTGTTGATACACCGATGATGGCAAAACGGACGGATCATGCAATCATCTATGTCTGGGTTGCCATAAGAGCACAGTTTGTTTAAATTTAAAAAATCATTACAAAAATGTAGTTAAGAAAAAAAAAAAAGCTACTGCCAGCACTGTGGTGCAATGATGATGACAGTTATTCATCATTTATATAGCTCCTGAAATGTTCTAGGCACTGTACAGTGGTTAAAAATGTTCTAGGCACTGTACAGTCTCTGCCAATAGGCTTACAGTATAATAGATGCAATGCAAAAGGAAAAAGGGATGAAGAAGGAAGAGGAATGGGTCAGGAAGGAAGCTGAAGATCCTCTAGTCTGTCCACCTGTAATAACAGGGATGTTGAATTTCTTTTCAGCCCAAGGGCTGAATTCTATTTTGGAGGAATTCTTGGGGGCTGCATTCTGGTGGTCAGCATGGCCAAAAATGGCAGCATATTGTAGCTTAAAGGCATAATCCTATGCATGTTTAGACAGAGGAAAGGCCTACAACTGGGGGATAAAACCTGCACAAAAGCTGGGAAACCACTTTACAATTGGTGGTCAGGGAAAACGGGGGTGAGGCCAGGGTAAGGGATGTGGCAATCTGGGAAACCCTGGGGGGTTGGAATTGGCCCTCTGGACCTGAGGCTTTACACCCCTGTGTAATAACATAATTGTGTGTTTCTTAAAAATATATTCTATCAATATGACTTGTATTGTTTTTCATTATATGTACACCATTTCAGGTGCTACTTTGGTGGCAGAATATGGTATAGAAATGCAAAAATAGATAGCTAGATAAATAGATAGGAGAAAGGAAAGATAATTCTGTCCAGCTCTCTCCCTCCTCCTTACTCGTGCATACCCAGCTGCATACCTTAATTTCTTCCTTCCCTCTCCCCTCAACCTGAAACATCTGTTTATGGCAAATGGTACCCTGAGGCCCAGGGCCTCCTATTTTCTCATCTTAGTTTGGAGTGATGGAGCAGGGATGAAAAGAAGGGGACCATGTGGATTGTGAGCCCTTTTGTGAGACATGAATCTGTCTTTTCCTTTTTTAAAAAAGTGGAGTGAGGGAAACATATGCACTCTGCTCAGGACCCTTAGTCAGGACAGGGGGTGGGGGCTACGAGTATCAATAAATAAATGCATGTAAAATGATATGATCTGGTGTCAGAAGTGTTGCTTCTTAATGCTTAACAGCCAAGGGCATCTTATTTCCCAATGCAGTACTTACCGACGCACTGTTCTCCTCGCTTCTGATACCCAGCTGGACACTGGCAGGTGAACGATCCTCTTAAGTTGACACATATCTGATCTGACCTACAGGTGTGGGTGCCTGTTGTACACTCATCAATGTCTTTTAAGGGCAAAGAAACAAGAAGGGTGGCATGGTTATGGACTGTGGAAAGACAGCCCTAATTTTTCTATTCTTCCCCAGAACTTGCTTTCAGAGGTAAACGAAGGCAACAGAACCCCATATTCAAGGTTTGATTCATATGCTGGTGGAGAAATACCATTGCTCCTTTCCTGTTCCTGGATTCCAGGCTGCAATGATTGGTTGAACACTGGCTTCCCTCCAGGCCAATCTGTGGCTACTTTGAACAGGATCCACCCACCCATGCAATTTCGTTATCCAAATCTTATTGGTGCTGTGTGGGATCTAGCCATGGAGAAATGGTAACTATGCCCCTCCAGAATGAACGGGTCAGGTTAGTCTGCTTCCACTCTTGCACAAAGACAATCCATTATTCTGTTGGCTTTTATGCCATAAAACACACCACAGATCACTAACATAACAGATCTAACAGAAACAGCTGGTCTGCAACAGACTTTTGTTGTCCAGTCACTTGTCTGCAGTGGTGGTGTAGCATGTTTTGAAGTACAGGCGCTCATCATGGCAGTCACACCACCAAGGGGAGTCCAAAAATGCAGGCAGCTGTATTAATCCGTATCAAGAAACCAGTTCTAGCAGTTCTCATCTCCACCAGCAGCAGGTCTTTTGTAAAGCTAATGGCTCTTATTTGCCCATTCCAGACCAAGCCACCGTAAAATACTTTGCATTACAACAGGGAACAAGATAAGAAATGCATTTCCCCCCAGCAACTGTGAGGACAGTGGGTAAGCTCAGTGGGGCAGTGACCAGTCAGACCTCTAAAGGAGCTATCCAAGGTGCTTCTACGGAAGCACCTTGGATACTGGTTCTAAGTGAAACCCGGAGCGGATTCACTGCCCCACTGCATCAGAGCCACCAGCCTCAACTGGCTCAGAGGAGCAGGGAATTCTGAGGTGTGTGGCAAATGATGTCAGCTTTCCTGCTGGTCAAAAAGTGCCTGTGCTGCATCCCTGTGAGCCCTGTTTCCGCTACACCACCACGCGTCTAGACTTTATTTGCCAGACCGATTTGTTTCTTTATTCGTGGAACACGTCCCCCACTTTTCTCCCTACTACCAGGGGTCCAAAGCAGCTAACAATGCTAGTATATAACAAACCAAATGTATATAAAACCTGCTTGAAGAAATACACATGTAGATCAATTAAATTTAAATAACAAAATAGTAAAAGCAATAATATGTAGACCAGATGTTGGGGGGAATGACGGCAGGAAGGGGTCAGGATCACACCTGTTCCACCCTCTCTATGGTCATCTGACCCTCTCTATCGAGCCTATGCACGATCTGTGCACAAGGCTGGATTAATCTGCTCAGGTTTTGGAAGGCGGCAGCAGGTGCACAATCCCACCTCTGCCTAAATTCTCTCAGGTATATCAGTCATCTGCAGAAGTTAATGGGAAATGATGAACAAAATGCAGCTATCCTCTGAAATCCTGCTGGTACGAACTTTGGATTAATGTAATATTTTAGAGATCCACCATTTCCCTTTGGATAAATGGCACAGTAGCAGATTGTGATGCCTTTCTTTTCTCAGCCCCCTACGCTGAATGATTTAACACACTACACCACTGTACTGGGTTTGTGTGTGGCTTCCCAGCCGTGCGCCTGTTATAATCTGATGCAGTGCTGTGACATGACTTTCTTCTGGCACTCCGCACCAACTGGAAGTCTCTAAGCTGAATAAACAAATTCCTTAAAACGAGTTTACAAATCCCAGTTGAACTCTCCGCATTTGTTCAGGAACTGGGGACGGGTGGCAGATTCCGGGTGGGGCCATGGAAAAGAAAAGATGGATTCTTTCTCATGCAAAATGAAAACAACGTTGACCACAAGACTCAAACCACAAATAGAACCAACTGTTTTTACTTTATTCTTTAAGCTCACCCCCAACCCCCACCACACACATTCAAATACCCAAATATTTTCCAGCATGCTTCCTTTCTATCTGACAGCTCAAAAGAAGTTTTCCCCCCATCCTGCCTCAGTCTTTGAACAGAAGGCTGTTATCAGTTCTTAAAAGCTGGCTCACTGCTAGAAAAGTACACAGAGGAAGATGGACAGGTGGAATGCTGATTTTTTTAAATTAATGAGCAAAATGCCTGTCATTATGGCAGGCATGTCTGCAGTGCTGACTCGAGGCTTTTGAGCGCCCTTGGGCAAAATGTCCTCGATGGCCCCTGCCCTCAGCGAGTCTCCCTTCTCACCGCCATTGTCACCAGCTGCTGTTGCACCTCCTCCTCCTCTCATAATTGCTGCCACTTGCTTGCTTGACAGACAGACAGCCTTTGAGCAAGGAGGCCGTGGCATCTCCTGCTCCTCCTTCTCACCACCACAGTTGTCTGGGCCAGAGCGAGAGGCAGGTAAACAAGCAGGTTGCAATGGTGACGAGGAGGGGCAACTCTTGTCAGTTGGCCCCTGTTAGGGTGTGGGCCTTTGGCCGGTGCCTGACCATGCCTACCTTTGATGCCGGCTCTGTGTGTGTGAGCTGCATATTGCAAAGACCAGTATGGTGTGCGTGCGTGCACCTACGTGTGTATGTAAAGCACTGCAGGATCCCCCTTGGTGAGGGCTGGGGCACCCTGCATCAGTGATGGATGACATGTTTGCCTCTCACTGCAGTGCTGCATTCATATGGGCAACGCGTTACTTTACTGTGCAGGACAGCGTGGCAAAGTACAGGAGCACATTCCGCCTACTCCCTGCCCTGGGTGACCCCGAGCCAATAAGAATCAAGCCCACGCCTTGCTGCATGACCCTTCCCTGGCTTTTGTGTCTCGGTCATGCTAGCCTGTGACACTGGGAATACGCCTGCCAGCAGCCAGATACCTTGAAATCTCCCCATTTGTAAAGCGTCTCCTGCCTGTTTCCTCCCCAGCCATGTCACCCAGCCCTCTTACCCTGCTTGCTGTGTGGCATCCGTGAAGCCCTGTGATCACTTACAGCAGGGGTGGGTAACCTCAAGCCCGGGGTCTCAATCCAGGGTTCCCCAGATGGCCTGCCCCCTTCCCCAAGCCCTGCCGCTTCCCCCAACCACCAGTCATTTGGTAGTGTCCTTGTTTTTGTGTAGTTTTTCCCCCTTCTAAAAGGCTGAAATGCCTCTCCTAAGGCTTAGTTACTAGCACTGAGAACCTGAAGCAACAATATGCTGGTTCTTAATTTTTTTTGCCCCACCCCTTTTTCCTTTGCCCCACTGCTGCCTTCAGCCCCACCCGCCACTGGAATGCAGCCCGAGAGCTTCTTTGTAATTGGATTTGGCCCTCGAGCCGAGTTTCCCCAACAGGGGCTTACAGCAAACAGGGAGGGGGTGGATAACTGGACCAGAAGAAGCCGTGGCTGCCTAAACCTCCTGTGGGGTGGGGAGATTTCAAGGTATATGATTTTTTTTGAGGCTTTGAATCTGCCAATCCCAATTGGGAGTGCAACGCTTTTATATACATTGATACTAAAAGTTATGGTAGCGTAGGGACTACCCTACTGAAGGGTACTACTGAAACTCAATCCAGACAAGACGGAGGTACTGTTAGTGGGTGGTTCATCTGCCCGGCTAGGTGAAATTCAACCTGTTCTGGAGAGGGTTGCACTCCCCCTAAAGGATCAGGTTCGTAGTTTGGGGGTGCTCTTGGATCCAGAACTGTCACTTGAGGCACAGGTGAACTCAGTGGCACGGAGCACTTTTTATCAGCTTAGGCTGGTATACCAACTACGCCCTTATCTGGACAGAGATAGCCTAGCTACAGTTATCCATGCTCTGATCACTTCTCGTCTGGATTACTGCAATGCGTTATACGTGGGGCTGCCTTTGAAAATGGTCCGGAAACTTCGGCTGGTCTAAAATAGGGCAGCAAGATTGTTAACAGGGGCTGGCCAGCGAGCTCATATTATGCCAGTACTTTTTCAGTTGCGCTGGCTGCCAGTCCATTTCCAGGCCCAATTCAAAGTGCTGGTATTAACATGTAAAGCCCTTAATGGCTTGGAGCCAGGTTATCTGAAGGATCGCCTTCTCCCATATGTGCCTGCCTGGACCTTAAGATCTTCCTCAGTGGCCCTTCTCTGTGAGCCCCTCCCCTGCCAAAGGAAGTGAGGCAGGTGGCTACTAGGAGGAGGGCTTTTTCTGCTGTGGCACCCTGGCTGTGGAATGAGCTCCCTAGTGAGGTTTGCCTGGCACCTACATTGTATTCCTTTCGGCGCCAGGTGAAGACCTTTTTATTTTCCCAGGCATTTTAGCATTTTAGACTTTTAATTCTGCTGTTTTAAATCTGTATTTTAAATTCCTGCACTGCTGCTAGGTTTTATTGTGGTTGTATTGTTATATTGTGGTTTTAATCTTCTATATATTTTAAATTGTTTTACTGTGTGCCGTTTGGTTTTAATTTTTGTGAACCGCCCAGAGAGCTTCGGCTATTGGGCGGTATAGAAATGAAATGAATGAATAATAAATAAATAAATAGGGGGTTGGCCACTCAGAGCCTCTGGGCTTAATCTGGTTGCACGGTGGATAAACATACCCCCCACCTCCTGTTTCAGGCCTGGTGTACCTATGCAGCAGACTACAGGTGTGTGCATGGGGGCTGATATATCTGAGTGCTTCCCCATGTGAAAAACTCCCTGTAAGTAAAAACAGCAACAACAAAGTGACAGTATGGCAAGGAGAAAGCCTGTTTTCCACTTGCATGGAATCTTTCTACACAGGAGAGCATTAAAAACCAATCCATTATCTCACCTCAGATGTTTAGCAATGCCTTAAGCAGTTGTGTAGAACTGGCTGAGTCAGACAGCCGGCTGAGAGTGGCCATGTGCCCTCTTTCGCAGAGGACAGTCCTCTATTTGAAGGCCTGCCAGCGGACTGTCTTCTGTTTGGAAGGTGTTTGAGTTGCTGTCCAGTATGAAGATAAAAAAACATCAGAAGAAAAAGCTGGGCCCTGAAGCTGTCAATCAACAGCACCAGGACAGCAGGCTGAGTAAGGCACACAGGTCCTGGGTACCGGGCAATTATTACAACGGTTATTTCTAAATTTGCATCTGTACTTATATTAGCCCCCTTCATGGATCACTGCCTTGTTGTGGCGAAGGGGCTTGCGTAACTCAGTGAAGCCATAAGCTATGCCGTGCAGGGCCACCCAAGACGGACAGGTCATGGCAGAGAGTTCTGACAAAATGTGGTCCACTGGAGAAGGAAATGGCAACCCACTCCAGTATTCTTGCCAAGAAAACCCCATGGAACGTATCACAAGGCTAAAAGATATGACGCCGGAAGATGAGCCCCTCAGGTCGGAAGGTGTCCAATATGCTACTGGGGAAGAGCAGAGGGTATTTCCAAGTAGCGCCAGAAAGAGTGAAGCGGCTGGGCCAAAGCCGAAAGGACACTCAGCTGTGGATGTGTCTGGTGGTGAAAAGAAAATCCGATGCTGTAAAGAACAATATTGTTTAGGAACCTGGAATGTCAGATCAATGAATCAAGGTAAGCTGGAGGTGGTCAAACATGAGATGGCAAGATTGAACATCGACATCTTGGGAATCAGTGAACTAAAATGGACAGGCATGGGTGAATTTAATAAAGGTGACCATCATATCTACTATTGTGGGCAAGAATCCTTAGAAGAAATGGAGTAGCACTCACAGTCAACAAAAGGGTGGGAAAAGCAGTACTGGGGTACAATCTTAAAAATGACAGAATGATCTCAGTACGAATCCAAGGCAAACCATTCAACATCACAGTAATTCAAGTCTATGCCCCAACCACTGAGGCCGAAGAAGCTGAGGTTGATCGGTTCTATGAAGACCTACAACACCTTCTAGAACTAACACCAAAAAAAGATGTCCTCTTCATCATAGGGGATTGGAATGCTAAAGTAGGAAGTCAAGAAATCACCGGGATAACAGGCAGGCATGGCCTGGGTGTACAAAATGAAGCAGGACAAAAGCTAATAGAGTTTTGCCAAGAGAACACGCTGATCATAGCAAACACTCTTTTCCAACAGCACAAGAGGCGACTCTACACATGGACGTCACCAGATGGTCAATATAGAAATCAGATTGATTATGTCCTTTGCAGCCAAAGATGGAGAAGCTCCATACAGTCAGTAAAAACAAGACCTGGAGCTGACTGTGGCTCAGATCATGAGCTGCTTCTTGCAAAATTTCGGCTTAAATTGAAGAACGTCGGGAAAACCACTAAAACGTTCAGGTATGACCTAAATCATATCCCTGATGAATATACAGTGGAGGTGAGGAATAGATTTCAGGGATTAGACCTGATAGACAGAGTGCCTGAGGAACTATGGACGGAGGTCCGTAACATTGTTCAGGAGGCAGCAATGAAATCCATCCCAAAGAAAAAGAAATGCAAGAAAGCCAAGTGGCTGTCTGATGAGGCTTTACAAGTAGCTCACGAAAGAAGGGAAGCAAAAAGCAAGGGAGAAAGGGGAAGATATACCCAACTGAATGCAGAGTTCCAGAGAATAGCAAGGAGAGACAAGAAGGCCTTCTTAAATGAACAATGCAAAGAAATCGAGGAAAACAACAGAATGGGAAAGACGAGAGATCTCTTCAAGAAAATTGGAGATCTCAAGGGAACGTTTTGTGCAAAGACGGGCATGATAAAGGACAAAGAAGGCAGGGACCTAACAGAAGCAGATGAGATTAAGAAGAGGTGGCAAGAATACACAGAAGAACTATACAGGAAAGATCTGAATGTCCCTGATAGCCATGATAGTGCGGTCACTGAACTTGAGCCGGACATCCTAGAGAGTGAAGTCAAGTGGGCCTTAGGAAGCATTAGCACAAAGCTAGCGGAGATGACAGTATTCCAGCCGAGCTATTTAAAATCCTAAAAGATGATGCTGTTAAAGTGCTGCATTCAATATGCCAACAAATTTGGAACACTCAACTGTGGCCACAAGACTGGAAAAGGTCAGTTTACATTCCAATTCCAAAGAAGGGCAACGCCAAAGAGTGTTCAAACTACCGCACAATTGCGCTCATTTCACATGCCAGCAAGGTGATGCTCAAAATCCTACAAGCTAGGCTTCAGCAGTATGCGAAGCGAGAACTACCGGAAGTACAAGCTGGGTTTCGAAGAGGCAGAGGAACTAGAGATCAAATCGCCAACATTCGCTGCATCATGGAGAAAGCAAGAGAATTCCAGAAAAACGTCTATTTCTGCTTCATTGACTACGCTAAAGCCTTTGATTGTGTGGATCACAACAAACTGTGGCAAATTCTTAAAGTGATGGGAGTACCAGACCACCTTACCTGTCTCCTGAGAAACCTGTACGAAGGTCAAGAAGCAACAGTAAGAACCAGACATGGAACAACCGATTGGTTCAAAATTGGGAAAGGAGTACGACAAGGCTGCATATTGTCACCCTGCTTATTTAACTTATATGCAGAGTACATCATGAGAAATGCCGGGTTGGATGAATCAGAGGTCGGAATTAAGATTGCTGGGAGAATTATCAACAACCTCCGATATGCAGACGATACCACCCTAATGGCAGAAAGCGAAGAGGATCTCAAGAGCCTCTTGTTGAGGGTGAAAGAGGAGAGTGCAAAAGCTGGTTTGAAACTCAACATTAAAAAAACTAAGATCATGGCATCTGGCCCCATCACTTCCTGGCATATAGAAGAGGAAGAAATGGAAGCAGTGACAGATTTTACTTTCTTGGGCTCCAAGATCACCGCAGACGGTGACTGTAGCCATGAAATTAAAAGACGCTTGCTCCTTGGGAGGAAAGCTATGGCCAACCTAGACAGCATAGTAAGAAGCAGAGACATCACCTTGCCGACAAAGGTCCGTCTAATCAAAGCTATGGTTTTCCCAGTAGTAATGTATGGCTGTGAGAGCTGGACTATAAGGAAGGCTGAGCGCCAAAGAATTGATGCTTTCGAACTGTGGTGCTGGAGAAGACTCTTACGAGTCCCCTGGACTGCAAGGAGGTCAAATCAGTCCGTCCTAAAGGAAATCAACCCTGAGTGCTCATTGGAAGGACAGATACTGAAGCTGAAGCTCCAATATTTTGGCCACCTAATGCGAAGAGAAAACTCCCTGGAAAAGACCCTGATGCTGAGAAAGACTGAAGGCAAAAGGAGAAGGGGACGGCAGAGGATGAGATGGCTAGATAGCATCACGGATGCAATGAATATGAACTTGAGCACGCTCCGGGAGAGAGCGCAGGACAGGAAAGCCTGGCGTGCTATGGTCCATGGGGTCACGAAGAGTCGGACATGACTGAACGACTGAACAACAACAACAACAACAACAACTTATATTAGCATAAGCAAATTTTAAGCAAATAGGTGTCCTCCTTTTTGGCAATTCAGAAATGACCATTCTAAGAGTTCTGTGTGTGTGTGTGTGTGTGTGTGTACATGCTGGTGAAAGAGACGAGTGTGGCAGGTGTGCTGGCAACAAAGGGAGAAAGCCAAGAGAAAAAGGGTTTCTTCATTCCAGTGGAGGCCGATGGCTCCATTATCAGTGGGGCGTATGAATCCGCTCCAGGTTTCAGTCAGAATTCTAAAGGAGCTATTGCACCTTGGACAGCTCCTTTAGAGTTCTGACTGGTTCTGGCTGAAACCCGGAGTGGATCCACCTTCCCACTGACATCGGAGCCACCAGCCTCCACTGCTTCATTCTCTCATCTGAAGAATGAGTTCTGTAGCATTCTGACTGGTTCTGGCTGAAAGCCGGAGAGGATTTACTGCCCCACTGACACTGGAGCCTCCAGCCTCCAATGCTTCATTCTGTCATCTTCCCTGCTCATACTTCTATCTCCCCACACCCCACCAGCTACTGCCCCATCTTCCTGAAACATCAGGAAGTGTAAAAACAAAGTTCAAGGAGAGAAAACATCTGATGATGCATTTGTTCCTAAGCAACAGCTGCACTCACTCTCTGCTGCCATTCCTGCTCGGTCCCCTCAGAAGGAACAGAGATGGGGGAAGACTAGGAGAAAAATGTGTGCATGGGAGGGGGGGAGGCTAAGAGGATGATGAAACAGCCATGGAAGAAGAGGCGCTTGCCGGCCATTCATGGGCTGAGGAGCCAGGCCTGGCCCGCTATTTCTCCTGCTTTTTCCAAGTGGCCTGTTGGAAACACCGATTTGCCAAAACGGCCCTATTTTCATTTTCCTCAAATCGTTTTCAGTCTCACAACAATCCCACAGGGCGGGTGACATTTTTTGTATTGTACTTCCCATCGATCAGCTTTGTGGGATGACCCCATTGGGTGCTAGTATTAGAATCACAGAATCATAGAACAGTAGGGTGGGAAGGGGCCTGCAAGACCATCGAGTCCAACCCCCTGCTCAATGCAGGAATCCAAGTCAGAGCATCCCTGATAGATGGCTGTCCAGCCTCATCTTGAATGCCTCCAGTGTGGGACAGTCCACTACCTCCCTACGTAGTTGGTTCCAGTGTCGTATTGCTCTAACAGTCAGGAAGTTTTCCTGATGTTCAGCCAGAATCTGGCTTCCTGTCACTTGAGCCCATTATTCCGTGTCCTGCATTCTGGGATGATCAAGAAGAGATCCTGGCCTTCCTCTCTGTGGCAACCTTTCAAATACTTGAAGAGCACTATCCTATCTCCCCTCAGCCTTCTCTTCTCAAGGCTAAACATGCCCAGTTCTTTCAGTCTCTCCTCATAGGGCTTTGTTTCCAGTCCCCTGATCATCTTTATTGCCCCTCTCTGAACCCTCTCCAGTTTGTCTGCATCCTTCTTAAAGTGTGGTGCCCAGAACGGGACACAGTAGTCCAGATGAGGCCTAACCAGTGCTGAGTAGAGAGGAAGAAGTACTGCATGTGATTTGGAAGCTATATTTCTATTAATGCAGCCCCAAATAGCATTTGCCTTTTTTGCAGCCACATCACATTGTTGGCTCATATTCAGCTTGTGATAGACAACAATTCCAAGATCCTTCTCGCTTGTAGTGTTGTTAAGCCACGTATCCCCCATCTTGTAACTGTGCATTTGGTTTCTTTTTCCTAGGTGCAGAACTTGGCATTTGTCCCTATTAAATGTCATTCTGTTGTTTTCTGCCCAGCGCTCCAGTCTATCCAGATCACTTTGAATTTTGTTTCTGTCTTCCAAAGTATTAGCTATCCCTCCCAATTTTGTGTCACCTGCAAATCTGATCAGCATTCCCTGCACCTCCTCCTCCAAGTCATTAATAAAAATGTGGAAGAGCACTGGGCCCAGGACTGAGCCCTGCGGTACCCCGCTCGTTACCTCTCCCCAGTTTGAGAAGATCCCATTGATAAGCACTCTTTGAGTTCTGTAGCCAACCGTGGATCCACCTGATCGTTATTTCATCTAGCCCACTTTGAGCTAGTTTGCTCATCAGGATATCATCATCATCATCATCATCATCATCATTATATTTATATCCTGCCCTTTTCCCAATACTGGGACTCAAGGCGGCCTTACAACGTTAAAACTGCTGCAGTTAAAACCGATAAATAGAAATATAGATACAACTGTATCAAAGTTAAAAATATAATTAAATCATCAATATTAAAATTGTAAAGATATCAAAACATTAAAAGACAACCAGAACAACAAACATGGTATCCATACGTTGCATTTTCCCAGATCCAGACTAGTTATCCCCAAAGGCCTGCTGGAACAAAAAAGTTTTTGCATGCCTACGAAAACATATCAAGGAGGGTGCCACTCTCGCCTCCCTGGGAAGGGAGTTCCAGAGCCTTGGGGCAGCCACCGAGAAGGCCTTCTCCCACGTTCCTACCAGGCGTGCCTATGATGATGGCGGAATGGTGAGAAGGGCTTCCCCTGAAGATCTCAGGGCACGAGTAGGCTCATAAGGGAGAATACGGTCTTTCAGATAACCCGGACCCGAGCCGTATAGGGCTTTACAGGACATAACCAGCACTTTTAATTGTGCCCGGAAACAGACTGGGAGCCAGTGAAGCTGTTTTAACAGGGGAGTTGTATGCTCCCTGTAACCAGCCCCAGTCAGCAGTCTGGCCGCAGCTCTTTGGACCAGCTGAAGTTTCCGAACACTCTTCTGAGGCAGCCCCACGTAGAGCGCGTTACAGTAATCCAAACGGGATGTAACTAAGGCATGTGTCACTGTGGCCAAGTCAGACATCTCAAGGAACGGGCGCAGCTGGCGCACTAGCTTTACCTGTGCAAATGCACTCCCGGCCACCGCTGAAACCTGGGCATCCAGGCTCAGGGCTGAATCCAGAAGTACACCCAAGCTGCGAACCTGTGTCTTCAGGGGGAGTGCAACCCCATCCAGGACAAGCTGTATCCCTATTCCCTGATCCACCTTTCGACTGACCAGGAGCACCTCTGTCTTGTCTGGATTAACCTTCAATTTGTTTGCCCTCATCCAGTCCATTACTGCTGACAGACACCGGTTCAGCACCCCAACAGCTTCCTTGGAATTAGATGGAAAGGAAAAGTAGCGTGTACTGGTGACACCGAACTCCAAAACTCCAGACAACCTCCCCCAGTGGTTTCATGTATATGTTAAATAGCAGGGGGGACAAAACAGAACCCGGAGGGTGAATCCCACAAGCCAATGGCCAGCGAGTCGAACAGGAGTCCCCCAGCACCACCTTCTGGGTCTGCCCTCCAAGAAGGAATGAAGCCACTGTAAAACAGTGCCTCCAAGTCCCATCCCAGCGAGGCAGCCAAGAAGGATACCATGGTCGATGGTATCGAAAGCCGCTGAGAGGTCCAGCATAACCAACAGGGACACACTCCCCCTGTCTAGTTCCTGGGGTAGGTCATCCACCAAGGCGACCAAAGCTGTTTCTGTCCCATAACCAGGTCTGAAGCCAGATTGAAATGGATCTAGATAATGGATCTAGATAATCTGTCTCATCCAGGAATCTCCGGAGTTGGGAGGCCACCACGTGCTCCAATATCTTGCCCAGAAATGGAATATTGGAGACTGGCCGATAATTATCCAATATAGTGGGGTTCAGGGAGGGCATTTTTAACAAAGGTCTCACCACTCGGCCAGTCCACCTCTGGCTGCTTCAAGCAGGCTGGAATTCTGCCTTGCCTAAGGGAGGCATTAACTACTCCCCTTACCCACTCGGCCAGTCCACCTCTGGCTGCTTTTATGAGCCAGGAAGGGCAAGGATCTAGAACACACGTGGTGGCTCTCTCCTCTCCAAGGATCCTGTCCACATCCTCAGGCTGTACAAATTGAAAACTATCCAACAACACTGGACAAGCAGGGGCCAAAGTTACATCCTCTGGGTCTGTAGCAACTATAGCGTCCAAGTCAGAGCGGATCCGAGCGATTTTGTCTGCAAAGTGCTGAGCAAATTGTACACAGCGGGCTGTCGAGGGGTTTAAATTACCCTCTTGCGGACTAGCGTGTAAAAGACCCCTAACCACTCGAAACAGCTCTGCTGGATGGCTCTTTGCAGACGCAATAGTGGCAGAAAAAATATTTTCTTTGCTGCCCGTATTGCCACAGAGTAGGCCTCCAAATAGGCTCTAGCCCATGTTCGATTGGATTCACTCTGAGTTTTCTGCCAACGTCGCTCCAGTCATCTTCTCACTCGTTTCATCACTGCCAGCTCCCTAGAAAACCAGGGTGCTGGTGCAGCTCCACTTCATGAGAGAGGATGCTCAGAAGCGATTGTGTGCATGGCCCTGGTCATTTTTCCATTCCAGAGATCGGCCAGGGCTTGGACAGAATCGCCTGCTGAGGCAACAGGAAAATCCCCAAGAGCTGTCAGGAAACCATTCGGATCCATCAGCCTCCTGGGGCGGACCATCTTAATCGGCCCTCCACCCCTGCAGAGGTTCTGAGTGCCAGCAAGTCTAAACCTCACCAGGTAGTGATCTGTCCATGACAATGGAACTACAGAGAGTTCCTCCACTCTCAGATCACTATCACCCCATCCAGCACAGAAAACGAGGTCCAGAGTGTGCCCAGCAGCATGGGTGGGGCCAGATCATGGGGCACTTTGTCGAAAGCTTTGCTGAAGTCGAGGTATTATTTATTTATTTATTTATTTCATTTCTATACCGCCCAATAGCCGAAGCTCTCTGGGCGGTTCACAAAAATTAAAACCAAACAACACACAATAAAACAATTTAAAATATATAGAACATTAAAACCACAATATAACAATACAACCACAATAAAACCTAGCAGCAGTACAGGAGTTTAAAATACAGATTTAAAACAGCAAAGATAAAAATTTAGAAAGCTAAAATGCCTGGGAAAATAAAAAGGTCTTCACCTGGCGCCGAAAGGAGTACAATGTAGGCGCCAGGCGAACCTCACTAGGGAGCTCATTCCAGAGCCGGGGTGCCACAACTGAAAAAGCCCTCCTGCTAGTAGCCACCCGCCTCACTTCCTTTGGCAGGGGCTCACGGAGAAGGGCCGCTGATGATGATCTTAAGGTCCGGGCAGGCACATATGGGAGGAGGCGATCCTTCAGGTAACCTGGCCCCAACCTGTAGAGGTATATTATGTCTACAGCATTCCCACAGTCCACCAGGGAGGTTACCTGATCAAAAAATTAGATCAGATTCGTCTGGCAGGATTTGTTCTTGACAAATCCATGTTGGCTTCGAGTAATCACTGCATTGTTTTCAAGGTGCTTCCAGAGGGATTGCTTTATCATCTGCTCCAGAATTTTCCCAGGGATGGATGTCAGACTGACTGGTCTGTAGTTCCCAGGTTCCTCCTTTTTACTCCTTTTGAAGATAGGGACAACATTAGCCCTCCTCCAGTCATCTGGCACTTCCCCCGTCCTCCATGATTTCTCAAAGAGAATAGACAGCGGTTCTGAGAGTTCTTCTGCCAGTTCCTTTATTACTCTAGGGTGCAGTTCATCTGGCCCCGGAGATTTGAACTCAAAGTAATTAGGTGTTCCTTGACCATATGCCTATCGATGTCAAGCTGCAATCCTGCCCCTTCAGCCTGTACTTCACCTTTGCCAGGGGGCTGATAGACTCTCTTTTGGGAGAAGACTGAGCCAAAGCAGGAATTGAGCACTTCTGCCTTTTCTTTGTCATCTGTTATAATTTTGCCATCTGTATTTAATAGCTGAACCACCATTTCTTTCCTCTGTCTTTTACTATGCACGTAGCTGGAGAAAGCTTTTTTGTTGCTTTTAGCATCCCTTGTTAACCTCAGCTCATTCTCAGCATTAGAGACAGGGAGACCAAACATATCCCTATCCACTTTCTCCACACCATGAATAAATTTGTACACCTGTACCATGTCTCCCCTTACTCGCCTTTTTTCTATGCTAACAAGCCCCCAAAGTTGTAACCTTTCCTCATAGGGGAGTTGCTCCAAACCCTGTCATTTTGGTTGCCCTTTTCTTAACTTTTCCCTGCTCTACACTATCGTTGCTAATGCAACCCAGGAAACTAGTCGAAATGATGACTCCCAGAATGGGACAAGTCAGCGGAGCTCCCTTCCACAACCTCTGCTGACTTGCCCTATTCTGGAAGTGGTAGTTCTGGATAGTTTCTAGCTGCACTAGACAGTGCTAGTTTCTTGTTGTGCTGGCAGATGTTCCTGCTAGTGAAGCGGCTCCATTGGAAAACTAATTATGGGTAGCCTCTGCCTTGCCTCTCCCCCCAGTATTTTTCTCTACTGGTTTTTCTCCCATTCATTGAACAGAACAACAGTTTTCCTTCCCTAGGCCCCATTTCCTTCAGCATGTGCCTTCCCTACACCCCTCCTTCCCTATACGTACTTTGGCCATCCCTCCTTCCCTAGGACCTTTTGCCTTGCTTACTTTTCTATGAGATCTAAGCAGATCAGCCAATGGCAGCCAGAAACCAACTGCCTTTTACTGGTCCACAGTAATGTTAGGAACTTAGGAAGCTGCCTTATACTGAGTCAGTTCATCGTTCCATCTAGCCTTGGACTGTCAACACTGACTGGCAGCTGCTTGGGCAGGTTTTCTTTCCTAGGCCTACCTGGGGATGCCAGGGATTGAACCTGGGACCTCCTGCATGCCAAGCACATGCCCTGAGCTATGGGCCCTGAGCTATCGAACCATTCAGTCAATCACTGCCAGAGTTTTCATCACGCCACACAAACGCCAGCATAAAATCCCATAATGCATTGCAATGAGGATGGCCATTACTACCATCTTTAAACACAAGTTTTTAAACACACACACACCACTTTAGCAACGTTTTCTTGTAAGTAATCATGGAAATCTGATTCAGAAGGTGCTTTCCAAATTGTAGTGCTATCCACTGAGGTTCATGGGATAGTAAAAGAAATAGCATAAAAAAGATTTTTTCGTAGGGGGAGGTAACTCCAATGGCCTCCCCCCCCCCATTACTGCAGAATAAAGATTAGCTTGCATTTCATTGTGCTTTTTCCCACTAGGTTCACTTATAGCTACACTCCAGAAATTTCTCCTCATATGCCAAAAATGTACCCAATGCAAATTGATTTATACTGTTTTGTCCCTTCCGTTGCTGATTTTGGCAGGATGCTCTTCATTCTGTGCTGAAATTCTGGGTGAGCTGCTTTGAGCTCTCAAAAGACCCTTATTTGAAGCAAGCTGTTCTTTCAAGTCATCCACTGTAGCCTGCTCCTCAGGGTTCATTGTCTAGGGCCACCAGATCCTCACTGAAACCTCCATCCTAAAAACATATGGACTTGAACATTTGGTCCCATGGATTTCATTGGAACTTTCTTCCCCAAGTAAGCATGCTTAGGATCTCTATGCCTTGGTTCCTCTGTTCTACACTTACATGCCTGGCTTTGTTCCCTCTGGCTGTGACTCATTCTTCCCAGAACCCCTGACTCATTCTGCTCACTCCCTTATGTAACATTTTAATCTCCACAGTTTGCTTCCTACAACCAGATAATCACAACAGTGCTTGGTATTTCAGTGCAGTTCCCACCAGCCGTTTACACTTCAGTGCAATTATTCCTTCAGCACAGCTCTTTTATGTAACAAGCCACAGGGTGCCTTGATGCCCTTTTAAACCTGTGTCAAACTGGAGTCCGTGGTTGCAGAGCAATATCGTCAACCAATCCAAGCACGTGCCGCATGTCGTTACTTTTGATCACTGGAAAAACCCAAGCCCTTGCTGCCCAGGGACCTCACAATCTGGTGGCTAAAATGTGTTGGATAAGAGACAGGCACCCAACGTCTTCGCCACAGTTGGTGCCAAAGGCCAGCCGGGCAACAGCCCCAGCCAAAACGAGGACCGTAGCACCCTAGAAATGCAGCAGTAGCATTGCTGCAGGTCCCCACTCAATATGCTATGCAGCTGGGAGAAACCAAAATCCAATCTTCTTGAGGGACAACTTTGCTCAGGCTTTGGGCCATAACAATAAAGACCGTGCTCCATTTATATGCAAAGAAAACATTCTAAACCTGAGCTATGGCTTCTCCATTTTATTGGTTTATTTTCTTCTAATGTCCTTGCAGTGCATGCTTACCGAAAATCCCCCCCCGCCCCTGTTTTCAGTGGAGCTTCTTCCCTAGAAAGTGCATTTAGGATTGTTGCTTGAAAGACCTCCAACATGCTTCCAATGTTAGAAAGAAGATGCGATGTTGGGATATGCTGACATAGTATGGGGAACCAATCATTCTATGGATGAAGAAGAAATGTATTGCTTGCCATCGGAGCTGCAAGAGGTAGTTTCCTTCATCTCCCCCATACAAAAGATGCACAGCTCAAGGTGGCTACCAAAAGTTGGTGTCTTAGGGGCATGACCCCTTGGCACATGCCTGATAGCCACGGGCTAAGCTTGGTTACTTGCTCTGAAACAAAACTCTGATGGGAAACTTTCAGCATGCATAACTTCCTTTGTAATGGAGTATTTTCTGGGGAATATCATATTTTAAAAACAACAAAGAGTATTCTGGCACCTTAAACTCCATGAAAGCTGATAAGAACATAAGAAGAGCCCTGCTGGATCAGACCAAGGGTCCATCTAGTCCAGCATTCTGTTCATACAGTGGCCAACCAGCTGCTGACCAGGAGCCCACAAGCAGGGTACGAGTGCAACAGCACCCTCCTGCCCATGTTCCCCAGCACCTGGTGTACATAGGCTCACTGCCTCTGGTACTGGAAGCAGCACACAGCCATCAGGACTAGTGGCCATGGATACCCTTTTCCTCCAGGAATTTGTCCAACCCCTTTTAAAGCCATCCAAACTCGTGGCCATCACTATGTCTTGTGGTAGCGAATTCCATAGTTTAACTACGCACTGTGTAAAGACGGACTTCCTTTTTCTATCCTGAATCTCCCACGAATCAGCTTTGTGGAATGACTCCATTGGGTTCTAGTATTGTGAGAGAGGGAGAAAAACATCTCCCTGTCCACATTCCCCACGAAATGCATAATTTTGTACACCTCTATCATCCCTCCCCTTAGCCTCCTTTTTTCCAAGCTAAACAATCCCAGTGGTTGTAACCTTCTCTCATAGGGGAGATACTCCAGCCTCTTGATCATTTTAGTTGCCCCTGTCTGCACTTTTTCCAGCTTTACAATATCTTTTTTTAGGTGTGGCCACCCGATGCCACAATAAATGTGTTCGGCTTTATGGTGCCACAAGACTCTTAGTTGTTTTTGCTGTAACAGACAAACACGGCTACCTCTCTGGAAATTATTGTCATGTTTGAATTATTTTGTTTTTTGGGAAAAAAAGCATCCAAGTAATATGAAGTATGGTGCTCTAGCTTCCACCTCCTCCCCACTCCAATAAATTTCCTTTGCTCACCATGCAGCCTTTGCTTCGAAGGATGACCCTTTGAAGAGTGCTGGCAAATTATGTTCATTTGTCTACTGTTTGAGGAAAGATTTTCCAAGAGCCAAAGGAAATCCATTAATCATGCCGTATCTACTCCTTGCGACGACTATACTTTAGGTGATGCCATGACATGTCCTTTATATATCTTTCCCCCTTATATTTCTTATGGCTAAAGCCAGGCTCAGTTCCTAGATCCTCCCTTGATTCTTTCTTACATTTTGGAGCAACATTAGTAACCTTGCAAATCCCTTTGCTTTCCTCCCTACATTAGCAAGCTATCTGCAATCTCTGTCAAAGGCTTTTTTTTTCTTCTTTCATTTCCCTTGCTACTTCCTTCCATGTTTGGAATGTTGTACATCTGGGCCTAGTGCCCAGACAACTTTTAACTCCTTGGTTTTGGGAGCCTGAAGATTTCAAAAAGAAAATACTACCTTATCTTCAGATCAGGAGGCAGGGCTACCTTGAAGTTCGAGGGGTCCTCAGCAAGGTGGGCCCCTCGTCTACCCAGCTGTGTCGTAGGGGCAGTGGCACTCTGATCAGTGCCAGGTGGTCATCAGTGGCTGGGTCTGGGAGCTGTCATTTTAAATTCCCACAGTGCCTTGGAGTGATGCTGCATTGGGGCATTGTGGGAAATTTAAAATGGTGGCCAGGTGCCAGGAAAAAGTTTTGTTTAAGGGGATGGGGATGGGGCAGGGGTCAATGGTGACCCGTGCTGGATACCAGGTGCTAACACCGTGCTTGTCAGGAAGTAAGTATCAGAGGCATCACAACTGTTTTCCCCACGCCAATTATTATGTTTCTCCCTATCCTTGAAACAGCCTCCTCTTATTGATACTGTGCCCTGCCTCCTTTTAGCCCTTCCTTTCAAAGCCCTATTCTTTAGTAAATCCATCCTTGAACCATGTTTGCATCGCCTCACCTTGCCACCTGTTGGGGGAGCTGGTGTTTGAATCCCAGATCTCACAGCGCACAGCTATAACTTAGCAAGCTACCTGGAGAACTTCAGGTACAGAATGGACTAGCTGTGTGCAACACCAGCCTCTGACCGGCAGGCCGTATGAGGGCTCTGGATTGGCCAGGCCTGGTATACATTCCATGTGCCTGTCTTTCTGGCCTTGTCTGGCTAACAGTGCAGCACCTTCTGCCCGCTGCACTCTTGTCTCTGTCTCAAGCCTCAAGCCCCAGCCTGTAGGGACCCTGGACTCCAGATTCCTGACACCAACGAAGTCTCTATTTATGTATGTATTACATTTATATCCCACCTTTTTTCCTCCTTAAGAAACCCAAGGCAGCGTACATAATCCTCCTCCTCCATTTTATCCTCACAACAACAACCCTGTGAGGTGGGTTGGGCTGAGAGTCTGTGACTGGCCCAAAGTCACCCAGTGAGCTTCATGGCCAAGTGGGGACTAGAACCCGGGTCGGCCAAGTCCCAGTGCAACACTCTAACCACTACACCAGACTGGCTCACTTTGATGGCACCTCTACTCCACTGCCACCTCACACTCCCCTTCCCTATCCCTTCTGCTCACTGGCAGCAGTTCTCGGTTTCTCCCCCGACCCGAAAACTTTCATTTTGTAGATCAGGGGTAGACAGAAAGTAGATCTCCAGATGTTTTGGACTTTCTCCCCCAGCATTCCTGATCACCGACCATGCTAGCAGGGGCATCTTGGAGTTGAAGTCCAAAACGTCTGGAGATCTACCTTCTGTAATCAGAGTAGTGGCTAACTTTATTTAGAAGTGTGCTGCACATCAAACCCAAAGAACAGGGCCACTCTAGTACACCACCTCTGATTACTAGCACAGCACCTATATTGGTATGGTTTTGCTTCTGAACAGGGTATCTGGCGGCACTGAAGCACAGGACAGGGAGGAGAGAAGGTCGAACTCTATGTCTTGGCCAGGTCATGGGTCATCCTGCTCCTGCCCAAGAGTGCTACGAAACCCTGCCATTGGCATCACTTGTAGCATCTGCACTGCATGTTGGCCGCCCATGTCCTAAACCCCTTGTCCAGCTTGCAAAATGGGGACATGCACTAGAGCTCAAATGGACTAGTCTCCAGCTAAAATGTGGAGAAACCATTTGTCAGTTTCAGTCTTGGCAGCCAATGAGCCTTCAGATTTGCCCTGGAGACTCTGGCTTAGGGGTCAGCAACTGGAGGCTCCAGGGATGATCCTGACCACCAACCCAAAGTAGTACCAGCTAGACCTCCAGATGCCAGTCCAGAAGTAAGCAAGGTAGATGGGGGGAGGTAGAGGCTACAGAAGTTGATGGTTTTCTACTTTGGGGACGGGGGAGAAGCCCTGAGCCCATGAGCCTCCATTTCTTTCTTGAAGTGCCCCGCTTGTGAAACTAGTTGCTTTAGCAGATGATGCTCATGTATTCTATGTGCTCATAGAATAGTAGGGTTGGAAGGGGCCTACAAGACCATCGAGTCCAACCCCCTGCTCAATGCAGGAATCTAAGTCAAAGCATCCCTGACAGATGGCTGTCCAGCTTCATCTTGTTCCCAGGCTAGTTCCCAATCATTTCAGTGGGGCATATGCAGGAGAACTCCACAGGATCCTGTTCTGGGTTCTCCAAAACTGGTTTACAAAAGTAATTCATTTTCTTTCTTCAGGGTAACCTTTTCTCACTGAGACACTGACAGACTTCATCCTGGCATTTAAATAAACAACATTTAAGTGAACAAATGTTAATTTCAAGGCTACAGGCATGATCTGGCCAAAGCTGAGCTCTTTTAGTTGCCATAGATTTCAATGGGATGATTAAGCATGTACTGAAACCTCTCTCATTAAAAGCAATAGGACCTAAGGCTACTTATCATTGGTTGGATTGCACCCTAGGAATACTGACTACTATTGTCATTCTTTCAGAAGACCAAAAATATTACTATAATATGTACTCTGCATTTCTTGTAAGGGATGAAGTTTGGCTCTGTCACTGGAACTGAGCTTGTAAATTTGGTTAACTTTTAAATTTGATATTGCAAACTGAACAGTTTGATGCAATTTATCAACAAGTTGCAGAGAGATGCTCTGACAGTATGTTAACACTACTTGTCAAGATGGTAAATGGACTGATACAAATTGTACTAACTTACAGAGACAATCCTAGAGTTGCTTCTTTAAATCTGTTCCTCTCACAGATGGAGCAAGCACGAAACCAACACAGTACAAGTACAGCTCTAACCCACCCACGATGACCAATAAATGTTGGAGGATATTCAAAAAGTGATTGCAGATAAAAGAGATTTTCCTCTTGTGGCATATCATCTTCAAAACTAATATGGAACATTTCCATGCATTCTGTTCAGTACTATATTCCACAGCGTTTCAAAAAACACATTCCTGAACATGAAGAGACAGCATGACAGAGAAATCGAATTAACGTAACCAAATTAACCTCATGGTTCATCACTGCAAAATTTGTAAAAAGAAATTAAGAAAAGGAAAAAAGCCCGAATCAAGTCATTCTGTGCAATTTCTTTGTTTCTGTAATTTAACAGAAAAGCTATTCAGTGTTTGATATGAAACTGTAATTCTTCCTTGAATGGTAGCCAAAAATCTGATTATGCTCTAATGGTGTCTAGAATTATATAAATTTTTCTTAATGTTATTGAATTCTTAGTTTCCAGTTTGCTAATTGTTTCTATTTTGTTTTCTTCTCTCCTTGGAAACCAAGAAAACCAGGCCTGCCCCACTGGTGATCTGCTAGGCTATGCATCGGGCTGGGCAAGTTGTGGCCCTCCAGATGTTTTGGTCGACAACTCGCATCATCCCTCACCATTAGCCATGACAGCCAGGCCTGTTGGGAGCTGTAGGCCAAAACATCCAGAGGGCCACAAATTGCCCACCCCTGCCATAAGCCACAAGCTACTCGTCAGATAGGAACATAGGAAGCTGCCTTATACTGAGTCAGACGATTGGCCCATCTAGCCCAGTATTGTCAACACTGACTGGCAGCGGCTCTCCAGGGTTTCAGGCAGGATTCTTTCCTTGCCCTACCTGGAGAAGCTGGGGATCGAAGCCGGGACCTTCTGCATGCAAAGCAGGTGCTCCATCACACTGAGCTATGGCCCCTGTAAATTGACACCCCACCCTCCCGCAGAGCTGGTTCTAGAGGGTGGCATGGTTGGGCCTTTGCCAGGGCCCCCAAACTAGCAGGGTCCCCCCCCCGGCGCTATTTATTTATTACATTTCTATTCTGCTCAATAGCCAAAGCTCTTGCTACCATTTCTAGTATCCCATGCTGGCTAGGAATGACAAGTAGGGTGGCCACTTATGCAGCACCAAAAAAGAGGAAATGCATGCAAAAAAAGAGGACAGAAGATAGAGACTTACATAAAATAGCATTTGCATATGCTAATTTATATGCATAGATGCACATTTATACATCATTACTATAGTTTAAGTAGAAATGCATCTCATAATCGTGGGGAAGATTGTGACTAGGTGACCTGTAGTCCTACTCAACTTGCTGCCCAGGCACTGCTAAGTACAGATGGGCAACTTCAAGGCCCCATTTCTAGGGTTCTTTCTTTTTAAACTGGACTCAGACTGGCTAGCCCTTCAAGCAGGGGACACCTTCAAATGAGGATTGTCCTCTGACAGCCCTTCAAGTAGAGGACTGGCCTCAGTAAAGTAGGGCACCTGGCCACTCCAAGTTACAGTCTAACACATCTGGGGGGGAGGGCAGGTTAGGGAAGGCTGCTTTATTTATTTATTTGATTTATACCCCACCTTTCTACCCAAAAATGGCATTCAAGGTGGCTTACAAAACAATTTAAAATAGATTAAAAGAATGAAACACATTAAAATACAATAAAAACATAACAGTTACAGAATAAATACAGCACCCAACCCACAGACCCACTTACAGGCCAAATGCCTTCCTGAATAAAGCAGTCTTTGTCTGCTGGCAGGACAGCACAAAGGGAGCAAATCTAGCCTCCCTCAGGAGGGAGTTCCACAGCCTGGGAGTGGCCACCAAAAAGGCCCTTTCTCGCGTCGCCACCAAACATGCCTCTGATGGTGGCAGTCCTCTCCAGAAGATTGTAAGGACCGGGCAGGCTCATATGGGAGAAGGCAGTCTTTGAGGTAGCCTGGTGCCAAGCCAGATAGGGCTTTGTAGGTCATAACCAGCACTTTGAATTCTGCCTGGAAACAGACTGGGAACCAGGGAAGCTGTTGTAACAAGGGTGTTGTGTGCTCCCTGTAATTGGTCCTGGTCAACTGTCTGGCTGCAGCATTCTGGGCCAGCTGAAGTTCCTGAACAGTTTTCAAAGGCAGCCTCACATAGAGCACATGACAGCAGTCGAAATGTTAGCGACTAGGAGGACAAAATGGAGGTGCTTGTGGTGGGGAATTTACTACCGATGGATGTATCCAGGATATTAAAGTTTGCCATTGTGTTAATGCCCCTTAATACACAGGAAGCAACCTTGTATCAGGTCAGATTATTTCTCCATATAACCCAGTGTTATCTACCCTGACGGCTAGCAGTTCTCCAGGGTCACAGACAAAGGCGGGTCTTTCCCTTAACCTGCTCCCAGATCCTTTTAACTGGAGAGGACAGGAATTGACCCTGGAAGCATTTCCAGGCAAGGCAGGTTGCTCCACCTGCAAGCTGATGATCCCTCCCCGAAACCAAATGAATCCCAGCAAGAAGCAAAGAACTCGTGCTCTCCAAGGATGCTCACTGAGCTCTCTTTTGGGCTCGCGGTTCACCAGGCTGCGAGTGCAACTGAGGTTCAAGTTGAGTTCAATGACAGCCATCAAAAGCAGAAGCCCTTATCTCAATGAGGATATTGTTTTCCAGCTGTAATCGTGCTATCTGTTGGCAACAGGCTCCTCTTTGAAATCTCTACAACTCCCTGAGTAAATAAGTAGATTCCTGATGCGGTTCCAAGCTTTTAAAATATGCCTTTGAAGGACTCAGCCAGCAGCAAGCCATGATGATTCCCCCCCCCCAACACATTCATGGGATACTCTAACACACTCCTGCGGGTAGGTAAGTCCTCAGCTGGATGAGAAAGGAGGCCCAGGAGGCATACTCATTTTGAAAGTTAACAACCACCAAGACAGTTTGCAAAGATATGCAGCCATTTAGGAACTTTATCAGGGTCACTAGGTATGTGATCCACAATGTGGATTAGTACAGATTGGATTAAAAGAATATGAACATAACGTAAGAACATACGAAGAGCCATGCTGGATCAGACCAAGGGTCCATCTAGTCCTGCTGGTCCGCTGTTCACACAGAGGCCAACCAGGTGATGATGGGAAACCCACAAGCAGGACAGGAGTGCAACAGCACCCTCCTGCCCATGTTCCCCAGCAACTAGTGTACATAGGCACACTGCCTCTGCTACTGGAGGTAGCATATAGCCATTAGAACTAGTAGCCATTGATAGCCTTCTCCTCCAGGAATTTGTCTAACCCCCTTTTAAAGCCATCCAAATGGGTGGCCATCACTACATCCTGTGGCAGTGAATTCCATAGTTTAACTATGCGCTGTGTGAAGAAGAATTTGGAGCTGGCATGGCATCCTTACCCCAAGCGTTATGCCCAAATCCCATGATTAGCATAGGTTTTGCACAAACTCCACTAATGCTACTTACTTAGCATTTATGTAGCCTTTTGGAAGGTTCAGTGCTCTTCTGATACGTTATCTCACTAATCCTCACAAATACCATGTAGGTGGCTTAGTATTAATATTTCAGTATTGCAGATCATTCAGGCTGAGTCAGACAGTGGCCTGCAACATGGATATTCTTAATGAGCACCTGTCAAATAGATTTGGCACTTATCGATTAGATCCCCCCTTTCTTGCCTTTGTGATACTGAAGTCTTAGGGCTGGGGAACTTTTACATAAAAGCAGGATGAACACACAGGACAATATTCAGAGCAGAGGACAAATATCAACACAAAAGGCTGGAGAGGTTTTCAAAGTGTATGCAAATTATTAATATGTGAATTGGGTATGATAGATTAGCACAGCCTTCTAAGTGGACATTCAGTTTAATTATTAAGGTTTAATAAATACCTAGCATTTATATACTGGTTTTAAAAGTGTTCAAAAACTGTTTTACTTACAATCAGCCTCCTCCAACCCAGCACCTTCCAGATGTGTTTGGATTACAACTACCAACATCCCTACCTAGCACACCTGTGCTGTCTTGGGAAGATGGAAGCTGTAGTCTAACATATCTGGAGGGCACCGGATTTACCTACATTTCCTGCATTACCTAATGTTTAATGTACATTAGGTACATCTTCCCAAGTACATTATTGTACATTATCTACATTATCTCAATAAACCTTACAACCACCCTCTAAGGTAGTGCTGTGTTACTTCTCCCACACTATGCTTGGAAAAGATACTTGGAATGGTTCCTGTGATGAAAGGACTGGAGCACCTCTCCCACAAGAAACAGATTTAACCTTTGGGGCTTTTTTGTTTAGAAAATAAAGAAAGACAGATGATGTTGGCGGTGGGAGGGGGCTTGATAGACGTTTGCAGAATAGTGGACAGTTGGGAGAGGATAGACAGAGAGATTTTTTTTCTCTGTCTCCCACAGTACTAGAACTCAGGGTGACCCAACTGATTGATTGGTAGTATTGATTGACAGTAGCATCAGGACAAGCCAAAAAAGTACTTCTTCACACAGCATGTTTAAGTTATGGATTTTCCTTTCACAATGTCCACTGGCTTTGCTTGGGATATGTGCATGCGGTAAACATGCATAAGCAGAATCATATGCATGTTTACTCAGAATTAACTACTGAGTTGCTATTGATTTACTTTTGGATTAAATGCATCTTACACCCAAGTAAGTTGCAGCCTTAATAAAGGATTACAGCCTGATCCTATGCATATATTTAATGAGTCCCATACGGCTTACTCGTGGAGAAAGATGAGCACAGAACTGCAGCATTTGACAAAATTCATGGATGACAGGTCTATCAGTGGGCATTACAGTTATGGTAGCTAAATGGAATATTCTCCAAGTTTACTACATCTCTGATTGCCAGGTGCTGGAGGACAAACATCAGGGCAAGGATAGTACCCTCATGCTCTGGTTGCAATTGCCTTGAGGAATCTGGTGGGCTGCTGGAACAGGTTCTGATCCAACCGGGCAATTTGTATTATTCTAGATAGGTTGATAGTCTCCAAAGGACCAACGTCTTTTCTCGCACAGGGCAGCAGACAGGCCTGCACATACCAAAGAGCTTAGGCGGGAAAAAGAGAAAGATTTCTGCGTGATCTGACTTCTGCCAAGTGAAACCTACAGGCAGGCTTTGGCTGAAACAACCCAGCATGAACACACACACACACACACACACACACACACACTTTGCCTTTGAGCTCTGTAATTTTGTCGACGTGGGTGCAACGGTAGAATAAACCAGTTGCCAACAAAAACAAACAGAAATGCAACACCATTGCGCAACAAGATTCCAAAGAGCTTTGAAGGGGCAGGTGATCAGTAGGAAAGCGTACAATAAGCCAATTGGACAGACCTGAAGAACCTCTTCAGAGTTATTTGATGAAAACAGGCTCAAGCCACAAATCAACTACTTATTGCTGTAACACTTTGCAGCAGATAATTAACCGCAGATAATTAACATGGACTCTTTTCTCTAGATATATGCCATCTTCTGTCAGCAACACCCTCTACATTCTACACAGGGCAAACAGGCTGGTCCCTACGGAAAAGAATAAATGGTCACAAGTCATATATCAGAAATGGCAATATACAAAAACCAGCAGGAGAACACTTCAGCTTCCCACAACACTCTGGAACCGACCTTAAAGTGGCCATTGGGGAGCAAAGAAACTTCAAAGGGAGATTAGACTCTGAGTTAGAATTCATCCACAGGTTTAATTCTATTGCTATAGGCTTGAATTGGGATCAAGGATTTTTTTTTTTTTTGCCACACTACACATGTTAATTGGCTTACCTAGTGCCAGGGTGTCTGTGTTATCAGCAACAACAGCACTGTGAATAACTGCTGTTAATAATATGATTGTCACTTTTTGCATTTAATTTCCTTCTGACCTTCCTTCTCCCCTACCATAAGTACTGTATATAAACCTGAAACTCTACATAATATTCCATGTATTTGAAGATGTGGACTATCGTCCACGAAAGCTTATGCCAGAATTTGTTAGTCTTTAAGGTGCTGCAAGACTCTTCATTGCTCAGACAAGTAAAACCTCTTGGCACAGACCTATGGGATGAAAGCTTGTAGTTACTTTCTCTAAAGCGTGCAATATAAATCTACGTGCATATATTTTTCCATAGGCACTGTAACAGATGCTACCATGCACGTTTGGGGGATGATGTGTGCTTTTTTAAAAAAAATCAAGCCACAGTACTGGATTTGGAAATTTTCAGATGGCAATTTATGGCAAGCATGAAAATTGTGCAACAGTTATTTAAAAGCTGGAACATTTTTGTGGTCCTGGTGCACATCCCTGGCGTTTCACAAATGGAATTAGCATCATACAGGCGCCTATAAATAATGTCACTAAAGCAAAAGCCAAGTTGTCAACAGTTGTGCAAAACTGAATGCAGAGACCAGCTTGTGTGCTGATCAGACAATGGATGCTTTCTACCAAAACTGCAAAGAAATCCAGTCTTTTGTGTTGTGTTCTCTGCTTCCTGACGGGTAGATGTTCTACAGCACTACTACAGATTCCGTCTCCTTGACAGAGCACTAGAGACTCAGGGTGGCTTTTGTAATAACCTGGGCCCCATCGGCACCGCTTTGACTCCCCACCCTGTCGCAAATGCACAGCAATGTGGCTACGAATCAGCATGCCCTGCGATACACTTGTGATGTACTGTGTGTTTCCCTTACAGACTCGCCATGCCCCTTTTTTTGGCCATTTTACTGAAATGCACAGCTGTGCAGTCCTGTGAGTATGGGGGTGCGACACTTCAGTTGCTGTTTTGTATTTGAGGGGCTCTGCTGTGTCTTTCCATCCTTTTTTGGGTAAAAAGTGGGTGCTTTGTGCGCCTTCATTTCTGCACCATCAGTTTGACAGTTCCCCAGCCCGAGACTCTCGTGATGGTTTGCATGCACAAGAAGTAGCGCTACGTGCTTAGCCATCGCTTCGAAATGGTGGCCGGAGAGATGTTGTTCCTCCCCCAAGACCCCCCCGACCCTTGGGTACTGAGTCCAAAAGCAACTGTTGCGAAGATACAAAGCTGCAAAAATGTGTGAAAGTGTGATTAAATAGATGAAAACGCCCCTCTGTGCCTCTGTAACTGTGCAGCTGCAAAGGGATGGGGGAGCAAAGGGGCATCACAGAGTGACGTAGGCACTACGCATGCCTACAACACGCCCACTGCATGATGCGAAGTCAGGTCAGGGAAAGAACAGACGGCCCGCAACCGTGGGGGAACCCACAGCAAGCCCAAAGAATCACAGTAAAACGACTCCTTGGAACTCCACTTTTTAGGGGCAAAAACCACTTTATCATCTATCACGAGGGACCTTGACCTGCCCCGGAGTAAAAGCCCGGTGTAGAGGCACCCCTGCTTATTGACAAGCGTTCACATTGAGCAGGTGAGAAACAAACACAGATACGTTTTCTCCACAAGTTGCCCCAGTAGAAGAAACCAGCTCTGAATGTTGCCTTGTGTCGTCATCTTGCAATTTTCTACTATGTTTTGTTTGATGCTTTCAGAAATGGAGAACTGCAAGCAGACCGAGACTTAATTCAAACAAGACCGAGGTAATGACGGTGACTGGGGTGGTGGTGGTGGTTGGGACTTTCATTGGACCTAGCAACCATCATCCATGTCTTTGTAATCACAGGAACAGGCTAATGTTCAACAAGAAACTAATACTGATAATGGTTTGGCGCCTTCAGCTATTGCAACACCCTATAGATTGTTTTAATTTGGCATTTCAAACCGTAGAAATGTCACATGGTATAGTCTTTCCTAGATTTCTAGCTAGGATTGCAATGTTTAGTTCAGCTTGTGGAATGTGGTTTAGTCCAGCCTTGCCAAGCCTGGTGCCCTCCAAATGTGTTGGACTACAACTCCCACCATCCCCCAATTATTTTTATTTATTTTATTTGTATTTATTTCATTTCTATACCGCCCAATAGCTGAAGCTCTCTGAGCAGTTCACAAAAATTAAAACCACAGAGTGCAGCATAAAACAATATAAAATATGAATGCTTAAAACCACAATATAACTGTACAACCAGCATAAAATCTAGCAGCAATGCAGAGGTTTAAAATACAGATTTAAAACACCAGAGCTAAAAGATTAGGAAGCTAAAATGCTAAAATACTGGGAGAATAAAAAGGTCTTCACCTGGCTCTGGAAGGAGTACAACGCAGGCACCAGGCAAACCTCTCTGGGGAGCTCATTCCACAGCTGAGGTGCCACAGCAGAAAAGGCCCTGCTGGGGGATGTAATCCAACAGATCTGGAGAGTACCAGGTTGGGGAAGGCAGCTTTAGTTGATTAACCTGTTAGATTGAACTAAAAGGGTATTTTTCTTTTTAACTTACATTTTAAAATATTTTAATAGAAATATTTACAAAAACTGCCTAAGGCAACATTCTTAGGAGAGGTAGTCTTGCTTATCTCTAACCAATATGGCGCCTGCTGCAATGCATATGTACATCATCTAAAAACAAAGTATGCTTTTTCCCTCCAAAACTATATTATCCATATGGAAAGTTCTGTAGATTTACAGTGCAATCTACCACATGTTTGCTCAGAAGGAAGCCTGACTGAGTTCAATAGGACTTACTACAGGATAAATTTATTAAAGCTGCAATCCTGTACCCACCTAACTTGGTAGTAAGTCCCATTCAACTCCATAGGACCTATTTCTCAGCAGACATAGGGATGGATGGATTTACCTTTGTTTCTGATTGCCAAACCTTCGCTGCTGCCTGCCCCCGCTCACCGTGGTCCATTCAGACCTCTAATCTTGTGTAACAGGTGGCTTTATGGCTGCCATTTTTGTAAAAGGCCTTTTATGCAGAATAACAAGCTGCCATTTTCACACAAAATGGTGGCCTGCTCAGGGACTGGGCAGCTGTGTGGCAGTCAACGGGCACTCGTCGGCCCATCCAGCCACTTATGTGGCGAGCAGCTGACAGGGTCTGTGGACCCCAGTCCGGCAGGCTGAGCAGGGCGGAGTCCGTCAGACTCCACTCCCATATTGGACGTCCGCGACATTCCTAAGTAGACATACGTAAGATTGCATTGTAAAATAAGTAACTGACGAAGATTTTTTAACTGGGCAATAGCCCAAATTGTAACACTTCAGACTCGAAGTGGGGGAGTTGTGTTGGAAAGGTCCCTGATGTAAAGGACTCTCTGCATATGACCATAAGAACTTAAGAACAGCCCTGCTGGATGGACCCAAGGGTCCATCTAATCTGCTGGAGGGACCCAAGGGTCCATCTAGTCCAGCATTCTGTTCACACAGTGGCCAACCAGCTGTTAGACCAGGAAACCACAAGCAGGACATGAGTGCAAAAGCACCATCCTGCCCATGTTCCCCAGAAACTAGTGTACATAGGCATACCGCCTCTGGTACTAGAAGTAGCACATAGCCCGCAAGCCTAGTAAGTTCGCATGAAAAGCTAGCATGTTTCACAGAAAGGTTTTAGCATAGGCTATTCCCTGAGCTGCTGGCTTTCCAGGTATAGGTAAGCTTTCGTTGATATGGATGAGTAGTCAAACCTGTGTTTTGAAGTGGTACGGTTCAGGAAGGGCTGTACTACATGTGATTTCTGCATGATTGAATTGGCTCTTAGAGGCCAAGACTTGGATGGCACGAGAGTCAGGCTTTCTTACTGATAAGGGTTTTATTTTATTACTTGCTTTGAGCCTCTGAAATGGTCAGTTACTAACTAAAACAGAAACATTAGTTTGGGGTTTTGAGTTGCTGACTGAATAGCAATGAAGCCTGAATTGTTTTGTTACCAGCCTCAGTTGACTTTAATGATCCTGATGGAATAATTTTCCCCCAAGGCTGCAGGTTCAAACATGAAATACACTAACAAGCTTGAAATACACATTTCATCACTGTGGAGAGCTGACTACTTTGTTCTGACAGATAAGGAATGCCAGGAATTTAAATATATTGGTGGGGAAAAATGATTTCGCTCTCTACTTGCGTAGAAATATATGGGAATAGATTCGCTCCTGCTGGCTTCGGAAAAGATCCCAAAGTCCTGGTCAAAGATATATAGAAGCACGTAGATGTCTGAATGCTGTTTTAGGGCCAAACTTAAGATACCTGTATGTTTCACATCCTCCATGGTGAAAATTGTAATTTGGGGGTAGGTTTTAGTCAAGAAATATCGCCTGCAGATGGAACGAGTTAAGCCACATGCCCAGTGCAAATTTACCAATCTGATTTGGGCAGCTGCTAGTATCTTTCATAAAATGCAGGGGATCCAGCGAACCCTCCCCCTGAGATGTGGTGTCTGGTGTCAGCAACATCAACAGTCACCCTCTCTTCTGCTCCAGTCAAACTCACAGCCCCTGTTACATTTCAATAAAAACACACAGACTTCCAGTTCCAGATCTGAGGGGGGTGCTTTGCAAAGTGTCCACTGGCAACCTCCATCCCAGTGGCAGCGGGCCTCCTCTGTCTTATCTGGAGACAGCAGCAGGCAACTGAGTCACCATTTTAAGTAGCCACAATGCACTGTGATGCAACATTGTGTGCATTGTGGGAAACGAAAAAGACTGCTCCTGGATCCTGCTGCTCTTCAAAGGGGTACTAGGTAGGTGTCAGCCGTGGGCCCTGGCAAGGTATTGGGATCCTGGCAGCTCCCCAAATGTAGCATTAGCCAATGATGGTCCTGATCACACACATACATTCACCCCAGGAGACTGTACATGCATCTCATCTAGTCTGGCCCTTACACAGTACATTTCTTCAAAGAACTTCACGTGCATTATCTTGGTAATCCTTACAACAGCCTTATAAGGTAGGTAATCATTATTATATGCTGATGGGGCTGGTCCGAATGAATACTAACACCAGTTATACTATGCATGGGCATAATGCTGGCCTGTGCCACTTCTGACCCACTGAGCTGAACACATCCCACCAGCTATGTGAGGTGGTCCAGCCAGAGCACCTTAAACTTCCTGTGTTTGCTGCCTGCCTGTTGCTGCAAAAAATGGGGTAGGCACATCTGGCAGGCTATGCATCATGTGCACACCTGCATTCAGCCTGGTGAGTCAGGAATTGTGCAGGCTTGCTATCATTCCTTCTATTTCCAATGTTCAGGCATGAGTGTCGTTCCTTATGTAGCTAATATAGCACCACCCACGCACAAGGGAGCGGTACCAGCAGGCTCTGGGGAACCCCAAGCTTTGCCAAAGTACAAAAAATGTTTATGAAAAAAAACCCAAGGAGGGAACCCCCCCAAAACATTCCAATGAGGACTGAGTGGCCACAGAATGCTGACTGAATGGGGTGTGTGTGTGTGTGTGTGTGTGTGTGGAGGCGGGGAGAATGGAAAACTGGGTGACAGAATGGATTGGAGCAGCATGGAGGAGTGAT
The DNA here is from genome assembly GCF_057233095.1 of Heloderma suspectum. Classification (NCBI taxonomy): domain Eukaryota; kingdom Metazoa; phylum Chordata; class Lepidosauria; order Squamata; family Helodermatidae; genus Heloderma; species Heloderma suspectum. The sequence goes on from NC_139458.1 coordinate 425,615,084, forward strand.
GGGAACAATCAGGAGCACTCCATACTGCAACACTTTGTTGCGGCTCCCATTTGTAATAATAGAATACTCAACATGCTTCACAAAAATTATCTCAATAATCCTTACAACAGCTTTGTAAGGGAGCTCAGTGTCATGATGCAAGCAAGGCCAATACAATTATTGTAGCCATTTTTCCAAGGGGCACCCGGTGAATCTGAGGCAGAAATGAAGTTAGGCCTGAGGACCTGCCACCCTTTACGACTACACCACACCAGTCGTTTGTCTCTCCCCTGACAATATATTTAATATACCACTGCAATATTCAAAGAGGAAACTTGTGCATTTTCTGCCAAGGGAAATGCTCATATGTGCATCAATGGGAAGATGCGCATTTTCTCCTTCTGAACATTACAGCAGAAACACAGAAGGAGGATGCAAAAATCACTCTCACCAGTTTGTTTGGCTTCTTCTACCTGAACTTTCTATGGGAAATAATCATGGTGACAGTCAAGCAAGAATAACACAAAAGGCCGTGAAGCAACAATAAAACAACAATTTAAATTAAATTTAAATGATCAGATTTACCACGAAAAGCAGCAGCTGTGGCAGTCAAATCCTTATTAATAGCAGCATCCTGCTTAAAAAAATAAAACTGCCTTCACTGCTCATCAAAACACAAGCAGGGATGGGGCCAGGAAAGTGGCATCCAAATGATGGCACCACAACTGAAGAGGCCTTGTTTCTTTAGTGCCTGCTGCAGGCAGGAAGACCTGGAGCAGGGCCTCAGCGGTGGAACAAAGTTCTTGGAAGATCACACCCCTTCCTGTACTCTTCAAAGCAGCCCTAAGATATGCATTTGTGGGGCAATGAAGGAAAGATCAGGGCTCCCTCCACAATTACTGGTTTAGCTCCCTAGGCCAAACTTTAAGAAGTATCAGTATCCAATCATGTGACTTAAGTGAGAAACACCTTTTCATAAAACAGTCACTTTTTTAGCCTACACCTGACATCTTAAGCAATATCAATTTTATATCAATTTAACTGTTATGACTTGCTCTTCCCAGAACTACATTTCCCAAGGTTAATAACATAAGAACGCAAGAAAAGCCCTGCTGGATCAGACCCAAGGTCCATCTAGTCCAGCGTTCTGTTCACACAGGGGATAACCAGCTACCCACAAGCAGGGCAGGAATGCAACAGCACCCTCCTGCCCATGTTCCCCAGCAATTGGTGTACATAGGCACACTGCCTCTGATACTGGAGGTAGCATATAACCTTCAGGACTAGTAGCCATTCATAGCCCCATTAATTTGTCCAATCCCCTTTTAAAGCCATCCAAATTGATGGTTCCTCAGGAATGATTATGCCCCAAATATGTCAACTGTGTCCTTTTAGACTAACTCCCCCACCAACCCCCAACTTCATTAAGAGATCTCGAACTTGTGTTATTATCGGATGAAAGGCCTTGCAAGCTCTCAAGAATGTTATCCTGTTAGCATTTATAGCTTACAAAAATAAGTGTCTAACACAAGTTGTTTTCCATGACATCCTTTTTTTTAAGCTTCAAAGCAAAGTATTTTGCCATCTAATTATACGTAACAAAAATCAGATATCTCCCCACTATACTTACAACAAAAGAACCCACTTTTACCATGGTTTGAGAACAACAACATGGCAGCAAATAAAACACAAAAATGTTAATTAGTATAGAAGCTATTTTATAATCACCACATGGAGGCAAAGCTGCCCAATCGCTCTATAATTTGCAAATCCCTTTTGTATTTTTAGTTCAGTCAAAACATACATTGAATAAGGTAGAATGGCGCTCTTCAGGATACAGCATGTTTCCTTAATATACCTTTCCTGAATATCTACACAATAATTTTCTGCTTATCCATTCTAATTACTAGGACATTCATCCGTTACAGGCCATCTCTAAAAAAGGGGACTTTGAGAAAATGGATTTGAACCATGTGAAAATTTATCTCTAAGTAATGGATTACAAACTACCTGCAGCCTGTCATCAGCCAGCCTCCTAGTTCTCATTGGTTGAGTTGCTGTGATGTCATGGGTTGTTTCCATGAATTGCCATGCAATGTTCACTCACTTTTTTAAAAAAGCAAGGAATCCACTCGATGCCATTGTCAGTCCATTGCATTCCAACAAATTCTCAGTTGTCCTCCATTTTTTCCCTCAGACCTGACATTTAGCAATTTTAGAGAAGCATTTGCTGAGCCAGCCTGTCTAGTGTGCCTTTAATTAAAAGTTTCCTAATGGCAGGTCCTACCTGTTTTATTGCTTTCTGTTGAGTATGGCTGGAGGATTAGTGATGAATAGCCTGTTAAAGCTCCAGTCCTACACACACTTACCTGGAAGTAAGTTCCCTTGAACTCAATGAAACTACTTCTGAGTAGATAGGCATAGGATTGTGCTGTAATTGCCCCTTGAATAGTTTCTCTTAATTGCCCCCATGTCAGTTTCTGTTCCTACAGAAAGAAGCCTTTAAATATTGTTTTCTTCTCATTTTTTGCTATTTATTTTTAAAAATGAAATAGTACTAATTCATTATAAAAAATACACATAAAATATAATGGTTTAAGAAAAAAAAATAAAGGAACAAAAAATAATAATTTCTGTTTTGTCCACCGATTTGATTTAATTAATTTAGTTTTTAACTCTGTAGAAGGCATTTCATCAAAATAAAAAAGTGGAAAGTCTTTATTATTAAAACAGGAAGTTCTTTGTTAGCCCAGTATGGTTACAATAGGGCAGGGGTGGGGAACGTGTGGCCCTTCAGATGTTATTGGACTCCAACTCCCATTAGCCCAAGCCAGCGTCGGCAATGGTGGGAATGATGGGAGTTGTAGTCTAACAAAATCTGGAGGGCCACAGGAACTCCACCCCTGCAGTAGGATATCCATGACTTAAGAATTCATTAAGAAAAAAATCCCACAATTTCTTATTTTTATTAACGAGGAATATGAACACAAAATCTAATTTTGCTGTGCTCAGAATGAACATGCTCAATTACGAGAATAGGCTCAAGTGTAACTATATGTCAAATATTCTCTAGATACCCCACTGCTGGTGGAATCCTGTGAATTAAGTCCTTTTAATAGCAGTTCATTCACAACAGAGCTGCAAAATAGGGTACCTTTTGCAAGTTATATCGTGGTATACACTGAAACTGCAATCCTATAATTGTTTCCTGGGAGTAAGTCCCATTAAATTCAATGGGGCTTAGTTCTGAGTAGATGTGTCTAGGATTACACCGTAAAGGCGCAATCCTGTGTATGTTTCTATCTAAACATGCATAGGATTGCACCCTAAATGTAGCAATTCAGTTCATATTTTGGTCCAAACCTTTCTCAAATTTCTTTTCATGTGGTCTAAAGGTGTCCTATCCATTCCTCCATATAGATGCCAGCCACCCATATTAATATACATTTCAGGTTATAAATGCAACTTACGCCTTTCTACCCAAGAGAGCTTTTAAGGAGGTTTCATTTCCCCCCCTAAAAAAAGTAATAAAACCAGAATCGCAAAGTATCTTGCATTTCTTCCAGAGAGTGCTCACTCCGTTACATACTGCGAGGATGAAATCAGGAACCCTACACCAATGATCCATTATCTGCACTCTGGTACGGGAAACTGTAGGCACCCAAACACTAGGGGCAGAATTCAAAGGGTCCTGGAGAGTCACATGACCCTGGAGAGCCAATCCTATGTCCTAGGTTCCACACGTAAGATTTCTATCAACCATTGAGCTTCCAGCATGCTGTTTATGTTAACATACAATCACGGCCAATGTAAAACAGCAAGTGGAAGAGAGGTGCCGTGTTGCTCGGATGGGCATTCTGGGCAATGAAAGTTTTACATTCACATTACAATGTGATTTTGGCAAAACACACATTCATATGTATCTATAGCCCTCTTCAGGCATTCAAAAAACAGATGTGTGGAGGGGTGATGGGCCCCTGTGATCCACCCACAACGTTTCTGCGTTGACAGGGAAGGGCGGTGAGGCTGTAACCCTGTTTGGCTGAACGCAGTTACAGCGCTTTCTGGAGCCCTGACTGTGCACGTTTCCCAAATGTGCAAACCACTGCAACTGGCCCGGTGCTCTCTGTGCTGGCTGGTGGTGGTCTTCAGAGAAAATAGGAACATAGGAAGCTGCTTTATACTGGATTAGACCATTGGTCCATCAAGCAGACCAAACCAAAACAGGAAATTTCTCCCAACCCTTAGAAATGTAACAACAAAAAAAACTGGGCTGAACTTACTGGTGACAATAAATATAAATATAACAGAACCTAATATTTTTTAATCTATGTAGTTAAAAAGTATATACATTAAAACAATAAGAAAGAATGCAATGTTGTTGTGTTATAAAGGCCTAACATACCAAAAATAACCAACAGCACAATAACATTATTCTTTCTTATTGTTTTATGTATATATATTTTCACTACATTAGTCCATCTAGCCTGGGATTGTCCATACTGACTGGCAGAAGCTCTCCATGGTTTTCAGGGTGGATTCTTTCCTAGGCCTAGCTGGAGAAGCTGGGACCATCTGCAGAAGAACATAAGAAGTGCCCTTCTGGATCAGACCAAGGGTCCATCTCATCCAATATTCTGTTCACATAGTGGCCAACCAGCTGTCGGCCAGGAAGCCACAAGCAGGATATGTGCTCTACCACTGATTTACGGCTCTGTCCAGGGGCGAGAGACCCCAGCCCTGCTTCTTGGTGTCCTTTGGCTCTGAAGGTTCAGCCAGAGACCTTTTGCACGTCAAACATGTGGAGCACACACAGGAAGCTGCCTTATACCAGGTCAGAGTATTTGCCCATCTAGTCCAGCACTGACTCCATGTTGATGGACAGCGGCTATCCAAAGTCCCTGGGAGGATGGTCTTTCCCTTTACTTGCTGGTGGGGATGAGGGGGATCAAATGTGGCACTTTCTGCCTGCAAAGCACATGCTCTGCCCCTGATCCACAGTCCCTCCCCATATTAGCAGTTGTGCTCTGCTAGTAAGCTATATTCTCCCACACTCTGATCCTTTGGCTCTGATCCTTTGGTTTGTAGATCTGCACGAACATCCAGTTTGAAGCTTGCCGTTGTTTAAAAAACAACACCAAACTAGCTAATGAGCAACATTCATATGAGTGTACCTCCACCACTCCCCAGGCCAAAATTCCCAGGATATTAGCAATGGTAATTTTTTTTTTTGCACAATCAGGAATAAGGCTTGCAACACTGCTGTAAACTCTGGAGGCTGTTTCCCATTTTATTGTTTGTATAAATAGTTTACTTTAACATCTGTTCCTTCGGCGTGTATCATTTTTGTGAAAGAAAAGACCTGGAGCCAAATTCCGCTTTTGATTCATAAACACTTGTCTAATGGGGGATCCAAGCACACGTCAGCAAACCCATCTTCCAAAACTCAGGCTATTCATTATTTTCATTCTCTGACTTCAACAACTAAAAAATAAGAATCTTCCCCATCTAATTATATTAAATAGTGGTTAAGTGGCTATAATTAAGACAAGCTGTATTAAATTGCTATAGTTACTTTCTCAGTATTCATAGAAGCAGTGTCAACCTCATTTACGGACAAACAAGTCACTCTCAAATTAAGTTACCATTAATGGACACTGCTGTGAGTTTATTTTATGAATCAGAATTTAAACATGCTGGATAGGATCCATACCCTAAACACACACACACACCTAACGCTGCCCAAACCACCATTGATTTCCATGGGTTTCAAGCTTCATGGGTTTCTCAGAAATAACAACACGATATAGGGCCAGCCTGTACAACTTGTGAGCACCTCCAGCAACACCAGACAGGCCGCTTAACAAGATCAGCCTCAGATGGCCTTCTCTCTGTCCCATCAGCCAGGACAGCTAGACTGATGGGGACGAGGGAGAGGGCCTTCTCTGTGGTGGCCCCCACTCTGTGGAACTCCCTCCCTAGGGAACTCCGTCATGCCCCCTCTTTAATGAGCTTCCGTCGTGCATTAAAAACGTGGTTGTTCAGGCAGGCATTTGGGGTGGGTTAGGGTATTAAAAAAAAAAAAATTATGGTAAAATTTTATTGTTTTAAATTGTTTTATGGGGGTTGTACATCGCCCAGAGTGGCTGGGTGACCAGTCAGATGGGCGATTAATAAATTTAATAAATAAATAAATAAATAAATGCTCATGCTGAGCACAATCCCAGCCATGGAGGCTGGGCCACCAGGGACTTGTTCTAGTTCTTCTGCCTGCCTTGGGAAGCAAAAAATAGCGTAACACTCTTATGCTGTACGCTATACTTCGTATTCCAAGAAGACCTGAAACAATGCTGCAGTGTATCCTCACCCCACAAGAGGAGTGCTACTGCTCAGGGTTCCAGCTGCCAGCCATGCCTTCCTCTAGGATACTAACCAGTAGGGAATCAAGGAAGCCGATTCACTCTCTCCCGTTTTCTTGTTTTCATTTCTGACACTTGACAACCCGTGGCTCCTGGAATCTCCTGAGCATGCTCGCCCCTCATTGGGGTGGGGTTCTTTTTAGAGTTGGCCCCTTTGGTTTTTTTTAAGACTTTTTTTTTGTATTTCTGCAAACCTTGGGATCCCCCTGAGCATGCTGATACCTCCCTCTTGTTTCTCCATGGCCCCATTTTGGCTCCATTTCTGTTGGCACAGGGGCACAAGGCTAAACTATTAGAGGGGGCAATGCTGTTCTATACAACCCCAGAGAGGGCCACGAAGCAAAGCACCGCTTTACTACCAGTAGTGCTAAAAGGGCTACATGCCCAAGGGGTCACAACTTGCACAGGCCAGATGCAAGGGAAAAAACACAGGATGAGAATGCACCAAAAGGCCCCTGCCGCAAGGGGTGCCCCCTCCACCAAGTGGAACCTATCCCTTTCTCGTATTTATCCTACCAAACGAACAACATGACCACGTATATGCAGCAACAGTTGACTTTATTAATCCTTGTTACAGCAGAGAAGTATTTATGTCAGTAGCTGCAGGATCAAACTCACTTCTTCAGAATTGTAGCAAACTGTTCTTATGTCCAGTTTCCATACATCCACTGGCTTCATTAACCATACAATTCCCTCCCCGCTCTTTTGAGTCACCTCTTTGACTGGTTTATGCCCCTTTTGCCACCTTTTTTTATACCCCAAGCTAAATAAAAACAGACAGCGGAGGCTGATGACTCCAATCTCTGTGGGATGGGAATTCACTCCGAGTTTCAGTCAGAATCAGCCAGAACTCTAAAGGTGCTCTTGGATAGCTCCTTTAGAGTTCTGACTGGTTCTGACTGAAACCCAGAGTGGATTCACCACCGCACTGACATCAGAGCCACCAGTCTCCACTGAAAACAGAGGAAGGGCTGTAGGTCAGCGGTAGAGCACATGCTTTCCATGGAGAAGGTCCCAGGCATCTTCAAGCAGGGCTGGGAAAGATTCCTGTCTGAAACCCTGGAGAGCTGCTGCCAGTCAAATTGACGATACCGAGCTAGGTGGACCAACAGCCTGACTCTATACAGAGTGGCTTCCACTGTTTGTAAGACCAGCTTCTTTAATCTCTGCGCATTCAGTGTTAAGTCTTGTGATCATCCAATTGAAACATCACATGGAAATGCTCATGCACTGCTCCAGTATTTTAAAAGGGGCGGCATAGGAGAATTTCCCAGGAGACAGTGCCCTATGACACAAAGCTGGGTCACTCGCGCAGGGGTGGGTAGAAGGTAGATCTCCAGATGTTTTGGACTTCAACTCCCAGCATTCCTGTCTACCGGCCATACTGGCAAGGGCTTATGGGAGTTGAGGTCTAAAACATCTGGAAACCCACCTCCTGCCCACCCCTGTTCTGGAGCAGTAGCTGTCAACCTCTGTAGACCCAGAAGTCACCTTTTAGCCCCACCTGTAATATGGGACTCCTTTTCAAAACTTTAGTGTATGTCTGTCTTTCCCTCTCTACCTGCATTTCCCTTTCTCCTACATTCACCTTCACTCTTCCCCTAAGAACGTAAGCAGGATCTGACCAGCATCTTGTTTCTTATAGCGCTTCTGTGGTTGTGGGAAGCATCACGGAAACATTCCTCCTCCACTGCTCCTCTGAACTTTACTGCCTCTGAAACTTGAGGTTCCATTTGGCTAACACAGCCAACAGGTGCTGATGAGACCTCTCCTCCGTGAATTTATCCAGTCCACTTTTAAGGCCACGTATTTATTTATTTATTTAATTTCTTAATCGCCCATCTGGCCAGTCACCCGGCCACTCTGGGCGATGTACAACAGTACAAACACTTTAAAACGGTAAAATTAAACGTTAAAACATCGTATTTCTAAAAATACCCTAACCCACCCCAAATGCCTGCCTGAACAACCAAGTTTTCAATGCATGGCAGAAGCCCATTGAAGAGGGGGCATGGCGGAGTTCCCTAGGGAGGGAGTTCCACAGAGTGGATCACCATGGCTTGTGGCAGCCAACTACCACAAATCAATTCCATTGGGTGACCTCAGGTTCTAGTGTCAGAGAAGGTTCCCATATTTTTTCTTTCCAACTTTTTCTCCTTCTCTTAAGACAGGGGTGAACAACTGTGGGAGGTCCAGGGGTCATTTTTGCTTAGGTCAGCTTGTAAACTGATGGGTCCACCAGTTCTACAGTCCGATGGACCGATGTTCTACAGTCAATTTCTCAATGCCCGAGATTATCCAGTATCTTCCGTTGCAACGGTGAAACACATGCAATGGGATCTGATCCATTGCCATCCAACCCATCGAACTCTGCTGCAACCTAACCTAATTATTTACACCTAATTATTTACACGGAATAATAGGCTCAAGTGATAGGAAGCCAGATTCTGGCTGAACCTCAGGAAAAACCTCCTGACTGTTAGAGCAATACGACAATGGAACCAATTACCTGGGGAGGTGGTGGGCTCTCCCACACTGGAGGCGTTCAAGACGAGGCTGGACAGCCATCTGTCGGGGATGCTCTGACTTGGATTCCTACATTGAGCAGGGGGTTGGACTCAGTGGCCTTGGAGGCCCCTTCCAACCCTACTATTCTATGATTCTGCATTGCCTTCTCTGATACAGCCGTAGGCTGTTCAGCTCCTTTTTGCCCCCTGAGCTAAATGCCCAAGGCCCTTCCTGTTACTCTGTACTGCAGGGACGTAAAGTTCAGCTTAAGAGGACTGCCTTACCTTGGCACACATTGTGATCGCTCGCCTCATACCCAGCTGCACACTGTATCCGTGATGGCATGTGATCTGCAGGGGTCCGACGAATGATGGGATTACCATTTCGGCCACTGGTGGTTTCAGGAGGTGTTTGGTCTTCACCATTATTGACAATGATATGAGCTGTTTTGGGCAAACAGAGGTATCCTCCAAAGTGATTAACGCATTTCATCCCGCCTTTACAGGCATCTGGAACGATTTCACATTCGTCGATATCTGTGGTTATTAACAACATGAAGATGGACATCAGCAGTGGAACGTACTTGGGATGCTATGAATACACATGGTCTTCTGCTTCTATTGCAGATAACTGGCTCAAAGAGACAGCGGTTTTGAGAATATTATGTTGTTTTAAATGTTAGTTTATTTGAAATCTTTGCACCGCTGCCAGGTTTTATTTTTGTTTTTATTTCATACTGTCGTTTTAATTTTTTTAACTTTTATATTGTATTTTATCATGTTGTATTTTATAGTTTTAATTGTTGTGAATTGTTTAGAGAGCTTTGGCTACTGGGTGGTATAGAAATGTAATAAATAAATTAACAGAAGGTCCTTCCAAAAAAGAGAATGGCTAGATGTGCAAGAATCCTGAGCTGAATCAGAATGATTCACATAGATTCGGAGATGTCCAAATGGAAGCAGGGCTCTTCCAAAGTGGACCAAATCAGAATCTGAACACTTCTGGAGGTTCAAGGTTCCAAGGGACACAAAGACACAGACAGTGTGTCTCTGAAAACTGATACACGTCCCCCCAAATTTTCCATATAAAGACAACACCAAGGCGGGGACAGGAAGAAGAGGGGGTGTGGTTTTATGAGTGGCAGCTCATTCTTCTAATCTGAGTGAATGGTTTTACCAGGGTTCTCCAATCCCAGTGCTTTGTGCGGCAGATGTTAAAGTAGTATATCACAAGACTGATTCAGTGTACAGCGCTCTTTGCTAGTTCTCTGATCCAGGAGTACGAACGTTAAAAAGGCTTTGGTGGAGTCTGTGGGACCTGGGAAGGTGCAGCATTGAGTGCTTGCTTGGAAAATGTCATGATGGCTGCCAACTTGGATGGCTTTAAAGAGGCATTAGACAAATCCATGGAGGAGAAGGCTGTCAATGGCTAGCTGACAAATGGCTAGTTGACAAAGAGGCATTAGAAAAATTCATGGAGGACAAGGCTGTCAATGGCTACCAGTCATGATGGCTAAATATTACCTCCAGTATCGGAGGCGTATGCCTCTCAATACTAGTTGCTGGGGGGCCCTTCTGGGCTTCCCATAGAGGCATCCAGTTGGCACTGTGTGAACAGAATGCTGGACTGGACAGGCCCTTGGTCCGATCCAGCATGGCTGTTTGCATGATCTGCACTGTGAAAATGTGATTTGTTATGGTGAGCGGTATATACATCTAACAAATAATCTGCTATGTAAGTAAGTTTGCCAGACACAGTGTTTGGGAAGGTGAAAATGCCTTTGGAAAGAGAGGGACAGATTTCTCTCATCCCTGTAAAGATTTTGATTCACTGTTTTGGGGGAAGAAGGGGGTTCCTGGTATCTGTTCTCCCCATAGCACATCATCAGCAGTTCCAGAGCTGCTGGTGCTGATGATCTGTTCAGCCATGTCTGCATGCACCGCCCCGCCCCCCCAGGTGCCAGCTGCGGTGCTTCACTCCTGCAGTAATAATATTTGCACCTAGCAGGGGAAGTCCACCCACAGAAACCGGTTGCTGTAAATCAAGGGTGTTGAACCTCTTTCATCCCAAGGGCCAAATGCAATTTTGGAGACACTCTCAGGGGTGCATTCCAGTGGAGAGCCAAAATACAACAACATACCTCTCCACCCCAGCATATTATAGCTCTAAGCTCTCATTGCCAGTAACTATGCCTCAGGGGAGGTGTGTTGACATTGTAGAATGGGGAAGAAATCATGCAAAAGCTGGGAAACCACAAACAACAGGTAGTTGGGGTAAAAGTGGGAACCAGCTCATAACTTGGGGAAGGGGGTGTGGCCCCAGGAAGGCCAGATTTGGCCCCCGGGCCTGAGATTCAACATCCCTGCTATATACGGATCGCTCTCACTGGACCAAAGGAATTCTCAAAGCAGGAGGGGAGGAACACAGTCCCAATCGGAGAGCCACTGGCATTGTGGATATGTTCCCAAAGACCTCATGCATGAGGTTGCTGTGCATGCCCATGCTGTCCCCACCATCTTAGCCAGAAAGGGTTTCCAGATGATGAAGAAAGTGCCATGGTTCAGATGAGCCCCTTGTTAGTGCAGGTTCAGAGTTCTCAGAACTTCTGGCAGATGTCAATACAACTTGCAAGTATTTACTGTACCTTTGCACCGCTGCATGATGGGGTCCCATTCGTAACCATCAGTGCATTGCTGCATGAAAACAAAGAAAATCAAGTAAACCAACCAAAGCAGTGACCAAAATGGAATGAATCTATTCTCAGTCACGCCATACATGCACAGCTGCTGTGTAGAGCTGGCCCCTGTTTCATGGACAACCCTGGGAAGAGTCCTGCCTCTCACTCTAGCGAGAGAGCACTGCTCTTGTTATTTTTGCAATCGCTGACCCATCAGTGCTGCTGGGCTCCTGACTTTGTAGGCCCTTCAAACTTCCATGAGGACTAGGCTGCTGCCTGATCTTGCTGAGTTCTTGGTGATCACACTGCTAAGCATCTTGAGTTATTTTATTTGAAGAATACGATGATTCTACCTAACCTACCTTAAACACGTCATGTAAATGTTGCCGGTATGTTTAGCATTCTAAGCATTACTTATTACATCCTTCTCTTACATGGAGTTCCCAGTGTTTCCCCAATCTGGCCCACCCCAGCTCTAGCTTCAGCAATACTGGAGTATTCAGTGTTCCTGGACCACTAAGGATTATCACTCAATTAGAACACATGCTCTGTATCCTGAAGGTTCAAGGTTCGACCCCTGGTATCTCCAGTTAAGAGATGTCATTCAGACTACACAATAATGGGATACATAGGTGGCCAAATACTCTGACCTGGTAGACGGCCACTTCCTATGTTCTATTCAGTGGGTCCCTCTGTACTTATTTTTTTTAATTCCCAGTCCTCCCTTTTATGCAATGACGCCCAACACACTTTCTGTAATTGTTGGGATTTGTCCTCCCCTGAAGCTAGGAGGACTGCAAGGGATCATTGCTGAGGTCATAATTACTACGTTATCAAAATAAAGCTAGTTCCTAGCTTGAGAAACTGTCATGGCTTCCCAATCAAGGAACCCTGTAGTTCTCCAATGGGTTTGAGCCCCCTGAAATTTGAGTGGGGAGCTAAGTCACTGCAGAGACAGAACTAGCGTGTCAGGGAGCATGGTTCTAGCCAACTTTCTACCCAACACGCTAGAACTGGATGTGCAGAGAGAGATAAAGAAGGGGAAGCATTCAAACCATAGATTCCCTCACAAACAGTCTGAAGTGGTACAGTGGTGCAGTGGTCAGTTTTGAAGCCCAGGCACTCACCGTGACAGTCCCCATAGCCATGTCCCCAAGGAGAGTCCAAAAATGCAGGCAGCTGTGCTGATCAACAAACCAGTTCTAGAAGTTTTCATTTCCAGCAGGGATAGGTCTTTTGTAAAGCTCATGGGTCTCAAAGGCCCATCCAAGCCTGCGCCCCCCCGCGCCCCCAATGCTTTGCATTATTACAATAAAGAAAAATATATTGTTGCTGGGAAAATTAGTTTTCCCACAGCTACTGTGAGGATTGCAGCTAAGCTCAGAGGGAACAAATAATTCTGGGTAGTGGCGGCGGCAGATGACGTCAGTGTCCCTGCTAATTAAAAAGTGTTGGTGCTGTGTCCCTGTGAGCCCAGGCTCCACTATACCACTGGTCAAGCAACAGATAAGTTTGGATTACTGCAACGCGCTCTATGTGGGGCTGCCCTTGAGGCTGGTCTGGAAACTGGAGCTAGAGCAGAATGCAGCAGCCCAGCTGTTGTCGGGAGCTGCCCCCTTTCAGCATGTAACTCCGTTGCTGAGGGAATTGCACTGGCTGCCTATTTGCTACCAGGTGAGGTTGAAGGTATTAGTATTAGTGTACAAACCTCTAAGCATCTTGGGACCAGGATACCTGAGAGAGCACCTTCTTCTTTACCAACCTGCCCGTCACTGGGTTCATCAAAGGGCTGGCTCCTCGTGGTTCCACACAGACCTATGGCCCGGTTGGAGTCCACCAGAAAAACAGCCTTCAGCATGGTGGCCCCCTTCCTGTGGAATTCCCCGCTTTTAGAGGTCAGGCAGGCGCCAACATTGTGTTGTTTTTGGCACCTCCTGAAGACATTGCTATTTTGAGAGGCCTTCCCTGAGTGACCAGCTGCGGTTTATTAAGTTCATCTGTTCTTTTAAAATGTTTTAACTGTTTTAATTATGGGGTTTTATTCTTTTGTTCACCGCTCCGAAATCTTTGATGTGGAGTGGTATATAAATATTGTAAATAAGTAAGTAAGCAAGTCACAAAAGGCCACAACTGGGCTTAAGACATTTTGACATCTGAGGTGGAGAACCCAAGCGGCATGCTACCTTCCTGCCTCTAAAAATGTAGTATTTCGCTTAAATAACTGACTGTCTGCTGCCCTTTCTTGGTATCCCCCAGTCGACAGCTTGAAATGGCTTGCCTTGTTTTGCCTCATAATGAGGGCAGCCCTTTGTATGTTCTGTAGATGACTGCTTTGTCTGTTTTGGATGTCTAAAAGTTGGCAGGTATGCCACCATCTGCCAGCAAATAAATAACATGTTCTTCATTGAAGACCAAACTGGGAACAACGTGTCTAGCTTGCTGGGAAATAGCATTTGGGACCCCTTTAAAACATTGGTGGGTTGAACTGACCAAGCACACAGGCATACACGAGTCTGTGCTAAGCACAATGTTTTCATAGCACCATAGAAAAAAGAAAGCCTCAAGTGAATAAATCAGCTTGTCGTTGTGAGTCAAGTTCACCCTTGCCATAACTTGGTAGGCACCCGTGGAGCCTGCACCAGTTACGGATCTGTCCCGGCCTGTTGACGACCGTGTTGCTCAATCCACTGGGCTGTGGCTGTTGTTTTTCAGCAGCTTTGTTATTCGTGGAGCTTAAACCAGCAGTAGAAACTAGAAACTTTTTTCTGTTGATTCACAGGTGATGCTAGCAATCTGCCAGTTCTAGCAGCAAGCTGGAGTACAGCAGGCCTCGAGCGTAATGAGGGGGCAAGAGGGCAGCTAATTGCATTAGAATTCCAGCTCTCTGAAGGAATGACAGCATCCTAAGTTGACACAACTGGAGTTACTGTAGCTACAAAAAGAGCCCCCCTTCCCCCGCAACAAGACCCAAAGGAAAACAGGAAAGTTACTGATTCTCCCCAACGCCTGTTAAATGCACAACAGAACTCACACCCATTTAATGACCCCAAGGGGACTAGTTCATAGATGACTTATTGTGGAGAAATCTCATTAACGTCAATGCAACTGCACCGCTGCTGGAGATCAGCAAATAGTTTCTTCACAGAGCAATCCCATGCAGTGGAGGCTGGTGACTCCAATGTCAGGGAGTGCTGAATCTGCTCCAGGTTTCAGTCAGAACTCTAAAGGAACTATCTTGGATAGCTCCTTTAGAGTTCTGACTGGGTCTGTCTGAAACCCAGAGTGGATTCAATGCCCCCTGACATTGGAGCCACCAGCCTCCATGGATCCTATGCATGTCAACTCAGAAATGAGTCCCACTGAGTTCAATAGGACTTACTCCCAGCCTCAGGCTGCAATCCTATACAGACTTACCAGGTGTATGCTCCACTATAAGAGGCTTACTTTTAAGTAGACAAGTATAGGATTGTGCTGCACTGCAAAATGGGGTGGGTGGGGGAGAAGGACTGTTGCAGATTTAAACAGAACTGGAATTTATTTATACCATTCGTGTTTATTGCATTTTGTAGAATTACAGAGGCAAGAAGAGAGCTCCTTGCCCTGACGACTGTATAATCCAGGCAGTGATATTGGGGGAAGCTGATGTTTATTTAATATGCATAAAGACTCTCTTTTCCCTTTGGATTCAGTCGGCCTCACTCCCAAGACAGCTAACAATACAGACTCAACAATAAAAACTATTCCAAAGCTAAAAGTTAAAATCATAAACTAAAAACGATCACATACATTTATTATTTATTTATTTATTATTAAATTTATTAATCGCCCATCTGGCTGGTCACCCAGCCACTCTGGGCGATGTACAGTATACAATAAAACAGTTTTAAACAATAAAATTCTACAATAAAAACATTTTCTAAAATACCCTAACCCACCCCAAATGCCTGCCTGAACAACCATGTTTTTAATGCACGGCGGAAGCTCATTAAAGAGGGGGCATGGCGGAGTTCCCCAGGGAGGGAGTTCCACAGAGTGGGGGCCACCACAGAAAAGGCCCTCTATAATTGACCAACAGTTCGACAGCCAAAAAAATATTTTTATACATATAACAAAAGTATATTAAAAACAAATAATATAATTAAGCTAAAAGGCTTGTTGAAAGAGCCAAGTGTTTGCCTATTGTGGAAAGGCAAACAGAGAGAGAGAGAATGAGAGAGAGAGAGAGAGAGAGAGAGAAAGCTGGACTGGCCTCTGAGGTCCAGTACTTAGATATCACAACTAGGGCTGTCGGAGAAATCCTCAACAGAATCATATGTGTTCAGATTCCGAATGCTCTGCAGATTCCGCAGTGGAGTGGCTTTTCCTGAGTCACACAGATTCTGCAGACTTGTGAACTGTTTTTTTTAAATGTTCTGGAATTTTACGCAAATTTAGTCGTAGAAAAATACTTAAAATAAAAAAATCATTAAAAAATGCACATTTCCCCCATAGGCTAAAGCATGAAAATGACATTTTGGAGGAGATTTGCGAATTTTTGCAAATGTGAGTTTGTGCAAACTCAGGAAATTGAAAAAAATCCAATTCCGTCAATAAGTGGATGATGGAACGAAAGGCACCCGACAATCCGCAAAACACGTATGGAATGGATTTTACAAAAATCTATACATCCCTAACCACAACTAGGAAGGCCCTGTCTTGTGGGCTCACCTGCTGTACCTGTGACAGTGCAGGGACATACAGCAGGGCCTCTGATATTGATCTGAGCACATGGGCAGATTCATGGGAGAAGTGGCGGTCCTTACAATGTTCTGGGAGGGGAGACGCAAAAGTGGCAATGGTAGTTATGGAAGAGTGCAGTTTCACGTGCTTGATCTTTGTTCTAACTGGGGATGATGATTACGGGGTTGAGCAAAGGCTTCGCACATGCTTTCCATGCAGAAGATCTGAGGTTCAACCCCCAGTTTTAAAAAAAGGATCGCATAGCAGTTGATTGGAAAGGCATCTCTCTGCCCAAGAACCTGGAGGGCCACTGCCAGTCAGAATACCAGGTATGGGCAACTTGCACTCCTCCAGATGGTCTGGCCTGCAACTCCCATCTTCCCTCACCATTGGCTATGCCAGCTAGGGCTAATGGGACTTGTAGGCCAAAACATACAGAGGGCCACAAGTGGCCATTCCTGGAATAAAAAAAATACTGGGCTAGATTACCAAATAACCTGACCTGGTGTAAAGGTAGCTTTCTCTGTTCCCAAAGGAGGGCTTTGAAAAGGAATTTGAAGGAAGAGAGAGAGAGAGAAAGAAAGCAGTGGAAACTGGGGGCTCCGATGTCAGTGGGGCAGTAAACCGCTTGTTTTCAGTCAGAACTCTAAAGGAGCTATCCAAGGTGTGGATAGCTCCTTTAGAGTTCTGACTGATTCTGACTGAAACCTGGAGTGGATTCACCACCCCACTGATATCAGAGCCACCAGCCTCCACAGAAAGGAAGGAAGGAAGGAAGGAAGGAAGGAAGATATACTATGTAGGGGTTCTGTGTGGAAGTTCCAGGCAAAGGAGAAGGTGTGCTGAGGAACACTTAGCAAGGGCTGCCCCATTCATTCTAATGGAAAAAGCAGATGCGTTGAAAACGCAATGAAGAGTCCTGTGGCACATTAAAGTCATACAAATTAATTATGACAAGCTCTTGTGGACTTCAGTGAATCCGATGAAGTGGACTACAGTTCACAAAAGTTATGCTGAAAAGTTTTTGTTAGCCTTTAAAGGTGCTGTAAGGCTCTTTGTGGTTTTTGCCACAACAGACTTGCATGACCTCTGAGTGCATGAATCTGACAGATTCTGGTGCTAACTTCTGCTGAGTCTGTAGGATTGCTCTTGAAGACCTGTTAACATACCATATTTCTCTTTCTCTCTGTCTTTTCCCCCCTCCCCAGTTCAAATTAGATTTTACCGTGTATGTGATGGTTTCTTCTACTTCCTGTGAGTGTGCTGAAGCGAGCATCAATGCAGCAACGACTGTGAACACCACCATCATGAACCTTAAGAAAAAGAAGAAAACCAACTTTTAAAAAGAAGTTTTACACACACACACACACACACACACACGTATGTAACAGGGCACCCCACACTTCCCTGGTACTTCTGGCTAACAGAGGCCTACTGTTCTCTGCAGTGGAAAATCTGAGCCTGGACTGTTCCATTTCAGACTGCAGGTGGGAGGGTGTCACAGGAACAAATGTTTGTTTATACAGAATTATTCCCCTCCATGTAGAAAACTAGATGTCAGCAAGAAGTGTTCTACAGTTCTTGTTTTCTATGTGCAGGGAATTATTGGTATAAGAGAACATTCAGTCATGTGATTTCAACAGTATGAAATCGTACAACCCAAACACAGGTTTACCACCTTAGGGAAAACTAGACTCCACTGGTTTCTACACAATGTTGTTCAATCGGCCTATGTGTTGTTGTAAATATGTGTATGCCAAAGACGGAAGTCCTTTTATTTAAAAAACAAAGCAACGCCCCCCCCCATGAATACATACAGAGAATGTTCAATCTGTGTTGATAACATTACCATAGTTATTATGAGGTAAATAACGATAGCATATGCTCTCTTAATGTATTGTTTGTTTTTGCAAAGTAATTCTGAATGTACACACATGCATCTGAAACTCCACCTTTGGAAAAAATGATGGGAATCTTACCTGAAGACAAAGCACAGAACAGAGACACTGGGACAGTTTAGGAGGAAACTTCTTGCGGTTCAGCAGTGCTGCAATTCTGTGTTGGTATCTTTCTACAGCTGTGGAAAAACATACAGATGTTATAATAAAATAACCATTAATTGTGCCCAGCGTGCAGGCTTATGCTTTCTAAAGCAACATAATTAAAGCACTATACATGTTTGATATATCCTGTCAATTTTAATGTTTCATTCACAAAATTACTTTGGGTCCATTTCATGAACACACTCCATGTTTTTACAGTCCATCTTATGTATGCACGCTTACCTGGGAGTAATCTCCACTGACCACAGCACCGGGTCCAGGTTTTGGAGGGCCCTTGGGCAAGACACCCTCCATGGACCCCCTCCCTTACTGAGTCTACCTTCTCACCACCACTGTCACCCCGTGCTATTGCTCCTCTTCCTCTGTCTTTTCATTGCTACCATTTGCTTGCTTGACAGGCAGAGAACCTGTGAGCAAGGAGGCCGTGGCATCTACTGCTCACCTTCTCACCACCCCCATGGTCTGGGCCAGAGTGAGAGGCAAGTGAACAAGCAGGTTGCAGTGGTGAAGAGGAGGAACACATGCAGGGGGCTCTTGTCAGTGGGCTGAAGGGTGGGTTCTTCACAGGTGCCCAGCCATGCTTACCCCTGACACCAGCCCTGACTGACCACAGTGGGTCACTTTAAATAAGCATGCATATGACTGTACTATGAAAGTGTTTAAATGAGCAAATTCAGCAGACAGGTGACCAGCCAATCTGCGGCACAGTACTCCAGAGGTGGGGTGGTGGGAAGAGGGATGTTGCTTCTCCACAATCCTTTCTCTTACACGTCATACTTGCAGCCACCAGCATACTCCTAGCTGGCTGACAGCCAACTCAAACATGCAGACCCGTGTGATACAGTTCCAGACTTCAAAAGCTCCCTGCATATGGAAAGCTAGTACATCAAGGAGAAGGGTAGGCTAAAACCATTATCCCTGAAATGCTCGCTTTCTATGCACAGTTAATATTTTTGCACCGGAGAGCATTCAAACATGCAACCCATCCTTTTCCATGGACACATACACACCAGCATCTGTAGTCTGATATGGTATGGTCCAGGAAAAAATTGGAAGTCTGCATTTTTTTAATCAGTCAAAATTAGGGATGCTGAAAAACTGGGGTGGGGACTGAAGCAAGTCTTTTGCCCTGTGCAAGACAGTCCCCTGGCAAGACCACCTTCATCCTGTCCTAAACTTTTCACTGCCAACTGAGATGGAATACTACAAAACATTTTGAATATGCAAATTCAGACAAATGTAAATCACCTCAGGTGATCAGCAGGGAAGCTCTTGTAACATAGAATAAAGTTGGGCTGTTTCGGTCACTGATGCACCACAAATGATTAACAAGGTTATCCAAGGGTGGATGAGCAAGTACATTTTTTTTTTCCTGAGGACTAGTAACTTATGAAAACCTATAGGCTGCATTTACCCCAAACCCATCCTTGCATTGTGTATACAGTATTCTGCCTTTACTGGCAAATCTGAAGTTGAAAGGCAAGAATAAAATAATAAAATAATAGTACAGGAGCAAACAAGTTCTCTGCACTGCACATAGTATAAATGAGCATCAACCAAACTACATGCTACATTAAATGAGTAGTGCATAGGTCATCCTAAAGTTTTTGTTTACTTTAGTGTAAATGCACAGAGCCCTGATCCAGATCAGAACCACCACCCGCAGGTGTGTCTGTGGGTAAACCTTCTCACCCAGCCACTTTTCCACTTTAAATTCGCCTCCTCCTCCCGCACCCCCCCTCCCATTGGGCTGTATAGCGTGTAATTTAGCTGTGGCCTTTAGCGCCCACAACACAAAGCAGAACCCAACAGGACTTCCCACTTCTTATCAGCACAGCTGAAGGCGAATGAACGGGTAGCTCTTGCCTCCAGAATGTGCCTGGGAACTCCTCCTTTATTGTCCAACCACGGGAGAAAACAAGGCAATCCTTGCAGCTCAGTCCAGGATCTCATCCATTTGTGTGGTGAGAGCAGGTGCAAGGCGTGCATCCTTGTTCTGCATTATCCTATAGTGAGGCTTGAGAGATATTCCCCCATTATCCTGAACACTTAGTGGAGGCTGATGGCTCTGATGCCAGTGAATCTGCTCCGGGTTTCAGTTGCAACTACTTAGAACTCTAAAGGAGCTGTCCAAGGTCCACTGCTAACACTGCTGACGACTTTGGCTAGCTTTGCTGAGGTGATTTATTGAGTGATCCGCAAGAACGGACCAGACCGCACGCACACACGCACGCACGCACACCAGCTCACCCCCTTGAAACCGTTATTCATTAATCCAGAAAACAACAACAGCCCCCTGCTAATGTGGCTGAACAAATGCAGCTGCCTTACGCAAAGTCAGACTGCTGGGCAGTTAGCTCAGCAGTGGTCTAGTGGTTTAATGGGCACAAAGAATTCAGGAAGTTGCTTTCCGGGCCTTGCTACCTCAGACAGCTAGTGTGGTACAGTTGTTAATGAGCTTGGACTAGGAAAGGATAGAGAGACCTGGGTTCAAATTCCTATTCAGTAATGGACCTCAACGGCGAATGTGGGCCAGACATCATTTTTTATCCTGGGGGCGGGCAACCTTTTTTTTTTTCTGCTGAGGGCCGCTTTCCCTTGTGGGTAACCTGTCAGGGACTGCATGTCAGCCATGGGCAGAGCCAGAGCCAAAAGAAGGAGAGAGCAGGGCTGGTGTTAAGAGTAGGTATGGTTGGGCACCTGCCAAGAGATCACACCCCAGCAGGGGCCCACTGACAAAAGTCCCCTCAACTTGCTTTTCCTCTTCGTCGTTGCAACCTCTCGTTCATGTGCCTCTCAACTCTGGCCCAGACAACAGTGCAACAGGAGCAGGAGATGCCACTGCCTACTTGCTCAATGGTTCTCTGCCTTTCAAGGACACAAGAGGGAGCAGTGATGAGAAAGAGAAAGAGGAGCAAAAGCAGCTGGTAACATGGTGGTGAGAAGGTAGATTCACTGAGGCAGGGGGCCCTTTGAGGGTGTCTTGCCCAAGGGGTTCAAAAACCTGGAGCCGGCACTGGACGGGACACCCCTTTTTACTCTTTGCTGCCCCCCTTTCTCCCTTTTTCTGCAACCCCCTTTCTCTCTCTCCTTCTTTCTTCCCACCTAGTGGGATGCCAGGGATGGGAGATACTGCTCTTGCCAGAGACTTTAACTTTGCATACAGAGGGCCACATCAATTTAGGCCAAGGGCCACACAGGGCCTGAGAGAGAGACACAGGTTGCCCATCCCTGTTTTAGTCTATCCAAAATCACAGGGTTGTTGTTGTGAGAATAAAAATGGGTGGGGGGGAAGGAAAGCCATGTTATAGAAACATCACAAAATAATTCCTGAGAGCTTAAAAAATACACACAACTGGATTGAATCTTGAATCTACTACACGCAAGGCATGTGCTCTGTTGCTGAGCTATGGTACCACACCCAAGTATTCTTACTGACCTATGGTACTCAATATTCCACAACTGAGTGCTGACAACATAAGGGGGGCTGGGGGAAAATCAGGGGTGTGTGTGTAATGGAACCAGGGCTCACAGGGACACAGCACTGACACTTTTTATTAGCAGGGGCATGGAGGTCATCTGCCGCCACCATTACCCAGAATTCCCTGTTCCCTCTGAGCTTAGCTGCAATTCGCACAGTAGCTGGGAGGAAATTAATTTTCCCAGCAACAATATATTGAATGAACAATTAAGACCCGTCAGTTTTACAAAAGACCTGTCCCTGGTGGAGATGGAAACGGCTAGAACTTGTTTTTTTGTTGGTATGGATCAGCACAGCTGTCTGCATTTTTGGGCTCTCCTTGGGGGCGCAGCTATGGTGAGACTGTCATGGTGAGGAGCTGCACTTCAAAAGTTACCACTACACCACTGGGGGAAGTCAACCCATTTTTAGTGGTCTTTAAGCATCCTGACTGGAATGCATAAAGATCATTACAGGATTAAGACAGTATCTTGCCAAGACTAGATTCAGATGGCAAACCCTTCACCAGTTTCATCTCATTTCCCTTGCATAGAAAGGCCTGTTCTCACTGAGATGGCATACCTGTATCTGGGCTGCGCCTGCTCAGAATACAGGTGGGGGCTCAAATGGCAGGCTGCAATCCTATACGTGACTGGGGGGGGGGCACAGCAGGTGTATGCATCAGCAATGAGTAATGGGGCTAAACAGCATGACTGCCCAACCGCACATCCCTGCACGCATCTTTTCAATGTGTGTGTATGGGGCATGGGTGGGTGAGTGAACCCCTCTTATGAGTGCCACCAAACTCTTTTCTTCTTTGGAGAAAAGAAGGGGGTGGAGAGAGAGAAAGAGTGAGTGAGTGAGTGAGTGAGTGACAGAGAGAGAGAGAGAATGAGGGCGGGAGATGTCAAGGAAGACATACAAATAAGGCTTTGGGAGAAAATATTTTTCCTGCTCATGGCCCTCAAAGAATTTGACTCCATCTGGAATTAAAGCTTGAACCTCTGAATTGCTATGGAACGGGATGAAAAAAACATATGATCTCATCATCAGATCTCTGTACCAACCCATCAAACGTAACGCAGAAACTGGAAACAATACCAAGGCTTTTCAAATAAGAAAGATGTGTAAAAAAAAACACAAGCTGGTGGGTGGAGGGGGAAATCCACCCACCAGCTTGTTCTCCATCTATATATCATTGATCATCCAAGTGTGTCTTGGAACAGCCATCAAGAACAAATGATTCAAATAGCAAGTGTTCGCTATATACAGATGTCTTGGTCCTATTACAGCAGGGTGTCAAACCTCAGGCCTGTGGGACAAATCCAGTCCTCCCAGAGTACCAATCTGACCCACCCAGGTTTCCAGGGGGCCACACCCCTGGCCCCAATCCCTTCTCCCTATGACCAATAGCTTGGTAGTTTCCTGGCTTTTGCACATTCCCACTTCTCCCCCAACTCCTAATTCCACATATTTAGACAGAAAAAAGTCCTACAACTCCCAGCATTCCTCAGCGAACAACAATGTCCCAAGAGAGACCCAGCAGTCTGTGCTTCCCAAGGGGCGAATACTGTTTAATTGTTTTTAGCCTTTCCAGCTCCATTTGTAAGCATGGTGCTGTATTACTTTTAATGTTTTTATTAATAGTTTATATAAATGTTTTAGCAATTATTGTGTGTTTTAATTGCATTTTAATGTATTTAATTTTCTTGTAAACCGCACAGAGATATTTTTAAATATTGTAAGCAATATATAAATCTATTAATTAAATAAATAAATACACAGGTCAATTTGATGGCTACGTTTCTTTGGACCCATGGGCACATTTGGGAATTTGAGAAACTGCTGTGGGCACCACCACAAAATGGCTCCCATCTCATGGGGTGTGCGGCTGGTCACATAATGGCTGCCGTGGAGGCCTGGCTAGTCAAAAGTGAGCTAAAGAGAGGTGGGGGCGAGAAATAGCGAGGCTAGAAGCCAGGGGGAAGGGGGGAATAGGAAGGCAAAGGGGTAGAGGGGAGAGAAAGAGCAAGTCTAGAAAGGAGAGAAAGAAGACTGCCTTAACATTTCCCAAGGTTTTCCTTAAAACCATTTTTTTGAAGGGGGCAGGGAGGGAAGAGCTTTGTGGATGTCTCCGCCGGCACCAAGGTGCCCACAGGCCCGCATCGGGAGATCCCTGTTTTAACCTGCGCTGGCTTCTCACAATTATTGCTGATTTTGTTGACCAGGTGTTGTCAGTTGCAATTTTACATTGTTTCTGTGGTAGACTCTACTTTAGAATACTTTTTGTGAGGCAGGAAGATGTTTCCTCGAGCATTTTATAGGGATAAATTGACAGAAGAATACAGTAAGAAAATTAATAAAACTTCAGGAGAGCCTCAGACGGCAGGGTGACCATGTGAGGATTCCAGTCCTCAGCATAAATAACGTGGTCATCTGAATCCACCATGAGATAAAAACCTTACAGAAACTTTGCACCTGTAGGCCTGTACGCAAATCCCCCTATGACTCAACATACAGTTAAGACCAGGCCCAGAGTCAACACATTGTATTCTCAGGAAGCAGCTCCCCCCCCCCCTTCATCCCCCTGGGTCTCAACAGCTGCCATGTTAATTTCCCACAATGCCCTGGAGCAACATCAGCCGCACTGTGGGAAATTTAAAGGGTGGCCACTTGACACAAATCAGAGGAGTGTTACTGCTGCTAGGTATGCCCACTTTGGGGCGGGGGCGACAATTACACTGGCATAAGAGGAGGCCCACCAGCACACACTACGCCTGGAGTCAGTGCAGTGACTAAAAATCAACCTGACAGGTCTCTTGCACCACTGCAAAATATTATGAAAATATTCATAAGAAACAATATTATACTCCCCTCCTCTACCTATTTTACTCTTACTTGGGTATAATACACTGCCCTTTCTCTGCTCCTCTTTCTCAGACTTATTTTGTCCACATTTTCTATAGGTTCAGGCTCTCCGTTTGACCCACTGGGTTCCCCAGACAGCCCTGCCCCTTTCCGGGTCCCACCAGCTTTCCCCCTACCATTTAGTGGTTTCCTGGCTTTTGTGCAGTTTTTTCCCCCATTCTAAAAGATTGACATGTTACTGGTAGCAACAGCTTTATGCTAAAATATGCTGGCATTTTTTACCCCTCCCCTTCTTGCCTTTGGCTCCATCCACCACTAGAATGTGGCCCCCAAGAGCTTTTCTGAAATGGAATTTGGCGCTCAGCTGAAAGGGTTTCAACACCGTGAAATCTGTTTCCAAACAAGGGCAAAATAAGTACCAAAGCTTCACTTGCTGCTACTGAGCATGCTCAGCCACAGTAGCGTTCAAGTGGGAAAATCTGCCGAGTCACACTTTGTTTGTTTATTTATTTATTTATTGAATTTCTTAATTGCTCATCTGGCCGGTCACCCGGCCACTCTGGGCAATGTACAGCAATACAACAGTTTTAAAACAATAACATTCTACTTTAAAACATCATATTTCTAAAAATACCCTAACCCACCCCAAATGCCTGCCTGAACAACCACGTTTTTAATGTGTGGTGGAAGCTCATTAAAGAGGGGGAATGGCAGAGTTCCCTAGGGAGGGAGTTCCACAGAGTGGGGGCCACCACAGAGAAGGCCCTCTCCTTCGTCCTCACCAGCCTAGCTGTCCTGGTTGATGGGACAGAGAAAAGGCCATCCGAAGCTGTTCTTGTTGAGTGGCCTGTCTGGTGTTGCTGGAGGTGCTCCTTAAGATAGGCCGGGCTGGAACGATATAGGGTTTTAAAGGTCAAAACCAACACCTTGAATTTGGCCCGGAAAACAACTGGTAACCAGTGCAACTCCTTCAGCACCAGAGTGATGTGATCACGCCGGCGGCTGCCTTTAATCAGGCAAGCCACTGCATTTTGTACCAGCTGCAGCTTCCGAACCATCTTCAAGGGTAACCCCACATAGAGCGCATTACAGTAGTCTAGACGAGAGGAGACCAGGGCATGTACTACCGATGGTCGGAAAGGCAGGGGCGCAGCTGCTGTATCAGATGGAGTTGGAACAGTGCTGTCCGGCTCACAGCTGACACCTGAGCCTCCATGGACAGCTGGGAGTCTAAAATGACCCCCAGGCCGCGGACCTGGTCTTTCAAGGGTAGCCGTACCCCATTCAACACCAGGTCAACATCCCCCAACCTCCTCTTGTCTCCTACCAAAAGTACCTCGGTCTTGTCAGGGTTCAGCTTCAGCTTATTCCTCCCCATCCAGCCACTCACCATCTCCAGACATTTGGACAGGGATTCTACAGCCAACCTTGGTGAAGATTTAAATGAGAAGTAGAGCTGCGCGTCATCCGCATATTGATGACACCGCACCCCAAACCTCCTGATGATAACCTCCAGCGGCTTCACATAGATGTTAAATAGCATCGGGGAGAGGATGGAACCCTGTGGCACCCCACAAGTGAGTGGCCACGGGTCTGAAACCTCCTCTTCCAGTGCTACCCTCTGGTACCTGCTTGAGAGGAAGGACCGGAACCACCATAATACGGTGTCTCCAATGCCCAACCCCTCCAGGCGGTCCAGGAGGATACTGTGGTCAATGGTATCAAAAGCTGCTGAGAGGTCGAGGAGAACAAGGAAGGAGCATTCGCCCCTATCCAAAGCCCTCCTCATATCATCCACCAAGGCTGTTTCTGTCCCATGCCCAGGCCTGAAGTCCGATTGAAATGGATCTAGATAATTGGCTTCTTCCAAGTGTGCCTTCAGCTGCATCGCCACCACCTGCTCAATCACCTTGCCCAAAAATGGCAGATTCAAAACTGGGTGAAAGTTGTTCAAAACTTGGGGATCCAAGGAGGGCTTTTTTAAAAGCGGTCTTATCGCTGCCTCCTTGAGAGCTGATGGCATCACTCCCTCCTCAAGGGAGGTGTTCACCACCACCCTGATCCCCTCACCCAGCCTCTCTCTGCAGCTCATAATGGGCCAAGATGGGCAGGGATCAAGTAAGCAGGTGGTCAACCTTTCGTTGCTGCAGCACCCCTGATAAGACTCAATGATTTCTGAAGTGACCAGCGGTATAGTGGTGGCGGGTCATGCCGGGGTGTTGCTCCAGCGCTTTTTTTGAAGCCAGCCCCCAGCCAGGTCGCAGTCTGCTAGGGAAGGAGGAGGGAGCAGAGGGAGTGTGGGCAGCTGCCTCTTGGCTGCTGGCCAGACAAAGGGAGAGAGCTAGCGAGGGAGCCTGAGGGAGCTCTGCAGCCTCCTCTCGCCCTCGCCCTTCTCCTCCTCAGCTCTTGGCTTCTCCACCCTATCCCTGCTCTGTGCCTGCGCGCCTGGTGCTGCCCTTGTCTCCTGAAACACTGGTTACCCATTCAAGGCTGCTGCTGCTGGCCATGGCAGCAGTGGGGGGGGGGGCGCTACCACCATTATTTACTTATGGGGCAGGGCAGGTGGCTGGTTTGTGCCAGTTTTTAGGATTTATCACACAATCCTATGCATGTTTACTCAGATGTCAGCCCTGCTATGTTCACCTGCCAACTGGGCTTTCTCCCAGGTAAGTGTGCGTAGGACTGCAGCCTTAGCTGCCTTCCCAAGACCTCTGTAAATTTAATTCAAAATAAAGACCCATTGGATTGCACTGTTAATTCTTGAACATTAATTTCTACAGTAAGCACAATTGCCAAATGCAACCTGCTCTGTCAGCTACACTTTTTGGTACAAAAAGGCAAACAAACCCTGGTGGAGGGAAGGGAAACAAAAAAAATCCGTTGGGGGGAGAGGAGAAAGATGGTGTGTGTGTGTGTTTCAATCTGGCTGGGTGTGTGGACGTCTCTGTTGCCGGATGGGAGAGATATAATGAAGGAGCTTAGGAAAGGCTAATGGGTAATGTTGGGGCACTAAGGGAGTGTGCAAGGGGGCTGTTTAAATGAGAAGGGATCGTCCATGAGGGCTGAGTTGAGAGGGTGAAGCTTCCAGAGAGTATCATATTTTGAAAGCTTAAAGTAAAATGTTTGTGAGTGAGTGAGTGAAAAAGATTAACACCCCTGCATTTTTTCTCAGGCATCCAGTTGAAATACCACGGCCTTACTCTGAGCTGCACTGGTTTTGAATCCCAGTTGAAGGCTGTATATCTTACAGGGTTGTACAATCTTAGAAGGAGCGTGGCTGTGACTGTCATGAAGGGACCCTACACTTCTGAATTTGCCACTACAACTACTGGAAGTGACGTCACTTGAAGGCGTCTTTCCTCCCTGGCCAATGTCTTCATGGTTGGCTTTGTGGAGAAGGGGAGCTATCAGGAAACATGTGGCTGCCCTATCCATATGTTTCCTGAAGTCAACTTCTCCCCATTCCAGATCAAGCAGTATGTTGCTCTTACACCACTGCTGAGCCCAACAGAGGTGGGAACCGAGTAAGGAGGAGGGGAGGGAACACTGCCTCTTGTGTTTTCTGCCCAGGGTTGTCAACCACAGATGCAATATATAGGGAGTGCAGGAAGCCACCCTATAATCTTCTCTAAATGGTCACCAGAGACCACATTGGATTTTCCCATCAGAAAAGGAATGAGGAGAAACAGCTTGGTCTTGGCAAGGGAGATGACGACAGCAGAATTGGCCTTTTGCTATGCAGCCACCTGCTAGGATCAGGAAAGCACCCGGATTAAAGGCTGCACATTACATTTGCAGGTGTATTTATCATAATAAAAGACGATGTGTGCCTGCCCATCCATCTCTCAGCACCAAGACTGTGAAACCTAGACTCTTGAAACTTGGCATGCATGTTAAGGGGACCCTAGGGGTGTCTACCTCAGGGTTATTTTGTTTTTTAAATGCGCTAGGGTACGATCCTATCCATGTTTAGACAGAAAAAATCCTACATCTCATGTTTAGACAGAAAAAAATTCCTGCAATGGCTGGCTGGCGCATGCTGGGAGTTGTAGGCCATCTTCTGTCTAAACATGCATAGGATTGCACCCTTAATTAATTTTAATTAATTTTAATGTGTCCATGTGGTTGAAGCCTGCAGTAACAACTTCAGTCATTAGAGGCAGACCTTCCCACCTGAGACATACCTTTGCAGTCCATACAGTTTGAAGCCAGGGGAGAATAGTAGGCTGAGGGACAGGATATATGGGTGCCCTCTCCCCTCTGCTGTGGGGCAGTCCCCCCTCAGGGGAATGGAGTGGACAGATCCCTTCCTCAGGAGGCTATAGGGCTGCATCATGGCAGGGGTCGTGCCTAGAGGTGCCAGTGGCAGCACAGGGCAGGTGCAATGTCCAGCTGTGTAAGTCTGCTGGAAATCTTCGCTGTATCAAACAAAGGGCTATTCCCACCTGTGCGAAGCCAGGTCTGTTTGCTAGTATCTAAAAAGGCCTACTCCAGGGTTAAGGGGACTCTTGCCAAAATGCCTTCTACCTGGGTACCCGGGGCAGCCCAGTGCCTGATAGCTGGGAGCTACAATTTTAATTTCCCGTTATACCTGTCTTAAGAAGCATCTCTTTGGGGCACTGAGGGAATGTAGATGGCTCCCAGACTCAGCTGGTTTTTAAAAGTACTGGATCAGGGCAGGCATTAACCATGGGCACTGGGGCCTCAGCAGCCTCGTGCCAACACCTAAGGTATTTTGAGTGTACACTTGATGGCAAACCTGGCTTGCCTCTGTGTAATTCAGTGGAGGCTGGTGGCTCCGATGTCAGTGGGGTGGTGAATCCACTCCGGGTTTCGGTCAGAACAAGTCAGAATTCTAAAGGAGCTGTCGAAGGTGCACATGGCTCCAATAAAGGACACAAGAAACTTAGGCCTCAACCATGACATGGGGACATCACCTCAACTTCCTCTGCTGGGAAAGACTGAAGGCAAAAGGAGAAGGGGACAGCATAAGATGAGATGGCTAGATAGCATCACTGATGCAATGAATATGGACTTGAGCACGCTCCGGGAGAGAGCGCAGGACAGGAAGGCCTGGCGTGCTATGGTCCATGGGGTCACGAAGAGTTGGACATGACTGAACTACTGAACAACAACAACAACCTATCCTTCTCATCAAATTAATGTTACCCACTTTCTTGCTAAACATAGCCTTTGAATTGCATTGGACTTCATGACTTCATTTAGCTGCAGCTGTAACCATCGAACAAAGGCCAGTTCACACAGTCATGCATGTCACTCCGCCTCATTACCCAATGAACTGGAGCTGATGGCGTGAACAGCCTCTGCTGGAAAGAGTTAGGCCTGTGATGGCATGAAATGATGATGCAAAAGCTCTGAGCTGCAATGTCTGTTGCACACATGCAATGCCATTGCTCGGTACTGCTGCCATTGCTAAATGATGTTTATGCAGGACACGGAATAATGGGCTCAAGTGACAGGAAGCCAGATTCTGGCTGAACATCAGGAAAAACTTCCTCACTGTCAGAGCAATACGACAACGGAGCCAATTACCTAGGGAGGTGGTGGGCTCTCCCACACTGGAGGAATTCAAGATGAAGCTGGACAGCCACTTGTCAGGGATGCTCTGACTTAGATTCCTGCATTGAGCAGGGGGTTGGACTCGACGGTCTTATAGGCCCCTTCCAACCCTCCTATTCTGTGATTCTATGCATGCGTGAACTTAAGCACAGGAAGGATGGGAAAGAGTGATGTTTAGATGTGACACACTGGTAGGGTTGTGGTAGCTAAGAGCGACCTGTGAGCCCAGAGGTCCCCAGTTCAAATCTCAACTCAGCCACATCAAGTTGTTAGGTGACACAGGGAACTTCCTTATTCCAAACTATTTGTCCTTCTGATTATAAATCAGACTCTACAGGATCATGAGCAAGTGTTCCCTCAGCTCAGGCATCTATCTTCTGGTCTTATTCAGGCGCCTCTACTTCGTGTACAATTTCAGTTCTTACAGTGCTGCAGGGAGCAGCCAAACTCTCCTTGAATGTATTTAGGACAGCTTTGCAAATAAATCCTTTTTTTTTTTTACATACCAACGTAAGATTTTTGTGACATATCAGCAGGGCTGCTGGTGGTGGGGGAACAACACCCCTCGTTCAATTTACAGAAATTTTCCTATCTGAGTCACTTGGAGACAGTTGCCATGGGTGAATTGGCACGTGGCCATAGGTGGAGTGGTGAGCGGCTAATTACAAGGCTGATATGGCACCTAGATGCCAAGGTGAATCGAGCAGGATCTGTGAGCTGGATGTGGGCTTGCAACTGCCTACATTCAGGATGTACCACAATGCAGGTGCTTAGAGCTCTAAGACTGCAAGCCCATGTATACTTAACCAGGGAGTGAGCTCCATTGAATCCAATGGGGCTTACTTCTGTGTAGACATGCATAAGATTGTACTCTTAATTGATCAGCAGATGATGGCTAGCAATTTGGTCCCAAAGGCTGTGGGATATGAGGTTCAGCAAAGTGGTATCTTTGGTTGGCTCAGCTCAGGTTGGTGTAGGGCAGAGTTGGGGAACCAAGGGTATCATGCAACCCTAAACCGAATGTCATGCAGCCCTAATTTTATGCTGCCTGCAGAGATGGGTGGCACAGAGAGACAGAGAGATGGGGTGGCATAGAGAAAGGGAGACACAGGGTAGCCAAGACAGCAAAAGAGCAATATAATCCTGCAGTGTTGCAAACCCCACCTGCTTTTGGCTCTGGCCACCGGCCAGAAAGTCCCATGGGTCTGCACACATCCCTCTTGCCTGTCAGCTGGGTAGGTGGGAGTGCAGCTGATGGTTATGGAATTGCTCTCAAGACCTCCAGTTGCTGATCCTTAGTGTATTTATCTCATGTATATTCTGTAGGGGTTTTCTGGCAGTCTCAAATGCAGGCAAAGTTCAGAGCTTCAGCAGAGTTCTGTAACATCTGAACGCTGGGACTATAATTTAACGCAGCCTTCCACAACGAGGTGCCCTTCAGATGTGCTCGACTACCACTCCCATCACCCAATGGCTATGCTGGCTGGGGGTGATGGGGGAAGTAGTCCAGCACATCTGGAGGGTGCCAGGTTTAGGAAGGCTGGTTTAGTGGTAGAAAGCGCCTGGTTTAGGGGAAGGCAGAACATCCCATGTTCAATCCCTGGTGTCTCAAGCTCAAAGGACCAGGTAGCCAGAGATGCCAAAAAAACCTTTGCCGGAGGAGTCCCTGTAGCCTTGCTGCCAGCCAAAGCAGCAATCCGTACTGGAACAGAAGAGCCTGAGCTCCTCTCAGAGAGACTTTCCTACATTCCACTTCTATGGTTGGCTGGGATCTTCCTTGAGAATTTATTTTATGAGGCAACTAATAAACAAGCAAACAAATAAAATAAAAGGGTTCCCTGTGTTGCAATCCGCCCAGAGAACATTAGTGATTGGGAGGATTAGAAATGTGCTAAATAAATAAATAAATAAATATAAAAGGCTCTCAGGTGATATGAAAGACCCCTTCCTCCCTGAGACTTTATAGAGCTGCTGCCAGTCTCAGACAGCGCTGGGTTATGATGGACAGTTGACCCAACCTCACCTCACCTTTCAACCAACTTTCGTTAAGAACCACACTGAAATGGACCTGATCTTGCCGAGAAGTGCCAGATTCCCCCCCCGCCCCATTTTAAAAAGAATCCCCCTTATCCCAGAACACTCATCCCTCCAGCAATAACGATCCAGATTCTCCTTTCTTTTTTTGTCCCCTTGGCATGGTTGCTCCTAGCCGTGTCATCCCGATCCACCGTCCGAACTTCACCAATCCTAAACGTGTTTTCTCAGTCCCGCTATGCTCAATGGGATTTACTCTTCAGTAAAGCGCGTGCTGGGGTTCGCGGCACCAGACTGCAATCCTATGCCGACTTTCCAGGGAGTAAATCCCATTGAACACAGCGGGCCTTACGTCTGAGTAGATACGCTCACATATCTGAGTAGATACGCTCACCCACAGCAGCACCGTTCAGATCGAAATGCCGTCCGACAACTCTTCCGCTATATATATCGATCTATCTATATATCTAAAATCTATTTGCACGGTTGCTTCTTTCTTCCCCTCCCCGCCCCGCCCCGCCTTTTATTTCTACTGCACCAGAAAATGTTGAACTTTGTTGTCTCTGCGTTTAAAAAAATTACAAAAATACGACCTCTCCGGTAATTCCACACGCGGGGGCTAGTATCCAATGTTAGTCCTACTTAGAGTAGACCTATTGAAATGAATGGGACTTAATTTTGCCATGCCCAACTTGCATCTTATTCATTTCAATGATTTTATTCTAAGCAGGTCCAACATCGGAGACTACCTACGCAAACAGCGACAACGCGCGTGGCTGGCAACTTTGCAAGAAACTCTACAAATCGCCCCTGCGAAGCAGCATCGGAAACTTCCCGATTTGCACGTTGCGCCCACGACTGTTCCCCGATTCGCACGTTGCACGCGAGGAGCTTTTTTCTTTCCCTGCATCAAAAGCCCGCCTCGCCGAGACGTGCCTGTGCAAGAATCTGCGCGGCGGCGCCGAGCGAAGCGCGCCGCGGAATCGCAGCGCTCCACTCCGTCCTCCTGCCTCGCCCGCCGGCGGCAAAAGGCTGGGGAGAGGAGCCGCAGCCGGGCGCGTCTTACCTGGCGGAGCCGCGAGGACACGATGCCGCTCGGGACGACCGCAGCTAGGTGAGGGGCGAGGAGAGCTCCGCTTCCCGTGCCAGGCCAGGCAGCCCGAGACCGCGACGTTGCAACGGGAGAGGGAGAGGAGAGGGCGGATGGGAGCTCGCCCCCTCCCAAAGCGTCTCAGCCGCAGGTTAACCCCGCGCCTTCGCCTCGCTCGAGTCACGGGGGGAAAAAGGGTCTCCCCCCCCCGCTCCCTCCCTCCCTCCCTCCCTCCAGCGATCTTGGACAAACTTGAGAAGTTCTAGCTACTGTGCACATCCTTTGAACGCCCCCTACCGATCTGCCGCTGACTTGACCCTTTCTACCAAAACTCTGATGTCCAAGCTCCAAACACGAGGTGGGAATCACGTGTAAATCCAGTTTCTCAATCTATTAGATAGATTTATAGACAGATTTAGGAGGCCATCACTAATCTTCAATCCAGCAATAGGCTGAATTTTAAAAGGGGCTAGGCAAAAGTATTTATTTGCAGAATCACTCCTATTATTATTATTATTATTATTATTCCTAATATGGGGGGTCTTCTACAATTTGTTTGTTTGTTTGTTTATTGCATTTATAGCCCACTTTTTTTTCCTCTTGCAAGGAACCCAAGGCAGCTTAATTATCCTCCACTCTGTTTTAACTTCACAACAACAACCCTGTGAGGTGGGTTGGGCTGAGAGTGTGTGACTGGCCCAGAGTCGGCTGAGAGTGTGTGACTGGCCCAGAGTCACCCAGTGAGCTTCCATGGCCAAGTACGGACTAGAACTTGGATCTCCTGGCTCCTAGTCCAACACTCTCACCACTACACCACGCTGGCTCTCATAATGGAGGATAGGTGTATCATTCCCTCTATTTCTAGTGTTCAGAGATGAGTGCGAGTCTTCACGTATGAATTCCTGGAGGAGAAGGCTATCAGTGGCTACTAGTCCTGATGGCTATATGCAACCTCCAGTATGGGAGGCTGGGGAACATGGACGGGAGGGTGCTGTTGCACTCATGTCCTGCTTGTGGGTTCCTGGGTGACAGCTGGTTGGCCACTGTGTGAACAGAATGCTGGACTAGATGGACCCTGGGTCTGATGCAGCATGCCTCTTCTTATGTTCTTGATGACTGTAGCTGCTAGCAGCAGAGGGGGCGGGCAGGGGCAGGGGTGGTGAAAGAAGAGTGGAGGAGGGGGTGGGGACCCTTGGTGGCACCATGCCCAAGGGCCTGAGGGCCTCCAGAAGTGTGGCACTGGCCCTGATTTTGGTGGTCTTTACTTATCTATCTACTCAGCATGTGCATGGCATTTTACAGTGTGCTTTAGACACATTATATTTCAATCCTCGCAGCAACCCTATAAGGTAGGCCGGGGTGGGGAACGTGTGGTCCCACAGACGGTTTGACCTACAACTCCCATCAGCCCTAGCAAGCACACACAATGGTGAAGCATGATGGACATTGCAGGCCAAAACATCTGGAAGGCCACAGGTCGCCCACCCCTGAGGTAGGCCTTACCTGTAAAGTGGCACTTCCTGGAATTCCCTCTTCTGTGCAACTGTTAAACTGTCTTCCTTCACATCTTCCTTCACTGTAATGCCAGCTCGTGCTTTTTGGGTAGGGTTTCTGCCCTTTGACACTGTCTCTGCTTCTGCATGTTTAATGCCCCAAAACATACCAGGGAAACCTTTCCCTTGTATGGAGATAGAATGGTAGGCTTCATTTTTGTGTGTGAAGCAGCTGTACAAGGCAAAGGAGAAGGGCCTCCTCTCTTGTTTAACTAGGGTTCATTCACACATGCTGTTCGCATGCACAACCATGTAAGAAATGAAAGTGGTGATGTGGGGGGGCAGAATTCATCTGAACCTAGGGTGGTCACTTGCACACCACAAAACGAGGACAAAAGATTTATGCCAATTTATGTTGTTGTTGTTCAGTCGTTCAGTCGTGTCCGACTCTTCGTGACCCCATGGACCATAGCACGCCAGGCCTTCCTGTCCTGCGCTCTCTCCCGGAGCGTGCTCAAGTTGCAGATTTAGAAATAATTAGTCTAATACAAGACATCTCACCTTCGTAGGGGAGTCTGTGACAGGGTAACCGGCATGCCTGCTCCGTCGGCTGTCCCGGCACTAAGAGTTGATGGGCAACTTCAAGGCCCAGCTCTTCCTTCTGACGGTTCTTTATCTTTAAACTGGCCTTGAACTGGACAGCCCTTCAAAAGGAGGATGCCTTCAAACAGAGGAGCGTTCTCCGTAAAGTCGGACAAATGGCCACCCTACCTACAGCAGGGGTGTTGAAACTCTTTTGGTCCCAGGGACCAAAAGAGATTCATTTGGGAGAAGCGCTTGGAGGCTGCAGCCAAGAGGGTGGGGCCCAGTGGAGGCTGGAGGCTCCAATGTCGGTGGGGTGTTGAATCTGCTCCAGGTTCCAATCAGAGCCAGTCAGAGCCCTAAAGGATTCACCGCCACACTGATATCGGAGCCCACATTCCCACTGGTGGGAACAGAAATATGGCATGTTGCAGCTTAAAGCTCTTACTGCCAGGAATGAAGGGCTTTTCTAGATGAGGCTTTCCCATGCTAGCTGCATGTGTATACAACTCTGGACACACATTTCGGGACCCTGCAAACCAGAGAGGCCCTGAGCCATGCTGGCTGGAGATGATGGGAGTTGTATTCCAGCACACCATGAGGGCACCAGCTGGGGAAGGCTAGTCTATGTGCGGACATGTTGTGTCTGTGCACTTTGGCTCTGTTCATAGGGTTTTTAAAAATTATTATTTCATTTATTAGTTCATTTATACCCCTTCCTTTTCCTTTTGCAAGAAGCCCAAGGCCCTCCTACATGGCCCTCCTCCTCTCCATTTCATTCTCACAACAACCCTGTGTGGTAGGTTAGGCTGAGAGTCAGTGACTGGCCCAAAGTCACCCAGAGAGCTTCATGGCCAAGGGAGGACTAGAACCCGGGTCTCCCGAGTCCCAGTCCAACACTCTAACCACTACACCAGACTGGCTCTTCAGGTTCTAGCAAATGCTTGGAAGCCAGGGGGGTGCTAGCAGGTGCAATCCCAATCCCACCCCCCCACTCTGGCTGCCACCGCCATGCTCATTTCCACATGAATCAGTGCACAAACAGTCCTATTCCCCCATTCCAAACCTGCATGCTGTGCATAAAGAATTTTCCCTCTTTGGCTTTCCAGCTGCCGCTTCTCTGCATCTGTTATCTGCGATGCTTGGCAGGACCTCGAACCAGTAAGTGATCTTTTGGCAGGAATGTCCGGTGGTAGAAGCAATTCTCCCAGCTTCTCTGAATGTGGGGGCTCAGCCATCAGAGAACATAGTTATCAATCTTTGCTCAAAGGTATATCTGTAGGGGTGAGATAGAGGTGGGGGCCGCACCCTTAAGTCCACCTGCTGCGAGCAGATGTCAGAAGCACAACACATATATTTGAGATTGGCTTGGATGTAAAGCCCTGCTCAGAATATTGCCAACACATTGCATCTCCTTTATTAATGATCTGAGAAGATATTCTGATGTTTTGCAAAAGGAATTTAATGCACAGAGCTTCCCAAGGGCATTACTCAAGTGCTGCACAGGAGTTGACTAAGTTATGTGTGGTTGCAAAGGAGTCGTTTATCATACCAATGGTGAAATTAGTCATGTTGAAGTTGGTTGAAATAAAAGCAGCAAAACACAACATGGGGTTTATAAGAAATATTTTATTGAACTAGCTTCATTGGCAGGACTGGAAGCCCTGGAATTATGTCAATTTCTACCCAAAGAAGAGTTCTGTATAACCCCAAAGCTTGCCAACCAATCAGTCCAATTAAAAATACCACATAAATGTTTTCAGAGTCGAGATGTCTGTCTTTCTCTTTTAAGATTACCATGTGTAACTCCTGTAAATATTCATCTGGTATGGCATGATTACTGACCCCTGCCAGCAAAGGCTGATTGGAAGGAGACCAGATGAATGCATCATGCAGAGACACAGCGGGCAGACTCCTCCCTGACTGTGTGCTTGGGCTCCCAGGGGGCTTACACATTTGAGGGTGCAATACTATGCATGTTTAGACAGAAAAAAGTCCTACAATTCGCAGCGTTCCCCAGCCAGCTGTGCCTTTAATAATTCATTTCTCATGGCACATGAAGTGTTCTCTGATGGCACACTGATGTGCCCTAATACACATTTTTGGAACTATAGTGCTAGGGCCATGCTTCTTTCACATAACTATGATTACATAACCTGTATCTTAATGGTGGCTCCCTGTTTTGCATCAGTTTTGCATCAGTTTCAAGCTTTTAGTCCTCAGGGTTTTTTGTGGTGGGAGGGAAATCACACCCTTTTTTATTCCCAACACTCTACTCAAGCTCATCTGGTGCAAATTTCCTTTGTCTCTTTCTGCCTCCTTCATTGCTTCTCCCATTTCTACTGAAGCCTCTCTCTGTCACGCCTGCCACTTCCCTCTCTTCTGTGTCTTTAAGCCCAGTTTGATACGTAGCCACAGACCAGGGGCCCATGTTGATCTTCCTGCTGTGAAAAGTTTCTCCTGCTGATTCCAGTACATCAGGATGTTATTAAAGAGAACACCAGGCCCTGCTTGGCTGCCTGTCACCACTCCCAGCCCACCCCAATTATTCAGGTATCCTCTATTACAGAGGACAGTCCTTTATTTGAAGGGCTGCAAGAGGCCTGTCCTGTGTTTCAAGGCATCCCCTGTTTGAAGGGCTGACCTGTCCCATTCCAGTTTTAAAGATAGCTAGCTATAAGCGTGGTTAGGAAAACAGAATTGTCAACATTGACTGGTCGCAGCTTACCAGGGTTTCAAGCAGGGGT
Organism: Heloderma suspectum; assembly: GCF_057233095.1. Lineage (NCBI taxonomy): Eukaryota > Metazoa > Chordata > Lepidosauria > Squamata > Helodermatidae > Heloderma > Heloderma suspectum. Next base: position 425,653,303 of record NC_139458.1, read on the forward strand.
CTTTCCAGCCCTACCTGGAGGTGCTGGGGATCGAAGCTTGGACCTCCTGCTTGCAAAGCAGGGGCTCTGCCACTGAGCCACGGCTCCTCCCTGACGTTTGCCCTGCAAGAGTTACAGTAGCACCTGGACATAGAGATGTTGCGGATGCCTGACTGGGTCCGGACATCCGTTACCCCCCGCCCGCACCCCTCCGGATCGTGCCCACCGAGCCCCTGCCCTTGCTTGCCCCCATTTGCAGCCTCCCGGACTCATCCCATCCCGTCTGGCGAGCGCCTGCCATTTTGCCACCTTTTTTTTAATGAAAAAGAGGGAGGTTAACAATGCGCATATTTAAATACGTGCAATTTGGGGCTGGGAAACTTTAATATGCACAATATTAGAGGCATTTTTTTAAGCTCCCTTTTTTAATTAAAAATGGTGGCAAAATGGCGGGCACTCGCTGGATGGGCCCGGGGTGAGTGCTTCAGTGGGCACCCAGAGAACCTGGGCTGGGCTGGGTTCAAACATTCTGGACAGCTGGTTGAACAGGCAGGCGCACAGCTCACCTAGTCACAGTCCTCCACAGCATGGCAAAATGTACTGTATGTCTATTTAAATTGTAATAATTATTTCTAAATTTGCATCTATATGCATATATTCGCATATGCAAACGTTATGCAAATCACTCTCTTGGTCATCTTTTTGGTGATGCATTTCCCCTTTTTTGGCAGTTCATACATGACCACCTAATTAGTCTGCTTCATTTCCCCCGCCCCCGCCCCCATCTCTATGTTGTTCATCTCCTGTACCTTGTCAGCAGGTATTGTGCTGTTTCTGTGTGCCCTATGCCAGCTTGCAGGCTTGGAACCAGGGGCTGCTGCCTGCAAACTCTCCTGCTGCTTGAGGCAGGGGGGCATATGTGTGCCTCTGCCACATCTCACCCCCCACACCCTGCTGCATCTCCCAGGCCCCACTTCCCCCTCCCCTTTGCTGCAACTCTCCACCAACCCCACCGCATCCCCCCTACCCTCCCGGTGTGTCCCCCCTACCCTCCCATTCCTGCCACCACCACTGCTACTGCCAGTCATAAAAAGTGGCTGGCGGAGCTCGTCAGAGAGGTGGCCAGGCCCAAATGCCTGGCTCTGAAGAATGATCCCCTTAGATCCTTCCTTAGAGCCAGTCATGTTGGGAGATCCTAGGAGACCGCCTGATCAGCTTCCTGAAGAGGAACACCAGCTGCTTTCTCTGGCTGGTATGGCTCTACACAGCGCCCCCCTGCCCTCTGGCTCACCATGAGAGGATTCTCAGCATGAACCAGAGGGCTGGTGGCTTAGAGAAGCTCCCCATCCTTTGCTTCACTCAGAACAAAACAGAGGGCAGGTAGCTGCTCCAGAGAGCCCTGCCAGACGTTCTCTCGGTACAGCATTTACCACGGAGGGAGAAGGGGACCAGCAGTGGGTGAGCGGCGCTTACAAATAAAAAAGAAAGCTGAAATTTCATGGGAAGCAGGTTTCTGTGATCAGTGCTATATTCAGTGGGTTTTACTGTGCTCCTATGGAATCGTGGCATACAACCAGTCGCCTGCAAACATAAAAACAACCTTGCAAATAAATTAATAAAAATGACTAGCATACATACATGTTTATTAGCCTGTCTATACATGCCTATATTGGTGTTTTTTTCCCCCTTTTCCTTTTAGGTTACAAATTATTGGCTTTCTTAAAGCTTCTCCACCCAGTTGCCTGGAGGTGATTCTTACTAGCCACAGGCAAACTAACAAGTGGCTAATTACAATCCTGACACATATGTTTCAGACTCAAATAATCAAGATAGCTTTTTTTTGTTTTTAAAGTGGGATCTGCTTTGTTTACTGTTCAATAAATTATTCTCTGCATCCTTTTGAGCATGCTCACGTTGTGCTTATGTATAGGGCAGGGCTTGATACAAGTGTGGAAAGCTAAATTTGGTGAAATCTTAATGAAAGTAATGAGGGGTGAGGGGGGTGGAAAGAAGTTGTTTTGGTTTCCAACTTTATGGTCAACCCCAGGGCCCTGACCCGATTACTTAAGCTGATGTTTTTCCTAAATCTGTCATGAATCAGCAATCATCAGGTTTCGCAATACCCTGTGATGCTCTTGTGAATAGCTAAGGGACTTGTTTATTGTGGGTTTTATTTTCTTTAAAAGGGCCTTTGAATATGCAAACTCTCCATTGCCTCATTTGCTTTTTCATTGCCAGAGAAACTGTAGAAAGATGAAGGGGGAGGCATAAGGAAAGTGGGGGGCGGGGGACACAGCAACTTCTACTTCTCCAAATGAGAGGGAAATTCAGTTGAATATAATTTGTAATTGGGGAGAACAATGTCTTTTATAATAAACTTCCCCAGTAACAGAGGTTTTCCCCCCTCCCCAATTAACTGCTCGAAGAATTCAGGGATTTTGTTATTTCTTGCATGACGAAAGAGGGAGGGGAGCTCCTTGTATAACAGGGGATACACCAGTGGAATTAGCATCTGTGTGTAGCTATTATTTCTAACAGGAGCTTGATAAAAAGCTAATTCCACCTGTACCCACCTCAGTATTAAAAGAAAAGGATTGCCAAGGATTTTATAAGGGTTTTTTTTTAAACCCCAAGCAATAAGTAAAGTTTCCCATCAGTTGCACGGCAGAATATTGAGTGGCTATGGAAATTTTATTTGCGAGCAGTTCAACACTGTTCCTAGGAAGCTCAAAGAAGCCAAGTGAAATGTAAGCACAAAAGCAATTCTGAGAGGTGGAGCGGACTTATTTTCTGTTTCTCCAGAGGGCAGGTTTAGAGTCAAGGGGTGGATATTGTAGGGAAGCAGATTTCCCTGCAATATTTATGGAGAATATTTAGGGAGGGGCTATAGTTCGGTGGTAGAGTGCATGCTTTGCATGCAGAAGGTCCCAGATTCAATCCCCTTTGCAAAGCACCTTGGATAGCTCCTCCAGAGTTCTGACTCCTTGTGACTGAAACCCAGCACAGACTCACCACCCCACTGACATCGGAGCCACCAGCATCCACTGGCAGGTGTCCCTGGTGACTGCCTCTGGTACAGGCCTTCGGGAGTCCCTGTCACTGGCCCTATATTCAATTACCCACTCAGCAGCTGAAACAAACATTACAAAAAGCTCATGTAGCATGAATAAATACAGCTCTACAATTCCTAATTTTCTTTGAACACTGCCTGGGAGTGGAGAGTTGAACATAGGATGGTCTATAAGTGTTGTAAATCAATAATACATAAATGTACCATCTTATATGACAGAGAGAAACATTTGAGGGCTGAGGCACACGCTGAGTTCACCTATTTGCTAATGTCGCTGCAGTCAGAGAGGAAACAAAACAAATCCACGAGGCTAGAGTTCCTGGGGTCCTTGCCACTTTGATAAAGGGATTCGGGCGTCCACTCTCACATTGCCAAAAGAGAGGAAATGCCTCACCCAAAAAGAGGACAAAAGAAGGCACCAATTTGCATCACATTTGCATATGCCGATGTTTATGTTTAGATGCAAATTTAGAAATTGTAACAATAATGTATAGAAATACAATACATCTTTCACCATAATGGGGAGGACTGGCCAGGTGACCTGTGTGCCTGCTCAGTCTGCTGTCCAGGTGCTGACTCTTGATGGGCAAGTTCAAGGCCCCTGTGTTCTCCCTCTTTGTGTTTCTTTATCTTTAAACCAGACTTGGGCTGGATGTCCCCTCAGAGACAGGCTGCCTTCAAATAGAGGGCGGTCCTCTGTAAAATAGGACACCTGGCCACCCTACATTGCAGGAAATTCACAGTTTGTGAAGGATTGTCATCATTCTGTCCTGCAAAACAATGGCATTTCTAGTTTCGTGGCCCATAAAAACTTTGACAGGATTTGCTCAACCTGACAGTGTTCCAGGATATTTTTGATTTACATCCACGTACATTCTGTGGCCGAGGCTTAGTGGAATGCTGAGATTTCACCTCAGACACCAAGCCAAGAGTGCTGCCCCCCCCCGAATTAGTTACAGAAGGAGCATGGATGAGGCCTTTGGGCTTGTATTACACATGTTGGGAGGGGAGCCTCATGCCAATGGACACATCACATCATTGGCTCAGCTGGAGGAGGACTGAAGGGGAAAGTAAACAAACAAACAATGTTGGTTGAATCCAATAATGCAGAAATAATGACTCAAAACAACAGGGGTCTTAGATATACTACAAGGGAATAGCAAAATCCATGCAGCGATTGTAAGCAGGAAGTTCCTTTCTCGTGGATATTGGCTAAAATAGATCTGTGGTTTGTGAAGGGAAGTGCATTGGAATGTTGACCTTTAAAAACCCAAGATGGGGGTTGTTTTTTTGGAAAGTTTGTCATCGTAGGGTGGAAGGACATTGTAGCATCCAACCCCCATGCATTGCAACAAGATTTACTAGGCCAAAGTAATCCCTGACAGATGTTTGTCATCAGTGTCTTTGGGGAGATCTGGCCTCAGATGAAGAGTAAAGTGTAAGAATGTAAGAACGACCACAGTGGATCAAACCCATGGCAACATCTTTTGATCCGGAGTTCTGTCTCACACACTGGTGCACATCTGGAACTTTGGAGAAAGAAAGGTGCAGTGTACAGATGTGGATACTCTCTGCCTCCACAGGCCCTTCTTAGTGACAGTTCAGACATTCAGCAAGACCAAGTGGTAAACCTTTTCCTGGACTATGCCACTTGTGGCAAACCTTCTTCTGGATTGTAACACTTTTGGCAAAGCTTCTGGACTATACCATTTCTGACAAACTTTCTCCTAGGCTATACCACTTCTGGCAAAGCTTTTCCTCAACTGTAATACTTCTAGCTGCAGGACACTGCACACTGGAATGTTATCCCGTTAAAGAAATTTGCTGCATGTAGCAAACTAGTATGTAAGAGAGAACAGCTCAGGCTAGCCTTCTCCTTGACATGCTATGTGTCTGTGTACAGAAAACACATACAACCCTCAGTCACCTCCAAGGAGTGGGGAGTGGGGATATATAAATTATAACAAACCTGTCCTGCACCAGTTGTCTAGGGAAGCCAGCAGATCAGAAAAGAAAATGGCGTGGCCTGCTCTTGTGCTTTTAAGAGGAGGTTGATGAGCAGCAGAAATCAAGAGGTGAAGCTTTCGGCACTATGGAGATCACCCTTATCACCAGTCAATGGGTGCACATTAAGCTGTTGTTAAAGACACAGATACAGTGCCCAATGCAAACGTTGGTCACCCTAAATATGTGACCCACCAGGCTAAATACAGCCCATGTATTGTGGCCTGCCAGGAGTTTGAGAATGTCTTCCCTGGCCCCACCCCTGCACATATAAAACAACAACAACAACAACAACAACATAGAATCATAGAATAGTAGGGTTGGAAGGGGCCATCGAATTCAACCCCCTGTTCGATGCAGGAATCCAAGTCAAAGCATCCCTGACAGATGGCTGTCCAGCCTCGTCTTGAATGACTCCAGTGTGGGAGAGCCCGCCACCTCCCTAGGTAATTGGTTCCATTGTCATATTGCTCTAACAGTGAGGAAGTTTTTCCTGATGTTCAGCCGGAATCTGGCTTCCTGCAACTTCAGCCCATTATTCCATGTCCTGCATTCTGGGCTGATTGAGAAAAGATCCTGGCCTTCCTCTCCGTGACAACCTTTCAAGTACTTGAAGAGCGCTATCATGCCCAATTCTTTCAGTCTCTCCTCACAGGGCTGGCTTTCTTTCCAGTCCCCTGATCATCTTTATTGCCCCTCTCTGAACCCTCTCCAGTTTGTTTGCATCCTTCTTATAGTATGGTGCCCAGAACTGGACACAGTACTCCAGAAGAGGCCTAACCAGTGCTGAGTAGAGGGGAACTAGTACTTCACGTAATTTGGAAGCTCATTTATTGAATCCTTTGTAGGCCACAATCTCACATGCACATAGAAAAATACCGGCATGTAATGGAGAAGGGAGCAACCTAGACTTTTTTGTTATTTTTCTGTGCAGGAGTTGTTAGTGGGAATGCATTGAAACATACACACCCCATTCACCCCGAGTTGTGAAATGTAATTATTGTAATAAACCAGACTTCCACACCTCCTGGCCCAACAAACCCAGTTCAGTTGATCAGACATGCATTCTGGCCTGCCGGTTGCTTGAACCGCCCCCCTCCCCCACCAGGTCATGGGATAAGAGAAGAGGTCTTTGTATGGATTGGTAACTGGTTAAAGAACAGAAAGCAGAGAGTAGGAATAAATGGTCAGTTCTCTCAACAGAGGGATGTAAACAGTGGAGTCCCCAAAAGATCTGTATTAGGACTGGTGCTTTTCAACTTGTTCATAAATGATCTGGAATTAGGAGTGAGCAGTGAGGTGGCCAGGTTTGGTGATAACACAAAATTATTTTGGGTGGTTAAAAAAAAGAAATTGTGAAGAGCTCCAAAAGGATCTCTCCAGCCTGGGAAAATGGGCATCAAAATGGAAATGTGGTTCCATGTAAGCAAGTGTAAAGTGATCATATTGGGGCTAAAATCCCAACTTCACACATATGCTGATGGGAACTGAACTACCAGTGACTGATCAAGAAAGAGATCTTGGGGTTGTGGTGGACAGCTCAATGAAAATATAGACCCAGTGTGTGGCTGCTGTGAAAAAGGTAAATTCCATGTTAGGCATAATTAGGAAAGGAATTGAAAATAAAACTGCCAAGATCATGCTGCCCTTACACAAATCTATGGTGCAACCACACTTGGAATACTGGCCACACACCGAAAAAAGGATGTTTTGGAGTTGGGAAAAGTGCAGAAAAGGGCAACTGAAATAATCAAGGGGCTGGAGCAACTCCCCTATGAAGGGAATTACAATGTCTGGGACTGTTCATCTTAGAAAAAATGGTGAGTGAGGGGAGACATGCTAGAGGTGTACAAAATGATGCATGGTGTGGAGAATGTGGATAGGGAGACATTTTTCTCCCTGTCTCATAAAACTAGAACCCGGGGTCATCCAATGAAGCTGCTTGGTGCGAGATTCAGGACAGATAAAAGGAAGTACTCCTTCATACAGTGTATAGTTCAGCTATGGAATTCGTTACCACAAAATGTAGTGATAGTCTCCAATTTGGATGGCTTTAAAAGGGAATTAGACAAATTCATGGAAGAGAAGGCTATCAATGGTTGCTAGTCCTGATGACTGTATGCTACCTCAAGTATCGGAGGCAGTATGCCTACGTACACCAGTTGCTGGGGAACATTGGCAGCAGGGTGCTATTGCATTCATGTTTTACTTGTGGGTTTCCCATGGGGAGCTGGTTGACCACAGAATTCTAGACTAGATATACCTTTAGTCTGATCAAGCATGGTTTATGTGCAGAAGTACTTTTGTTCATCCTGATAAGAGCAGAAAGGGGAAGAACACAGGAGTGTAATATATCACCCGAAGTCTAAAGCAATGCTTTCAAAAGCTGGCAGTTCACAGACCTCAGTTGCTGTCAGTCACTGAGTGTGGAAAACCAGACCATAGTTCAAGGATTGTCTTGCTCATGGTCTCACCATGATGCAGTGGAGGCTGGTGGCTCCGACGTCAGTGGGGTGGTGAATGTGCTCCGGGTATCAGTCAGAACCAGTTAGAACTCTAAAGGAGCTATCCAAGGGTCTCCGTTACAGTTCTGACTGGTTCTGACTGAAACCTAGAGTGGATTCACAGCCCCACTGACGTCGGAGCCACCAGCCTCCACTGGTTATTTGTCTGATTCAGTTTGTTATATGTAAAAAAAAAGAAGATTGTGGTGGGAGGGCGGGGGAGAAAGATTCATACTGGTGACCTACCCCAAAGACTTCTCATTATCCCCAGGCAGTTTTTAAAAGCACTCTTCTCCTGAAAAGTGCTTTCTAAGAGATTAACGATGAGCCTCATTTTCATGCCAGCCACCCTATTTTGCTGTGTGCAGCCTTCAAGGTTTGGAAAAGCCAAGATTTGTTGTTCTAATGTACAGTCATTGACCAAGGGAAAGGTTCGCTACACATTAAAGCTGCCCTCTTGTGGAAAATTGAGATATTACGTTGACTTCTGCCAATGTTCCAGGGTTTAGGGTCTCTTTCAGGTGAGACCTCCACCATCAGTGCTTTGTGAGGTAGCACAGTGGCTATTAGTGTGACTGGTGAGCTGGGAAAACGCACCGTAGCCATGTGAACTTGCTACGTGGCCTTAATCGAACTGCTATCTCGCTCCCAGCATCGGCCTTGCGTCTACAGTACTGGGGGCATAACAGTGCTGAGATCATGAGTGCAAAGTGCTCTGAAACACAAAAACAACTAAAATAAGGCTATTTGTATGATTTGCATTGAAAGCAGCAGGGGGAGGCATGGCAGCTGAAGAATGCACAAAGTTTTTATGGGCCCCTGGGCAAGAGACCTGCGGTGCCTCCCCTACTTTCATACTGTTACATTTTGGGGTTGGGCCGGATGACCTCTCAGGATCGCTTCCAACTCAGTGATTCATGACTCTACGGTTTCTGGATGTCCTATCAGTATAGACTGCTAGAGGCTTACCTGATCAGAGCCTTGAGTCTGTCACTTGTTCTGTCAAAACAACCTTCTGTTTTGTGAAGGCAGAAGCACAGAACCGCAGGCATGGGGCCAAATATGGCTCTCCGGGGTTTGCAATCTGGCCCCCAGCATTCTCCAGAAAGTCACATCCCTTCCACTAGCTCCAGCCCTGTTCCCCCAAACACCAATTGTTTTGTGGTTTTCCAGCTTTTGTGCTGTCCCCTCCCTGCCCTGCATTCTAAAAGGTTGACCCCGTAACATCTTGTGGCCAGGTTATCTGAAGGAGTTCCTCCTCCCATATGTGCTTGCCCAGACCCTGAGATCATCCTCAGCAGTCCATCTCTGGGAGCTCCCGCCAAAGGAAGTGAAGTGGTTAGCTACTTTGAAGAGGGCCTTTTCTGCTGTGGCACCCCAGCTGTGGAACTACTTAGAGGTGGTTTCCCTATGTTGTACTCCTTCTGGCGCCAGGTGAAGACCTTTTTATTCTCCCAGTATTTTAGCATTTTAGCTTCCTAGTCTTTTAGCGTTGGGGTTTTAAATCTGTATTTTAAATCTCTGCATCGGTGCTAGGTTCTATTCTGGTTGTATTGTTATATTGTGGTTTTAAGCTTTCATATTTTATATTGTTTTATGCTATGCTTTGTGGTTTTAATTTTTGTGAACCGCCCAGAGAGCTTCGGCTGTTGGGCAGCATAGAAATACACAAACAAACAAATAAATAAATACATCAGACATAGAATCATAGAATAGTAGGGTTGGAAGGGGCCTACAAGGCCATCGAGGCCAACCCCCAACATGTCTCTCCTAAGGCTTAATTATTGGCAGTTAGAGCTTTAAGCTCAAATATGCTGGCATTTTGTTGGACTTTGGCTCCGCCCGCTTGTGTTCACCCACGCCCATCACTGGAATGCAGTCCCCGAGAGCTTCTTTAAAACAGAATTCGACCCTTGGGCTGGAAGAGGTTTTGCATCCCTTTGGTAGGGGATTAGCTAATCGCTGTCAATAGATGGCCCACAATGATGAAGAAATAGTCAGAGACTGCTCTGGAAGGGGAGAGCCATTTTGGAGAAGGGGAAGTGTTTTTTTTCCCCCTCCACCTTCCTCCTTCCCCTGGCTGGGGAAGATGTCAGCAAGATGAGTGTAAAAACAGTTAGACTGGCAGTTTTGATACAGACAGAGAATAGACAGAGAGCTGAGTTGGCTCTGGAAGCATCTTATGGTGTTGGCTGCTCCCCCCAGCTCCAGATTTGATGTGGGAGCAGCAGATTTTGGGATGTCTGTTGTAGTGTTAGCTGTACCCTTCCCCCTATGCTCAACCGGTATGTTTGTAAATAAACGAGAATATTAAAATATGCCTCTAAGCCCCCACTGATCTCCTTCTGAAGGAAACTAAGCCCATGTAACTGGTGCACCTCTGAAAATTCCCACAGTCTGAGAATTGGCATTGTGCATAATACTGGTGTTAGCGCTGGGATTGTCTTTCCTGGGAGAGGAATTGTGAGCTGATGTGGATGAGCCAAAGCAGAGGGAGAAACAGTGACACTCTTGGTGCAGCTGAAGTTGATGTCATAGGCCTCAGCACAGTTAGAGGTAGGAAGCAACGAAATCAGCAATGTAAGGAAGATCTCAGAGCCAGCATAAACAGTGTGGAGCCCTCTCACATGCAGTTGATGCAGACTCTGGCGTCTCCATGTGAGGAAGTGAGAACCTTGGAGAAATGGCTGAGATAAAATGAGTATTTGACTCCGTGCTGGCTCCATGTTTTTCCTTTCTCATCACTGCTTCCACTTGCTTGCTTGACAGGCAGAGAGAGGTAGTGAGCAAGTAGGCAGTGGCATCCACTGGGCCAGAATGAGAGGCAGGTTGCAGTGGTGAAGAGGAGAAGCAAGTCCAAGGGGCCTCAGTGGGTGCTCAACAAAGCCTCCCCTTGATGCTGAATTCGCCCCATGGGTAGACCACAACAGCCTTAACGGGTAAGACTGGGCCCCTACAGTTGGTGCATCCCTGTGGCTAGCCGCAGCAGTGAGAGTAAGCCAGAAGTCTGTGAATTATGGGGGCAAAAGTGTCCAAAAAGTTATCTGGCTCTGTTTGGGCCCATGACTGATTGGAGTATGAAGGTGGGCAGAGTGGGGAGTGGGATTTCTTGCTGCCAACAGGAGTGGATTGCCCAGCTAGTCCCGAAGGTTATTCTCCCCAGACAAACATTTGTGGCTGGACTTAGATCCACAGTTCGGACAAGGGATTGGCCAGTGATGCCATTCCAGGACAGTGGGAGACAGAAAGAGGGAGAAAGGATAGGTGTCTTCCTGGAGATGTGGGGTGAGAGCTTTGATGCAGTTGCAAGAATCAGCCCAGTTTGGGGGATTAATAAAACCCCAGTCAAAAAGCCACCCAGGACAATGCAAGTGGGAGTATTGTGGTTCTCGGGCTGTTTCCTGATTTTTCCCGAAATTTTCTCATGTTTTTCTGGATTGCTAATGGCGGTGGGAACTGTGTAGTGATTTTAGAGTGGTGTTGTGATAGAGTTCTGCGGCTGAATGTTTAATCCTCCCTAGAAAAGTGCCTGTTTAGATTTTGTGGGTGTGTGCTCTGAGATGGCAAAGGAAAATGTTTGATAACTGTTTGATTGCCCAATTTGCTTGAAAGAGGAACTGGAATGCCTCGACTGAAGAAAAAGTACTGAAGGAATTTTGAAGTTTAAGAAAACTGTGTCTGTTGTGTTGCTAATATGATGGTTTGAATAGAAGCTGCCCAAGGGAAACAATTTTTTACTTACGGCTGTTGCACTCATGTCCTGCTGGTGGTTTCCCAGTTGACAGCTGGTTGGCCACTGTGTGAACAGAATGCTGGACTAGATGGACCCTTGGTCAGATCCAGCAGGGCTCTTCTGATGTTCTTATGGCACAATCCAATGCATGTTTAGACAGAAAAAAGTCCCACAACTCCCAGTATTCCCCAGCCAGCAGTTGTAGGATTTTTTTTCCTGTGTAAACATGCATAGGATTGCACCCTTAGAGAAGTTTGTATTGGCAAATTAATCTGTTCATTTATGTCTTCACATGAAGAAGTTGTTACTCTGTTTGTTTGTTAGGAAGTCTGGGGGTCTGATCTCTGCAGAAGGAGGAACTGTGTTATAAGATGGGGGCATGAGTGGGATGACCTCCCAGGATCCCTTCCACCTCAGTGATCGTTGACTCTTCGATTTTTGTGAATGTCAATTTTCTGTCACCGTCGGTTGCCTAAGGCATGCCTGGTCAGAGCCTTGGATTTGTCAGTAGACCTGGCAAAGTACTCTCGTGTTGATAATATCTTGACTTCTGTAAATGTAGCCCAAGCCATAGTAAGCTCCGTGATAGAAGCTGTGGAAATATTAAACCACTCTCAATGGTGACTTATCGAAATATCTGTGTTCAACAGCTGTCTCATATGCATGGAGATTTAACCCTCTTGTCCTATTAAATCGGGAGACGACACACACACGATACGGAAAGAATTGGATCTTTATTTCAAAATCAACACCCCATGGGAAGCAATGAAAACAGGCAAATGAGGAGCCGGCAGTAGTGAATTGGCAAACTTTGACAAAATAAACAGTGCCCTTCAAACCCACTTGCAAACAGAAATAGCAGACTGCGGGGAGTGCATAAAGAAGGAGGTGTTAAAAACTGGGGAAATGCTATTATTATTATTTTTTTTTAAAAGGAGAGTCTTGGAAGTGTTAGAGCAAGGGCGGGGAAACTGGATTAGTCCTGGGGCTGGATTTCACCCCAGGACCCATGTGGGGGGTAGATGACATCGGGGGGCAGTGCCCTGTCCCAAGCTGGACCCTCCCCCTCCAACACCCATTTTACCATTCTCCGTACGTTGGGACGACAAGCACTGCGTAAGGGAACTCGGTTGGTGGTTGGAGGAGTAGTTCTTCCAAGCACTGGCCAGGTCAGGCTTCGCGGTTGAAGAGTGAGCAGCTGTCGAAGACACATGGGCTTTCTTCACACAGAGCTTTGAGATTGCTCCTTCACAGAAGTTTGCAGGCTCTTTACGTGATGCTGTCAACCTCCAAGGCATCTCCACCACCTAAAGTCTTCTGAGGGCTATGTGCTGCAGCTGCCTAATGTGGGACTGGCAGTCACAGGCAAGAGGACCTTTTCCTTTGCAGCCCCTCAGTTGTGGAATGACCTGCTGGTTGAAACACGCCCGCTGACTTCGTTGAAGGTTTTTAAGCAGGCATTAAAGACGCTGTTATTCCGGCAGGCCTTCCCTTTTTAGAACTCTTGTTCCTTCTGCTGACTTTGGTATATTATTTTTAAGCAGTGTTATTTTAAGCTGTGTTTTATTGTTGGATTTTTTAAACAAATTGTTTTTAGTTCAAAGTTGTTTTTAGTTATATGTTGTTTGTCCGTATGTTTTATGTAAATGATTTTTAAACTCTGTATACTGTATTTTAATGTTTTAATTTTTGTAAACTGCCCAGAGAGCTTCAGCTATGGGGCGGTATATAAATATAATAAACAAACAAACAAACAAACAAACTCCTGCACTAAATGCCCTTTGTTCCGTTTTTAAATAGATCGCAGATAATGAGCTATTAAATTACCCCGATGTGTTCCACTTGAGTTCCCTCCATGAAAAGAGGACAAGCGGCAAGAAGAGGAGCGAGATCAATGAAAGATAATGGAAGACTCAGATATGGGGAGAAGGAGGGGGAAAGGGGAGGGGGAAAGGAAGCGGGTGAAAAAGGGTGTCACATGTGATCCTGCTTTTAAAACGGAAGCAGAAAGCCCCATTTTAAATGCAGGATTTTAGGCTGGTGTAGAGATGCCCTCAGACAGCACCTGGAGAAACCACTCAAAGGCCTGGGGTAGCCGAGCTCCAAATAAAAGGCCTTGACATTGGGGGTACAGAACACATTACTAGCTTATTTGCAGATGACATAGTTCTTCCCCTATCAGATGATCCAGTGTCATCCATACCCGAAAAATAGCATAATTCCTCATTAGGGCAAGACTGGGAATAAATTGTACCAAATGTGAAATGCTTTGTATAAATAAACCTTTCAAAACCCAACAGCAACTCAAGAAACCCTCAGGGATAACTGTTAAACATAAATCAATAAAGTACCTGGGAATTCAGATTCCCCAAAATTTAGCCAACCCCCCCAAACACTAAATCTGAAACCGTTCATCATGCAAATCATGCAAGAAATTAAAAGCAAAATTAACCTGTCCCGGCTGGGGAAGATAGCAGTGGTAAAAATGGCTTTGCTGTCCAGGTTTTCATTCCTCTGCCAAATTCTCCCAGTGGCAACATCAGACAAAGCTTTGCAAAGATGGCACAGCCTACTGCATGGCTTTATCCCAGGGATGGGCAACTTGTGGTCCTCCAGATGTTTCGACCAACTACCATCAGCTCGAGTCAGCATAGCCAATAGTGAGGGATAATGGGAGTTGTGGTCCTCCAGATGTTTTGGCCTACAGGCTGTCCATCCCCTGCTTTATAGATATATGGGAAGCAAGCAAGACTAAGCAAATGCGCGTTGTTGTTGTTGTTCAGTCGTTAAGTCGTGTCCGACTCTTCGTGACCCCATGGACCATAGCATGCCAGGCCTTCCTGTCCTCTGCTCTCTCCGGAGTGTGCTCAAATTCATATTCATTGCATTGGTGATGCTATCTAGCCATCTCATCCTCTGCCGTCCCCTTCTCCTTTTGCCTTCAATCTTTCCCAGCATCAGGGTCTTTTCCAAGGAGTTTTCTCTTCGTAATAGGTGGCCAAAGTATTTGAGCTTCAGCTTCAGTATCTGTCCTTCCAATGAGCAGTCAGGGTTGATTTCCTTTAGGATTGACTGATTTGACCTCCTTGCAGTCCAGGGGACTCATAAGAGTCTTCTCCAGCACCGCAGTTCGAAGGCATCAATTCTTCGGCGCTCGGCCTTCCTTATATTCCAACTCTCACAGCCATACGTTGCTACTGGGAAATGTCAGGGTGGGCACTGAGCCCATAGATTCCCAGAGTAGTTCTGCTGCTGAGGAAGAGCAGTCGCTCCTTCGGGAGAGGAGCGCGCGCCTTTTTCCCAGGACCAACAGCTGACAGAGATTCCTCCCACCCACATTCCTAGTTTAGGAAGCAGTCCAGGGAGTGTCTCAGCACAGATAGCAGACTGGGTGGATGCGTGGTGCAGACGCAGAGAGCGGCACCAAAGGGTTCGCGCTCAAAGAACGGTTGCGCCCAGAGGATCCAAGGGAAAAGGGGAGGGATTCTCCCTAGTCCTTATATTCAGGGGTCTGCCAGTAATTGCCTTTCAAACGGGGACCAACTGTTCCAACTTAGGGCATAGGGATGCTGCTGCTCAGATCTAGTTGCTACCTGCAGAGTTATTAAGTTGTAAAAGAAGAATAAAGCTTTGAAAAGAATCCCTTTGTCTGTGTCTGGACTTGGCTACTGGATTAGAGAGCCCTCCAAGGAGCCCTTGACAGGAAAACCATAGCTTTGATTATACGAATCTTTGTCGGCAAGGTGATCTCTCTGCTTCTTACTATGCTGTCTAGGTTTGCCATAGCTTTCCTCCCAAGGAGCAAGCGTCTTTTAATTTCATGGCTACAGTCACCGTCTGCGATGATCTTGGAGCCCAAGAAAGTAAAATCTGTCACTGCTTCCATTTCTTCCCTTTCTATATGCCAGGAAGTGATGGGGCCAGCTGCCATGATCTTCGTTTTTTTAATGTTGAGTTTCAAACCAGCTTTTGCACTCTCCACTTTTACCCTCAACAAGAGGCTCTTTAGACCCTCTTCGCTTTATGCCATTAGGGTGGTATCGTCTGCGTATCTGAGGTTGTTGATAATTCTCCCGGCAATCTTAATTCCGACCTGTGATTCATCCAACCCGGCGTTTCTCATGATGTACTCTGCATATAAGTTAAATAAGCAGGGCAACAATATACAGCCTTGTTGTTCTCCTTTCCCAATTTTGAACCAATCAGTTGTTCCATGTCTGGTTCTTACTGTTGCTTCTTGACCCTCGTACAGGTTTCTCAGGAGACAGGTAAGGTGGTCTGGTACTCCCATCTCTTTCAGAATTTGCCACAGTTTGTTGTGATCCACACAATCAAAGGCTTTAGCGTAGTCAATGAAGCAGAAATAGACATTTTTCTGGAATTCTCTTGCTTTCTCCATGATCCAGCAAATGTTGGCGATTTGATCTCTAGTTCCTCTGCCTCTTCGAAACCCAGCTTGTACTTCTGGTAGTTCTCGGTTCACATACTGCTGAAGCCTAGCTTGTAGGATTTTGAGCATCACCTTGCTGGCATGTGAAATGAGCGCAATTGTGCGGTAGTTTGAACACTCTTTGGTATTGCTCTTCTTTGGAATTGGAATGTAAACTGACCTTTTCCAGTCTTGTGGCCACTGTTGAGTGTTCCAAATTTGTTGGCATATTGAGTGCAACACTTCAACAGCATCATCTTTTAGGATTTTAAATAGCTCAGCTGGAGTACTGTCATCTCCACTAGTAACTTTGTTGTTAGTAATGCTTCCTAAGGCCCACTTGACTTCACTCTCGAGGATGTCTGGCTCAAGTTCAGTGACCACACTATCATGGCTACCAGGGACATTCAGATCTTTCCTGTATAGTTCTTCTGTGTATTCTTTCCACCTCTTCTTAATCTCATCTGCTTCTGTTAGGTCCCTGCCTTCTTTGTCCTTTATCATGCCCGTCTTTGCACAAAACGTTCCCTTGAGATCTCCGATTTTCTTGAAAAGATCTCTAGTCTTTCCCATTCTATTGTTTTCTTCGATTTCTTTGCATTGTTCATTAAAGAAGGCCTTTTTGTCTCTCCTTGCTATTCTCTGGAACTCTGCATTCAGTTGGATAGATCTTCCCCTTTCTCCCTTGCTTTTCGCTTCCCTTCTTTCCTCAGCTACTTGTAAAGTCTCATCAGACAGCCACTTTGCTTTCTTGCATTTCTTTTTCTTTGAGATGGATTGAGTTGCTGCCTCCTGAACAATGTTATGGACCTCTGTCCATAGTTCCTCAGGCACTCTGTCTATCAGGTCTAATCCCTTAAATCTATTCGTCACCTCCACTGTATATTCATAAGGGATATGATTTAGGTCATACCTGAATGGTTTAGTGGTTTTCCCTATGTACTTCAATTTAAGCCAAAATTTTTGCAAGAAGCAGCTCATGATTTGAGCCACAGTCAGCTCCAGGTCTTGTTTTTACTGACTGTATGGAGCTTCTCCATCTTTGGCTGCAAAGGACATAATCAATCTGATTTCAGTATTGACCATTTGGTGATGTCCATGTGTAGAGTCACCTCTTGTGCTGTTGGAAAAGAGTGTTTGCTATGATCAGCGTGTTCTCTTGGCAAAACTCTATTAGCCTTTGTCCTGCTTCATTTTTCACACCAAGGCCATGCTTGCCTGTTATTCCGGTTATTTCTTGACTTCCTACTTTAACATTCCAATCCCCTATGATGAAGAGGACATCTTTTTTTGGTGTTAGTTCTAGAAGGTGTTGTAGGTCTTCACAGAACCGATCAACCTCAGCTTCTTTGGCTTCAGTGGTTGGGGCATAGACTTGAATTACTGTGATGTTGAATGGTTTGCCTTGGATTCGTACTGAGATCATTCTAGTGTTTTTGAGATTGTACCCAAGTACTGCTTTTCCCACCCTTTTGTTGACTATGAGTGCTACTCCATTTCTTCTAAGGGATTCTTGCTCGCAGTAGTAGATGTAATGGTCACCTGAATTAAATTCGCCCATGCTTGTCCATTTTAGTTCGCTGATTCCCAAGATGTTGATGTTCAATCTTGCCATCTCATGTTTGACCACCTCCAGCTTACCTTGACTCATTGATCTTACATTCCAGGTTCCTAAACAATATTGCTCTTTACAGCATCGGACTTTCTTTTCACTATCAGACACATCCACAGCTGAGTGTCCTTTTGGCTTTGGCCCAGCCGCTTCACCCTTTCTGGCGCTACTTGGAAATCCCTCTGCTCTTCCCCAGTAGTATATTGGACACCTTCTGACCTGAGGGGCTCATCTTCCGGCATCATACCTTTTAGCCTTGTGATACATTCCATGGGGTTTTACTGGCAAGAATACTGGAGTGGGTTGCCATTTCCTTCTCCAGTGGACCACATTTTGTCAGAACTCTCCACCATGACCTGTCCGTCTTGGATGGCCCTGCACGGCATAGCTTATGGCTTCACTGAGTTACACAAGCCCCTTCGCCACAACAAGGCAGTGATCCATTACTCCTTATATAAAGGAGTAAAACAACGGGATACCCAATATTCAAAAGTATTCTGAGGTCTTCCTGTTAAGGCAATTAATATTTATTATTCAGGGTGAAATAAATCATCCATGGGTTCAGCTGGAATCTTTTAGTACCATATCATGGTGGAGTGTTCCATTTCTCCTAAATATATTAAAGAAAATGATGCACCAAATGGATAAACCATTTCTGAAACGTACCCTGGAAATACAGAAAAAAAATGGCAAAAATCTTTTAGCGCCACATGCATCACCATTGCTCCCACGATTAGATCATCCATCATTTTAGTCCAGACAAACATATCCAGTTTAAGGAATGGGAAAAAGAAGCCTATATAGGGTCACAGATTTTTATATTAATAAAATAACCCTGCTGTCAGATCAACAGCTCAAAGAAAAATTGCAGGACACATCAGTTGAATAGGTAGAGATACATCAAATTATATAGTTTATGTCCAATAAAGCAACAAAGGGACAACCAACCACAGCTTTTGAAAATATAGTATAACAAGCCACTTATAAAACAAAGAAGTTAGTTTCAAATAGCTATCAAATCTTAACTGAACAGACTGTAAGCTCTTTAGAAACTCAACAATTGTATGGGAAACGGACATATAATAGATATAAAGACAGAGAAGTGGATAGCCATGTGGCAGAAGAAACCATGATTATGCATCTGCCCATATAAAGGATTTTTTATGTTAAATAATACATAGATGGTACATTATACTGCTTCAGGGCCGGTCCTACCATTAGGCAGAGTGAAGTGGTCATCTCAGGCGGCTGATGCTGGGAGGTGGCAGCAAGATATCAGAAGAGAGAGCTCCATGCCAAGCAACCTGCCCTTTGCTTCTTAATTCTGGAATGCTAGGAACTGGCTTGTGTATGTGTATTGGTGCTAAGGAATCATTCATTTTATTGGTTACACTTGGGTTATTGTTTCGTGTTGCACACTCAACCTGAGCCATTGGGACAAAGTGGTGGTGGTGGGACCAGACTAGAAACTATAAATCCATTTGAGATATAAATACATAAAATGTTTGAGCTAGCTGCAGATTTGATTGGAAAATATATATTTACATTTTATAGAAAATTTTAACTAAGGAATTGGATACACTGGAACTCTGCATGTGTTGGCTTGATATTTTCTGAAGCCATGCCAGGGGCATTTCTATCTTGACTAAAATGCGATTTCATTTTATTTTTTGCTGCCGAGTTTGTTTAAGCAGGAAGTTTGGTATGCTAAGTGATTCAGGGGGAAAAATCTGGATTCTTCCCAAATTGGCAAGGCAAGGAGCCTTTGAGTTCAGCAATTTGTCTTAAGTTTCAGGTTCTGGGAATAACAAAATATTTCAGGATCACTCAGAGCAAAGCAAGAGGGGATTTGTTTGGGAGTGGTAAAATTGTTCTTTGTGCTTTGTGATGACAGTGTGGGGGAGGGGGGGCTGATATTGATGGAGATCAGCAAACAGAATCCTTGGGAGAAATATTATATCTTCTGTTGCGTGCACACATTTAAAAAAGGTCAGGAATGAGCACCAAAATAAGGGGGAGATGTATTAGTAATGCACGAGATTGAATCCAGCTGAAACAAGAGATAAGAACAGTCAATTTCAGGATATTTGACCTGTTTGACCATTAAATGTATGTCAAAGGTTCTGTTCAAAACACTTACTTGGAATTAGGTTCCACTGAAGTCGATAACAAAGAGTACTCGAAGCATCTTAAAGTCATTTTAACAGCTCAACCTTATGCATGTCTACTCAGACGTAAGCCCCATTGAACTTGTGCATGTCTACTTAGAAGTAAGTCCCAGAAGTAAGTCAATGGGACTTACAACCTGATAAATATATGGGGAACCTGTGGCCCTCCAGATTTTGTTGGACTACAGCTCCCATCACCCCTAACCATTGGCCATGCTGACTAAAGCTGATGGAAACTGGAGTCCAACAACAACTGGAGGGCCATAAGTTTCCCACCCTGGTGTATAGGGCTGCAGCTTCAGGGACAACCTGTCTCTTTCTGCATGTGTGAAGGGGCAACTCATGGAATACATTATAATCTTCCACTCCTCCTGTCATGCCACCATTGTGCTGGATATGTTGCTGATGTGCAAGTGTGTTTCAGTACACCTGGCTGTAAGAACCCTGCTGAATCAGACCAAGGTCCATCTAGTTCAGCATCCTGCATCCAACAGTAGCATCCCAGAGGCCTTCAGAGAGCCTACCAGCCGGACCTGAAGGCAACAGCCCACTTCCATCAACTGGTATTCAGGGGTATCCTGCTCCTGAACATGGTCGTTCTATTTATGTCAAGGCCAGTCACTTTTGATGGACCTATCCTCTATATTCTGAATAACTCCTTCTAAGAGTGAACTCCGCTGAGCAAGCGACGACAGGATTCTATCCAAAATGGGGACACTGAGAAACAAGAGGGAGGTATCAGCATGCTTGGGGAAACCCCAGGGCTTGCAGAGGTATAAAAACATTATTTAGAATAAGTGAGCAACCCCCTCCTCACAAACAGGGCAGCATGCTCAATGGCCAGAGAACACTGCATGTCTGGGGAAAAAATGGAAAAATGGGGGGAGGAGGGGAAAAGGGAATGGAGTAGAGTATCTCGGAAGAGAGCATGGCTGGCTGGCTGGCTGAAAATCCTCCAGACTGCAACATTTTGTCACAGGTCCCACTTGTCCTTTAAAACAGCCATCTAAGCTCATGACAATTGCCAAGACTGACCCAAGACGTTTTGCTGCCTGAAGCGAAGAACAAGATGGCATCCACTCCCATTCTGTGTACAAAAGCCAATGAAACTGGCAAATGAATCTGCCTTCAACAATGATGATAGGGCACCATCTGTCACGTTCCTTCCTCCTCCCCTTTCGCAATCAACACACTCCAGGATACCAGGCTTCAGGCTCACTACTTTATTAGTTAATGACTGGCTTCCGTACAAAGGCAAATTTTAGGAAACTCTCAGACTACAATGAAGACAGCTACTCCACCCATTTACGAATATCAGTAGAGGAACCAAAGTGGAAGTTAGAGAAGTTGCCAGCAGTCTCAGCAAGAACTTCTCAGCCAGACTAGCTTCACAGGGATGCCCCTCCCTTAGGGTGGCTCCCTCCTATGTAGGCTTTCACGCATAGCCAACCTGGTGGAGCGTCTGTGCTCTGCCTCTAACTTTTCCTGCTTCACTCTGCGACGGACCCTAATATCCCTCAAGTCACGCCCATCACTCTCCTCCTCCCCTGAAACCTAGGTTCTCATGGTGGAGGAAAGGGGGGGCCCTTCAGGCTGAGTCATCTGTGAGCCAAGGTCTTGAGAAGGCCTTGCTATATCTGAACTCACTAGGGAGGGAGCCTCCCCCTGTTCTGGATGTTCCCACTCTGAATCTGAGCTGCTAGATACCCCCACATGCTCAGATTCATTCCTGACACCATCCTCCACTGCATCTAAAGGGTTAGGGCAAGCTAACTTAGGGGGTTCAGAGCAGGCCACATAGCACACAGGTCTCTCCTCCAACTCCTTGCTACCACCTCCCTGCATTTGCCACCTGAGGCGACTGCTTCACTTTGTCTAATGGTAGGGCTGGCCTGACATAGAACCTTAGAGCTGAAAGGTACCTTGGATATCATCTAGTCCACTCTGTGGCTCCGTGCAGGCTCTGTCCACTGGTTTTAGTCCTGCTTTCTGGAGCAACAGAGAGTAAGTCTGCTTCATCTTCTGCATGACAGCCCTTCAGATATTTGAAGACTGCTATCATGTCTCCCCTTAATCTTCTCTTCTGCAGGCTAAACATATCCAGCTCTTTCAACTATTCCTCATAGGACTTGCAGCCATTCCCGATAAGCCAAGACCACCGCACTTCTCCGGTGGCTCCCCGGACCTCCATGCAAGTAACACCACTCCTGCTAGATGTAACATGCGTATCAGCAATCTAAAAAGACACGATGCAAAAGGAAAAAGGAAGGGGAAAGGGAAAGGGAAAAAATGCACATAAAATAGCCATCGAAGCTCATGACAACTGCTACATAGAAGGTACCTTGGAGATCATCTCTTCCATGGGAGGGCTTTGTTTTATCAGAAATGACTACACGCATTGAAGCATGCTCTGCCTGATCGCGCCCAGACAGAAGTATCAAGGCAATAAACTTTTACAAGCCTTTAATAGTCTGAATTGCAATATATATTTGCTGCTCATGCATAATTTATTCCGTTTCTACTAATCATGCGGAAAAGAGTTATGCAAGCTACTGACATCCCCTCCCCTCATCAGTACAAATCTTCTCCCACCCTCCCTGGCTCAGCTGCACATGACTGGAGACACATGGCTAGGGATGAACGGATCTGTCAGCTTTGCTTTCTCCCACCTTTGCATTCTTTTAATCTCAAGTCATTTCCAACCCGTTTATGAAGAAATTTGCAAACGCTGGTAAGTTATCATCAAAAAAATGAACCAAATGAAATTCACACACATCTGCACCAGCCAAATTCAATGCATACAGTTATTCCCAGCATGCAGAGGACCAAGTTTTACCTGCTTGCCAAGTAGCTGTTAAGATAAGGAGCCTGTCAGAAAAAAGAGCTGGCAACTCTAATTCAGCACGACAAACATGGTTGAATACAGAAAGATTCAAACCCAGTCCTTTAAGAGCTAAGTGCTCAAAGCCCCGGGCCTGCGTCTGTCGCTTCCACACATTCCTTTAAAAGAAACCAACCTCAAGTTTTTTCTGTCCTGTTTATGAAGAAATTTGCAAATTTTGCAAAGTTCTTATGAAGGAACGAGCTGAACAACATCTAACCCAGTCCTGCATATGGCTTTTACTAAAAGTGCATCTCCCCAAAGTGTTCCACCCATTGGAGCCCACCCAGAGAAGAGCCTTCAGTGTGGTGGCCCCCTTTCTGTGGAACTCCCTGCCTCTGGAGGTCAGGCAGGCACCAACATTGTGTTATTTTCAGTGCCTCCTGACAACATCTTCATTTCCTTGATTGACCAGCCACGGTTTTTATTAGTACTCTGTTTTTAAGGCAAAAATTTAAATGTGGTGTTTTATTCTTTCTTTTCTTGTCTTTTCTTGTTCATCGCTCTGGAAACTGTTTAGATGTGGAGCGGTATATAAATGTTGTACATAAATAAATAAATAAATAAATAAATGTTAGATAAAAGAAGCATGACACATCCTGTTCAACATTTCCTTGCCCTGACTGCAATTCATTGGCCACCATTTCCAGGGGGTGGGCAAACACGAAATGCATTGATTTCATACTTCATGTTTATTTTGCCAAATGTTACTGGTATGTAGCATGAGGGGGCATATTGTTTGTTGACACCCAGCTCGTCCCATGCAACTTATAGTTAAGCCCTCAGGCCTCTGAGACTTTATTAGGCACTGCTCACAAATTTTCAATTGGAAGCGTATTATCCAAGCCATAAGAACGAGAAACTTATTTCTATTTTTTAAAATGAAAGTTGCTAATCTCAGAATGCTGAATTTGGCACCTAGTTTTGAATTCTGTGCTTGGGGAGAATTGATGTAGCATTGCTCTTAGGGCATCTCTACACCAGCCTAAAATCCTGCATTTAAAATGGGGCTTTCTGCTTCCGTTTTAAATGCAGGATCACAATGACTCCCTTTTTCCATCCGCTTTCTTCCCCCCTCCCCTTTCCCCCTCGTTCTCCCCATATCCGAGTCTTCCATTATCATTCATTGATCTTTCTCCTCTTCTTGCCGCTTATCCTTTTTTCACGGAGGGAACTCAAGCGGAACACATTGGGGTAATTTGATAGCTCATTATCTGCGATCTATTTTAAAACAGAACAAAGGGCATTTCATGCAGGAGACATCCTGGAGGTTCACGGCGTCATGTAAAGAGCCCACAAGCTTCTGAGAAGGAGCAATCTCAATCGCAGGATAAAAGCTCCGTGTGAAGAAAGCCTTAATCTTTGTTTTCTCTCTCTCTCTCTCTCTGTCTCTCACTCTCTCTCTCCTTCTGTGTCTTCTGGAAAGATGGGAAAATATAGCAATATATCTTTTTGCAAGTGTTGAGTTTTATTTATAGCAGTCATTTCCACCCCCACCCCCCTAAAATCAGATTAAGCTGCTTGTATGTCAATGTCACAAATGTTTCTTCTGGAATAACATTCCTCTGAGTCTTCCTCTTTGGGGTGGCTCTCCTTGAACATACTTTTCCCATTAACTTAATAGTAAAGTCAATTGGCAACAATGAATCTTCTTCATTAATTTCTTTGTTGGCAAACTTTATTTCTCTTTCATAATTACTGACTGGGTGGAATTTGCTGGAAGTAGTGAAAGAATGGTCTCCTGTGGTTTGAAAACGAACTGGCGTGAATGACGCTAAACCTTAATTTTGTTTTCATTAGTGATGAATAAAGTTTTCCTAATGTTTTCACTTCTTCAAAACAACAACAACAACATGGAAATTTAACTCCTATTTTTAAAAAACACACTTCTATGTTTATTTTTAGTAAGATAAACTTGACAGATAAACTTGTAAATTAAGGCTGCATAATTAATCAACTAAGATTAAGTTGATTAATCTATGGGGGCGGTTGATGGGAGCAGTTTCTTTCATTGTGTGCTCCAGACAACAGAATATAGGACTTATAGCAGAATCGTATGCATATTTACTCAGGAATAAGTCCCATTGTGTTCAGTGGGGTGTATTGCATAGTAAGTGTGTTTAGGATTGCAATCTTGTTTACTCAGAACTACATTCCACTTAATTCCAAATAAGTGTGTAAATGTTCCCCTATGTTTAAAAAATAAAAGAAAGTAAGGTCACTGTAGACAGAAAACTAGCAGGGAGCAGGGCGGTCAAGAATCTTTTCCCCTGACACACTAGATGTAGGATTTTCCCCCCTGGGGGAGCATTCAAAAATGGCATCTCCTCTCCCCACCTGCAACCTCAGGCAAGTTCTACTGCCCCATTCCCCTCCCTCACTATACCATCTCATCCCATTGCATGCATAAACCAGGTCTCATTCACACATAAAAGTCAACACTTGACATTGTAGTCACAGCGGGACAAACTGAGATCTGCAAACCAGATCTGGGGCACTATCCCCATTCATGCAATTATGTGTGAAATCTGGTTGTTAGGTAATATATCTGAGAAGACATAAATAACATAGGGTGCAATCCTATGCATGTTTAGACAGAAAAGAGTCCTACAACTCCCAGCATTCCCCAGCCAGCATGGGTGGGGAATAAACATGTGAGGCGAACCTGCGGAAACATGCGAGGCGAACCTGCGAAAACAACAACTTTCCACTGAAAACAGGGCTACGCTCTTGCTCATAGTCACACGACCACTTTTGCTTTTGTTATAGTTTTGTTCCGACATCCCTTCTTGTCCATATCATTCTTCATCACTCCAAACTGTGTGTGAAGATTATTGCAGCATAAGCAGAGTTGCCCCAAAGCGATTGATTTGCACTTTACATTTTGACTGCAGATTTTTCTTCTTCTTTGCATAGAGTATTTCCATGGCACAAGTCGCAACCCAGAAAATGGCCTTGTCTCTTTAAGAGCAGACTGCAGCAAAGAGGCGGTGGCCTTGGTTTCTCCCAGCCTGCTTCATACCCATGTCCAGCCTCCTCTCTGAGCCCTTGGGGGCTAATACAGGAATCCCACTTTGTGCTGTAAGCGGCACAGGAGGGTGGGCAAAAGGATGAAGAGAAAGGAGAAGCTGGGAGGAGCAGTGGCCACATTCTCTTTTGCAGTTCTGGGTTCATTAAAGAGACAGGACAGTTCTCTGGTTGCAACCTGGTACTCATGGCACTGCATATCGCAGGCCATATAACACTTTGCTTATTGTGCAGATCAGCCTTCCCCAACCAAGCCCTTCAGATGTTTGGGACTACAACTTCCAGTCAACATGGCCAATTATCAGGGATGATGTGAGCTGTAGTCCAAAACATCCGGAGGGGACCATTTTGGAGAAAGCTGGTAGAGATTATTGAGTCAAGCTAGTTGGTCCTGCAACGAAATGTTGCAGTGTGAAGTGCTCCTGTTCAGGGTTCCAGCCAGCCAAGCCTTTTGCAGGACATTCCATGCCAATGGCCGTCTTCCTTTAAGTGTTCCATTCCTCCCAGCAGAAACGCAGTATTCTGTGGTCACTGACCATAGCCAGTCCTCTATTGGCTCTTTTAGTTGTTTTCCCCTACTTTTGCAAATTTTGGGGTTTCTCCAAGCCTGCTGATATCAGACCCCCTGCCCCCGAGCATATGTGGATGGTGCCATTTTAGCAAAATCAGGATCAGCACTTGCAGAATGAGTTTATTCTTAGTATCTACAATGAGCTGTGGTTTAGGAGGCCTGTATAAGACAAAGGGCTTCTCCACACCAGGCTTTTAATCCTGCAGTTTACCAGGGCTTCTGCTTCCAGATTCTTTGCGGGATTAAGCTCAGTGCCTTACACAGGTTGACATGGGCTGTTTTCTCAAAAATGACAGATCTCAGTACGAATCCAAGGCAAACTATTCAGCATCACAGTAATTCAAGTCTATGCCCCAACCACTGATGCTGAAGAAGCTGAGGTTGATCGGTTCTATGAAGACCTACAACACCTTCTAGAACTAACACCAAAAAAAGATGTTCTCTTCATCATAGGGGATTGGAATGCTAAAGTAGGAAGTCAAGAAATCACCAGGATAACAGGCAAGCATGGCCTTGGTGGACAAAATGAAGCAGGACAAAGGCTAATAGAGTTTTGCCAAGAGAACACGCTGATCGTAGCAAACACTCTTTTCCAACAGCACAAGAGGCGACTCTACACATGGACATCACCACATGGTCAATATCGAAACCAGATTGATTATGTACTTTGCAGTCAAAGATGGAGAAGCTCTATACAGTCAGTAAAAACAAGACCTGGAGCTGACTGTGGCTCAGATCATGAGCTTCTTATTGCAAAATTTTGGCTTAAATTGAAGAACGTAGGGAAAACCACTAAACCATTCAGGTATGACCTAAATCATATCTCTTATGAATATACAGAGGAGGTGAGGAATAGATTTAAGGGATTAGACCTGATAGACAGAGTGCCTGAGGAACTATGGACAGAGGTCCGTAACATTGTTCAGGAGGTAGCAACTCAATCCATCCCAAAGAAAAAGAAATGCAAGAAAGCACAGTGGCTGTAGCTGATGAAAGAAGGGAAGCGAAAAGCAAGGGAGAAAGGGGAAGATATAGCCAAGTGAATGCAGATTTCCAGAGAATAGCAAGGAGAGACAAGAAGGCCTTCTTAAATGAACAATGCAAAGAAATGGAAGAAAACAATAGAATGGGAAAGACTAGAGATCTTTTCAAGAAAATCGGAGATCTCAAGGGAACGTTTTGTGCAAAGATGGGCATGATAAAGGACAAAGAAGGCAGGGACCTAACAGAAGCAGATGAGATTAAGAAGAGGTGGAAAGAATACACAGAAGAACTATACAGGAAAGATCTGAATGTCCCTGATAGCCATGATAGTGCGGTCACTGAACTTGAGCCGGACATCCTCGAGAGTGAAGTCAAGTGGGCCTTAGGAAGCATTGCTAACAACAAAGCTAGTGGAGATGACAGTATTCCAGCTGAGCTATTTAAGATCCTAAAAGATGATGCTGTTAAAGTGCTGCACTCAATATGCCAACAAATTTGGAACACTCAACAATGGCCGCAAGACTGGAAAAGGTCAGTTTACATTCCAATTCCAAAGAAGGGCAACGCCAAAGAGTGTTCAAACTACCGCACAATTGCGCTCATTTCACATGCCAGCAAGGTGATGCTCAAAATCCTACAAGCTAGGCTTCAGCAGTATGTGAACCGAGAACTACCGGAAGTACAAGCTGGGTTTCGAAGAGGCAGAGGAACTAGAGATCAAATCGCCAACATTCGCTGGATCATGGAGAAAGCAAGAGAATTCCAGAAAAACGTCTCTTTCTGCTTCATTGATTACACTAAAGCCTTTGATTGTGTGGATCACAACAAACTGTGGCAAATTCTGAAAGAGATGGGAGTACCAGACCACCTTACCTGTCTCCTGAGAAGCCTGTATGAGGGACAAGAAGCAACAGTAAGAACCAGACATGGAACAACCGATTGGTTCAAAATTGGGAAAGGAGTATGACAAGGCTGTATATTGTCGCCCTGCTTATTTAATTTATAAGCAGAGTACATCATGAGAAACACTGGGTTGGATGAATCACAGGTCGGAATTAAGATTGCTGGGAGAATTATCAACAACCTCAGATACGCAGACGATACCACCCTAATGGCAGAAAGTGAAGAAGATCTAAAGAGCCTCTTGTTGAGGGTGAAAGTGGAGAGTGCAAAAGCTCTCAGGTTTGAAACTTAACATTAAAAAAACTAAGATCATGGCATCTGGCCCCATCACTTCCTGGCATATAGAAGGGGAAGAAATGGAAGCAGTGACAGATGTTATTTTCTTGGGCTCCAAGATCACCGCAGACAGTGACTGTAGCCATGAAATTAAAAGACGCTTGCTCCTTGGGAGGAAGCTATGGCAAACCTAGACAGCATAGTAAGAAGCAGAGACATCACCTTGCCGACAAAGGTTTGTCTAATCAAAGCTATGGTTTTCCCAGTAGCAATGTATGGCTGTGAGAGCTGGAATATAAGGAAGGCTGAGCACCGAAGAATCGATGCTTTCGAACTGTGGTGCTGGAGAAGACTCTTACGAGTCCCCTGGACTGCAAGGAGGTCAAATCAGTCAATCCTAAAGGAAATCAACCCTGACTGCTTTTTGGAAGGACAGATACTGAAGCTGAAGCTCAAATACTTTGGCCACCTAATGCAAAGAGAAAACTCCCAGGAAAAGACCCTGATGCTGGGAAAGATTGAAGGCAAAAGGAGAAGGGGACGGCAGAGGATGAGATGGCTAGATAGCATCACCGATGCAATGAATATGGACTTGAGCACACTCCGGGAGAGAGCGCAGGACAGGAAGGCCTGGCGTGCTATGGTCCATGGGGTCACGAAGAGTTGGACACGACTGAACAACAACAAATATTTCTCAGCAAATTCTACATGTTTCATTTTGCAGCCACTAGATGGAGCTGTGGCTAGAGCAGAACTGCACAATTTCACATGGCCATTAAAGTGATTTACAGTGATTACGGCATTATCCCTGATCTTTTAAAAAGCGGGATAAAGGTCAGAAAACACAGGAGATGCCCTGGAGGTTGACAACGTTGTGTAAAGGACCCACAAACATCCATGAGTGACCAATCACAAGCGTGCAGTAAAAGCCGGGTGCAGAAATGCTCAAAGATAGCAATGAAACTGAAGCAGTGGGCTCAGATGAAGTCCAGTTCTTTTTTGGTGAAATCAGGGATGCTTCTTAAATTCTCCTTATTCAATTTTCTCCTGAGACTTTGGAGTTCTGAAGCAGACAGTGATATTTTTTGGAACAGAACCGATGGATTAGAAATTCTCTGTTCCTCTTTTTAAATTTCTGAATTACTGTGCTTATCTTGTATACAGTTCAGCTTTACGCAGAGACTGTACTTTTTGCAGCATTTCATGGCCATTCGGCACCACTGTTTACATTTTCCTCCTCTTTATTTATATATACACATACCTACCTGCCAACTGATGATAACACTTCATGCATCTGATGAAGTGGACTCTAGCCCTCAAAAGGTCATGCTGTGATAAACTAATCTGCCTGATTTCCCTTTAACAATTTATTCTGAGGTTTGTTTTTTACTATAATTTCTTCAGAGTTTGGTAGTCATGGGATAGCACAAAGTGGTCTTCAGGGTACTGAAACCTGATCCCACACCACTGGAAACCATACACCTCTCATGTCTTGCTTTTGGGATTTCAAGATTTGCCATATGCTTTCAAACATATCTTTTCAAACATATAAGAGCTAGTAGTGCGAAGCACCTTGGATAGTTCCTTTAGAGTTCTGACTGGTTTTGACCGAAACCCATAGCAGATTGACCACCCCACTGACATCAGAGCCACCAGCCTCCACTGAGGGCTAGAAACTTTTAAAATGAAAGTTGAGGTTCTGAGGGAACTAAATATTTTGCCCACTGACCACATTCTTTGTCTCTCCCCCTGCCTTGTTATCACAGAACCATTTCATGCACACAATTCTGCATTCACCTTTACACATGATCGTAAGAAAAGCAGGCCCATGAGCAAGGTAAGGAGGGAACAGTTTTCCAGTTCTATGTCTCCAGCAACTGGTACTGAGAGGCACGCTGCCTCTGAACATGGAGGTTCCATTTAACTATCATGTAAGGCAGGGATGAGGAGCCTCCTGTCTGTGGTCTGGATCAGGCCTTTGGGAGGTACCAATCTGGTCCTACCCTTATCTCGAGTCGGAGGTAATTACAGCATGGGGGGCAGTCGGGCTTCCCCTTATGACTTGAACCCCCTGAGCAAGTCCTTAAGGATCACATGCCTCCTTAAGAGTCTCAGCTTCCCTCTTTTACCTTCCCCTTTCCAATAATGTGGGGTTTAGGCTGTAGGTGTGGGGTGACTGACACTCTAAATACAGGGTTTAACCACAACAGTTTACTGGTAAATTAAAGCTAGCAAATCATAACTAAAGGTATGTACATAATAGAGCTGAGTGATACAAAAGGCCTTAAAGAAAATAAAAGTAGCAAAATGCAATTTCCTTTACCCTACCTGTACTTAGACTCCTCTAGGCTGCTCCTTCCTGCTCTGGTCTTCTGACTCTGCTCTCACTGCTCTGGTCTTCTGACTCTCTGTTTTGATACCCTCCTCCCCCCAAATGGAAAGTACCGCTTCAACCCCGAAGAAATGAAACTTAACTGGGGAAATGAAACTGAAATTTAATGGGGGAAATAAAACTACTCCTCTCAGGGATATCCCCTCCCAAGAGAAAACTCCAGACCTTTAGGACTGACCTTTTTCCTTGCTGTTGGAGGCCTCAAACCTTCACAAGGGCGTTCTTGGGTGGTGGTGGTTTGCTGCTAGGATGGGAAGAGCTAAGCCTCCCCTTGCTAAGCCTGTGAACCCCTCACCCCAAATCACCCCTTCCTTGCTGCAAGCAGGCTTTGAAAGCCTCCATTGCCACCAATGGAGGGTTTTTAAAAGCCAGATTGCGGAGGGGAAGGGGTGATGTATGAGTGCGTGAGTCTGTGTGTATACGAGTCAGCGTGTGAGTGAGTGGGGTCTAGGATGGCCCCACCCATTTTGGAGTCTGGCCCTGTCCATTTTGGGACGCAGCCCCCAACATGTTTGCCCCAAAACCATTGGGTCTTCGGGCTGAAAAGGGTACCCAGTCTCTGACGTAGCTCAGTGGTAGAGCCCCTGCTTTACCTTCAGAAGGTCCCAGGTTTGATCCCCAGCATCTCCAGGTAGGGCCAGGAAAGAATTCTACCTGAAACCCTGGAGAGCTGCTGCCACTCAGTGTTGACAATACTGGGCTAGATGGGCCAATCGTCTGACTCAGTATAAGGCATCCTCATATGTTCCTGTGATGTGAGGCCTGTCAATTTGAGGACACTCACCGACTTGCAGGAGAGAGGGTCAGGCCTTTGCCTTCTTTAGCCATGTAAGAAGCATTACATGGTGCAAAAAGCCCTCGAATGACAGTGCACAGAGAGTGGTCCATGTGAGTCAGCATTCAACTATGCATCCTTGAGTAGGTCAGCTCTGGTTTAGGCAATAAGTTTGCAGCTCCCCAAAGGGTTGGATTGAAGAGGCTGGAGGCAACAGCTTGTAACCCTTGAGCCACCCAGGGCCAAATAGGAGAAGGCTTCAACAAAACCGGGGAGGTCTCAGGCCTTAAACACCAGTTACTCATCAACAGCCCTCCCCAGTGGGGCATCCCAAGAGCAAATTTCTTGGGTGTAACTTTTTTCAACCTCTTACTGGAATATGAAGTTGCATGCAAACATCTGACGGGCAAGGCAATAGGGAGGACTGACGTGATATAGCTTCCAGCTTGTCTTGAATACATATTTTGTAGTACCATTTTGTGTTATTCAGCTTGAGGGGAGTTTCAGGGACCACAGCCCATAAATTACTTCTTAAAGTCCAGAACACTCAGCTGAGATTTACCCATCTGTTGCTGAGTGGGGGTCTGTCCATACAGCCACTGTTTTCTCTCTTGGCCAGGTGAGTCGCAGACACACCTGTTCAGGAAAGAGAGACAAGCTAGTTGGATGGAGTGGGAATGAGTTTCCTATCTCATGACAATTAGTCATTTCTTTTCTCTAGTGTAAACACAATTTCAATCAGGACTACCACTGGGAGGGAAGGATTAAACCTACCCTGTTTCCTCCCTTAAAAATGGGGTGAGACTGGGGGGTGGGAGGGGTGAAAAAAGAAGGTCTCCACTGGCATCAATATTTATTTTCCAGCATTCAGTGGGCTCCATTTGTTGTGGGTTTGTACTGGATGCTTTCCAGTTGTTCTTGATCTCTCAGCAGCTTTTGATACCATTGACCACAGTATCCTTCTGAACTGCCTCCGTGAGTTGAGAGTTGGAGGCAGTTTTCTACAGCGGTTGGACTTGTACTTGCGGGGTCAGTTCCAAAGAATAGCATTGGGTGGCTGTGCCTTGGCCCTGTGGCAGCTGAACTGTGGGGTCCCACCACAGGGCAGCATTTTGTCCCCAAGGTTATTTAAGTTCTATATGGAGCTGTTGGGAGCAGTCATCAGGGGATTTGGGGCAAGGTGTCACCAGTCTGCTGATGACACCCAGCTCTATTTCTCTGTGACATCTGAACCAGCAGGGGCTGTGCACGTTCTGAACTGGGGCCTGGATGCAGTGATGGCTTGGATGAGAGCCAATAAACTGATGCTGAATCCCAACAAGACAGAGACCCTCTGGGCCGGCAGTTCCCAGGTCCAGGAATTGGGCTGTTTGCCTGTTCTGGATGGGGTTGCACTCCCTCTGAAGGAGCAGGTCCATAATCTGTGGGTGTTCCTAGATCCATCGCTGTCACTGGAGGCCCAGGTGGCCTCGGTGGTCTGGAGCGCCCATTACCGACTTTGGTTGGCACGCCAACTAAACCTGTTCCTGGATAGCCACGGTGATCCATGCACTGGTAACCTCACATTTAGACTACCGAAATGCACTCTACATGGGGCTACCCTTGTGTCTAGTTCAGAAGCTGCAGATAGTGCAGAATGCAGCAGCTCGGGTGCTCACTGGGAACCCCAGTTATGCTCACATAACATCTGTGTTAAAAGAACTGCACTGGCTGCCGATTAGCTACCAAGCCGTGTTCAAGGTTATGTTTTTGTCATAAAAGGCTCTAAATAACTTGGGACCAGGATACCTAGCAGACTGCCTTCCCTTATATCTACCCAGCCAACCTTTACGATGGTCAGAGGAGGCCTTGCTGGTCATTCCAAAATCAACAGAATGTTGGTATGAACAACCTTGATGGAGCGCCTTCTTGGTAGCGGCACCTACCCCCTGGAAGACACTGCCCTGTGCAGTTCGGGAGGCAGAAAATGTGGCATGTTTCCAATGCCTCCTGGAAATGCACTTGTTCACCCAGGCTTTCCCTGACTTGTAATTAAATTAATCACGCTACCCATCTTACTGCTCCTTGTATTGCTCTGTACTATTATTGTAATTGGAATTGTTTTTAATATTGTATTTTCAATGTGATTTTAATATTTGTATATGAACCGCTTAGGGATTTTATTATATTTAGTGGTATATAAATGTCACAAATAAATAATAGTTACAAAGCTGTCAGAATTGGACACATTGTGGCCATCCCATCTGAGTGAAGCCACCCGGTGGCAACTCTAGGCATGGACCCTGCCACGGTGCACCCCCATAGTCTCTTGAGCAAGGGATCTGTCCACCCCATTTCCCTGATGGGGGTGCGCCATAGCAAGGGGACGGGGGCAGCTGAATATCTGTCCCTTGGTCTACTTCCTCCTGGCTTCAAACTGTTTTGACTCCAAAACTATGTGCTGGTTAGGGAATCCTACCACCTAAGGACTGAAGATGGTACTGCATGCTTCAAATATATACAGGCATTACTATTAAATAAAAATTAATTAATGCAATGAAAAAAACAAACAACTCCAAGGTGCACACCATTGGGGTCCCTTTAGTATGCATGCCACATTTCAGGTGTCTACATTTCACACACTTGGTGCTATGGTGGTGGCTGACAGACAGACAGACAGACACACATGCACATCCTCTTTTATTATTCTAGATGCACTGCCATCAGCATGCATGGCATGTTTCAGACTATAAGAGGCCAACTGCTCCCAAGGCAGTCTGCTGAACAGCTCTTACCATTAGGAAGTTTCTCCTAATGTTTAGCTGAAATTTGGTTCTCTGCAACTTCCACCCATTGGTTCTAGCCTTGCCCTCTGGAGCAGCAGAGAACACGTCGGCTCTACCTTCCCCATACCTTTCAGATATTTGAAGACCACTGTCATATTTCCCTCTAATCTTCTCTTCTCCAGGCTAAATATACCCAGTTTTTTCAACCGTTCC
This sequence comes from Heloderma suspectum, assembly GCF_057233095.1. Lineage (NCBI taxonomy): Eukaryota > Metazoa > Chordata > Lepidosauria > Squamata > Helodermatidae > Heloderma > Heloderma suspectum. Next base: position 425,687,589 of record NC_139458.1, read on the forward strand.
TCATAGGACTTGGTTTCCAGACACTGCACCATTGTGATTACCCTCCTCTGGACACATTCCAATTTATCGATGTCCTTCCTAAGGTGTGGCATCCAGAACTGGACACAGTACTACAGATCCTCTGCACCCTTTGGTGAACATAATAGTACTGGGCACTATTCAGACTACTAATTAAGTTGGCGTACAAAACAACAACTCTGTGGTTGAGTATGCTGGATTGGTTAATGTGAGAATTTTGTTGATGCTTGTTTAGATGCTGAAGGCAATGCATTAAGAACTGATGGTACCTGATTATTATCCAATCAGTTCCTGATGCAGTATCTGCGACATCAAAAAATCTGCAGGTTACACCTTCGTGTGCATGTATTTTAAGTAAATGACGATGTACAATTTACCATTTTGTTTCTATTTTCAGACACTTGATTGTCGATCAGACTGGGAGGATTGCGAATGATTTCAAAATGTTTACCAGTGTGACAACATTGTGCGTGTGGGCTAGAGATGGGGAAGAAATTTGTTTAGTTTGCATTTTAATGTCAACTTACCTAATTTTGCACTTTCAAGCCAATATGTGAACTGAAACTCAGTTATCCTTTGAAAATTGCACTTCTCTGAATTTTGCAATGGACTTCCCCAATTAAAATAATGCATACAAAACACACGTATCAGTAAAAATAACATTCATAAATGCAGTATATTAGAAAATTGCTGGCAAAAAGGCTGTATTAGACAAAACTGCATACAAAAACTCATGTATTAGGAGAAATATGCACAAAAATGTGTATGGATTTTTATGCAAAGTTTTGTTAAAAAAACAAAACAAAACACCCACATTTAAGATTGGAAAAATGTTCAAAGTTTGGGATGAACTGAACTTATGATTGGAAAATGAGAAATAGAGAGAAACCAAAATTGCATTCACTTTTCTTTCCTATTGATAGGACTTACAGAAACAACATGCTTTAATTTCCTCCATTAGTTCTATTTTGCACAGCATTCCTCTGATTGACCGTTTTATGTCTGGGGAACTGTCATCCACTTTCTTAATGCATTTAATTCTGTGGTGTACAGGGTAATTCTCTAACTCAGCCTTCCCCAACATCCTTACTGGAAGGAGTAGGACCCAATCCTATTGTGTCCTTCAACAATATTAAAAAATCATATTAAACAATATTGAAACTGTTTGAAACTGGAATGATTGTGCCTATTCATGGCAGAATGAATGCTGTAAATTATCCACCTTATTCATCAGTGGTGAAATAGGGGAGGCCATTTTGCCACATATCATCCAAGGGGTGTGCGGGGCGGGGGACAACACACACCACACATTCACTAACAGCTCAGGAGGAGCTCAAAACCAACAACAAATCAGAACATGTATCAGTCCACCAGGACTCAACGGCCTCCAGGAAGACAGGAGGCAGGTGCAGAAGGATGGGGCTGGTTGTGCAAAACAGTCAAAAGAAAGGAAATCATAGTGCAGAAGACAGGAGGGAGAAACACAGCTGTGATGGAGAAGCAGAGTGGATGAAAGTGGGGAGGAGGAGGAATCGAGAGAGAGAGAGAGAGAGAGAGAGCGAGAGAGAGACCTTTCTGTGCAGAGACAGGAATGGTGTCACCCTGCTTCCTTGCAAGTTTCCCAACCACGCGGCTCTTGCAGGCAAACCACACCACTGCTCTCACTAAACCTGACCTTAGCCTTTCTGTCAAAGGAGCTACCTGAGCGCTTTCAGTTAACAACTCCAGAAAGCTACTGGCTTGCACCCAGAATTGGCTATCAATGAGAGTAGAAGGGGAATGGTGAAAGTGGAGCCTTCTTTCTAAGAGATGGTGGCCCCCTGAATATCCATTAGAGAAACAAGAAATAAACCAGGGGTGTTGAACCTCGGGCCCATGTGCCAAATCTGCCCTGCTTGGGGTCCCAATCTGCCCCCTTCAGGGTTCCCCAGATGGCTCTGCCCTTTCCTCTGACCGCCAATCATCCGGTGGTTTTCCGTTTTTGTGTGTCTGCAGTTTTTCCCCATTCTGAAGGGTTGAAATGCCTCTCCTAAGGCTTATTTACTGGCATTAAGAGCTTTAAACTAAAATATGCTGGTATTTTTCTTATATTTTTGGCCTCACCCCTTTTGCCTTTGGCACTGCTCACCACTGGAATGCGGCCCCTGAGAAGTTGTCTGAAATTCGATTTGGCCCTGGGGCTGACAGAGGAGCAACACCCCTGAAGCAGAAGCTCCAGAAAAACGAGAGTAAAGCCTGGTGTAGAATGCTGGGCATAGACATGGGACTTGTAGGCATGGAGATCTCTCCCCTAGTAAGAGAAGCAAGCAACTTACACACATGTACCCAGTGAAGTAACTGGGGATTGCCAGCTTACCTGTCCTCGGTGAAATGACCAAAGAGAACCTGTAAATAAAGGAGTGTTAAACTTACCTTGGTGTAAGCATCCTCATGGAACTAATGGAGGGAGAAGGGTGTAATATGCTCCTCCCAGATGATCTTGCCACCATCAGGAAATCTTTTTCTGACTTTTTGGGAACTCTACCGGGTGCCTTACGGAGGAGGCCTCAAGACTGCAAGAACAAGAGCCAGGATGCAATATCCTGCTAGAGGGTTCAGTGATATCCGGCTTTCTTGAGACCTGTGTGTTTGCATGTGTGCATCTGGAGAATTTGGAGACTCAGGCTGTAACCACTGAAATGAAGCACTTGTAACAGTGAGTGTCCCTGGTCAATTACTTGTGAGGAGGTGTGTGATGTACAGGGCCTTGCTCAGCACACACCGCAAGCCTGCCACCTTTGCCGTCACCTTCTCCCCCTTTCCTGCCCACCTAAGGGCCCTAAAACACACCTAGGGTTGAAGAAGGGGGGAAGTGAGAGAAGGGGGAGGCTGTGGTGGGGAACATAGCAGGGGGGGCTCCAGGTCCTTGGCAAAATGCCACGTTCCACCTCAGGCATGGGTATATGTCCAGCATATCTTTGGTGGAAATGGGCAGGATTAGAGCCACGTCCCCACCAGGCACGCTGGGACACGTGGTCCCTGTGTCCCCTTTGGTGGGATTGTGACACTTCTTCTGCTACTGCCTTGGCTGCCTATCTCTTCTTACCCCCCCTTCCCCAGGTAAGTTTTGAGGCCTTGTGGGCCAAGGGAAGGAAGGCAGCTGTGAAGGAGATGGTGGGTTTTTCATGAGCTCCCTTGGAGCACACACAAAACATAGATTCTTTGTGTGTGCTCACTTGGAGTGCACACAGACGATCAAGCCCCTTTCAGGGTGAACAGGAAGGCTCCTGCATCTTTAATTCTAATTGCTTTCTCAGCCAACTTCATGCATTTATTGTAATAGCATGTTGCCTGTGAAGGTTCATGCCAGCAAATAACATCATTCAGTCTCTAATGCAATAATTTAATTTTCTTCTTTGGAACAGTAATCGTAGCTGGGGGGTGTTGGTCAGCTGTGTTGCAAGTTTTCACTGAATGTGGGTGGAATAACTGAATTGAGGCCTATTAGTCAGCAAATGTTCAGCATCTTTAAAATGTGGTTACCATAAGGCAGGAAATGATGTATGACTTCTGCGGGGTGGGTTTGCAAATCCAAGGAATGCTTGAAATGTGGCAGTCTGAAAAGCGAGAGAAGATTTCAGAACCACGAAGAATGTCAGCATTTGCTTTGACTGAGGAGATAGGACTGGCTCATGTGGTATCTTGATTCTGATGCACAAATACAACTATTACATGTTTAATAAAACAGAAACTTGGACCGAGGAACATCTATTTGGGTCCAGCAACTCAGGGCCAAACTAGATCCCTATGTGTTCCCAAGTAGTTTTGGCAGCTGACTTTCACTGGGAAAACAGTGCAGGGGGAAGGGTGATCAGGACTATGGGAAGTATCCAATGTTAGTCCTACGTAGAGTAGACCTATGGAAATGGATGGGACTAAAGTCATGACTAACGTCAGTCTCATTCATTTCAATGGGACTACTCCAGGTAGGACTAACATTGGCTACTACCCCATAGTCCCAGGCCAAATGGGCTCTCTCAGCTATTTAAAAAGAAATTTCAAGAGAAGGTGCATCTGATTGCTGATCTCCAGTGTCTTGTCTTGTTTGGAACTTAGCTTGGAGAAAAGCAATTGTTTTTTAAGAGAGCTGAAGGTGGCCATGCATCACCCAGTTGGATCCACTGCTCCACTGCTCAAATGTGTTTTAGGAACATAGGAAGCTGCCTTATATTGAGTCAGACCCTTGGCCTTGGTCATAGAATCATAGAATCGTAGGGTTGGAAGGGGCCTACAAGACCATCGAGTCCAATGTAGGAATCCAAGTCAGAGCATCCCTGACAGATGGCTTGAATGCCTCCGGTGTGGGAGAGCCCACCACCTCCCTAGGTAATTGGTTCCGTTGTCGTATTGCTCTAACAGTCAGGAAGTTTTCCTGATGTTCAGCCGGAATCTGGCTTCCTGCAACTTGAGCTCATTATTCCGTGTTCTGCCCTCTGGGATGATCGAGAAGAGATCTTGGCCTTCCTCTCTGTAGCAACCTTTCAAGTACTTGAAGAGCGCTATCCTATCTCCCCTCAGTCTTCTCTTCTCAAGGTGAAACATACCCAGTTCTTTCAGCCTCTCCTCATAGGGCTTCATTTCCAGTCTCCTGATCATCTTCGTTGCCCTCCTCTGAACTCTCTCCATTTTGTCTGCGTCCTTCTTAAAGTGTGGTGCCCAGAACTGGACACAGTACTCCAGATGAGGCCTAACCAGTGCTGAGCAGAGGGGAACTAGTACTTCACGTGATTTGGAAGCGATGCTTCTATTAACGCAGCCCCAAATAGCATTTGCCTTTTTTTGCAGCCACATCACATTCTTGTCTCATATTCAGCTTGTGAATATGAGCCATCTAGCCCAGTATTGTTGACACTGACTGGCAGCAGCTCTCCAGGGTTTCAGGCAGGATTCTGTCCTATCATCTGGACTGCTGGGGATTGAACCTTCTGCATGCAAGGCAGGTGCTCTGCCACTGAGCCACAGCCCCTTTAGAGGTTTTGGTAGCAATACACAAACTACAATGCAAGTGCCTCTCCTGGATTGTGGACATTATTAAGGGTCCCGAGGTTGGATTCAGATGTCATCATACTTAGAGCAGACCCGTTGAAATCAATGGGACTTAAGTCAGTCATGACTGACATTAATTTCAATGGGTCCACTTGAAGTATGATGAAATTGGGATCCAACTCTAGCTTTGCTGAATAAACAATGTTTTCTGTTGATGCAGTCCCGGCAGAGTACCGCACCCATGATGCTGTGTGACTGGAGAAAAGTGAACACGTGCCAAAATATTCAAGACCTGCATTTAATGGAGGAATTCCACCTGAAGGAACTTCTGGAAATCCTTTTCTTTTCTGATTTCATACATTTTGCAAGCAAAGTTCTCATACGCAATATTTGCTAAATTAGGGAGCAATCCTAACCTCGCGTAAAGCTGGTTGTGGGGCCGTAGGTCGTGGCGTAAGTGTTGCTCCACTGTGGAATGGGTATGCTGGTAGAATGGCCCTCACATCGCTGGAAGTGCCCCCCCCCCCCACGCTGGCAGAAAGCTGTATTGGTGTAGATGTTCCAGGAGCAGAGCAGGGGAAAATGTGGTGTGTCAGGGGCATGTTGGGGGCAGATATGGATAAACCACATTGAAAGCCACTTCATTTCCCACACATGCCTACAGAAATGGCACAACTCCGTTAATTATTTCCCTTCTACCATAGACAATGAGACGGAAGAAAAAACACACATCTAAACAGCAGGGCAATGGAATGTAGGGATCACTCCACAAGCAGGTCTCGGGGATATCTCCCCCTCAGTGTAAATGTGAATTAGGATCACTCTGCTAGTAGCTTGACGAACCAACCAATTCAATAAAACACACCCAAACAGAATTCCTTGGGATATCCTTTCACAATTAGGAGATAAATCCAGACATTTGGTGTGGCCACCATGGCTGCCTTTACATTAAAGAAAAAAACCTGCGGTCTTCCCGTTGTGGAGCCTTTCCGTGTTTACAGTTGGCTCCCAGATGATGACCACCTGATTGCTGAGAGGGGAAGTTTTTAATTTTCAAGGTTGCATAGAGACCAATGTAACAGCGCCATCTAGTGGCTGTTTTAATAGTGTAACAATCTGACTTAAATAAAATCATTATTTCTGGATCTTTTTGAGATGGAATAACCAGGAAATACCTCCGGATGTGCCCTGGAGGTTGATGACATCATGAAAAGGACCCACAAACTTCTGTGAGTGAGCAATCTCAATAGCAGGATAAAACCTCTGTGTGAAGAAGCCCCAAATTTTAAGAATCAAGTAGACTAGAGGTAGAGAACCTCTTTCAACCCAAGGGCCAAATTCAATTTTGGAGAAGCCCTTGGAAGCCCCATTCCAGAGCTGGGTGGGGCCAAAAATACCAGCATATTGTAACTGACAGCTCTTCTTGCCAGTAACTAAGCCTTAGGAGAGGCATTTCAATCTTGTAGAACGGGGACAAAAACTGCAGAAAAGTTGGGAAACTAAGACATGATCACTGGTTGAGGGAAAGGGGGTGGGACCAGGGAAAGGGGGTGGAGCCTTTTGAGGAACTCCGGAGGGCCAAATTTGGCCCCCAGGCCTGACCCCACCCCTGAAGTAGTCATGTATGACATATATCTGAGGTTATCTGAGAGACTGCCTTCTTCCATATAGGCTGCCCCGGTCTTTACGTTCTAAGCGGGAGGGCTTGCTGATCATACTGTGGCCTACTGAAGCTCATTTGGTCACGGTGCAGAGGATGGTCTCCTCAGTTGTGGCACCCACCATGTGGAATGATCTCCCCATTGAGATCCTAGTGAGGAGTGTTTCTGCCAGCAACTGAAGACACAGTTGTTTGTCCAGGTGTTTTCCTGGCTGCTAGCATTGTCAGGTACACCTAGCTATTTTAATGGAGATGTCATTGTTTTTTTTAATCATTGTTTTATTATTTTAAATTAGTTTTATTGTATTTTATCATTATAATGTGTAAACCGCTGTGGGATTTGTAAAAAAATGAAAAGTGGCACAGACGCTTTTTGAAAACAAATAAATAAATAAAAGAAGGTGAGAATATCAGAAGAGCCATGCTGGATCAGGTCAAGGGTCCATCTCGTCCAGCATTATGTCACTGAAGATGACATCGAAACGGAATTGGTGCAGTTCAAAATATGACTGCCAGTTTACTTACTGACTGTGGAATGATAGGACATCGCTTGCCAGTGTTAAAACAATATGAACATTAGAAAAGCTATGCTGGATCAGACCAAAGGTCCATCTAGTCCAGCATTCTGTTCACACAATGGCCAACTAGCTGCTCACTGAAAACCCACAAAGAGGATGTGAGTGTAATAGGACCCTCCCACCCATGTTCCCCAGCAACTGGTGCACATGGGCATACTGCCTTTGATGTACGGATGGCGGAGAATTTCTCCACGAATCTCGGGGAGGCCGAATGCCAACGCATTCGGCCCCCCGAAATTGGCGGTGAAATTCTCTGCCCCCCGCCCCCCCCCCGGGATGGGACTTACCTCCCTCGAATGTCCCTCTCGGCGGCGGGTCCCGGCGGCGTTCCGGCGGCGTTTCAGCGGGGGCGGCAGCTGGTCTTCCAACCGGCTGCCGCCACCGCCATTTCCAAGTAAATGTAAAAAAAAAACACACGCACACGTGATAGGCTACGTAACGATTTACGTAGCCTATCACGGCTAGATTTCCAAAGTCAGCCATGATAGGCTACGTAAATCGTTACGTAGCCTATCATGGGTGACTTAAAAAAAAAAAGCGCGTATGCAAATGGCGGCACCCATGGGCGCCGCCATTTGCGTTCCTTATTTGGGTCCGGGTAGTCTACGTAAAGATTTACGTAGACTACGGCGAAAATAAGGGCAACGCAAATAGCGTTGCCCTTATTTTTGCCGTAGTCTACGTACATCTTTATGTAGACTACCCCTGCCCAAATAAGGAATGCAAATGGCGGCGCCCATGGGCGCCGCCATTTGCGTACGCACTTCCCCCCCCCAAAGTCACCCGTGATAGGCTACATAACGATTTACGTAGCCTATCACGGCTGACTTTGGAAATCTAGCTGTGATAGGCTACGTAAATCGTTACGTAGCCTATCACGTGTGTGTGTGTGTGTGTTTTAACATTCACTTTTGTATTTCGTGGCCGGGGAGACGGGGCGCTTCTCCCCGGTCTGAATTTCGGCCAGGCGAGGCGGGGCGCCTCCCCCGCCGGCCTGAACTTCGGGGGGAGAACCGAAGCGCCTCCCCCCCACCGCGAAGCAAGCTGCGGGACCAGGTAAGTGACTTTCGTACATCCCTACCTGATGTTGGAGGTAGCATATAGGCATCAGGACTAGTAGCCATTTATAGCCTTCTCCAGGGATTTGTCTAATCCCCTTTTAAAGTCATCCAAATTAGTGACTATCACTATGTCTTGTGGTAACAAATTCTATAGCTTAACTATGCACTTTGTGAAGCAGTCCTTCCTTTTATCTGCCCTGAATCTCTCACCAATCATTTTCATGGGATGACCCCATTGGGTTCTAGTATTATGAGGGAGAAAAATGTCTCCGTCTCCACTTCCTCTACACCGTGCATATGAAGTTGCCTTATCCTGAGTCAGGACATTTGTCCATCTAGCTCATTCTCATCTGTTCTGGCCAGTGATGGCTCTCTGGGATCTCACACTGGGGTCTTTTTCCAGCTTGAGACCTTTTCAACTGAGGATTGAACCTGGAACCTTCCGCATGCCAGGCTTGGGCTCTACAACTGAACTGTATGCCCTCACCCACCCCCACATGACACTTGGTTGTGCCATTGACTTGCTTTCTCTTAGAACTTGATTCCCCCTCCCCTTACAAGTGAAACTCTGGGCAAAGTTTACCATCCCTTGATTAATATTTGGTAGGATTGCCTCATCATGGGGGGCAGGGGCACATCTGCCCTTCAGGCTGCTAGTTGATGATATCAACTTTATGGCATTGAATACAAACCCCAAAGGGTCATCCACGCATTTGTAGATTGGAATGGTCATTCATAAACATTAAAAAAAGATAAAGCTTGTATCAGTTTCCAAATCGCAGTGTAACACCATTTTGTGTTCTCAGTGGGATGGGGGAAAATGCATTGGCTGATGGGAACTCCGTATGTAACCGCTGAGTTGAACTACTATGTTTCCAAGATGCTGTTAGAATGAAGTGAGTTATTATCTGCAGTCACCACTGAGTTCAGGCAGAACGCTTCACGATGTGCAGGAGTCAATAAGGTCAAATGCCTAATCTAGTTCATTTGTGACTGGCGGTTCTCATGCGATTGTCTCCAGCACTGAGATTTTGGTTGGCCGCGCGGGTGCATCGATCCATGACAGCAACGAAATTGCAGTGTTTAGCATAATCCCAGATACCACTGTGAGAGGATTCATTAACTGCTCACAGTTGCCAGCTGAGATTAAACCAATTCACAGCTATCCATGGGAGACCTGGAAGTGCATTGGCATAACTGAGTTCCACTGTTACATGCCTTGTTCCGCGGTTCCCACACTCTTGTACCAAACATGGTATAATGAATGGCCCTGGGATGAAACCAGGCCGGTCTGATGTGATTAAGTTAGATTCCTCTCCTCTCCTTCCTTCAAGGAGCTCAAGGCAACACACAAGGTTTCCCCCCTCCCACTTCCTTTTTAGATTAATCACAGTTTTATGTCGGAACCCTAAACTGTGGTTAATCTAAAATAGTTAGTTGAAACAAGCCAGCTTCATAAACTATAATTTCAAGTTGGCTTTCCACTAAACATTCCACCAGCCCTGCTGACTTGATTCCCGCCTCCCCCATTCTTTTCCCCCTGTGTGTTGTATCTTTTTCAATTGTAGGGTAGGGGTTGTTTGTTTTCCTGGTTATATGTAAACTGCTCTGGGGGTCTTTTTGGCTGAAGAGGGGGATAAAAACACTTTAAATAATTAAATACAACAGTTTGTCAGCATTCAGACGAGACAGTAAGCTGTGGTTAGTCTACAGTAGAAGTGAACACTTCTGAACTCCTCTTCACAGCTGTGCCAGTGGGAGGTGTGTGTATGTGCATGTGCGCGTGTGCGCAGAAGCCCGAGTCTTGCTCAGTCGAAACGCTAAATCAGGGTTTAGTGTTATGTGCGAACACAGCCACAATATCCCTGCCTATCCTTTTTTACAATTGTCGAGAGGCTAGAATGCTTCTCCGAGCATTTTAATTGTAGGAAATTTCTACCAAGATCTTTCCTTGATCTCTTATCCGAATGGAGTTGAAAGCATTCTTTCTGGACGGCAGATCTAGTGATCAGGACATCTGATACAAATCATAAGAGCATTCCATGGGGAAAAAAACCACCTGAAAGCTGGAAAGTGTTCCAAGGCTCTTGCACGTGTCAAGCATCTCCCTTCGCAGCCCTCAGACCCACTTCCAGTGGTATTTTGGCACACGTCGAGCTGTAAAGCTGTTAAAGGAATAACTTGTTCCCTCTAGTGCCTTATTTAGTTCATCTTGGGCAATAAGGAATGCAGTGAAATGCAACGTTGAGGGAATTGTTGAACTGGTGGTCTTGGAAGAGGCTTACACAAACAGACAAGGAATGACAGCTGTAGTTCCTGTTGTATTTTAATATAGCTGAACCAAAAGTACTATTATCTTGTGTTGCAGAAGAGGGCTGGGAAGCTGATGTGGGGCGGGGGGGGGGCTGAGTGGGTGGGCTGAAGATCCAGGAGCAAAACAAGCAGGGCAGGACAAGGGGAAAAACCCATGAGACAAGGCTGACCCAAACTTAACTAGCACCTGAGGTGGAAAACCCAAATCCTGCCCCCCTGCAGTATAACAACAATAACTCGTCACTGACAGTTTCATTACTTTTAATAGCACCCCGAATCGGTCACCTCTTGTACAGCTTGACACCATGTCAATAGCCTGGACAACAGAGGTTTTGAGTTGTTGGTTGGAAGGAGTGTGGAGGAGGAGTGCTGAAATTCACAAACTGACTAAAAGTCAACATATAAAAAGACAGTGCCTGGAGTCACATGGGGGCAGAATTCTATGGACCCTTGGGTGGGGCTTATCAGAAGAAGGGCGGGGTTATGCAAATAGGGGCTTGCTCATTTCTCAGTGGCTCCCATTGTGTTTCAAAGGGGAAGGTAAACAGGGTTGCAATCTGGTATTTATCCCAAGGGACAAAAAACACTCATCCTCACCCTAAACACTGGCATCAGAGAAAGTGGGGAATAGTTCAGCCTCCACTCAGCAGATGTAGCAGAGGGCCCAACAGAGACGTTTTCTCGGTAGTTGCTGTGGCCTCCAGTTACACGGCCTGCATGCAAATTACAGACCCTCCTTCCTTGTACTGCCCCCATCCTAATGACCAAAACTTGGGCTGCAAGTTGAATAATTATGACTTCTGATGAACACTTCGTCTTGGAAACGCAGAAGGTAAAACATGGATATGACGAGCTGCTGGATTGTAACCGCCCCACTAATACAGCCATATAAATACGACTGATTTCCAGTAGTCAATTACTTTTGAGGGGAGGCATAGCTTAGCAGTAGCAATAACATGGGGTTAAATCTAACATTACGCTAGCAGAAGTCCAGTAGCGCAACAAGACTTTCTCTCTCTTGCCTCCTCCCCAGCCCTCTGCGCTGCCCAAACAACTGCTCTGGAGGGTTTCCCAGTTCTCAGACCCAGGTTTTGAAGGTTTATGGGGGACTGCAGCAGGGAGGGGCACCAGAAGGCACTTCGTCGGGAGCCCTGGAGCTGGGTGAATGAGCCGGCTGATAAGACATCTATGCCTTTATATGTGAGAATAAAGGTCCCAGGTAGAGCAGCCATTTACAAGTTGCCAAAAAAAGAGGAGATGCATCACCAAAAAAGAGGACCAAAGAGGACAGAGACTTCCATAACAGTTGCATATACAAATCTATACAAAGAGGTGCAAATTTAGAAATAATTTATAGAATCATAGAATAGTAGGGTTGGAAGGGGCCTACAAGGCCATCGAGTCCAACCCCCTGCTCAATGCAGGAATCCAAGTCAGAGCATCCCTGACAGATGGCTGTCCAGCCTCATCCTGAAGGCCTCCAGTGTGGGAGAGCCCACCACCTCCCCAGGTAATCGGTTCCATTGTCGTATTGCTCTTACAGTCAGGAAGTTTTTCCTGATGTTCAGCCTATTCTAAAAATTAAATAGTTTTAATTTATTTAAACTATAAATTATTATAGTTTAAATAGAAAAACAGTACATCTCACCATGCCGTGGAAGACTGTGACCTGTGTGTCTGCGCGTTCAGCCTGCTGTTCAGGTATTAACTGTCAATGGGCAACAGTCCTTATGGTTCATTATCTTTAAACCTGGAATTGGACAGGGCAGCCTTTCAAATAGAGGACACCTTCAAAATAGTGGACAGTGTTCTGGCAGCCCTTCAAATAGAGGACTGTCCTCTGTAGAAGAGGACACATGGCCACCCTCGAGGAAAGTTTAGTGGAAGGAGTTTAAATGCTGTACAAGCCCCAGCTGGCATGAACAAAACTCTCCAGCTGTTCCTCCAAATTTCGACCTGGGGGGTGAGGGACATAAAAATAGGATTATTTTTTGGTTCCACTGCCTTGGTTTTACTACATCAACATGCTGCTTCTTGCCAAAGGTTGTTATGCCTTTTTAGCAACTCTGAGTAATAGAGGGGAATTAAAAAAACAACACAAAACCACCACCGTCAACAATGGAATAGCTCAATGCCATGAGAATGATTTGGATTGTGAAATGTTTATCACTTGCTTGGATATTTCCATCTTCATGTGACAAAATCAGTATGCATTGTCTTTTTTCTATTTATGATGCCAGTTCTCCAGTTTTGGATAACTCTTTTAAGGTACTTCTGGTCACAGAGAGAGGAAGGAGGTATCAAATGAAAACACAGACTTGCCAAGTTACCCCCAACATTAAACCACAAAAGAGAGAATGAAAAAAACAAAAACCCTTGAGGTAAAAAAAAAGGCTTTAGACTTTGAAACGTCCGTAGCTATGGCTGGAAAAACGACGACGACGATTTTAGATGACTGAAGGAACCTTCTTTAGCTGCTGTCCTGGATTAGGTATACAGAATGTGGTGGTGGAATTTTAATACTCACCCATATAAAAGAAAACCTCAATCCAAGTAAAAGCTAATACATCAAGCAGAAACAGAGCTAGTTTTTCTACTCCAGGGAGTTCTTATTTTTTAAAATGTTGAGGGTGCATTCAAACATGGCTTTCCCCCATACCTGTGGTCTAAAGTGGAATTGGGGAACACACTGGGGAACACTTTGCCCAGGAAAGTGTGGATAGCCACTCTCTGGCTGTCCTTCACCAGCTGATAAAGACATTTTTATACCAACAGGCTTTTGCCTGCTTAATATCTGCTGTTTTAAGTAAAGGTTATGTTTTATTGGTGGTCCCTGGCTTTGTTCTATTTTTATTGCATTGTATTTTATGACATTGAGATTTTAAACTGTTGTAAGCCATCCTAAGTAACACACAGGCATTAGAAAGGTGGGATAGAAATCTCTATATAATTTTTTTTTAACCATAAATTCCACTCTAACACCTCATCCTGCTACAAGTATAGACCAGGTATCAACCCAGATGCTGAGGCGCTATGGAATGTTTAAGAACATTCAAACTTCTCAGAAGTGGTTGTTTTAAAAGTGTGTAAACAAGGCCTAGGTACAGATTGGGGTGGGTGCTGTCGGTGGGAAGGGGCTCAGCAGAGAAAGGAAGAGACAGCATAATTTCAGCACTGATCAACTGTATGTGTGGATGCTGTTTGCATGTGATTAGCATGAGTGGGTTTGTGTGTATGCGTGAATGACAATCTGAGACGGTGTAGTGGGAATGGACACAGAGAATAATGCACATGAACACCACATCTTCAATTTACATGAGTCTCCACTTATTCTATTGCCAACAGAAAATACCTTTGGCATGAATTCCCTCTGGATGGCTTTCTAGCCCAACTTATTTCACAAGGAAGCCGTGAGAATAAACTACACAAGAACCATAAAGACCTTTTCACATTGTTATGTGCTATAGAAATGACAATAGCCAGTATCTTAACAGTCCTTTAAGCAAGCACAAATGATTCTGCGCGTGTCTTGATAGCTGTTCCCTTGATTTTTTCAAAGTCACAGTGCATCCTGGGGAAGGACCATAGCTCAGTGGTGGAGCACCTGCTCTGAATGCAGAAGGTCGCAGGTTTGATCCCCAGCATCTCCAGGTAGGGCGAGGAAAGAATCCTGCCTGAAACTCTGGAGAGCCGCTGCCAGTCAGCGTTGATAGTACTGGGCTAGGTAGACTGATGGTTTGACTCAGTATCAGGCATCTTCCAATGTTCCCATCAGAGGCTGCCTTTAAGTCCCCCAATTTCACCCCACCCTTATTCAAGGAAGCAAAGGGTGTCAGTATCACCACCGCCAAAAGTAGACTGCAAATTACTCCTCCGGGAAGGCACTTTGTACATGCCTATATGCTGAACATTGGTTCCAAGCATATGACCCAGTGAGTCCAGCCTTGAAATCAAGACATGGGTTAAATGAAGGCAGAGGCCATTGCCAGTTTGCAAGTTGCCAAGATATTGCAAACACTTGGGAGGAAACACATGCGCCTCATCTCACTTTTGTATGGAGTTATATACTCCCCTCCCCCTGCTGAGAACATAAGAAGAGCCCTGCTGGATCAGACCAAAGAAGCTCCATCTATCCACCGTCCTATTCCCCCCACAGTGGCCAAAAAGATACTTCCAGGACACCAACAAACAGGGTATGAGAGCAATAGCCCCCTTCCCTGTTGCATTCAGCCTCTAACGTGGAAGCCCACATACTAAATCACATCTTAAATTTAGAATATTTCCCTCCTTTGAGGACTTCACACAAGCAACCCTAGCTCCTGTCTGAAGGGAGCAGGATGAAATTCTGCCCCAGTATTTTTCAGATGGGTTTTAGGACTTTACAGGGAGTTGTCACTGAAGTATTAAAAGTTAGATTTAATATCTCTCTGCTGGAGAATCTTTCCTTCCCCTGCATTCTTATTTCTCTAACCCACATATGGCAACCACAGGACATTAATTCTGGCCATATGAAAACGGTGTTTGGAGTGCACAGAAGCACTGCAGTGTTCTACCATTACGTGTTACTACAGGCACTGGACCGGAATGGAGGATACCCTATTCTCAGTGCTGGGCTGTAACGGTCATCGAGGGCCAAACAACACATTACATATGTATATACATAGAGCCAGTGTGGTGTAGTGGCTAGAGTGTTGGACTGGGAGCCGGGAGATCCGGGTTCTAGTCCCCGCTCAGCCATGGAAGCTCACTGGGTGACTTTGGGCCAGTCACAGACTCTCAGCCCAACCTAACTCACAGGGTTGTTGTGAGGATAAAATGGAGAGGAGGAGGATAATGTAAGCCGCCTTGGGTTCCTTGCAAGAGGAAAAAAGGCGGGATATAAATGCAATAAATAATAATAATAATAATAATAATAATAATAATAATAATAATAATTTAATTGCAGGCCCAGAATTAGGGTGGCCATGTGCCCTAGTTTACAGAGGACTGTCCTCTATTTGAAAGGCTGTCAGAGGACAATACTTTAAAGGGAGAGCAGCGTCCTTGAAGTTGCTCATCTGGACAGCAACACACAGATCACCTGGTCACAACCTTTCCTACTAAGGTGAGATGCACTGTATTCCTATTTAAACTATAGTCATTATTTCTATATTTGCATCTCTATAAATTGGCGTATACAATTTTAATGCAAATCTCTGTCCTCTTTTTTGTGATGTGTATAGAGATCCAGTCTGGTGTAATGGTTAGGGTGTTGGACCGAGACTTGGGAGTTCTGGGTTCTAGTCCCTACTCAGCCATGAAGCTCACTGGGTCACTCTGGACCAGTCATTGGTTCCCAGCCTAACCTACCTCACAGGGTTGTTGTGAGGATAACATGGAGAGGAGAAGGACCATGTAAGCCATCTTAGGTTCCTTGCAAGAGAAAAAATGCTGGAATAGAAATGTAAAAATAAATAAATAAATCGTATTTATTTATTTATTGATGGGGAGATCTGGATCAGGATGATGGGGATGGGTGTATGACTATGATCCTTTCCCCCATGCAGTTTTCCTACTGAAAGTCACCCCACAAGCTTGTTATTTGCTTCCTCACAAGTTGCCATTGTGCCCTGCAAATGGCACTTTGGGGGGGATAACAGGTGGAGGTTGCCCTCCCCCAAAAGCAGTTCAGGGGAGACGTTCAGAAGCCCCTCCTACATGCCATGGTCCCAATCAGGTTTGGGGCCTCCAATGGCTGCAATTTGTCCGTTAAAAAAAGCAAGTCTTGGATAGGCAGTCATCTATGCCAGGCCGTAGGTCACTCAGGACTGAACCTGGGACCCTCTGCATGCAAAGCATATGATTTCCTTCTTAGGTATGGGCTGTCCAGAGTAAGCCAGGTCTCAGTTGGAGGAGGCATGAAGACAGAAAGAGGACCTGCTGATTCTAGTGGACTTCCTGGAAAAAAGTTAGATGCAATTCTGTACAGAAGAAACAGAGCAATTCATGGACTTGACAGTAAGACTCCATCTCCATGGGCACAGCCTGATTTCTCACTAGTTTTTCCCCATGCAGTTGTCTACCGACATACACTGATCCTTGCAGAAATGTATGGACCATGCTGTAAGAAAAAAGGGGCAGGCATCCCCCCAACCTAAGACTCAACTCATGGTGTCAAGAGAGGTCACCGTGAGTTGTCTCTGCCAATAATTCACATATCATCATACTAATAGTGAACTCATTCTCTGAGTGTGGATCCTTATGTAACCAAAATGGCATTATCCACACATGAGGCTTGGGAGAAACTCCAGTTTTTAGGAAAAAACCCTAAGGGTGTATCAATATATGTGGAACTACATAAGAGAGCTGGGGTAGCAGTCAGGAAGAATAATTCAGTGACACAGATCAGTGAGAGGAAGGCAAGTGGGAACAGCTACCAGGAAGTGACTCGTTATTACCTGCAGAGCAGGAGGGAGACAGAAAGTGAGGAGTTAGAAGCATCCTTGTTAAACAAAGAAGTTTATTTTACATAACTCCTGCCTGATTCTTAAGTGGTTGCAATCACCACTTGAAACAGACCTGAACTGTCCTCCTCCAACAGCCCAATGAGTGAGCAAATTAGTCAGAATTCCACTGTGCTTGCTCAGTACTAGCTTTGGCTGTTTGGGGGGTGCCCCCCGATGGTTTTCCTAAAGATTTTTTGTACTTAAGAACATGAAGGGCCCTGCTGGATCAGACCAAGGGTCCATCTAGTGCAGCATTCTGCACACAGTGGTCAACCAGCTGCCCTCAGGAAACCCACAACTATGACATGAGTACAACAGCACCCTCCCGCCCATGTTCCCCAGCAACTGGTGTATATAGGCATACTGCCTCTGATTCTGGAGGTAGCATGGAGGCATCAGGACCAGTAGCCTTATCCTCCAGGAATGTGTCTTAACTCCTTTTTAAAGCCATCCAAATTGGTGGCCATCACTATGCCTTGTGGTACCTCTATAAACCTTGGGGCTCTTCTGAGCTTGCTCAATACCTCCATTTTCTGTGTAGATCAGGGGTGGGGAGCCTCAGCCCTCCGGGCCAAATTTGGCCCTCCTGAGGTCCCAAGATGACCACACCCCTTTTCCTGGCCATACCCCGTTTCCCCTGACCATTTGGTGGTTTTCCAGCCTTTGCTTATTTTTTACCCATTCTGAAAGGTTGAAATGCCTCTCCTAAGGCTTAGCTGCTGGCAAGAAGAACTTTACGATAAAATATGCTGGTATTTTTGGCATTTTGGCCCACCCCTTTTGCTTTTGGCCCCGCACACCACTGGAATGCAGCCCCTGAGAACTTCTTTGAAATGGAAATCAGCCCATGGGTTGAGAAAGGTTCCCCACCCCCAGTGTAGATGGTGGGATTTTTTTTGGCTATGGAAGGATCAGCACTGGGATAATGATTTTGCTATTAGTATATTGGATTTTTTATAACATTATATAATGCACTCCTCCTTCAAAATACATTGAAAGAAGCTTGCAGAGTTTTCAATTAGAGTTCTGCTGAAGGCCAGATTTTGTCTTCCAACATGTTGCACATTTTACCCAGTTGTCAACAAATTCAATTTGTCCATCCATACTTTCCCTCTCCCTCTCCCTGTTTTTTTTGGTTACGTATGCCATTTCTCCTCCATCTCAGCCACTTGCCAGGATATGGACAGCCAGTCTTTTCCTTCTACTATTGTATTCAAATTTCCATGGGCCACAATCCAACACAGAATTAGGCACGCTTAAGCCCATTGATTGCAATGAGCATAACTGCACTAAATCTGGTGTTGTATTGTGGCCATGCATCTAAGGGGGAAAACACTTTAGCTTCAAGCATATTAAATATAAGATACAATGCAAGCATATTAACTATAAATTATAATGTATTTGACATGAACCATATTTTTAAATAGCCCAATAGGATCATTGGTAGGTCTTATGGGCAGTATCCAACGGGTCTGCTTCAGCTCCTCTGGTTCTGCTGAGCCTGTTGGAACGATCACTTGTGCGACAGGGCTTTTGCGCTTCTAAAAACAACCCCGGCAGTGAGTGGAAATGCTTGTTTCTGGATTGGGATCTTGCTTTCGCAAGTTCCACTGACTTGCCCTGTTACAGAAATGAACGGTCAATCCTGCAAGTGCACAATATATACTTATATACCCTACAATAGCACTTATCACTTCAGTAATCATTTCCCAATAAACAGTGACCCCTCCAAATATGAATGAAATTTACACTAGCAAATGAACATTCCCAGCATCCATGAACATTAGCCTTATTCATTTTGGGGGCCAAAACTTCCAGTGCCATAACAACAACTATTATTATTACTATTATTATTACTCTTAAGAGAAATATCATATCCAGCATTTGCAGAGTTTCTGTTGCCAACATGGAGGTACAATGATGAAAAAGGTTTCACTCATTGAGTTTCTCCATAACCCGGCATTGTTCAAAGCATGTAGCCTCTACCCCCAGCCTTCCCTAACCCGCTCTGGATGTGTTGGACTACAACTCCCAGCATACCCCAGCCTGGAAATTCTACATGCAAACAGCCCAGAAGGAAGGCACTTTCTCCTAATTAATGCCCCTCAGCACAAGTACTTGACACTGGCTGCCTTTTATTGATGCAAATGCAGTCCCACTGGAAGCCTCTGCCAGAGTAACTCAGTTTTGCAGGAAACCAGGGTAATGAAGTTTAATTCCTTGTAGTCAAACTGTGGTCTACCAGCCCTTTTGCTCAAGATGGCCAGGTTTTGGGGGGCCCTTGGGCAAGGAGTCCTCAGTGGGACCCCTTCTCTTAGGGGCCCCACTCCTCCTCACCAATGTCACCACCGACCATTTACTTGACCTCGTCTTCTGGGCCCAATCTGCAAAATTGCCAAGAGAGATCGAGACAGAGAGATCAAGATGAGTGGAAGATGCAGCTGCCTGTCCTCACTCTTTTTATTGCTTGCATGTTCTGAGAAGGCAGGTTGACAGGAAGAGACAACAAAGAGAAGTCAAGATGCTTGATGGGCAGTGGGTGGGGGGTCAGCCATGGCCCCCTGCTTGGTGGGCCACAGCTGGTGCCCAACAGTGCTGACCCCCAAGGCTGGCCCTGCAGATGGCTTTCCCCAGAGGTGATGTTGGGGTGAGGAACTCCATGCCATAACTGTGCGCCAGTGGTATATGGCTCCAGATCGCAGAACCTCTACTGGTAACTGTGAGATTGCGGTCAAGCCATCACATTTGCCTGCAGAGATTTCTCAATCTGTGACCTGGGTCTAGGGGGAGAGGCCGTGGTGCCAGTTCTTCCATTTATCCAGATTATCCCGGTGCCACTTCAGTGGTTTGCATGGGACCTTGAAATGGCCTCTTTGGCCACCCTCTGAAATGTATCTCCCCAAAGTGATATGGGGAAGACTGTGTCAAAATCCCTTGCAAATGGTTCTGCTCCATTTTACAGGAAAGTCAGGAGGCTCCAAATTCCCCAATAATTCCTTCTCATAATATCCCCTAGGATCATCTGGTGCCATCCTTGTGAAGACAGGAAGGAATGCCACAGACTGAAGCCCCTGCTCAGACCAAAGGCACTGAATGGGTAGAGAGAGCAGGATCACGGCAGCACGTTATGCTCCTGACCTCCACACGATTATGGAGCATGGTCCAAGAGCCAAATTCCCGTTTTGGAGAAGCCCTCAGAGGCCGCGTTCTAGTGGTAGATGGGGCCAAAGGAAAAGGGGGCTGAGCCTACAAAATACCAGCATACTGTCGTTCTTACAGCCAGTAGCTAAGGCTTAGGAGAGGCATTTCAACCTTTTAGAATCGGGGTGGTGGCGGTGGGGGGGGGGAATGGCACAAAAGCCAGGAAATCACCAAATGATTGGTGATTAGGGGAAAAGGGGCAGGGCCCAGGGAAGGGTGTGTAGCTATCTGGGAAACCTTGGGAGGGCTGGATTGGACCTCAAATGGGCTGAATTTG
The DNA here is from genome assembly GCF_057233095.1 of Heloderma suspectum. Classification (NCBI taxonomy): domain Eukaryota; kingdom Metazoa; phylum Chordata; class Lepidosauria; order Squamata; family Helodermatidae; genus Heloderma; species Heloderma suspectum. The sequence goes on from NC_139458.1 coordinate 425,708,207, forward strand.
ACTCCTGGTGTAGGCTCTGTATGCAATTGCACAGAGAGAACCCCCTTGTGCCTTCAGTATAGGAGGAAGTGGGATCATGACTCCTTCCCCTCCCTCTCCCATTAATGAAGCTCTTACTGGCTACCCATCCAGCATCCATGGCTGTCTTTACATGAGGCATTTATTGTGGACTTGTGACTGGTCACTCACGGATGTTTGCTGGCCATTTACATGATGCCAACCTCCAGGGCACATCCAGCTGTATTTGATCTTTATCCTCTAAAAAAAATCCCTGAGCTAATCCACTGTTTAAATGTAAATCCGCTTTAATGGCTGTGTGTAAATGTGTGGTTGTGCTATAGCTGCAGCCTGGGAAGAAGAAGCCATTGAGAAGAGCAGGCAAATCACAATTGCTCTCCCCCCTCCCCTCCTCCAGCATGCCTCCCTGTTGACCTGGGCTGGGGAGAGAGTTTCCTTGGTTGGGCTAGAAGATGCTCAAAGTGAGTGTGGAGCTGGCTGGGGGAGGAAGAAGACGGTGACTCCCCATGCAAACGGCTGACAACAACAAAGCCCCCCCCCATGTGCTGCTTTGCAGAGAGAGAGAGAGAGAGAGAGAGAGAGAGAGAGAGACTTGGATCCCTCTGGAGACCCACAGATTCACCACTTGCTCTCTTCCCCGAGGATGCAGAGAACTTGTCTGCATAAGGAGCTGATCTTTATCTCACTTACAACGTGGAAACAGAAGCCCCGGTAACTTGTGAAATAAAGAGCCTTGTGTGATGAACCCTGATGTGTTTGCGATCAGTGAGAAATGGCCCTTATGTATGCTGAGCTGTATGTGCGTAGGGCTCTCCCATGCTTTGGGACTCCAGACTGGCCAGAGGTTCTGAAAACATACACAAGCTGTATGCACAGAGCTGTGAGGGAGCTCCCTCTGTTACTAACATCAAAGGTGCGGCCACCAGGGTGCGGCCAGGGAGTGCGTTGGCACTGGGAGATGTGGCCAGTAGGGATGGGTGAAAATTTTGTTTGTGTTCGGTTTCGATAAGAATTTACCAAAATCTGCAACATTCTCCATATTCAGGGCAAAAAGAACTTGAGATTAAAACATTCAAATGTGGGAGAAACCAAACCAGATTCATCCATCCAGGACCAGGGCTTTTAGCTCTTAGCTCTCAAAAGTCCGGGTTTGAATCCCTGTGTTTTCAGCCATGGGAATGCTGAATTAGGGCTGCTGTTTCTTTCTTCTCACAGGCTCCTAATCTCCAACAGCTATATGGCAGGCAGGCACATCACCACCCTCTCTATGTTTGGAATAGCAGTAGCGACTGAATTTGGCTGATGCAGTTGAGTGATAAGTTCATTTCAGTTTGTTTTTGAGAAGAATTTACTACAATTCAGGAAAGAATGAACTTGGGATTTAAAAAATTCAAATGCGGCGGCACAAAGCAAAACTGAGAGATTCACCCACCCCTAGTGGCCAGCAGCCATCGCACTCTCCCCTCACATGTTCACCGAATGTGCGAGGCGTTTCATATCAACAGCCATCATCTCTGCGCGATTGTGTGCAGACGTGTGGAAGTCATGAGCAGTATCCTCTTATAGCTGGGACAGACTCGGCATTAAGGCAAATTAAGGGGGAAGTCCAACGGCAAGTCAGTGAACAGGCAACAAGTCAAGCACAGTATCAGTCCAGCAAGAGGGCAGTTCAAGGCAGGAGCAGTCAGTGAACAGTCAAGGGTCAAAAGCACAGTATTACCAGGCACGAAGGAGAGTTCCAAGAGGAAGTTTTGAGGCATAGTCAAGGCCCAAACATCGTTAAATAGTCAAACACAGTCCAAGACATAGAGTGAAGAAAGAGGAGTCTAAAGGTCCACAGCAGAGAGGTTCAGTCACAGAACCAGGTCAGATAAACAAGTGTTCAATGGACTGGACAGTGCCAGCAGTTGGCAAGTTCCAGCTGAAAGCTTATATAGCCAGAGCTTCCAGAACGCCATCCAGGAGGACTCAGCTGCATCACATCAGAGTCTTCTGTAAGTAGTCCTCTTCATGAAGAGGATCCTAATCTTCTTCTTCTTCTTCTTCTTCTTCTTCTTCTTCTTCTTCTTCTTCTTCTTCTTCTTCTTCTTCTTCTCCTCGTTGTTGTTGTTGTTGTTATTATTGTTATTGTTGTTGTTATTATTATTATTATTATTATTACTAATATTCAAGCTTTTGGGAATGAAGTGTAGAACTGTTGTGTTGATATAAAAGATTGTTTTACTAAATTTTAAGATTGTATAATAGATACAGTTTTTAAAAATAGAATACCATTGGAGGTTGAGAGATGTTGGAGTTTATTTTTCTTTTTTCCTTTCTTTCTTCTCTTTCTGTTATTATGGTCTCCTAACTAAAATATTGAATGAGAATTGAAGTAGTGAGTAGGTTGTTGGTAATTCTGGTAGTGTTTATAAAGATAAAATAAATATATATTAAAAAAGAGGGTCCTACTCATGAGGAGTCCTTTACTTATGAGGAGTCTTCCTTTGTAAACTGGCACTCCTCACATTGGTTCCCCTGGCCCGCCTCTTGAGATGGGGGGCTAGGGGGTCGCACAGCCTCTGCCTTAGAGGTAGAGTCCCCCACCTCTTGGGGGGATCGACCTGTGGCCATCTCCCTCAGCTGCCCAGGTTCCTCCTGGTCTTCTGACATGAGCTGTTCTGTGGTGTCCATCGTCTCTGGCAGCTCTAGCTCCTCCTTTGAGGAGGCTCATCAGTATTGGGGGCATGACATGATCCTGCTCTCTCCCTCTCCCTCCCCAATTTCTGGGGCGGGGAGAATAGCGGCATGGGAAGAAGTCACTATCTCCTCCAATATGGCAGGGGTGGGAATCCACTTTCAGCCCAAGGGCAGAATTCAATTTCAGAGAGGAGCACATTCCAGTGGGCGCAAAGGCGTACGGGGTGGGTCCAACCACAAAATGGGTGGACCAAAACATACCAGCATATTATAGCTTAAAGTTCTTACTGCCAATAACTAAGGCCTGGAGAAAGGCATTTCAGCCTCTGAGAATGGGGGAAAAACTGCCTAAAAGCTGGGAAACTACACGACAGTTGGTGGTTGGGCGAAAAGGGGTGGGACCAGGGGAAGGAGACCGTTTGAGGGACCCAGGAGGGCTGGGTTTGGTCCTTGGGCCTAAGATTCCCCACCCCTGCAGTATGGCCTAGAACATCTGAGATTACTGGAGTGGCGCTGGAGAGGCACATACTGCCAAGATGCCTCCAGCAATGAAAACAGCATCAGAGGGGACCAGTGGAAGAATCCGCTCCGGGTTTCAGTCAGAACCAGTCAGAACTTTAAAGGAGCTCTCCAAGGTGCGGAGGAATCCGCTCCGGGTTTCAGTCAGAGCCAGACAGAACTCTAAAGGAGCTCTCCAGGGTGCAGAAGAATCCATTCTGGGTTTCAGTCAGAACCAGACAGAACTCTAAAGGAGCTCTCCAAGGTGTGGAAGAATCCGCTCCGGGTTTCAGTCAGAGCCAGACAGAACTCTAAAGGAGCTCTCCAAGGTGTGGAAGAATCCGCTCCGGGTTTCAGTCAGAGCCAGACAGAACTCTAAAGGAGCTCTCCAAGGTGTGGAAGAATCCGCTCCGGGTTTCAGTCAGAGCCAGACAGAACTCTAAAGGAGCTCTCCAAGGTGTGGAAGAATCCGCTCCGGGTTTCAGTCAGAGCCAGACAGAACTCTAAAGGAGCTCTCCAAGGTGTGGAAGAATCCGCTCCGGGTTTCAGTCAGAACCACTCAGAACTCTAAAGGAGCTCTCCAGGGTGTGGAAGAATCCACTCCGGGTTTCATTCAGAACCAGACAGAACTCTAAAGGAGCTCTCCAAGGTGCGGAAGAATCCACTCCGGGTTTCAGTCAGAACCAGACAGAACTCTAAAGGAGCTCTCCAAGGTGCGGAAGAATCCACTCCGGGTTTCAGTCAGAACCAGACAGAACTCTAAAGGAGCTCTCCAAGGTGCGGAAGAATCCACTCCGGGTTTCAGTCAGAACCAGACAGAACTCTACAGGAGCTCCTTTAGAGTTCTGACTGGTTCTGACTGAAACCCTGAGCGGATTCACCGCTCTGTTGACATCAGAACCACCAGCCTTCACTGGAAGGGGCCCTAAACAACCAAAAGTAAGCCAGTGTTCATTCTGTTAAACGGATATTTATGTTTTTACATGACTGTGTGTGTGTGTGTGGGAAGGACGTTTTCATGATGCTTACTTGGAGATGGACCTTCTTGTGCTGGGGAAAACTCCCCATGAAAACGAACAGGGTCTTTCTTGCCCACCAACCATTATTTCACAATGATCTACAACAATGGTTATTCGGCAACAGCTGGCCCGCGTCTCCTTCAGACAAAGCCGCGGTGGGGCCTGCGGATGAACCATAACGGTTGCCCTGGTAACAGTTAACCAGCACGTGTTTGATTGCTCCCAACTGCTTTTCTTGGGGTGTTTGCAGGTGGCAGGAGTTCCTGTTCTGAAAGAGGGGTCACAACCTCATGAACTTTCAGTTGTTGCAACAAATTGGGGGACAAAAACATTTCTTCCCCCGCTTTCAAACAGATTAAGTAAATCTTATTATATATCATTTAGGAGACAGATGCAATGCACAGTTGGATTATTATCCTTTAAAATATTTGACACAATTCACCAGGAAGGTCTCAGGGCCAAATCCTCTTGAATGAAAGCTGCACAAGAGTAGGGTAAGTGATGTCAAAGAGGCTTGCGCAGTAGAGCTCCGTGGCGAATTGTGCCTGTGATATCTGGATGTTGATATAGTCATTAAAGCTGTCAAAATGTTGTTTTCTCTAAGTACAGGTTAAGATCTTGCAAACCTTCTAACTGGAGTGTTTCAGATTAATTTGTTCTTTAAAATATGCCACTTTCTTTTGTATTGTTTTTCAATTATGTGTGTATGTATATCCCCAAAAGATTTTGAGACTGCCTTGCAGTAGAATCTTCTGAGGTGCCTCACAAAACAATGCAGAAAGAAAAATGAATCAAAAGAATGAACAACATGATGCAATTTAAAAACTCCATCAACAACAACGTAGCAGCCAAAATAACAACAAAACCAGAAATAAAAAGCAGCAATAAAATCAGAAAGGGCAAACTTAAAATGATACCATAAAGGCCTGGGAGGAAAAAAAAAGTCTTCACCTAGCAGCAAAAGGATGACAAGATTGGTCTTCAGTCAAGTCTCCCTGAAGAGAGCATTCTGCATCTAGGGAGCCACCACTAAAAAGCCTGGGCCCTGTCTCACAGCACCGCTTTCAGCCTTCACTCCATCAAAACTGCGCAGCATTTCAGCTTTGAATTAGCTTCTGCTGGGATACACTCATGATTTACTGCGCACTTCCCTAATAGACTTCACCGTGCCCTTTTTTTTTTTTTTGCACCATTATACTTTAATGCACAGCTGTGCACTCCTGTGAGCGTGGGGGTGTGACATTTCATTGGCTGTTTTGTATTTCAAGGGTTCTCTTGTGTCTTTCCGTCCCTTGTTAGGTAAAAAGTGGGTGTTCTGTCTGTGCTCCTTCATTTCCGCACCGTCTGTTTGTCAGTTCCCCAGCCTGAGACTCTCGCGATGGTTCGCACTCACAAGCATGTACATGCCTACCCATTGCTCCAAAATGGTGGCTGGAGTGATGTTGTTCCTCCCGCAAGACCCCCTTGGCCCTTGGGCACTGAGTCCAAAAACAACTGTTGCGAAGATACGAAACTGCAAAAATGTGCAAAAGTGTGATTAAATAAATGAAAACGCCTCTCAGTGCCTCTGTAACTGGGCAGCTGCAAAGGGATTGGGGGGGGGTAAAGGGCACTATGCTTCTACAACACGCCCACTGCAAAATGCGAAGTCGGTTTGGGGAAGGGACCGACAACTCGCAACCGCGGGCAAACGTGCAGCAAATGAAAAACATTGCAGCAAAACGCCTCCTTGGAAATCCGCATTTTCTGGGAGAAAACCACGGATGGCTGTGAAGTGGCAACTACGCTGGCTGTCCTGAGGGACATCGACTTGCAGCTACCCCGGAGTAAAAGGCTCGTGTAGATGGGGCCCTGGTCTCTGGTTGCCACCTACTGCACTTCTGAAAGTGGCGCTCCCCCAACACAGCATGCCTGATGTCATAATCTGGCATTGAGGGACAAACGTCAGGTCCTGCCATGTCTGCCACTGGCTTCCCTTCATTTTATCCCCCCTGCTTCCTTAATTATTTTGTTAGGGCCTTGCCTTCTAAAGAGATGCACTGGCAAAGGAGTGTGCAGCTGCCACCATCTTCATTTCCCCTGATGTGAGTTCCAGAGGCAATGATGCAAATGATGATGGTTGGAGTTGCTTCAGCTTTCTCAGTGGCTGTACCAATATTGTGGGCCCTTGCCCCATGAAGCATGGAGGGCCCCCTCTCTGGTAGATAAAGACATTCTTATTCTGACAGGCTTTTGCCTGCTACGTGTCTGATGTTTTATGTAAAGGTGATGTTTTATTTGTAGTCTCTGCTTTCATTGTGTTTTTTAATGTAAGAACATAAGAAGAGCCATGTTGGATCACAGAAAGGGTCCATCTAGTCCAGCGTTCTCAGTAGGGATGTCAGAAAAATCTGTTTCGGGGGTGGAGTTCAACAAGTTTTCCTAGGCTTGGCCCCTCAGACTTCATTTTGGATCTCACTGCAGCACCTGACTCGATCTGCAGTGAGTCCGGCCAGTTGGCAGATTTTCCAGGAATTCTGTGGTTTTTTTTGGGGGGGGGGGAGGTTCTGCAATTTGTCCAAATTCCGAGGAATTTGTGCAAATTGCATGCCTCTAAATGTGTTGAAGTTGAATCCCTATAATTGCCAGCCAGCATGGGAGTTCCAGTCCAAAGTCTGGAGGGCACCAGCAGAACTGGCCCTCCCATGACGTAGGGTGAATCCCCCACTTCAGGTGGTGGACTGGAAGGAGTGGTGAATTGTGTGCTCCCCCCTGCCAGGAGGACTTCCCATCACTGTATCACGAATGCCACAGGAAGAGAGCGGCTGGCAGAGCTCTCCAGAGCAGCTGCCTGCCTCCTGTTTCACTCTGAGAGGGTTCTCAGAGCGACATGGAGGATAGGCGGATCCTCCAGAGGAGCCACCCATCCGCTGGCGTGCTCTAAGAACCCTCTCAGAGGGAGCCACAGGGCAGGCTTTCTGGAGAGCTGCATTGGCTTCAAAACCAGCTCTACAGAGAGCTGCCCAGACATAACATGCCTGGCTATGAGGGGCTCCTTCCTCACAGCCATGCATTGCCTGGCTGGAGAGGTTTCCCAGGAGATTGCCGGTTCTGTAGGTGATCTCTTGGGTCATCCCTTCTCCAGGGCAGCCGCCTGTCCTCTAGAACCTCCACCTGGACCACTGTTTAACCAGTCATCTCAGACAGGGCAACTCTCTGAAATGCCTGTGTGAAGGTTTGAGGCCTACAGAGGCAAGGTAAAAAGGTCTGGCCTAGAGGCCTGTTGTTGTTGTTGTTGGGAGGGGTATCCTTGAGAAGAGCAGTTTCATTTCCCTGGTTAAGTTTCATTTTCCTGAGTTAGGTTTCATCTCTTCAGGTTTGAAACAGTACTTTCAGTTTTGGGGAAGGAGGAGATAAAAGAAAGAGAGAGCGCCAGCAAGAGCAGAGTCAGAAGACCAGTGCTGAAGAGAGAGCAGGAAGAAGCAGCCTGGAGAAGTCTAAGTGCAGCTCGGGTAGAGGAACTTGCGATTTTGCAACCTTTATTTTATCTTAATGCCTTCTGTATCACTCAGCTCTATTCTGTAGATACCATTAGTTGTAATTTGCTTGCTTTAATTTACCAGTAAACTGTTGTGGTTAAAATCCCAGGTGTCTGGAGTCTCAGTCACCCCACGTTTACAGCCTAAACCACACATTATTGGGAAGGGGAAGTTTAAAAGAAGGACGGTGGGACTCTTAAGGAGGCAAGAGATCCTTAAGGAGTTGCTCAGGGGGACCAGATCATAAGGGGAACCCTGACAGCCTGGCTGTCTAAAATGCCAGCCGATCTGGCCCTTCAGCGATGCTCCCCTTGCATGGGTGGGGATTTCTGTAGCTGGGGCGCGTGTTTTGCAGTGACAGCTTTTCTCCTGCCAAGTTGCCCCAAGATCCGCTAAGCGCCAGGTTGGGGAAGGTTGCTTTAGCCCTATATCCTTTAATGAGGGCATCTGCCAGGCAAGAAGCTTTCTCAAAGCTGCTTCTTCTGGTGCCTAGAAACAGCCAGGAGGTCTCAGTATTCACCTCAGGACTTGTTAACAGAAAATGGTAGAACAATTCTGAGACAATTGAAATTTACTACTGGACTCCATCTGTAAAGGGGTACATTTTCTAGGCTGTTTTCTAAAAAGATGCACCCATTTTACAAATGCTCAGTTCCTTGATATTGGGCTACATATTTTAATTTTTTCATTATTACATTTATATCCTGCCTTTTTTCCTCATGTGAGGAATCCAAGGCAGCTTACATGGTCCGCCTCCTCTCCATTTTATCCTCACAACAACCCTGTGAGGTAGGTTAGGCTGACAGTCAGTGAGTGGCCCAAAGTCACCCAGTGAGCTTCATGGCCAAGTGGGGACTAGAACCCGGATCTCCCGACTCCCTGTGCAACACTCTAGCCACTATACCACACTGGCCTTCATGTATGCAGGTTATACGTTTTGTGACTTGATGTGCAGCCTGTTGATGTATCTGCCTCCAAGGTTTTGTGGGCCCTTGGGCAAGGCACCCTCAATGGGCCTTTTCTTTGGGAGCTAGATTTGGGATCCCAGAGAGAAGGGAGTGGTCTTAACTGGACAAAAGTGGGGCTTTTAATGGGACATCTTGGCTGTGCTTTGTAGCCAGAGTGGGCAACATTTGGCCCTCCAGACATTTCGGCTTACAACTCCCATCATCCCTCACCACTGACTATGCTGACTAGGGCTGATGGGAGGTGTAGTCCAAAAATCTGGAGGGCTGGAAATTGCTCACCTCTGGTGTATGGTTGGAGGCTGCTGCTAAGGGTAACGCAATGTTGTCAGTTTCCTCTTTTCAACTTCTGCTGCTAGTTTGATCTTATCTTTGGGTCTGTTAATATGAATTGCTGAAAGAATTGCTTAACGTGGGCATAATGTTGATATTATTGGTGCTGGATATTAACTGACTTATTGGTATGGTTTGTGTTCATATAGGCATTTGATATGTTTTAAATGAACTGCAATGGTTGAGGAGTCACTAGTATATTGCAGTGTATTTGTATTTGTTATGGCTATTGTGCTTCAACTGACTATTCCATGAACCCTTCAAGCGCAATGGATTTGTGGGAAATGTGGTACATAAATAAATTTGACTAAGACTGTTGTTAATCGAAAGTAGGGAGGGAGGAAGAGAATTAATTTAGAATAATGAAATGAGTGGAGAGCTCCCCCTACTGTCCATTTCTGGGAATTTACTGAAACTTCCATTATATCCGCTGACTTTATACATTGCAGCAGGAATCGGCAGACACTATTGTTTTTCAGTAGAACTCCGAGGTCCACCAACTGGAGCTAAGTTCAAAACAGTGTCTGAGGAAGGCGAACATAGAATTGCAGAACAAGGTGCCTCTGAGCATATGCTCAGCCCAGAAATTTGCAGTACCAGAACTGGAGCTTGAGCAGGAAGCTGTTGACCAGCCACGGTTTTTATTGGCATTCTGTTTTTAATGATTTAAATATGCTGTTTTAATCTTTAATCTTTTTAACTATTGTACTTCATGTGTTCACTGCTCCGGAATCTGGTTGGGGAGTGGTATACAAATGTTGTAAATAAATAAACAAAACAAAACACCCCCCCCCACCTACTCCTGTTTTCTACCTTCCAAGCTTTCTTGGTTTCAGCAACCCAATTTAGTAGGAAAATAAGCCTCTTTGTTGTTGCTGTTGTTGAAGGTCAGAAATCCTTAGCAATCTACTGCAAATCACCTGAGACCTCCATTACAGCCACCAGGGGCTTAAAATTGCTCTGTATGGTGGCTGCCACCGCAGGTGACCTCTTCACACAAACATTTTTCCTACCCGCTACGAAAGGAGAGCAACCCTGGGGGCCTCAGGTACATACTCCTTACTTACTTTGCCTTACTTTACTAAGAAGTGATAGATTGATTGTAAGTTCCTCCAGGCAGGAACCTATCCTCTTATATGTTGTAAAGGTGTCATGCACATCAATGGCCATAACTGAGTAATTTATTTCTTTAATTTGTAAACTGGGCCTTTGTCCCTGGAACTAGATTCCAGGGTGACATACATAAAAATTCAGATCTTCAACATAATGTCAAAACCTTAATAGTAATACCATACAATTTGGAGGAATAATTACTCAAGCAGCTAAAATTAATTAGTTAATTAATTAATTAATTAATTACTAGCACAGTACCATATTCTTCTGTATGAGAAATTTCCAAGAATTGGATATCTGTTCTTGGGTTGAAAGATGAGTACAGACAGAGGGATTCTGGAAGATCCTGGTTGTTGTTGTTAATAATAGTAATAATAATAATAATAATATAATTTCTTATTCAGCACCATTACTGTAAATAGAAAGTAGCACAAGAGACATTTCCCTGCCTTGGTACTGTTGAAAATGGCAATATTTAAATACCGCTATACCTTTTGACATAAAAAAACCTGTCCAGAAGGCAATTTTCTACTATTAAAAAAAACAAATACAGCTAAGTGATAAAAATAAACATTTTAAACTACAGGAAAAGCGTGGGATCTCTGTTCCCCAAATGCCTAATGAAATAACGGTGTTTTTATCTGTCTACAAAAGGATACCAACACATACAGGCCTCTTAGGGAATTCATTCCACAACTCTGGGACCACAACAGATAATGTCTTGTCCCTACATTGATAGGCTTACCTCCCTAAAGGAAGGAACCTGGAGAAGGGCCTTGCCTGTAGATCTTAAAGCTCAGAGGGGCTCCTATGGGAGAAGGCGCTCCTTGAGATGCTTGGGACCTAGATAATGTAGGGTTTTGAACTGGACCTAGAAACAAACTGGTAAAAAAATACAGAGGTTTTAGAACAAGTGCAATGTTTTCTCACCAAGAAATACTTATTGTCAACAAATAGGCTCTGGCATTCTACACCAGTTGTAGTTTCAAACTGTCTTCAAAGGCAGCCCTATATATAGAGCATTACAGTAGTCTAAACTGAAAAAAATCACCAAGGCATGAATGATGATTGACAGGTTGTCAATCTAAATTATAGAAGGAAAAGAAGAGGCAAAGGTAGCAACGCTTGCTATTAAAGTTTCAGGGGCCCTGAACTGTTTTGCCTCTAGCCACCTCTGGCCCAGTGGCAGAGGCAGAGGCTGCAAGGGGAAGTATATTTTGAGGAGGGGTTTGGAGGTGGTGAAAGAGGTAGCACTGTGTAGGTCTTGTGGGATTGAGTTCCAGGGATGGGTGTGTACATTGGTGAACCTTGTTGCTGTTAGTTAAAACCTTTCTTTTGACCCAGGGAGAGAGGAGCAGGTTGAGGAGGAAAGGATAAAGTCATAAACCTATCCAAGGCAAGGATAGGCATGGTTGGGCCCTTGCCGAGGGCCCACACCCAGGCAGGGGCCCACTGACAAGAGCCCCCAAGAACTTGTTCCTCCTCTTCAACATACTTATCACCTGCCTCTCGCTCTGGCCCAGTCAACGGTGCTGGTGAAAAGGAGGAGCAAAACTTTCATCTTGTTCACTGGGTCTCTGCTTATCAAGCAAACAAGTGGTAGCCATAATGAGAAAGAGGATACAGAACAATAGCAGCTGGTGACAATGGGGCTGAGAAGGTAGAATAGTTGAGGGAAGTGTTGTCTTGAGGGTGTCTTGGCCAAGGGCCCCCAAAACCTGGAGTTTACTTTCCTTTCTTAGCAAATCAAGAATATAAATTTTTTTTTGGTGTGAAGAGGACCATGGTAAGAAATTTGTGTGTAACAGCTAGGGATATATGGATTTTGTAAAATCCACTCCACTGGGTTTCATGGACTGATGGAATCAGATTTTTTCCAGTTCCCCAAATTTTTGCAAATTCACATTGGCACTAATTTGCTCTTATGAAAATGTGCAAATCCCCTCCAAAACGCACAAATTCCCCCAAATATGCAAATTGCCCCCAAATACTCATTTTCATGCTTTAGCCTATGGGAAAATGTGCATTTTCAGGTCATGGTTTTTTATTTTACGTATTTTTCTACAACTAAGTTTGCATAACATTCTGGAAAAGAAAAAAAAAGAGTCTGCAAATCCATAGAATCTGTGCGAATCAGGAAAAGCTGGTTCACTGTGGAATCCCCAGGTTGGATTCCTAGAAATCTGAACTAATTTGATTCCATTGCAGATTATTGCAACATCCCTAGTAACAGCTCACCAACCCAGATCAGACACTTTCCTCCACACCACTGCAAATTATCTGAAATTAAATGTTTCTAGTGGTGTAGACAAATTCACCTGATCTCCTTGCTGATCCACTGCTCATTAACAGGGCCACTGACAGTTACTACATGGAGGGGGTTTAGAAGGTCCTCCAGGTGGAGATTATCACAGGTAAACTTGCCTTCAGAGCCTGCAATCAATAGAATACCTATACATCTACAGAAACCCTCTCACTGTAGTGATAAACCTCTGATGCATTTCTTTTTAGGGATGTTATGGATAAAATGAAGTCAGGCTTCTTTTAGCTGTCCAGAACACAAGATTCATTTATACGTTTTTGTGTTTAGTCACAGTGAATTAGGTGTGCATCATTCCCTTAAGAACAACCCAATCTCCCCCTTGCTCATCTAGGAGAAACCCTGCAGCAGCCCTGTATTAAGAGCTCAGCCAGGGAGCTACATAGAACCTTGTTTAATAAACCTGCTCCATTATTAACACTTGGGTGGAATCTGAATTCAATAGTGAAGTTTAAATAAATGAAAGTTTAAATGAAACCAAGTAGACCAGTAGACCACATAAATGAGAATAGTTTCAAAATCTGACACCAAATGCCTTTTAACTTCCCTCAAAAGGCCTACAGATATGTGGACTGAGCAAGAGGGCCAAGTTGGCCTTGGATTTCTCTCTACTTGAAATCTAGTAGCTGCTTAGAGATAGGTGAGAATTCCCAGGGGGGTTGTGTTAACCTTGTTGTATTGCTTGTAATTTCTTTTAAAATTCCCACATTTGATATACTTGTGGGTTACCCATGAAAATTTGCTTCAATTTTTCAACTCTAGGCAAAAATGGGTGGGCCTCTCTCTGCTCAAACCAGAAAGCAAGTTTTCCTGTTTCTCAGGCTCATGGCTTTATATTCCTCAAGGCTTTGTTCATGCTGGTTCCCTCCCCCCCCCCCCCGAGAAGAATCCCCGTTTTTTTTCACCTCTTAGTGGCCATTTGAGCTCCTTCTCACTTGAAGTTTGAAGACTGAGGGTGCAATCCTATGCTGGTTTAGACAGAAAAAAGTCCTACAACTCCCAGGATGCCCACCCAGCGATGAAGGACATTTTTCTGTCTAAGCATATGTAAGGGTTCCAGTTCCCATAAGTTTTTATTTTTTTTTGCAACTGAAGATGATGTTTAATGAATTTGAGGATGCTGAAGTGACCTTGTGAATGTATGACTTCCCATATATCTGGATGTTGACCCATCACACCCTGTTTTATCATACTTTCTGACTTTTTTTTTTTACAGAGTTTATGAGTCCAGATTGCTGAGCATATAATACCCTGATTTGCACTATCCAGAATCTAATTACTAATGTGCACTGCATTAATTCATGCATATAATATTTCTGTCCCTCTCTCCTCCAAGGAACACAGGGCAGCATACATGGTTTTATCCTATTTATATCCTCACAGCAAAGCTGTGGGGGAATTTAGATGCAGTTACTTGTCCAAGGTCCCTCAGGAAACTGCAAGGATTTGATCCAAGGCCTCCCTGAGCCATGTTCAAAACATGATCCAGTCCAATTACACTGGTGCTCATGATAAAAGTCTCTAGATCATCTATGAACTTTAGATCATAGGCCACGTTCACATTAAATGAAAAGGGAGAATTCCAGAGACTCCTGGTTTACTATTCACGAGCTGCATGATGGCGTATGGAGCTCATTCACTCTCCGTTGGCTCCACCCACTAGTGAGAGTTGCTAAACTAACACAGGATTGAAAGCTTAGTGTATCATCCAAACTGGGATTCCTGGCTTGTTATGTCTCTTACAAGCCAGAGTAGCAAACCAGGTTTGTTCTTGGTTTATGATTCCTGGATGATCTCTTGGGGCCCTTTCCAACTCTATGTTTCTGTGACTGTAAGAGACTGCAAAAATGGAGACGTTTATTGTGCCAGATTCTCTTACGTTACATGAAGATTATTAGTTATTAGTTGATGGCAATCTTTATTAATGCCAGCAAAATATCTGAATGGGGTGCCTCTTCCCCCTCTCCTCTCAGCAATGTAGTAGTTGAGGGCTGTGTGTAAGCAGAGAACAAAAGGTCAGACTGGCAGTTTTGGGAGTCAGACTAACAGAGACAGAGGAGGCCCAATTGCACTTTGCAAAGATCTGAAGGCTAGAAATTTGATGCAGGGAGCAGTAACCTTTGGAGCGTTAAGCTGTGAACCTTCCCAACTATGCTCAACCTGTAGATTTGTGAATAAAACACGAATATTACAAAATACCATATGCCTCCAATGACATCAGCCTAAAGGAAACCCAATCTGCTGGGGTGCTGGGAGTTGTAGGAGGGTTTTTTCCCTGTCTAAACATGCATAGGATTGCGCCCCTATTCTGCCAGAAAAAGTGTGTTAGTCTTTAGGTTGCCAGAAGACAACTTTGTTGTTTTTGCTGCAACAGCCTAACACGGCCACCCCTTTGGAAAGGGAACCAGAGGGAACACAGTGTTTCCCTTGTAACGTATAATCTGCCCTCATATTTGTTGTCCTCTCTCCCTCTTGCATCTGTGGAAGGGAAAAACAAGGTTCTACCTCTTCTTCTTTTATGGATGTCTTCACTAAACCCCTTACTGGGACAAAGCGCTTGTGGCTGGCATGGTGCCCTCTTTCTCTGTGCAATCAATGGAGCAATAGATTATAGCCACAGAAGGGTGGGGGCAACAGATGGAGGCCCCGGAGGTCTTGCTTCCTGGCCCAAACAACACCTGCCGCCATGTTGTGCTTTCACTCAGAGGCAGAGCTGGGGTGTGTGTGTGTCATTTGGAGAAGATCATGGGGAGGAGGCAGAGGGAGGGGAAGGTGTTGCCACCTCTCCTTATGCTGCAGTGGAGAATATTCTTTCTCAGGAAATAATATTTATTTTATTTATTACTTTTACATCCCGCCTTTTACATCCCATCTCTAACAATCATGCTCACACAACAAAATATAAGAGAAAATGCAAAACTGTAACCTGTGGAGGCTGGTGGCTCCAATTTCAGTGGGGCTGTGAATCCACTCTGGGTTTCAGTCAGAACCAGCCAGAACTCTATAGGCACTCTCCAAGGTGCTGAACCCCACCCCTCAAAATAGGTCCAGCACATTGGATAGCTCCTTTAGAGTTCTGGCTGGTTCTGACTAAAACCCAGAATGAATTCACAGCCCCACCGAAATAGGAGCCACAAGCCTCCACTGATAACTACTACAATAGGAGGATGGTGTCTCAGCAGGGAGCTAAAACCAAATGAAGCCTTATGTAGACTGACAAGACCTGAAGTGTGGTCAGCTCTGACCCTCCTGGAGGAGCTGACTGGATTGTTCTAAAGGCCCTCACCTGATTTTGTAGGCTGAGACTTCTATGAGGCTGGGGGGATGGAGGTTCTGCCAGGAGGGACTCATTCTCTGAGCGAGAAGATGATGGCAGACTATCCTCTGGCAGGGGGGCTGAATAAGGCACTGATTGCCCTACCCCCAAGGACGTTGCCTGTGCCTCATGCCCTCATCCTCATCAGAATCCTCTACTGCACACTGGAATATACAAGGGGTTGGGGGTAATGACACAGGTGTGGGGGGGTGAAGCACCTCTCCTTTCCACCATTTTTACCCTACAGATGTTCCTTTCACCCCTTGCATCTGTGTTACCTTGGCAAATGTGGGCTTGGGAATGCATGTTTGCTGAGATAGGCAGTTCTATCCTTGGAAGCAATAGGAAATTCCATAGGAGCTGTCTATGTGTATTGGATGAGGGATAAACTTGATTAAAGTAATAATGTTCAAAGAAGTATGTTTAAAATCATTACATTCGATCCAGACTTAGTCATTCCTAGCATGCTCCCAGATGAGTCTTTTATGGCACCGTCGTCTTGCTTCGTTCACATAATTTTATGGGGGAGGGGGTAGACAGCATCATCTTCCACTCATAAGCCTCCCATGTTTTCCCACTTTTTATTCCCACAAAAAGTCTGCTAAGAAAAAAGTATGGAATTGCTGCACAATGCCTTCTGATTGGCAGAAGCCCTCCATCTTGAATACAGATGGGGGAGAAATGTGCTTGGTTTGCATTTTTATGCGAACTTACCTAATTTTGCACTTTTGAACCAATATGTGAACAGAAACTCAGTTATCGTTCACAAATTTGCACTTCTCCAAATTTTGCAATTGAGTTCTCCAATTTAAAAAAAGCATACAAAAATGTGTATATTAAGGAAAGGTGCAGACAAAAATCTTACATTCATGACAAGAATTCTCAAAATTAAAAAAATTACTTGCAAAAAATGTGTATTAGGTAAAATTGCCTACAAGAATGCACGTATTAGGTCAAAGGCACACAAATATGCCTACAAATTTTCACGTGAACTTAAAACAAAATCCTCAAAGTTTGGGATGGATTGAATTTAAGACTTGAAAAATGAGAACCTGAGAGAAACCAAAATCGACAGATTCATTTATCCTTAGTCTGGAAGCACCCACGGATTTCCACGAGACTTAAGTTAGTCATGACTAACTTGTCATATTAATTTCAATGGATCTACTCTGTGTATGACGATGTCTGGATTTAACACTTTGTATTGAGCAGTTTGCTGTATTTTTGACATTTCAGTCCTAAACATGTGAACACAGAGGCATATGCCCTGCTAAACTTTTTTCTTACATGCCCCCCCCTCATGAGATGGATCAAGCCAAACTTTTTAAGAGGGCATAACATCATATAATTAACCCTATATTGCTAGTAGCAGTTCTTTAGCAACTTGCCATATGATTAAACAAACAGTTACATTAAAGTGAATATCCAAATTTTGGTGGCCAACATTCATATGTGAATGTTGACAATCCCCAGTGAATATTGTGAATATCCAAAAACTCAGATACACCAGCGGTGGTGACAGCTGACAGCATGTACTTGTGTATCCTCCAAAAGTCCAGAAATATATATCCATTTTCAGGTAGTCTCAACATTCAGCTGGAATTGTCAGCATTCGCATATCACAAGTGATTTTCCCCAAACATTGAATATTCACTGTAACAAATTGTAATTGTCATTATACCTGTAATTGTTTTTAAATAGTGTATTTTAAACTGTGATTTTTAATATTGCTATATGTAAACCACTTAGAGATTTTATTATATTAAGCGGTATATAAGAATTAATAAATAAATAAAAAGTAATAAATAAATAAGCATATACATTTTGTAGGCAGTCTTTCTTCCACAAAAAAACAAGATGTTTGTAACAACAAAGCAATGATTTATAACTTGTGCAGCTAACATCAGGTGACTGACCCTGTCCAATAAAAAAAAGGTTTAGGCTTACCGGAAAAAGATTTTGTATGCAATACTCCTGATTTCAATTGCATGCCTGTTTGGCCAGGTGGGGGCATGTTCGGAGAGAGGGGGGAAGATGCCAACAGGTTTGCAGCTGAGAAGTAACTAACAACAATTCTGCTAAGTGGCATTTTATAGCCAAAGTCCACTGTACTTTTTGGCATCAGCACAAAAATCAGCACATTCGGCAAGGCCGTAAAAATAACAACCCTGAACCAAAAAACGAGACTATTCAACATCTAGCTCTTCCCTTTGAGCTGGAATACTCTTTGAAGCCTTCCAAATTCACCACTCACTGGCGCTTTCCCGAGATCCAAGCATTATTCTGTTCAGGCCTACTGCATTTGTTCCTGCTTCTTGGCTTTCAGTTTCCAACTTATTTCTCTCGTAGTACAGCATCTGCCTGCTGCATACGGCAGCCTGATGCTTTTGGAAGTTTTTGAAGCTGCCCCCACCACCCCGAAAAAGCAACATGTACAATTCCAGGCTTTCTATAGGAAAGGGGCTGGCCGACTACACTTTGTTATTCACTTCATAGGCAAGAGTCCTTTTGACAGCCCTAAACCATTGGTCCTGCTGAGCTCAGCAGGAGTCAAGCACTGAGTACCATCTGTCAAAGCTTTAGGATCCTCCCTCACCCCTGTTTCTATTCTACACTCTGCAAAAAAAGAAGGGAGCAAATGAAAGTTAGTTTATTGCATTGTTAGCTGAAGTTAGGAGACTGACCCCAAGCAGGAGTGAGTGCCGAACTCACAAAACACTGTAAAGCAAAAAGAGGACAAGTAGGGATGTGTGTACAACAAAATTTGAGCTCGACGTTTTCCAAATCCCACCTTGAAGCTTGTTCTGTCTTGTGTCTGTATCAGACTGCAATCTCTGTTTTTTGCTTTTTGCATGAAAATCAGTGCATATGTTCGTGCATATTTCCCCAAATGTATGCCTCAGTTTTGCACATCTTTGAAACGTACACATTCTTCTCTCATTGGTTAAATTATGCATGTTTTACAAAAGCGTACATTTTTCATGTGCGTTTTTCAAATATACACATGCTGTCAAATTCACTTTTTTGGTCTGCAAATCAAATCGCAAGCTCGGAAATGTACAGACTTTGACCACATAATACATTCCAGTCCATGTTTGGTTTGGGAGGTACAAACTGGGTAAATGCTGATCAAAAATGGACTGAAACAAATTTCTCATATATCCCTAAGGACAAGAGACAATGTGCTGTGAACAACATCTTCTTGTAAATCTGAATTTACTTTATGACGATATTTGGAGATAGCCAGCCTACTGTGACGTCCTCACAGCCTGGTTTGTTTGTCTAAATAGAGTGG
Source organism: Heloderma suspectum (assembly GCF_057233095.1). Classification (NCBI taxonomy): domain Eukaryota; kingdom Metazoa; phylum Chordata; class Lepidosauria; order Squamata; family Helodermatidae; genus Heloderma; species Heloderma suspectum. The sequence continues at coordinate 425,727,281 of NC_139458.1, forward strand.
GTGATCTACTTATTCATCTGTTTTGAATTCATGAACACTTCATGCCACCTTGCATATCCAGATTACTACAAGCTTCTTAGATACTTGAGTTAACTTTACTAGGAGGTTTTCAGGAGAAAAACCAAGCCCAATGGTTGTTTTGTAGTGGAAACGGTTCATTATTATATCATATAAATAAATAGATAGATAGATAGATAGATAGATAGATAGATAGCTTTGGAACACATGCAATAACATGTGGACAGTAGTTACTTTGTATACAAATCTTGAGATTTAACGTGGATTTATTTTACCATTTAGAAAGCTCCTTTAAAGGTGATGTGGGTGGCAATCAAAGAGAGGGCCTTTTCAGTGGTGGGCCACATTTATGGATTTCTTTCCCCAGACAGGCTCATCTGGTACCTATTTTGTTATCTTTTCAGCACCAAGCAAAATATCTTTCTACAGGGCAATCCTATACATGTCTGCTCAGAAGCTAAACCCATCGAATTAAATGGGACTTACTTTCAGGTAAGTGGTATTGTAGTCTTACTATCCCAGGGATTTAAAACTCTGATTTGTAATTGTTTTGATCTGCTCCTTTTAAGTGCTGGCCATATTGTGAGGGCCATTGTGGCATCGTGGTTTGGACTAGGACTTGGGAGACCTGGGTTCTAGTCCCCACTCAACCATGTGAGTCCCACTATGGTGGGATGTGGGAGAGGGCCTTCTCTGCTGTAGCACCCCAGTTGTGGAATGCCCTCCCCTTGGAGGCTTGACTGGCACAGACATTGGTCTAATTTTGGTGCAAAGTAAAAATATGGCTTTTTACCAAAGCCTTTGGGGGCTAAATGTACCTTAAAGTAGTGCAGTTTTAGCTGTTTTATTGTTTTAGATTTTAATTGGTATTAGCTTGTTTAATATGTTTTTAGGTGTTTAAATTCTTTATTGTTTTATACCACTCAAATTGATTTTATCTGTACACCACCCTGAGATCTTAATGATATAGGGCAGGATACAGATGTTTTAAATAAATAAATAAAATAAATAAATGAAGCTCACTGGGAGACTTTGGGCCAGTCACTGACTCTCAGCCTCACCTACCTCACATTGTTGTGAGGATACAATGGAGAGAAGAAGGTGACCACATAAGCCGCCTTGGGTTCCTAGCAAGAGGAAAAAAGGTGGGATCTAAGTGCAATAATAATAATAATAAATAACAACAATAATAATACTTTGTTATTGTCTGTTTTTCTTTTGATTTTGTTTTGTTTCTGTTGTACATCTTGTTACCCTCTGCTCTAGGGACCAATTAGTCGAAAGGCAGTCTAAACGTGCATTAACTGCACTAGGCCATGGAAGCTCACTGGGTGACTTTGGGCCAGTCATAGACCAACCTACCTCACAAGGTTGTTGTTGTGAGGATAAAATGGAGGAGGATAATGTAAGCCGCCTTGGATTCCTTGCAAGAGGAAAAAAGGCGGGATATAAATGCACTAAATAAATAAATAAATAAATAAAAATGCTATGCATGCTTTTACTAAGAAGTCCCACTGTGCTCAGGTAAATGGGCTTACTAGGGAGTATGCCTCACTGAACGCAGTGGGATTTACTTCTGAGTGAACCTGCACAGGATTGCACTGTACGCAAGTAAATTAAAAAAAAAACCCTGTATTTAATAAAATGCTTTTAGTTTGTTTGTTTGTTTATTTAAAATGATTTCTAGGTTGCTTTTAAGGGTAGAATCCTCCCAGATATCAACACAAAACAAAATAATGGCCCTCTACCTACCCTACTACACTGCCAATGTTTAAGTAGAATAATCAACGACAAATCACATATCTCAATGAATATGCATATATTCTCTTGTGGATATGTGATTGAATGCAACTGGATCACATATTGTCTGTACAGTATATTAATGGCCAGTCTTGTAATAATGGATTTTTCATTTGCTGACATCATGAGGAGTGTCTTACAGGCTGTGCATCCATTCTTCTTTAGTTACTTACTGTATTTTAAAAATCATGCCTTTACTCCAAGGAGCTCAAAGTTTGTGATTTCCAGTGTCTACCAAAACAAACTACTTTTCCTTTCAAAAGCTTACTAGTACATTAAAGACAGGATTGCAATTAAAAACAACAAACACACACAGTAAAATATAAGTGGAAGAATACCAACAAATATGCAAGGACAAGAACAGCATAAAATAGGTCAAACTGAAAGCAGACCTCATTCCAGAAAGATAGATATATGAACACCTGTCTGAATAAAAGAACCTTTTATATGCCTTCTAAATGGTTATATGATTGAGCTCAGGTGGTCCTCAGTTGGGAGGCAATTCCGTAATGTCACAGAAAAGACCAGGCTGATTTCTTTCCCCTGACATACTGTTTTCTATGTAGAGGGAATTTATTTGGTCTTAAAGGACCATTCAAACATGAACACCCCCCGCCCCCCATTCTCTGCAGCCTAAGGTGGTACATTCCAGGAGAGGCTTAACCATTGATTAATGAATATAAACTGGTCCCGATATTACGGAGGTGGCTGCTATTTATTTATTTATTTATTTATTTATTTATTACATTTCTATACCACCCAATAGCAAAAGCTCTCTGGGCGGTTTACAAAAATTAAAACATTTAAAAATACAATATACACATTTTAAAAGCCAATTTCATAAAAAACACACGAACAGAACAATATACAAGAACACATATCTAAAACAACTTCAACAAGCAATCTTAAAGCAGACAACCATAACCATTCGCCATCAGTTAAAACTTATCATATGATGCCAAATGCCTGGGAGAAGAGAAAAGTCTTAACCTGCACTGAAAAGATAACAATGTTGGCGCCAGGCGGGCCCTGTTGGGGAGATCATTCCACGCGGAGATCATTCCACCACCGAGAAGGCCCTCTCCCTTGTTGCCGTCTTCCGAGCTTCCCTCAGAGTAGGCAGCCGGAGGAGGGCCTTAGATGTTGAATGTAGTATATGGGTAGGTTCGTGTCAGGAGAGGCGCTCTGTCAGGTATTGTGATCTCAAGCCATTTAAGGCTTTATAGGTTAAAAGCAGCACCTTGAATTGGGCTTGGAAACATACAGGCAGCCAGTGCAGGTGGGCCAGAATCGGTTTTATATGTTTGGACCTTCTGGTCCCCTTTATCAATCTGGCCGCCGCATTTTGCATGAGCTGCAGCTTCTGAACCATCTTTAAAGGCAGCCCATGTAGAGCACATTGCAATAATTTAATTTGGAGGTTACCAGAGCATAGACAACTGAAGCCAGGTTATCCCTGTCCAGATAGGGGCATAGCTGGGCCACCAACTGAAGTTGGTAGAAGGTACTCTGTGCCACTGAGGCCGCCTGAGCCTCAAGTGACAGAGATGGTTCCAGGAGGACCCCCAAACTACGGACCTCCTCCTTCAGGGGGAGCACAACCCCATCCAGAACAGGTTGAACACCCTCCATCCGGTCAGCAGAAACATCCATTCTCTTTGGGCATTTCCTGGCTCCTTCAAACAACCACTCGGGAAATATAACTGCAACAGAAGTGGCCCTGAAATGGCAGCTGAAGGAGTTAAACAGGACCAGCATTTAAAATAAAACCTACAAGGCGTAGGAGAACTGAACAATTAAGCATCTTCAGGTAGGTGGCTTCATTCAAGAGTGTGCTGGGGAAACAGCAGTAGCACTGCTTATTCTCTTTACTCCGCATGGGTCCCAGCTGTGGCAAGCCAGAGCACCTGTTCCTCCCACATTCCTGCTGCTTGGGGGCTGCTCGCAACTGCTGCCAGGGAGGCCCCAGGGGAGCTCAAGAAGGCTCATAATGGATCAGGAGCAGCTTAGAGCATGGCCGTGGCTTAACTAATGGGGTAGCTATTCACTTGCACACCAGTTGCCTCTCTCATTCTCTTGCTCTTTCCTGGACCCGTCATTCGAAGGTCAGACTCTCTGGATATATAGAATTCAGACAAAATTAATTCTGCTGCTCTGCAGCTTGTGCAGCATTTAGTAGAGTAATTCAAAACAAAAGAAAGGAGGAATGCTGAAAACTTGGCCAGACATGTTCCTGAGATCTGTTGTAACTCTCCCTACAGGTTAGTAGGACAAAGTTATACTGTGGATATAAGAGTTGCCTTCCTGTGTATGTAATGACAAATTATGGCATGGTGCAGTGTGCGCTATCAGTGGTGAGTCTCTGGCACATGCGCTGTATCCTTCCACTTTCATGCATCAGGTGGTGGAGATGAGAAGCTTCTGGTTATCTGTTGTATCTGAACATGGCAAACTATGGTTTGCTGGATTCTGACACAACAGCAAACCATGGTTTGCTACTAACTAGGAGTGGAAGCTTTTAAACTCCCTTGCTGATGGAAGAAGGGGAGGAAGGAATGCGCAAGAATGTGTTGTACCCCTGGGCAGATGTTGTGACGTGTGTTGACTATGCATGTGGTGGTGGTAGTGCTTAGAATCATTCCTATTTGTTCTGCCCCCAAGCCACGTCCAACAGCTTCCATTCATTCAAGATCCTGTGTTGACTGGGGCTTATACACAACCCACATAGGCTTCAAATGTGCAATTCATAACCGGAAGGATGAAGGGTACAGAGTGTAGGAAGCCCACGCATGTGTCAGAACTATGAGCCCTCCCGTTGACCAAGCACCAGGCAGAGAGACCTGCTCTTCAAGTCAACGGTCCTTTATTATGCTCACAGCTAGTCTTTCAGACAATACAGACTCAGTACTTGTGTAAAGTGCCCCAGGCCTCCTTAGCTAATCCTGAGTTCCCTAATAGAGAAAGACGTCAGCAGAGTAAGAGAGTTGCTGCTAAACGAACTTTAGGCGCCTTATGCAAATCTCGAAGGGCTTCCTCAGGCCCTCCCTCAGGGAGGGTCCTCCCTCTGTTGCATCCAGGGAGTGGCTAATCTGGCAGAGCGTCTCAGTTCCTTCATATGCTCCGCCCTCTTTGAGCGGCGGGGGCGGGCTCCTGCATCCACCATGTCTTGCCCCTCCCCCTCTGTGAGTTGCTGCTTTCCCACAGAAGGGAGAAGCGGCACCTGTGCCTGGCCCAACTGGCTATCATCGTGCCCTTGGGAAGATTCTTCCCTGACTCCTGGAATCTCTTGGGGAATTTCCTCCCCCGCTCTCTGACCCAGCTTTTCCCCTCCTAACTCCTCCTCCGAATCCGATTCAGAATATTCAGTTCCCGCAGGGCCCCCCTGGGCCCAATCCTGACAACATGTTGGTTTATACATGTGAAGGCCCCTATGCAGATGGGATTTCAAACATGTGAAGGTTGTCCACAAAGGAGGAGGGGAACCCAACTCCCCCAAATATGTACAGCAGGCACACGTATTTAGAATGTCTGCACAGGGATATTAGGAAATGTTTGCGCAGAACGGATATTAAGGACAGGTCAGCAAAATCTTCATGAAAGGCGCTGTCACAGTAAAATGCTGGGCTTGATATTTTTTGTAGCTCATAAAATGGATCCCAGCCACGCACATAGTCTTCCAGGCTATGTGCACATCCTTTCCCAGCATGCTTTATGGGAAACTGTAATTCTTCCAGATGACATGAGGCTGATGATAGAGGGATGGTGCAATTAGATTTACACATCATTAGAGCTGCAATTTGCACTGAAGTCTGACCTCCAGGCATTCACTGTATGCAAATGGCAGGCATTCAATTTGCTGTAGGTAAAACGGCTGACCTTTCAAGTGTTCATTTGGTGCCAATCAATACATACCTCATTGTCTATATTTGATACGACGGTTCTGGCCCATACGTGATTATACAGTGTACTTGGGAATGGATTCCAAATTGGCCTTAGCTGCCTCATTCTGGAAGCATGCCACAAAACCAGGGGGCACTTTGGCAATTTTCAGGGCTGTCCGTGTGATTTTTTTTTTTGTGGGGCAAAACTCAACAGACCTCCCGCTGCCCCAAGCAGCTGGCAGTGACCATTTTGATTTTCCCAGAATGCCCTGTTATGAGAGGCATTTCGGAAAAAAATGGAGGTTGCATACACCTGTCTGGAATGCCCTGGGAATGGCATTCCAGGAAAATCAAAATGCAAATTGCCAGCTGATTGGAGCTGCAGACCTCTGGAGAATTTCACCTCCCTCAGAAAACACGAGGACTTATTTATTTACTTACTTACTTATGATCTCTAGCATGGGATTTGCCGTTTTCACAGCAGCTGTACTCTGCATCACCGTTTTCATTGAGCTCTCTACCACAACCATAAGCAGGGCTGGCCCAAGATGTTTTGCTGCCTGAAGGGAAGGACAATTTGGTGCCCCCTCTCATTCCATGTACAAAAGCTAGCTGGACTGCCAGCTGAATCTTTCTTTGAGCCTGGCAATGGGAAAGCATCCTCCACCCCACCTGAAGACAGCAGGCCAGCTTGCGGGGTGCAGGGCAGGCTGCATGGTCCAGAACTCTCTCCAACATCTTGCTGCCGCCTCCCAACATCTGCTGCCTGAGGTGACCACCTCACTCTGTCTAATGGTAGGGCCGGCCCTGACTATAAGATCCCTTTCCTGGACAGTCACTGCCAGCTCTGCCCCTCATTGGTGAGAAGATGAGAATTTTTTTTGCTCCAATGTACATTCCTTTACACTTGCTTACATCGAAACGCATTTGCCATTTTGTTGCCCAACCACATCACTCAATTTGGAGAGATCCTTTTGGATCTCTTTGCAATCCCGTTTGTCTTTCCAGCCAGTCCTGAATAATCTGGTGTCATCAGCACACTGAAGTGGTACACTTACACCTCATCCCCACCTCATTCTGTTGCATGTATAGATAGGGCCCTTTTCAACTGATAGGATTTGGCCATGAGACATGAGGCAGATCATGCTAGGGATGTCTCTTGTGTGATCCTCATTGAATTCCCCTTCATTTCAAAGTGGCTTGCGCAAGTGTTCCCTGCGGATTTTGGGGGGTGCCTCACATGAGACATAGTTCAGATATAACCCTCATCTAGGAATGGACGGATCAGTCTATTTCTGCTCTGTTACAATTTTGCATGTGTTCATTAGTCCGTTCCATCTCATTTGTAAGATCCATGATTTTTTAAAAAAAAAATCTTCACAGAAACTTGCATTATTTTAATGTTTTCCATAAAATACACATTTTGTATGTATTTAATTATGCATGTTTTGTTCATGTTCTATCTTAAAATATGCATTTTTTTGACAGCCAGTGTGATGCAGCGGTTGGAGTGTTGGACTGGGTCTGGGGAGACCCCAGGTTCTAGTCCCCACTGAGCTATGGGTGACTTTAGGGCAGTGACTGACTCTCAGCCTAGCCTACCTCACAGGGTTGTTGTGAGGTTAAAATGGAGAGAAGGGGGAGGATCACGTATGCCACCTTGGGCTCCTTGGAGGCAAACATAAATGTAACAAATAAATCATAATTTGTGTGCATTTTGAGACATTTCTTGAGTCAAGAACTGTATCACAAAATTCAGAAAACTGAAGAATAGCTGCTTTCCAATCTGTGCAGTAGTCTAGGAACTGCGAATAAGGTTGGTTCACTTAAAAATTGCAGAGTGAGTGAAATCCATGAGAATCTCTACCCCCATTCAATTCAATGGGGCCTGTGTAGGAGTATCACTTGGGGGAGGGGTCTGCTGCCATACAAGATAAGTAATGTGTTCGGAGATATATAATTATTTAAACATATCTGAAATGTTTCTCAATAATGCATACACAGCTTGGATGATGACCGTTACATTCTGTGGAGCTAAAATATCACCACATATTCTGTGATTTGGTTCGGCTAACTCCCCCTCCCACTCCCCACCCTGCGACCCTCATTTCTTTCTCCCACAATTAAATTACAATGAGATCGTTTTCACAGGAATTAACTCATCATCTTACTTGCTTTTGATCACTGTATCATAAAAGAGCCTGGTTTGTGAACAGAGGCTGTTTTATTCTCTGCCATATATGAGGGCTGAACAGTCATGTATTGTTATTAAAAATGAAATGAAGAGGGACTCCTATTTCTTTCATGCGTGACTGAAGCCTGGAGTTTTATGGTATAAACTTTCCGACAAAGCAGGAATGTGCACAAACATAACTTTGGCATTTAAAATTTTGTTTGTTTGTTAGAAAGTCTGTCCCGCAAAGGACAAGCCAGATCCAATATCTGAGATGGTGTCACAGAAGGCAGTCTCTGGAACTGTTGTTTTATTCTCTTCTTGTGTTTTATGTTTCTTTATGATTAATATTTCTAAAGCACCCTTTTTGCTTAGAAGCTACCAAGGTGGTTTACCATGTTGCACACCACTTCGGGGGCCTTTGGGCCGAAAGGTTGATAATCGAGGGGTGGGCAACTTGTGGCTATCCAGATGTTTTGGCCTACAACTCCCATCAGCCCTAGCCAGCGTAGCTAGGTTCAGTGTTCAGAAGTCATGCTAAGCCATGATGGTTAGGAAATTTCTGCTAACCACAGTGGCTTAGCGTGTTGTGTGGTGGGAGAAAACCACACTCCCTGTGGTAAGCCACCCCGGCTAACCGCCCCCCATTCAACAGGGTTAAGGGCCCCGGGGGTGGCTTACCGTGTCATCTGGCGGGCTCCCTGGTGGTTAAAACAGGCTCCAGAGGGCTTCCAGGCTGCAACCATAGAGTCCGCGGGCTAGCGCATCTACCACTGTGAGTGACACTCTAGCTGCCACTGACTTTCAATATGGTCACACAGCTATTTTCTCTACTGGAGCGGCCGCCGGGAGCCTGTTCACGCTGCAGAGGATGACAGGATGCATAGTAACCACTCCAGGAAGATCTCCAGGCAACTACCGAAGGGGGTGGTTAGGGGAACCATGCAGTGCCATGTGGTTCCATGATTGTCACGACCTGCGTGTCATGGTTTCACTACCCCCCTCTGTACTTACCCTAACCACCCTCCCCCCATCCATGTCTGAACAGGTCTATTGCTGACTAATGTTGGGAGTTGTACGCTCAGATATTTGGAGGGCTGCAAGCCGCCCATCCCTGCTGTAGAGAAATAAACTTCACTGGCTGACTGACTGCATTACAGTGCAATCCTTTGCATGTCTGCTCAGAAATACAAGAAGAGAATTGATTTCAATGGGACGTACTCCCAGAGAAGTGTATTTAGGATTGCAGCCTGGGTTCCCAGTCTGTTGAAAGGATCATGGTAGCAATGGCTTGCACAACTTGAAGTCTACCAAGCCCAATACAGCTTACTAGCCATGTATAGCTGCTCATCCTACTAGCCACGATGGCTAAATATTACCTCCATTATTGCAGGCAGCCTACTGGACCACACAAGCAGGAGCTCACCATGGGCATCTGGTTGGCCGCTGTGTGAACACAATGCTGAACTAGAGGGGCCTTTGGTCTGATCCAGCATGGTCCTCCTCATGCTCTTAGGGATATTGAATTTTGCAGCATTCCTGATCATACATATACATCTATATTATTGTGATTATTTGTTTTTTTTTTAGTTATATTTTTATCCCACGTTTTGACCTAATTAGGGTCCACAAAGTAGTTTACAAAAAAGGAAACAGCATTATAAATAATGTACAGCTGAAACAAATAAAAACCATTTCTGGGGGATGGGAGTAGCCATGTTAGACTATTGCAGCAAACACCAACAAGGAGTTATGTGGGACCTTAAAAACATACACATTTATTATCAAGCCAAAGCAAAAGCACTTAGACCCATTTTACTTCGCTCAGATCCTGAAGGCCTACTGAAATACATCTGTCTTTTGAAGCTTAAATATTTATAAAGAATGAGCCAGCCTGGTAAGTGACTCTTTAAAGTTCTGACTGGTTCTGACTGAAACCCGGAGCAGATTCATTGCCCCACTGACATTGGAGCCACCAGCCTCCACTGGAGCCAGGTAAGCGACTCTGGGGAGCGAGGTCCCCAACTTCGGTGCCACAACTGAGAAGGTCTTGTATGTACATAAGCTCTGTTCTGACCTGCTGATGAACACATGGAGGTTGGAGGGCAGGATTGTTGGACATGTTCCTGACCCTCCCTTCCTCATATCCCAGATTGTTAGCAAGTAGCTGATTTTGCTTTTTTGAACGTGCTGGCAAAGCTATTGCCAATGAGTGCCAGATCCAGGTTTTTGAGGGCTTTTAGGCAAGACACCCTCAATGGACCTCCTCCTCCCTCAGTGAGTCTACCTCCTCACCGCCATTGTCTCCAGCTGCTTTTGCTCCTCCTCATCTTTCTCATCATTGCTACCACTTGCTCGTGACAGGCAGAGAACAAATCTACAAGTAGGCCGTGGCATCTGCTGCTCCTCCTTCTCACCACCACCGTTGTCTGGGCCAGAGCGAGAGAAGCAAGTAAACAAGCAGGTTGCAAGAGTGAAGAGGAGGAGCAAGTCAAGGGGGCTCTTGTACGTGGGCCCCTGCTGGTGTCTGGGCCCTTGGCAGGTGCCCAACTATACCTACCCATCATCCCAGCCCTGTTGCTAAATCACCTCTATTAAAACCATATAGGATGTCTTATTATGAAATGCATAAGGATAAATAATTAAGAATTTGAAAATATAAATACATAAAAAGTAATAATTGTATTAAAGGAAAGTCACACAAAGACATAAGCTGGTTCACAATGAATTCTTGGTAACTGGCATAAAAACCAGTCACCAAGTGATCTGGATGGTACCCAAAGAGAAAATGCTGAGTGGAAGCCCTATCACTTGGGCCAAAGAGTTATTTGAGTAATGAACAGGCGTGAGACTGTATTATTCCAGATCAAAAGTGTACTTAAAGTTTTCCCTTATTGGTTAATGAGCAAAAGATATTGTGTAAGGTATACACATCACAAAGCTTGATATACAGATGTTTAGAAAAATGTATAGACTTAGGTTCAATTAACAAATGTTGAGTAAGGAGTTATCTTCTCAAATGTATGATTCAGATTCGGTCTTAAAAGATACAGAATTCAGAATTGGTCTTAAAAAATATAGCCTAAAAGGTGCTATATGGAAGACCTTTTTGGTATGCTTTAATCTCGCAGAAATGTTTAGTAATAATGAGATAAGTAGGACTGTGAGACCTAATTTATGACATATTAGTTAGCTATGAGGTATCTCTACAAAAATATGTATATGCTGATTTTGGATGAGGGAGGTTCTTTTTAGAAGCTCAAGCCTGTTTACCTGTCAGCTGAATAGCCTATTCAGTATTGAATGAGGAATCTGGTACTTAGAATGATATCTCTCCTTTTTAAACTGTTAGGACTAGAAGTCTGAGAACAAGAAATGTTTTGGAAATACTATTTCCTGTTAAGCTATTAAGATCGAAGAAACTTTAGCAATGCTCTGTTTTATAATAAGAAATGTTTTTATTTTATTTTATGCAAATTATATTCTGGATGTGATGTGATAAGTATATTTCTAATAAAAATTAAGAGAATGGATCCAAAGATCTTCCCTTTACTCGTTCTTGTTCATAAAAAACCAAAGTTGAATCCACCTAAAACAATTCTTGGTGTATGCTTTGTTTGAATTGTATTGATCAGCTATGGGTAGTTAACTGGCAGCCAAAGGCTTCTGAAATACTGCGGCTATATTTTGAAAACCCTCAGCGAAGGCCAAATCCATAACACATATGTACAAACATATCCACAGATCTGACTGGGGGAACAAGGCTGTAACATGGGAACTAGAACAGGAAGACATGGGATCAAATCCTCATTCAACAACGAAGCTCGCGTGATGTCTTTGAACAAGCTGCTATCACTCGGCCTACCTCGCTTTAGAGGGTTGTTGTAAGAATAAAATGGAATACCCCAATCCATATCCTCTGAGCATGTTGGAGGAATAGCAGAGCACAAATGTGACCAATGCATTAAAATTCAGCCTTGGAAGCCTTCAGACATTTGTGCTCTTCTCATCTCTGTGTCTTTCTGTCTCTGCCTCTGTCTCTCTATACCTTTATGATTCAGGAGAAAGTGTGGCTAAGCAAAGTCTGACTGCATTGCTTGTTGCCAGCTTGTTTTATCAGTTGAGTCTGTCTACTAACAAAGTGAAAATGCTTCCATTTCACTTTCATTTGCACCTTATTGATTTAGAGGGTGCACAGAACATAATGCGAGGACACCATTTTCTTAATGAAAACGGGAAATCAATTCCATCCCCTTCGAGCGTTTCACAGATAAAATTAGAGGCACACTTGTGTACTTGTAAAAGACCCCTAGACTCACAGCATGGATCACCAGCTCTGGTTCCCCCGCTTCTGTTAGATGTTGCTGAAATCTCTTTTCTTGATTGTTTTACATTGTGTTCATTTATTCTGCAATCCTTCTGGAGGAGGCCACAAGACGTTCCATTGGGTTGCATCCAAAGGTTCTGTTCCATGAAGAGAAGAAGCTTCTGCTTGTGGAAGGAGTCTTCCGCTCACTAAAGTGGTCCTTCCATGAGCAGAAGCTCCTTCCTTTTTCATTACAGAACTTTTGGATTCACCACCCAAAAGACAATTTCAAAAGACAATTGGTGCTGCCACAACACGGAGCAGTGTGGAGTAGGGATGTATGGATTTTGTTAAATTCATTCCATCTGTGTTTCACGGATTGCCAGGTGTCTTTTGTTCCATCGTCTGCTCATTGACAGAATCAGACTATTTTTTTTTAAACCAGGATTTCATTCCACCCCAGTGCTAATGCATGCTTGCATAAATGTGCATTAGTTAGTGTGTATTAGTGGTAATATGCATTAGTGCTAATGCCCAGTTAGTGCAAATCTTCCCCCCAAATAAAAAAAATGGTATGAAAGTCCACAGAACCTGCATGACTTGGAAAAAAATGGTCTGCTGTGGAATCTGCAGGTCGGCTTCATAAAAATCCAAACTCAGTTGAATGTGTTGTGAATTTCTCCAACATCCCTAGTGTGGAGTGCTCCAGCTTCAAGATTCCTGCAATTCAATTTCCCGTCCCCCATAGTTTTCCATTCCCCTCCACCAGCCGTCAGTATGGATTCCACGATCAGTCGGGCTTTTTTTTTTTGGTGGTGGTGGGTGGTATTTCCCTTACATTTTTTCTAAAGTTTTTTTTGTACTTCTGCAAAACCTGAGGTCCACACCCCCCTCCCTCCGGGCCAGCCTGCTGGTATCTCCCTTTTGTGTGTAAATGGCGCCATCTTGGGTTTATATGAACTGGCACTCGAAGAACTGAGTTTGCTATTAGTGCATATGGCTTAACAATTGAATGTTTAATAGAATATTTGATTTACACTTATTGTAGAACAGCCACAACTTGAACACATTCCGCAGCCACATCAGCTGGGTCCAGCCATCTGAAGGGCATGGTAAGGGACTGTACCACTTTAGAATACAGGTGTGGGGAAAGCACTTTTGAATGCTCCCCAGCATAAGAACTCCCTGCAAACAGAAAAGCAGCACACCAGAGAAAAAAGATAGTAGCTAGCCCTTTCTCTGTTATGCTAGGTTTTGTTCTCCTACTTGTGGGATATCTATCTATCTATCTATCTATCTATCTATCTATCTATCTATCCATCCATCCATCCATCCACCCACACACACACACACACACACACACGAGAATGTTTTTTTTAAAAAGTGACCCACGCTGCCTGCATTTTGAAGTCCACTCTACCATCTCAACATTCTGCCACCTCGTTCTGCTGCATGTGTAGAACAGGACATCTCCTATTTGGGTTATGGGGGACAGTGCTGGCTCCAGGTTTTGAGGGCTCTTTGGCAAGACACCCCCAATGGGCCCCCTCCCTCAGTGAGTCTACCTTCTTGCTGCCATTGTCACCAGCTGCCATTGCTCCTTGTCCTCTGTCTCATTGCTACCATTTGCTTGCTTGATAGGCAGAGAGCCAGAGGGCTCTTCTTTTCACCACCACAGTCATCTGGCCCAGAATGAGAGCCAGGTGACCAAGTAGGTTGCCATGGTGAAGAGGAGGAGCAAGACTAGGGAGTTGTTCTCAGGGGGCCCCTGCTGGGCTGTGAGCCTGGGGCTGGTGCCCAGTCATGCCTACCTTTGACACCAGCCCTGATGGGGGAGATGGAAGGGAAGCAGTATCCTGCCATGTCATATGCACATGAATGCATTTATATATGCTTGCCAAAATGCAACTGCCTACTTACTCAGAGATTTAAATCCTAGATACATGGGGGAAAGGGCTTAAACCAGAAGAACTCCAGCATGCACAAGTAATAATGGTCTACGTATGTGTGTTCTGCACAGGAAGCTGCCTTTTTATATCAGGTCCGTCGAGGTATCCATCTAGCCTGGTATTTTCTACTCTGACTGGCAGTATCTCTCTAGGATCCCAGAGACTTTTCCATCATCAGATCCTGGATCCTTTTAATTGGGGATGGCGAGGGTTGAATCCGGGACTTTCTGCATGCAAAGCAGGTGCTCTGCCACTGAACTTTGATCCCTTCCCCAAGAGCCAAAACAGGGGCAAAATATGGACAGCTACCAGAAAACAGGAACTGCCTTGATTAACAGGGTCAGTTGGAGCATATGCTATTTATGGTGCGGGCTATGGCCAAAACGCAGAGTGAAAACAAATCTGCCAATATCCTTTATTTGTTTGGAAAGAAATGTGAACTTATAATTATTGCATCAGTTATATTGCCAATACAACTGATGTGGATAGCATATATAAAACATGTATATCTTTATCTATAAATATTTATATGAAACTATACATAGATACAGACACAGGCCCCAAACTAACTGTGTGTCACGGTCCATTAACCTCCAATTTTTACAAAGTGGGCAAATGTTTACCTTTATGAGCTAGAGAATGAGTCCAATGACTGAAATATATTTAGAATAAATGCACAAGATGGTTCGTAACAAAGAAACTGATAATGAAAATTTGTCAGTTATGATTAAAATTACCATTTGCCCCCCAAAGGGAGAATTTTCATTCTTTGATGAAAGACCAAAGAGAACAACCCAAATCAAGATATAAAAGAAGCACAGAGAAATATTTGCCTAGTCCAGCTGTTAATGTAAATTTAGCAAGGATTGGTACTTACCTGTCCTTTCTGTTCTCTTCTTTTAAATGTTAGCGATACCTCTAAATCATCCCTCCTTTCACTCCTGCTCAGCTGTGAATACTGACTTGCTGTTAAAACTACTTGCTATGTCACATGATAAACTGGAGGAAAATAATGTGAACAAGTTATTAACACTTCAAGGCTGACCCTTCCCTCTTTCCCAGAATGCTTTGGGATTCCTTATTGATTGGGTGTATGTTGCTTTTTGTCACCTGGGAATTAACAATTTGATGTTTTATTTGACCATTTATCTCTTTAGCCAAACTGTTGCAATCTCTTTGACCTTTTAAAATGTTTATGACAAGGTGTTTGCTGTTAATTGCTGACATAAAAGACTGAAAACCCCAGGGTTAGGTCTAATGTCTGTACTGTGAGGAACATGCATTCTTTTGATAAATGCAAACTGAGTATTTCTGCTATTTATGAAAAGGTTGAAAGGAGAATTAATTTCCAAAAGATAGACATATTGATGAATATGAGGAGGAACAGACTTTGGTGCAATATGTATTATATTTTTATCTGTTTATTACACTTCTAGCCTCCTCTTCTTCAAAGCTGAAGGCAGTCATAAGTTTATATGGAATTGCACCATGTTATTTTAGGGTGGAACTGTAGATTATACTGGCAAACATCTTTTCTGAAATACATTTCCCCCTATTAATATGAATGCAGTGGTGCAGTTAGATAATTTTAGATACCGAGCTTAACGATCCTATATGAACTCTCCTCTTTAGATGGTACTTCACTTACTTCAAAATATGGTCAGCCACCCCTGCTCCATTTGGAGACACTCCTGCTTATTCGGCTCAGTGGGGCCTGGACCTCTGCCCCGAAGTCCTCCCCTGATGGTGCATTGTGTGACTACCAGGGTAGAAGGTCATTTGCAGGGGAGAACTGGTGGCCGCTAAGAAGGTTCTTAATCTTGTCTATGCCTGCCGATTCTCCCCTGCAAATTCTCCCCCAGCCATTTTTCCCACAGCTGGGCTTCTTTTGACCTCTGAGCCCACATGGGCTCAGGAACAGTACAAAAAATGTACTGGAAGGGACTTATAGAGGAGAATGGGTGGCGAGAGGATGGGGTTCTTAGCCATTGCTGCCAGTTCTCTTAACCAAATGCCCCCTGCCACCCGCCAGCAGTGGAGAGAATCACCTTGGATAGCTCCTTTGGAGTTCTGACTGGTTCTGACTGAAACCCAGCATGGATTCACTGGCCCACCGGCATCGGAGCCACCAGCCTCCACTTCCCCCCAGGTAGTCTTTCCCTCACCAGTGAAATTTATTTTCGATCTTGGAGCCTAGCTGGGGGTAAAATAGGGAAAAAATAGTTGAGGGGAGGGAAAACTAGCAGGTGCAAAACCCCTACCTGCTGCCTATTCTCTTCTACAAATGCCCTGGCCTTGGATCAAGGCAAACATGTCATGGGGATACACATGCTTAATCAACTGTTGATTTATTTATTGGTGGCTAGTTTTAATCAATGGGGCTGCAAGTTAAAGGCTGCATTTATTTATGTTTTTGGAATTTTTTTGGTTTGGGTGTGTAAGTGGGATAGGAAATTTAAAACGTGATTCCAGATAGCCTTT